>NC_051063.1:105687961-106293586 GCF_004664715.2 Peromyscus leucopus | reverse complement strand
ACTGCAGGTGTCTGGGCACAGGGCCCGAGCCATCCAAACAGCCCTGCAGGAAGAGTTCCTAGTGGCCCCTGTTTTAAGGAAGAAGCAGCCCAGGATACACGGGGAAAAGTGACCTAAATCCTGTCCTCCAAGAAGTTGGAAACAAATTCAGAATTAGGTGCTGTGGACTCATCCAACACCCTTTATTTATAATCACTGTAATCTCCCGTTGCCTGCTCACACACCAAAGTGTGCCTGTTAGCCACGGCCAAGTCCCCTAGAGCAGCAGGTCCTCAGACACCAGCATGACCCAGAAATATGCTGGGAATGCCTATTCTCAGGTCCCAATCCAGACTCATAAACCAAAATGCTGGGAGGGGGACCCAGTTCTCCAGACTTCAACAACCTGCCCCAGGGGGCCAGCTGGAAGCTAAGCTGAGACTCCAGTACTGCACTGCCTCAGTTTCCACAAGGTTAAGCATAACAGTAGCTCACACATGGGCTGGGTGTGAGCCTGGCCCAGGCATCCTTCTAGCCCTCTACAAATATTAGCTCAGTGAACTTCACAAATGGCCTTGTGAGAAAGACTAAGGCAGAGGAGCGTGGCAGGTTAGCAGGGCTAAGAAGCCGCAGCTTCTAGAGCCAGCTCTTGACAAAGCCACCCCCCGGGGGAGGGGGTAGCTCCTAGAGCACATTCTGGGCATGGCTGAGGTGATGAGGCAGGAAGCATTACCTCACCTGAGAGGAGCCGATGACCCCCCAGTCTCAGATCTACTGCTTTGTCAAGACCGAGGCATGAGTCAGCTGCAAACCCAGCCTCAGTGTCTGGAACCCTGGAAATGAGAGCCTCACCCTTCTCAAAGCACCATCCTGGGCTTTTGAAACACCTCACTTTACACAGGACACAGAGTGGGCTCTCACCGGGAGCGGGAACCCCAGTTTGAGCTCTCCAAACCTCTGTTTCTTTTTCTGTGAACAGAAGAATGATAGTTGTAGATCCACAGGGATGGCGACATTTGTCACATCCGAAAGTGTGCACACAGCCAGCTACCCCTGGGGAAATGCCAGCTCAGAATCCAGAAAGGTTCAAAGGAAAAAACCAAGGGGCCTCCAGCCCCGCCCCCCTTCCCATCTTCTAGGCACAGCGGCTCTAGGGAGGTTTTGGAGGTTAAACAGAGGCGCCAGCTGTGTCCCAGCAGGAACTTAGTTACCTGTGTTGGGAAGCACCAGCCTTACCACACTACACCACACCTAACCACACCAGAGCACACTGGCCAGGCCAGGCCAGGCTAGGCTTCGCAATCAGTGCTGTGTTTGAGGACCGGTTGCCTCCAGCCTGAGAACATCTGAAGCGCATTAGCGGCTGACCCTGCTTGGCTTGGCGAGCATTACCCCCAGACAGAGATCGCAAAGGATGCAAACAAAGACCAGGTGAGGGGTGGCCGCGGAGGTGGGGGGAGGCAGCATCTCCAGAGTGGCCTCTGGGGACCTGGGGAGAGCAGAGGAGGCTGGGAGAAGAGCCCCAGACCTGGCTCAGCTCCAGCCCACCTGGCTCACCAGCTCTGCAGCCTGGGGCCAGGGACTGGCTTTCCGACTCTGGGCCTCAGGGCCCCTGTGTGTCCATCACTGAAAGAGGGACAGGCAAGGTGTATATACGGAAGACTTGACATTCTAGCATTTGGGGCCTCTGAGGTCTAGTTTCGTGCCAGTGGGAGGTAAGCAATAGGTAATTCAATAGAGGGCAAGTCAGGAGGAGGGAGCCATGATTCCATTCAGCCCCGGAGATCATAGGGTGCCCAGAAGGGAAGGCTGGAAATTGTCCCCATAGCTCAGAACCATCAACTTGGGGTTCTCGGTGCCTAAGAGTGGCACAGATGGTTATGCTGGGTAGAGGCAGGGCAGGTAAGAACGGAACCCTCCTGAAGCAGGACTTCCAGCGGGGTGCATGATCCAGGAGCCAATGGCTTCTCGGGCCCCACCACCCTACCCTTCTCTCCCACAGACCACAGCCAACTTTGACTGAGAACTTTTGTATTATCATGCCAGGCTGGGGTTTAAGTGCTACACACACATTAAAATCAATTAACCTTTTCTCTAGGTGGCAGGTCCTGGTGACTGACCAACCAGGAGTGGGGCTCCCACGGGCAGTCCTCACACTGATCTCTCTCAACACCTCACCTCATGGTCCTAACATTACCCTGACCTCAGGCAGCCTCCTGTTCCCTCTTGGGACCCATGTCTCTGAGAAGCTGTGGCCTGGTGAGCCTGGACTTGGAGACACGAACACCTTGGGGACACAGCCTCCCCAGGGAGACCTGCTGGGGGCACTGGGAGGACAGAACAGCTGGCCTTTGGGACCACGCATGCATGTGACCAAAGCGGGCTTTCCCGCGCCTTGGTTTTTCTCTCTCTCCTCAGTTGCTGCCCTCTGTCTTTAGACAGGTGAGCGTCCCTCACGCACAGGCTGCAGCGTGGCTCCTGAGTGGGGGAGCTTTGATTCATTAAGCTTCCAAGACATCTTTCTAAGATAGGCCCAGTCGAAACAGGACCACACTAAACAGAATGCCACAATTAAACTCTTGATCACTTTCAAATATGAAAAACTAACCAGAGGATTGTAGAAAACACAGGCAGTTGTAAAAATATGAAAACATACCTTTGGTTAGTTTTTCTGAGAAATTTCCACTCCCACTTCCCCCATCCTTCCTTGCTCCATCCCCATCCCCTCACTGGTCAAAACTGCCCTCCCTCAACCCCAGCCATAATCAATATCTCACCTGCCTTTTCCAACAGCTGTTCCCTGAGGAATAATCCTTGACATCAGATCCTGGAAGACCGCCTTAGACCGGATTCTGGAAAGGTCTGGTGTCTTTGGGAACAGCACAGTTTCCGCCCAAACGGAACTGTTTAAGTGCAATATATTGTAAGAAATGCTCCTGGCCAGTAATCCAAAGACTGTCCAGGCCCCCTGCCTACTCTGTGGATCGGCTGTGTGATCCTGCTCCTCTCTGAGTCTGTTTCCTCAATTGTAAAGGATTGGGCTTGACCAGGTGGTTTCTGCCTGGCCAGTCCCAGTCACTCAGCTTTGACTTCTGAAGTAAGACTTACAGTCCGGGGACAGGGCTGTCTTCCTGCTCTGAGGTTTGCCTGAGGGCAAGGTATCCCATGGAGAGACTCAGGTCAGATTGCCTATCATGTATATGATAGAGCCCCCAGAAGGTAGACATCCAAGCCCTTTGGCTCCAGTGCGAGGTATCCTGAGGGAACTCCTGCCTGCCCTGCCTGACTTCTTCCTGCCTCAGGGGTCTGGGCCCAGGCTTGCCGATGGAGCACAGTCTGCCACATGCTCACAGCTCTGGAGATGGGTGGACCCTGGCCCAGCCCTCCACATGAAGTGCTGGTAATATTTCCCAGAGGGCCTTGGGGCTTATGATATTATGGACAGCAGTTCCCATGGGGCGCTCACAAAGCTAAGTCCATTTAAAAATGAATGATGCCTTTTTTTTCCCTTCCTTTTTCTTTCCATTTTTGGCTGAGACATGGAATGTAAGCTAAATGGCTCCAGGAATTTACACAGAAAACACACAGGCTGGATCCAAGACTACCTCCGGTTTCTGGGGTCCTACACACAATGACAAAATCCAGAAGTTTATCCCCTTCTTTCTTAAAGCCACTCTGACTCTGTTCCAGTTCCCCTAACAATACCAAGGTCGGGGCAATGGTGGCCTTTAGGGCCCAGGCAGGCTCTCTCAACCTCAGCTGATATCCCTAAAACAAGCCTCAGAGTTCTTCCCTTGAGCATTGCTCTGAGACAGCACAATGCCAGCCAAATAGCGTTCATTCAACACTATTTACCCAGTACTTTCTCTCTACCAGGCATTGTCAAGACATTTCTTGGAACTACAGCGCAATGGAGGAGACACAATGAGCCAATAACGAAGGTGTTTCTACTGTTGCTATTACAAAATACCCGAGGTAAGGTACTTACTAAAGAAGCTGAACTGAGTCATGGTCTCAAATACCCAAGATATGATAGCCACATCTATCAGCTTCTGATGAGGGCTTTGTGCTTTATCTATTCATGGTGGAAAAATGGAAAGACGAAGTGGGCATGTGCAGAAGGAAATGTGTGAGAGAGGGACGGAGGGTAGGTTGACTTATAATCCAGCATGGAGAGACCTAACTCCCTCTTGTGAGAACTAGTCTAATGTATTAAGAAAGCATGAATATTCATGAAGGTGGTGAGTCACCTTCTCGTGGGGTTCCCCTGTCAATGCCCTTACACCGGGAGTCGGTCCTCTGAGGAGCCCCTCTGCAGGCCACATTGTATTCCAGTACATCAGACAGAGTGTGTTCTGGGCTGTGAAGAAAAGCTCGTCTGGAGGAGGGGCAGAGTGCCAGAGGGTGGGCCAGGGCCTGGTTACCGGTCCACACAAGGCAGTCAGGCAGCCTCACCAAGAAAGGGGAGGGGTCTGAGGGACTCAGAAGATGACGCCCTGTGGTCATGTGGAGGAAGGGCACCCCAAACTAAGGAAGGTCACTGGTGATTGTGGAAGCAGGAAGTGAGCTGGACATGGCACTCTAAAGCTTGAATTCTCAGCCTCATTCTGGGCTTCAAGAGCTCTGGCCAGTCAGGGGACAGCCAGAGGGACAGTCAGGGGACAGTCTGAGGGCACTGTCACATCCATCTCGTTGACTCCACTCAGCAGCCTCCACTAGATACCTCTCATGGCCAGAGTGTGGCAGGGAGGGCCTGTCCGAGAAGCCCCTGTGTCACCTGAATATGGTAGATGGGGGTCAGAGGCCTGGACTCTAACTCTGTTGCTGACTAACCAGGCAGTCATGTGACATAGAGAAAGATCCCGCCCTTCTCTGGGCCTCAGTTTCCTGCTCTTGAAGATCATAGAAGGGATGATTATGCAACTTTGAATATACTTAAGTGAACTGTACACTTAACAAGATTTTTTTCCTCTTTTTGGAGACAGAGTGTCATGTATCCCAAGCTGGTCTCCAACCGGCTACGGAACTGAGGATGACCTTGAACTTCTGACCTCCTTGCCTTTACCTCGTAAGTGCTGGAATTTTGGGTACGCAGTGCTGGGGATTGAACCCAGGGCTTAATGTGTACTAGGTAAGCATTCCACTAAGTGAACCCCAGCCTCTCCCTCCGGTTTTTTGGTAATGTGGCTGATTGGAAAAGATGGCAGAGGAGGAGGAGGCTGATATTTGGGGTGCCTATGGCAACCTTGGGCTGTACTCAGCCTCTGCAGGAAAGAGGCTCCTGATTCCCAGCGCTCCTCTAGTTCTGATTTCTGGTGATTCGTTTCCCTGACTCTGGTGTTACAGCTAACCATTCAGCACAACCTGGGTCCTGATGCAAGCCCAAGTGGGAGCCAGAAACAGGAAGATAGGGTCCTGAGCCCTTTCCGAAAAGTCTCAGAGTCTGTGGAAGTGATCAAAAGTCTGCATCGCACTTACAGACAATTTCAATCTCCTCTCCTTCCTTCTCTGTATATAAAAAACAAACAAACACAAAGAACCCAGGGCTGGCACACCGCTGTGGGTCCAGGGAGGTGATGCAGTAGTTTATGTACCAAGACCTTTGAGCTGGGTGACCAGTATATGACAGAAGTCCCTCCCAGCCTTAGACTGCGAAACAATGGATTTCTCAGTGGAGTGTGTTTGGTATTGTGATTAGCATCCCCGCTGTGAGGAGAAAGCACCGGTGTTCTAACAGCGGCGGCGGTGCGGCGGCTGTGCACACCTTTAATCCCAGCACTCGGGAGGCAGAGCCAGGCGAATCTTTGTGAGTTCGAGGCCAGCTTGGACGACCAAGTGAGTTCCAGGAAAAGGCACAAAGCTACACAGAGAAACCCTGTCTAGGAAAAAAAAAAAAAATGACATCGGCTTTCCTCAGCCAGTGTACGTGGTATGTAGGAA
This sequence comes from Peromyscus leucopus, assembly GCF_004664715.2. NCBI lineage: Eukaryota > Metazoa > Chordata > Mammalia > Rodentia > Cricetidae > Peromyscus > Peromyscus leucopus. The sequence continues at coordinate 106,287,667 of NC_051063.1, read as the reverse complement.
CGACAAAGGGGTATGGCACAGGAAAGGGCATTCCAGAAAATAAGTCCCCTCGTGTCTGAAGGAAGGCCAGTGTGGATGGAGGGCAGGGACCCTGGAGAAGGTTTCAGAAAAATACCCAGGCCTGGCCGTCAGGGCCTTGGGGACCATGCATGGCCACTTCTGTGCACGGTGCTCTCTCACTCTCATGTCCCAGTGAGTGAGTGACCATAGAGCCACCTTATTTGCAAGCCGGGGAGCTTGTCCTCAAAGCAGCCAGTGAGCAAAGATGGCCTGTCTGGGCTCCCTCTGAACCTGCGTTAGGCCTGGGCTCTATATGCTGAGGAGTCAAGGGCTGCTGGGGAGCAGCCACAGCCATTACTAAGCTGGATGATGGTCTGCTGCTGCCCTCTTCCCGGGCAGACACCCCCCAGCCCCCTGCCAGCTTCCCCTCTGCAGTGTCTGGAGGTGAGAGCTTTTCCACCATGCAGAAGCCAAGACTACTTCTTGGCTCCAGGTTCAGTGAGCTGATTTTTGCTGTCCCCTCCCTGACCTGATGCCTCGGGGACCCAGTGCAGGCCTCAGTCAGGCCACAGGGTTCTTTCCACCCTGTTTTTTATTTTTCCCTCTCCTCTCAGTGTGGTTCTATCCCTCTGCTGGACCTCTCTGTGTCCCCCGCCAACTTCCTCCCTCCCTCCCTCCCTCCCTCCCTCCCTCTCCCACTCCGTCCCTCCCTCTCCAGTAAGTAAGAATTATGAGAAGGGTTTGCAACCCAAGACAGATGGATCAGGGCTCAAACCCCAGCTCCACTGCATCCTTCTGCCTGCCTCGGTTTTGTGTCCTAGGAAACAGGATGAGCCTCCCAGTTCTTGCTCCTCTGTGACATTTGAGATGTGTCCAGAATCCTGCAAAATAGTGGGTGCTCTACAAATGGAAGTTCCCTCTTACTTTTCTTGAGCACTTTCTCTCCATGACCTTCTCCCTGCCTCCTTCACACACACACACACACACACACACACACACACACACACACACACACACACACCTGGTCCCCAAGCACCATGCTGTGAAGCCAACAGCATTCAATACTCACTCTGGCCCATGCTGGGAGGCATGCCTAGTTGTCATTGCTGACCTGTCATGCTGCTCACAAAGGGATTTGTAAGGCATCCTCTAAGCTGTGACTTAGATACCAGAGTTGTTTTTTTCACCAACTAGAATACAGGAGAGGCATGCTGTCAGCCTCACAGTGTGGCCTACAGACCCCTCAGTGACCCCATATCATACTCCCTGTACTTACAAGCTTCTCTCCATTGCCTGCATCCTTGACCCCAGCTAGAGAGTTTAACATCCTCATTTCACTTCTTGAATCTTTTGAGCTGGATTTTTATGTCATCCAGACTGACCTCTAATTCTTGTTAAGAGAGCTGAGGATGGCCTTGAACTTCTATTTTCCTGCTTCCACTTGCTAGGTGTTAGCATTGTGAGCATGCACCATTACACCTGGCTGATTACCCAATTTTTTAAATGGAAAAAAAATTTGAGCCAGCTGGTGGTAGCACACGCATTTAATCCCAGCACTCAGGAGGCAGAGGCAGGTAGATCTCTGTGAGTTCAAGGCCAGCCTTGTCTGCAGAGTTCCAGGAAAGCCAGAACTGTTTCACAGAGACACCCTGTCTACAAAAAGAAAGAAAGAAAGAAAGAAAGAAAGAAAGAAAGAAAGAAAGAAAGAAAGAAAGAGAGAGAGAGAGAGAGAGAGAGAGAAAGAAAGAAAGAAAGAAAGAAAGAAAGAAAGAGAGAGAAAGAAAAAAGAAAAGAAAAATTGAATAAACATTTCTCCAAAGAAGATATAAAAAAAGGCCACTAATCACATAGATTGAGGCTCCTTTGCATTAGTCATTGGGGAAATGCAAATCAGAACCACAATGCAGAGCTGGGATGGGGCTCAGTTGGTAGAATGCTTGCCTGGCATGCACAAAGCCCTGAGTTTGATCCCCAGGACAGGACATAACCATGCCTATAAGCTCAGCACCCAGGAAGTGGAAGGAGGAGGATCAGAAATCCAAGGTCATCCTTGGCTCTATATTGAGTTTGAGGCTAGCATGGGCTACAGATGACCCTGTCTTAAAATAAAATTTAAAAAAGAATGAGATTCCTCTTTACACTAAGATGGCTATAATAAAAACAACAGAAAATAGCAAGCTTTGTCAAGGCTGTTGAGAAACTGGATCCCTGTTACATTGCTGATAGAAATGTGAAAAACTGTGGAAGACGGTTTGGCAGTTCTCCCAAAGTCATGCAGAGTTCCCATATCATCTAGCAATTCCATTCCTAGGTATATCCACCAAAGAATTGAAAACATACATCTCATACAAATGTTTGCACACAAATGTCCATAGCGACATTATCTATAATGGCCCAAAGGGGGAACAGTCCAGGTGCCCACTCAGCTGTTGAATGGATAAACAGAAGGCAGCTTATCCAAGCGGTGGAGTGACATCCATCACAAGAAGAAATGGAATGTCCATACGTGCTGCAACACAGGAAAATTCCAACATGAACTTGAAATGTGCAGAAGAGAAAAATCCACGAAGTTCTTGTTTTGAAGGAAATAATGGTTTTTAGAGTTTGGGATGGGGAGTTGTATTAGGGAGTCACTACTAACTGGGTGTGGGGTGTTTCAGAGGGTTGTGGATGGAAGTGTTCTAGAATTTGAAGTGGTTATGAGTGGATTATGCATCAATTTTTAGCAGTAGTTATACAGATCTGGGGGAATCTTGAGCACATTAAGCCTAGTACCCTCAAGTTAAAGATAGGAGACTGCAGCCCAGAGAGAGAGAGAGCAGGGACCTGAACCCACAACTGCCCACACCCCTCTCCACCCCAGACCTTCAGTTCCTAGAGGATTGGATCCTTTGCTAGTTCTGTGGCTCCTGTACAGGATAACATAGCCCCAGGCACACAGAGAGCTTCAGACAGGACTCACTGCCGAGGACAGAGACCCACATTGGGTGGACCCAAGGAAATACAGGCTTGGTGGCCACTGAGACCCAGGGGATGCTCAGGGCCTCCAGTGATCTCCCTTCCCACCTGGTTCTTCTCTTCCTCCTGCCTTCTCCTCTTCCCATGGGAGGAAGCACTGAGCTGGAAGCTCCCCCAGATTCACTGGGTCAGCCCAGGGAGACTGCTCAGTGTGTTCCTTCGGGGTCACATACTCCTAGACCAGCTAGGTAGCTAGAAAGATGACAATCTCTAGAAGACCTGGTCTTCTATCAGGGTGCTGGGCTCTGTGACTGGCATTTCTCCCCAGCCCAACACTCAGAAAATGAGGGTGGGTGGGAGGTAGAGGTTACATTTATCAACAGAAACAAGAGGAAGGCACACACTCAGCCACCTCCTGCCCTGGGCACTGAGGGCACTGCCCACTACCCTATCAGCCAGAGAAGGGAGTCAGGGTGTTTGGAGGGCCAGTGACCTGGGGCTCACGACCCACTCTGTTTGCTTTCCGGCTGGCTGCATGTGAGCAATGGCTCTTGAGCCTCAGTTTCCTGAACTGCAAAATAAAATTAATTTCCATAGAGTTGAAAACATTGGAGGTTGTTGGGGTTGGTTGGAGGTGAATGCCTTTAATCCCAGCACTCAGGAGGCAGAGGCAGACAGATCTCTGTGAGTTCGAGGCCAGCCTCGTCTACATAGTGAGTTCCGGGACAGCCAGAGCTGTTACATAGAGAAACCCTGTTCCAGAAAAACAGAAAAGAAAAGAAAGAAAACACTGGAAGTCAAGAGCTAGAGCACCAGCCCTCAGTCTGGTGCAGAGGAGGGCAGGGCTAAGGGCCATCACTACTGGTGCTGTGGGGGACTTCATGTTCAGCCACAGGTGAGAAGCGGGGGACTCTGGGAAAATGCTTCAGACAATGGGAGCTTCCCAGTGATGGCAGCGAGTGGAACTACCTGTCCCACGCTCAGGACTGTTTCTTCTCTATGGGTTCCAAGAATGGAGTTGGCCGCTGAGAGCCCAGGCCTCCCCATCGTACTGGGTGACTTTGGTCTGGCAATCTGCCCTTTCTGAGCTCAGTGTCCCCTCAGCCAGTGTGAGTGGGGGGCGATGCAGGGCTCTTGCTCATTTACGGCTCCTGTGCATTTGACGGTCACTACCCCAGCCCATGTAGCTTCTATTTTGCAGAGGGACCAAGGAGCCCTCACCACAGCCACACATCTGTGTTTTGTAAGGCTGTGAGCTGGGCATGGGTCCTGGGAGGACTGGCTTAGTCTTGTTCTCCACCTGTCTATAGACTGCTTGGACAAACAGCCTTTCCTGGGCCAGGCTCACTGGGGCTCTGATCACCTGTGAGACCTCAAGCAACTCACTGCCACCCCCTGGCTCTCCATGAATCCCGACTGTAAGGGAAGGGATTATACTTGAGGACAAGAGCCTGAGGCTGGGCCCACAGCCCCAAAGAAGTAGATGGGTGTCCCAGCCTCCATTCTTGAGCTGCATCTGGTGACATCACCCACCTCCTCCTGTTTCCCCAGCAACTGGGGTGCTGGGGGAGGATCCCCAGAGGCTCAGACGGTCTGGATTTCTTTGCATACAGCTCTACCTCCTCCACGTTTGCACAATTAACTTGTCAATCTGGGTTAAGTCTGTCTGCTGATGCCTGTCAGCCTCTCTCTGGCTCCAGTCCCTGTTCACACAGACCCAGTGCAAATGTCTTACCCAACTCTCAGTTCTAAGGACAGAGAGCAGGGCGGGAGGGGGAGGCAGGAGGCCTAGATTCCAGCCCAACTAAGCCACACATCTGTTCGTAGGTCTTGGATAAGTCACTTCCCCTGTCCGGGCCTGTGTCTCTCCGTCTTAGGAATAGGGCTAATCATGTCTTCCCAGTCTTGATTCCTCTCAAAGCAGCCTGAAGACTCACAGGATCCTGTAACTGTGGCAGAGTTTAGAAACTGTGAACTCCCAGGGTGGTGGCAGCACACGCCTTAATCCCAGCACTTGGGAGGCAGAGCAGGGGCATCTCTGAGTGTGAGGCCAGCCTGGTCTACAGGATGAGTTCAAGGACAGCCAGGGCTACACAAAGAAACGCTATTTCAAAACAAACAACAACAACAAAACAATTTAAAAAAAAAGAAGAAGAAAAGGAAGGGAGGAAACAAAGAAAGAAAGAAAAGAAAAAGAAACTGAGCTCAATGCCAAGTCTCACAGAACACCCTGAGAAGAGCCTCTGATCCCCAACCATGTAGGTAAGGTTAGCCCACACACACTACCTGCTCTCTGGCTGCATCTTTGGCTTCTCTGCTTCTTCGTGTCAGGGCCTAGCCTAAAGATACAGAGTGGAGGCACTAGGCCAGAAGGCCAAAGGCCTGCTTCCCACAAGTGTGCTCCTCTGTACCAGGTGTCCCGTGCCTTCCCCAGGTACAAGACTCTCAGACCAGGGGCCCACTGTACCTGACCTTGCCCCTCTGTCCAGAGACCTCCCTGTCTCCTGTTGCTGGCCCAGCCCCCTGAGCCTGGCATGTAAGGCCTCCCACTCCTCTTCAGACTGGCAGCTTGAGCTATGGATTCGCCCTTCCCTGACACCAGGCTTCCCCATCTTGTCTGTGTTCCTCCTGTTTCCTGATGGGCGCCCCTCCCCCACGAGCCTGCTGACAGTTCCTCTCCCACCTACACATAAGCCAGCAAGTTTCCCATCTGGAATGGTTTATGTACCTGGCAGAAGAGGAACTAGCCTTTATCAGGGAGCTGTAACAGCCTAGCATCCTCCATCCATCATCTTGTCTAGGCCCCATTACAACCCTAGGTGGTAAAATTCACTCCCGTTTTCCAGGTGAGAACCAAGACTCAGGCAGAAGGGTGATCCATACAGAGACAGTTGGCGTGGTTGAAGCTCAAAACACGGGCAGAGCCTGCCTGGGCTCAAGCCCTCGTGAACTTACTTGCTGTATGGAGACTGAGGCACAAGTCCATGTAAATACTTCCTATTATTAAAACTGTGCTCCTTCGCCAAGGCCAGAGACTCCTATGATGCCCCAATGTGGTCACATAGTAAAGGGGATCCTAGGAAGAGACCCAAGGTCTTCAGCACTTACAGGGGTTTGCTCTAGAGGGATGAGGGTCCTCTTGCAGACACAGCCATGCTTTAATAGACTGTCTTGGAGGGTGGAAGGTGGGGGACCCTGCCTCAGGGATTTGTGAGCAAGGCTGGCTGAAGGATGTTAACTCTTTCATGTGGCACTGTGGAACAGCTAGTCCTTGTCTGGCTCTGAGGTCACACAGCAGGCTGAGACAAAGGCACCACTGGTCCCATGTCCCATGTCCCTCTCAGGTTTCTGACCACCTTGGAGATATGAGAGTGGCCCACTTCTGAGATGCTGAGACTGGGAAGTAACGTTACATAACAATTGCATATTTTGGCTTGTTCACTCTGTGTTGTAGTGGGCAGCCATTCCAGCTTTGATCTGGAAGTTCCAACCCCCATTGAGGCTTCGGTGACGGTCACTCCTACAAGGCGGGGCCGAGAGAGGACCCTGAAGAGCCAAGATCTGGATGTGTTGGCTCTCTTGGTTCCTGGACCCTGGACGCTGGAGATAGACCGAGCAGAGTTCTCCAGAGAACACTGCTGGACTGCGCCACACCTTTCCCAGACCCTGTTACCTATCCCTTCATTTGTGAGTTACCCCACAAAATAAACCTCCCTTTTAACTATGTGGAGTTGCCTTAATAATTTCACTAATACTGTGTGTGTGTGTGTGTGTGTGTGTGTGTGTGTGTGTGTGTGTGTGTGATGTATATGCAGCGTGTGGACACAGAGGCCACTTATGTCACTCTGCCTTGTTCCTTTGGGACAGGGTCTCTCATTTGAACCTAGGCTGGCAGCCAGCAAACCTCAGCAATCCTCCTGTCTCAGTTCCCAACTGAGTTAGAGAAGCACACTATGTGACTTTTTACATGGGTGCTGAGGATTTGAACTCATCCATAAGCAGAAAACTCTCTTCCCCACTGGACTACCTTCAGCCCCATCTTTTCATCCTTAGCCTGTTCGTTTCATGGAGCTCCTGTTCCTGGGAGCTGAGAGGGAAGCTTCTAGAACATGAGGCCTGAGTTCCAGCTTGCCTTGGTCATACTGGACAAACAGTAACAGGCCAGCCCAGATCAAGGGTGGAAGGACAGACTTTACTTGTGGCAGAGTGTGTTAGCCTTCTCATGGCTGTGACAGATGGCTGAGAAAACCAATGTCAGGGAGGAGAGATAGGTTTCAGTCCTTAACCTTCTAGCCTCATGCCTCTTTAGGTTAAGCCCAGGTTGAGACACTGGCTCACATTCAAAGAAGGGAAGTCGAGGCTCAGTGCAGAAGAAACTGCACCCAGACACATGCCTGGGGGCTCTCTGCTTCCTGGACCTCTTCTGGTCCTTCCCAGCATCCACTTGCCAGCTGTCACTCAAAGGAAACATGACCCAAGCCATCACCAGCCCCTTCTCTTGGACTGACACATAGAACCAGGAGAGGAAAGGTCTCCGACTGGAATTTCTACCTGGGGCTGTCACAGACAATCCCCAAGGGCCAGGCTGAAGCTGGGTGGGTTCAGTGAATAGAATGAAGGAACAGTATCTCCTCCAGGTCACTGGCTGATCCTTTGGTGGCCTAAGTCCCTTGCAGGTGCACTAGTTGGAGTTCAGTTTCTCTCCTGGAGTTGACAGAGGCCCGAGAAACACAAATGTCGTTTCCTGAGCAGCCACCAGGGCCACTCACCAGGGAGAGCTGAAAGCAGCCTTTCAGAAGTGACATGACCTCAGCAGACATGACCAGTGGTGTTTTGTTATGTGCACCAGGAAAGCGACCTCTCTCCCCACCCTCTCCGGGGGTGCTAGAGAATAACAACACCTCCCCTGCAGCCCTGAGGAGGAGGAGGGCAGGCCCCTCCCAGGCGGTGAGCAGAACCAGGTTTGCGGGTCTCTTGCACAACCTCTCTGCAAGCCTGGGGCTCGGTGGGCTCCCCTGCAGAGTGAGACTGCCTCTGGGACTGACGGGCACAAGACAGGTCTGAAATATGTGTGCCGTGGGTCATACACATGTATAGGCATACACATGCACTTTCTGTTCCAGTATCTTCCAGAAGCTTTAGAGGGAGCTGGTGCTGTTTTTTCCTGTTGTGCAAATGATGAAGGTAAGGAACTTGGTGGCTTCCTCAGAGTCCCATGGTGGGTGAGCACCAGGCCTAGGGTTTGGTCGCTACTTAGTGTGAGTCCCTTTGCCTAGGGTTTGGCCTCCAGGCATGAGGCAGACAGGCCTTTCCCAAAGGTCACCTTTGAGGCGAAGGGTTTCTGTCAGTTTCAACCAGGTTAAGATCAGGAGTCCCTGGGGGTCAGGAAAGAGAGAGAGAGAGAGAGAGAGAGAGAGAGAGAGAGAGAGAGAGAGAGAGAGACTGTGAGCTTTCCTTCTTCTCCCTGTTCCTCCCTTTCCTCTTCTCTTCCCTCCCTCCCTCTTTTACTATAGACCAGACTTAGGACTTGGGTTCCAGAGCCAGAGGACCCTGGAGGTTACCTAGCTCAACCCTCACCTACAGATGGGGCTCAGAGAGAGCAAACCGCATATCCCCTCTGTGGCCCAGGTGAGCCTCAAATTAGGGTGATCCACAGGTGTCCTGGTTATAGGGGTGATCGCCAGTGCTGGACTGGGATCCCAGCTCTATGTTATGATTCCTAATTGCTCTCCATTTCCATGTCAACTGGAAGCCCCAAGACCTCAGGCAGAAGTACTATTCACGTAAATGTCTGGGGACTGGGGACGTGCTTCTCAAAGCAGAGACCACCTGAGACGGCTCTGGGATGGCTCTGGGATGGCTCTGGTGGCAGGGCGCTCGGGTCACCCGAGCCCTTGGAGACTTCGTCTCCAGCCTTCTAAGAGGAATGGTTTTACTCCTTTGCCGGCTCTTGAGCACCCCACCCAAAGCCCCCACTGCCACCCCACTGTCTGTATAACAGGGCTGACTTAGTGCCCTGAGCTGGTCGACGGGGATGCCCCAACGTTGTGGTCTTGTGTTCATAGACTATTCTGGTGTGTGTGTGTAGTATGTGTGTGTTTGGTGCTGCATGCTTGGGAACTGTATATGTGCTCTTACTGTGTGTGGAAACTTGTATGTTCGTGCATGAACTGTTGGAGGGCAGCCTGTGTGTTGAGTATCAATCTAATGACATGGATGTGACTACTCCACACCTATGTGCTACTGAGGATGTGGGCATGGGATATGTACAAGTATCTCCTGGTAGTGTATTTGTAACCTTGTCCCAGTCCAGTGTGCAAGAGGGCTAGTAGGACTAGGAGGCTTCAGGGCCATCGTGGATTGTGGGCACACACCCCAACCTTTGTGGTGTGTGTGTGTGTGTGTTACCTGGGGAAACCTGTGAACAACGCTTCATCTGCAGCTGCAAAAAATAGGAAAAGTCTAGCAGACAGCTTGGGAGACCCTAGGCAACCCTTCTCCTCGCCTCCATTTCCCTTTCCACTAATAAGCTAGCTAATCCTTGAGCACATTCCGGTGTTGAAATCCCTAGAACGAGGGAGACAGAAGCTGGTGGAACCCCAGCACGATGGATAGAGTACAAAAGGGCTGGCCTCAGGTCTAGTCCAGGAAGGCCAAATGGGGGGCGGCAGGGGCGGGGGGGGGGGCGCAGCTCAGTTTAAGACGGCTACATCTCAGGACAAGTCCTCTCCAGTGCCACTTAGTTTCTGAAACCTGGTCCTCTGCTGGGACCCATACCCTACAGACCGCTGGCTGGAGTCGCCCACAAGACTCCCCTACAATCAAGCCAGAGTCTAAGACAGACAGTCGACTTGGAGCCAGTTTACAATGCCCATCACATAGAGAGCCCTAGCACCTCCTAGAAGCGAGCGCCCCTCTGAGATGCCTAGCAAGATGGCTCCAGGAACCTTCCAGGATCAGGACTAAGACAGAAACTCAGGGCTCAGAACCCCCAACACCTGCAGCAGGTAAGCTACAAGAGCACTTTGGGACACCGGGCTCCGCCCTGTGACCCAAGACAGACCCTCTGGCTGGTTCAGGCTCTTTTGCTGATTATTACAAGCTTTCGAGGTGGGCCTTCCATGCGCCCGGCGCGCTGCTGGCACGCAGCAGGCACGCTTTTCAACACGGGCTGTGGCGAGCAAGTTCCCTTTCGTACTGCAATAGGGTGCGAAGTGTCCCGGAGCGCCGGACGGGCGCCGCGGGTCCGAGGCGTCATGGGGACCCCGCCCCCGCCCCGTGCGAGCCACCGGGTGGGGAGTCGGCGCGCTGACGTGGGCGGATCAAAGCGGCGGTCCGAGCCTTATAAAGCGCTTGGGCCGCCGGGCGCCGCAGATCGTGCCGGGAGAAGGGAGAGCTCCGGAGATCCGCGAGCGCAGGCCAGAGAGCCGAGCAGAGCCGAGAGCAGCCAGTGTCCGCGCCCCGAGTGCCAGGATCCCCTGCGCCCCGCTGTGCCGCCTCTGGGAGAGGCTGTCCTAGTCGCTCCTACCGGCGGGGACCGCACTCCCAGCTTCCGAGGGTGGCCGAGGCTGCGGGGTACGCAGGGAGCGCCAGGAGAGGAGTCCGAAGGTGAGCAGTGGCTGTGGGCAGATGTTCATCAGGGACCCGCTGGGGTAGGGAGGGAGGCGACTGGGCCCAAGAGACCTCTCTAGTGGGCACCCACTCCTCTTCTTTTCCTCACCTCTCTCCTGTGCAGCAATAACTCCCCTTGGCAGAGCACAGCTGCCAGAATGACCTGGGGACCAGGGGACTAGGGGGTTGCCGGATGGGGTGGGTTGCACGGTTCCTTCAGTTCTTCTCCAGCTCTTTCGATTTGTCCCCCCCGTCCCTGGACTAGGTCCCCTCCCTCGCAGTCTGCGGGTTGATGAGGTCACGCCCGAGCCATCCCGGGGGTGGGAGATTTGGATACCGCGACAGAGGGTGTGTGTGAGGAGGCGGGAGAGGGGGACAAAAGGCTGAGAAGTCCTCAGCTCCTACCAGAGCCGGAGGTGGGGAGCTCCGGGTGGTGAGAAGGGCGCCTAGAGGCAACTGGGAAGGGGGGGGGGTGAATTTGTTTATCGACCTGAGCTTCAGGTTGGGGGGTAGGGAGGATAGTCCTGTCCCCCGCCCCGCGTCACATCTGGAGCCACTCCGAACATCTGGCTGAGTTCCACCAGCCCTGTATCTTCCGCCCGTGGCACTGGGGTGTCTCCATGTCCCTCACGGTCTTTGGGAACGCAGGATCCGGCTCCAGCGGGTGGCAGGAGTTCCGCACTCTTCCTTTCCACTTTCCAAACACTGCGTCTCCGCGGTGACCTGGCGCAACATAGAAGGTCCTGAAAGAGTCTGGGCTGAGCTTAAAGCCAGGTCTCACGCAGCCTCGCAGGTAACCTTGAAGCTGTCGCTCGGCGTCCCTGTCGCAACCTTTCCGTTGTGGAGCGGCCCGCTTAAACATTATAGTGGTGCGGATATTGTCTCCGACCGAGCGCAGCAACAAATCCTGGGCCAGCATGGCACATTGCGGTTGGGAGAGGTTTGGCAAATCCTTGCCGGTTAGGCTGAGCGGGGAGGCTACCTTAAAGTGAAGTTTTTAGAGCTCTCGACAGCTCCAAGCCTTAAGACCACCTGTTGGCGGCCAGGGGCCGGGCTAAAGTGCCCGTGGTGTCCAGCGTTTGCACAACCCCAAGAGGCTCGTTCCTCCGACTGCTTGCCAGCGGGTAGCTTGGACTTACTGTCCAAGGAGAAGAAGAAAGGATTGCTCTCCTTTATCTATCTCTAAGCACTGCTCTTTTCCGCGGGCCCACTGCGAGACTGTCTCCAACGCAGGCTGCGAGCCCAGGCTGAAGCAAGAGGTTGCGTAGTTAGTTCAGGGCTAACCAAAACAAGTCTTATGAGATAACCAGGGCCAAGAGGGAAGTCACTCTGCACTTCATCCAAGACGGGAACATTAGAGCCCAGGAAAAGGAGGGGACTTGCCCGAAGTCCCACTGTGTGAGGCCGGGGCAGATCTTTCTTCAAACCCAGGCTTAGCGCCCCCTGGTGGGTCGGGGACTCCCCAAGGCGAGTGCGCTCTGACCCTCAGGGCGCAAGCTGAGGGTGACCCAGCGGCTCGCGTTGCTGTCCTGGACCTTCTTAGGTAGGACAAGAATAATGTCAGGACCCAAAGGCCCAGGCCCAAAGGTGCTCCCTCAGCAACGCGCCGCAGTGGCGGAAGAAGTCTAGGGCCGCCGGACTGCTGGGAAGAGCAGAGAGTAGCCGGAGGCCTGGGTCCCTCTCTGCTGTGCGATCTGGGCCACCCCTCCTCACTAGGAGAGTTGAGCTGGACACTGATACCACGCTGTAAGTCCTTGAGCTTCCTTTTGAGACCAGCCCTTGCCCTTCCCTTCCCACTCAGGAGGTCTGGGCGCCTTGTGCGATCCCACAGTTAAGGAATGAACAAAGAGACAATGACTGGGGTTTTGAGAGCTCCCCTCCGCCGCGATCCTGCAGATACTTTTCTGGTTTGGGGAAGTGTGTAAGCTTCCAATAGCGAGGGAAAGATTTGGATATAGAAGAGATGGGAGGAGGAGTCGGACTACACCAAAAATCCCGCTGAGACCCCAGCCTGGACTCGCTTGTGCCAAGCACTTGGGACCTGGGGGATTCTGTGGAGGAGGTGGGGGGAGTAATTCAAGGTTTTCTACTTGGATTCCTCTTGATTCTGCCAGAAGGCCCCAGAAAACTATGACGTCTCAAATCCCAGTGTGTGTGTGTGTGTGTGTGTGTGTGTGTGTGTGTGTGTGTGTGTGTGTGTGTGTGCGCGCGCGCGCGCGCACGCGCATGTACAGGGCACACACACGTGCACAGGCTACACAGGTACGTAATAGTGGTTACAGAGAGAATTTCAGACGGAGATCAGAACGCTAGAGTCCAGTCCTTTGTTTTTATAAAAGGAAAAACTAAGGCTGGGGTGGTTGAGGGCTTGCCCAAGCTCACAGAGCCAGAAGAGAACCGCTTTTCCCTGTTGCAGCGACCTCCTCCCCACCAGCACCTCCCCCAAGTCTGGCACCTCCTTCTTCAGACTCTGTAGACCCCTCAGGAAGGAATCCCTTTGTCTTTGCTTCTCCAGAGGAGAGGGGGGCTGTGTATATTCGGGGCGAACGCCAGGTGTTGGTAAATTTGGGAGAAGCCGGGAAGGGAGTTAATGAGGTGAGAATGATGAGCGGGCAAGCCTCAGAAAGCGGCTCCGCAGGCTGCAAGCGGGCGGGGTAGCGGCTCCTCCGCGGCCCGAGCCCGCCGCCTGGCGGCCCGAAGCAATCCCTTGCAGGCCCGGAGCTTCCCTGCTCCGCTAAGGAGCTCTGGCGGTGCCTAGTCCTGACCATGGCACAGAAGTGGCATGTCTGAAGTGGCACTTCAGATCCCTCAGTGTGTGAAGAGCATCCACCACCATTGCATTTTTCCAATTTCCCTTTCCCATACTGAAAAGTAGGTGCCCAGAGGAGGCAAGTCTTCCGTTTTCTTTCTGACCCGACCTGGCGAGGCACAGGTAGACGAGATAGCTGAACAGCCCAGCACCAACCAGGCGCTCACTAAGCCGGTTTCCCATCTCTGGGCTCCAGTTTCCTTGTCTGAGATGGAGGGGGTGACAATACCTATCACAGGACTGGGAGGAGCAAAGGTGGCCACACGGAAACTTCTCTGTAAAAGAGAAACTCGGCATGAACCATAGAATCACCAAGGCTGCAACAACTAGTAATCAATACCGTGGATTCTAATCGGAGCCCAAATCCCTTCCGGACCAGCAGCCTCGGCCCAGGGCCCTCGTTCCTCTCCCTGCGGTCGTTTCCTTGGTTTGTCCGTGCGCCTCTCGGGCGGATGTCTCGTTCGCCACCCGCGGCTTGCGGTCCTCTCCAGGCTCTCTTCTGGGTCTCCCCTAGCACCTCCGTTCTGCAGCACCCGGTCCTTGCTGGGAGGTACAGCCCTGATCGCCTGGGCGACACGCCCTCGGCCGGGCTCCGTCCTCACCTAATCCGAGCCTGACGCCGGCGGGTCTCGGGCGGTACGGGGCGGGAGCGGACGCCTGCCTCGCTCGGCCTCCCGGGCCCGACCCCTCCTTTGTAATTTGAATAAAACGCCTCCCAGCCCGCGCACCGCCTTAACCCGCCGCCCCGCTCTTCCCGACTGCAGGCGGCGTGCGCGCAGGACCGGCGGCGGTGGTGGCCTGCAGGCGGCGGACTTCGGCGGCGCGGCTCCTGCAGGGTGCGACCCCCGGGAGCGCCGGGCGCGCGCGACGATGAGGGCGCGGCCGCAGGTCTGCGAGGCTCTGCTCTTCGCCCTGGCGCTCCACACCGGCGTGTGCTATGGCATCAAGTGGCTGTAAGTAGGACCCCGCTTTCACTCCCTGGGGCCACGGGGCGGGCGGCTGGAGAGGTTGAGTGAGAGCACCAAAATCTGCGAGGCCAAGTCGGCTTGGGCGTCGGGGGCGGGGACCAGTCCTTCTTAAAGCCTCGGCCACCTCCTCTGTGAAATGTTGTTCTTACCCTCCGCGAGCTTGCGAAGTGGGTGAGGGGATTTTCTCATCCAGGCCAGGGTTGGGCAAAGGCCAGTGAGGGACTTCGGAAACGTTCTCTCCAAGGGGCGCAACCCAGAGGGTCTGCTTAGTGCAGGACACGTGGGGCAGCTCTGGATCCTGGCCTGTCAGCCTCCTGTCGGTCTGCAAAGACAGTTTTGACCCCCTCCACCTGGGCGACCTTGGGGGAAGTGTCACTCTAGGACTACCTCCGGGGGGGGGGGGGGCTCAGTGTACTGGGTCGCGGCCAGAAGGATAATTAGTACTGGCTCGCTGGGATCAGATAGGAAGCTCCCTAGAGAGCTCCTGAACTGCCAGAGGCTGTGAGCACACGTGCAGGGTGTCCAGTAGGGATAAATGGTTGCTGGGGGCAATCCCCTGCCCCCCCTGGTTTCCCCATGAAGTGCCTGCTCCTCCTGTGGTGGCTGCTGGAGGCAGTGTGGAGGGAGTGGGGTGAGGGGGGGAAGCAGCCCCTTCCTGAAGGAGCTGCCCCTGGGCTGGGAGAGATAAGCCCCAACTGTAAATAACTTTCCAAGAGCTCTAGGCAGTGGGGACCCGGGCGTGGGGGGGGGGGGCTCAGAGGAGGGAAGCCTGGTTGGGTCAACCCATGTGGGTTACAGAGATTTTCCACGGCCTGCCACTTTGAGCTGCGGAGGAGTTGGTCAGGTAGGCGGTGGGAAGGAGACTCTCAGAGCACAGTGCCAGGGTGGGAGAGTCTAGAGAGGACATGTGAGTCTCTCCTTGGATCACGTGTAGGGAGCCTTCAGATAAAACAGGGGATAGATTAGAGGCACTGAAGAGAGCCCATGGATTAGCTGGGAGAGAGGATGACAGGACACTGGACCTCTGGAAGACAGTCTTGAGGTCACTTGATCAACCCTTTCTGGTGCTGAGGTATTGATTAAGTAATTCCCATCTTCATGTGCTTCTGCTTTAGAAGAAAGGAGGTCTGTCTGCCCTGGGGGGGTCCCCTCCCACCTCCTCCTGCTACTCTTAGGCCATTCTTACACCAGGCAGGACACAAGTCAGGAGAGGACCCCCCCTCACCACCACAACCACTGTTTTCACAGCAGGAGGTGAGGGAAAGTAGGAAGATGCTGAGAGGTGCAAGGGCCTTCGCGGCTGAGAACCAGACTCGGGTGACTCATTTTGCTCATAAAGGGTCCTGAGGACACTGCTCTTGTCCCTCTTTACCTGTCCAGTAAGGGAACACGGAGATTCTGGGATGCATGTGACTCACTCAGCCCCAAGCTGGCACGTGCTGGGTGGGGTAGGTGGCTGGCTGAGAGCAACACCCAGCTTAGCTCCGCCCGGGAGTCTAAGCCATGGCACAAATGGGCACAGCTCAGTGTCTGCCTTCAAGACATTCCCCCCACCCAGGGAGGACTTGATGGGCAGCGGTGGAATGTGAAGCAGGTGTCCCAGGAGGAAGAGCTTGAACAGAAGTATGGAGGCAGGAGCATGCCCTGACCCTTCTTGCAGGGAGCAGGAGCCAGGGTGCCTTGCAGGCAGTGTCCTGTTCCGGCTCTGAGAGCTGGAGGCCTCTATCTGATTGGTTAGCACCCTTGTGATAGGTGACAGTCTTATCACTGTTGGTTCACAATAAGGAAGTTAAGGTACAGAGAGGCTAAGTAACTGCCACAAGACCTGTCACATGCTGGTCCTCTGTGACTGTGAGATCAGAACCAAGCAGAGGGCTCAAGAGGCTAAACCTTGACAATGGTTCAACTATTGCTGGGGTTGGAAGATAGAGAAGGACTTGGGAGGAGAGGTGGAGCTGAAGAATAGTAGAGCCAGGCTGGGTGACATAGGCCAGTAATCTCCGCTACTGAAGAGGCTGAGGCAGGGGGATCACAAGTTCACCCGGGCTACAGATGAGTTCAAAGCCATCCTGAGCCATGGAGTGAGACTGTGTCTGACGATTTAATAAAGTAATGCAATAAGGGTTGGGGACACAGCCTGTGGGGCCCTGGATTCAAATGCTCTGCCCACGGGGAAATAGCGGGCGTGGGCGTAGGCACTTGTGCACACAGATGCAGCCTTGCTGTGTGCTACATGCTGTTTCCAACATACACATGGTTGGTTTCACTCTCCCGACCTGTGCTGTGTATTGTTTCCCTGAGCAGAGGAGGAAAGGAAGACCTCGGAGGTTCTTAACCAGTTTCCTAGCCAGTGAGGAGTAGAGCGGCCTTCGAGTCGGGCTGTCGGTAGAAGGAAGTCCCAGGGTGGGGGTGGGGACTCACCAGGGCCAGCTGTCCTGGGCGGTCCTGGGGACCATGTGCTTGGGCTCGGAAAAGTGACCTGGAGATGAAAGGGACATTTGACACAAGAACTGAAACCAGATGTGGCTGAGTGACCTGAGGTGCCCACCTGGTGGGCTTCTGGGACAGACAACCTAAACAGGTGGGATGGGGGGTCGGGGAGCAGGGTCAGAACTAACTCGCCTAGAGATACACTGAGAGCCTTGAGAGCAGGTTACCTCCAAAGCCAGAGGTGGGGGAAATCAAGATGGGTCAAGTCGGGGCGGGGAGCAGGTGTGAGCCTTTTGCTCCCTCTGTGGAGGAGGGGAGAGGCAAGGCTCCAGGCCAGCTTGGGGGCCCTTGGAGGTTGTCCTCTCAGAGCAGCTGGCTGCACAGAGCCTGCCTGCCACTCAGCAAGGGCGGGTCCTCTCTAGGAAGAGTCTAAAGAGGCTCTGGAAGGAAGGCAGCGGCTGTGAAGCGGAGCAGAAAGAGTGTGCCAGCCTCGGAATCTGGGCTCAGCTTGAGCGGTCACCTTCTGCCAGGCAGACCTTGGGCAAGCCTTCAGCCTGTCTGGACCTCAGCTTCTCAGGTCAGACCTGGGCTAGAAGGAGTCCTGGCCTGGGCTCTGGGAGGTCTAGCTTCTACCTGGGATCTGCCTCTGATTAGCTGCACACAGAAGTGGGCAAGTCCTGCTCGCCTTCCAACGGGGCTGGCAGTTCATGGAAACGCCTTTCCACTCCGGCTAGCAAGTGTCTGAGCAAGGCAACCAATCAGAGTTCTCCTTAAGGATGATGCTGTGGATATGGGGCCAGGCAGGGGCCTCTGAGGCCTAGGCAGTACCATGACAATGGTCTCCTAATTTTCCGAGTGAAATTTTTGATGCCAGGCTCAACCCACTGCGAGGCCACCTCTGGGGGTGCTTCTGAGGCCTTTGACGTCTAGTTCTGTCCAAGTAACCCCGACCAAATAGTTTGGTTTTACTTAGCACCGTGAGAGCCAGACTGCAGAATGATAGCAAGAGGCCTTGGCCCAAGCACTCGAGCCTGTAAAGAGTAGGGCCATCAGGAAGGCCTTTTCTGACTCAGGTACCACAGAACTGCCTGGACACAGGGCTCCTGGCAACCCCAGGAAGGCCCCTTAGAGACTGACTAGCCAGGAAAGAAGGCTTTGGTGGGAGGAGGCAATGAGCCCCTCAGGGCCTTCGGGCGGGAGGACCAAGAGGCGTGGAGATAGGTTCAGTGGTCAGAGATGGAAGACTATGACTAGGTGAGGAGCGGAAGGAACTCCAGCTGTACACTGGGAAATGCCCTCACCCACAGAACTGTGAACACGGAATACTATAAACTGGGGAACTGAGGCTGGTCACTGGCAGTGACTTGCCCAGATCACATGGTTGATGTGATGGTTAATGAGTAGCCCAGTAGCTTGAACCAGGAGAACCCCCAACTCCTGCAGGAGAGAATCCCTCCCAACCCATGGCATAGACTCCCCAGTGAACTCTCTGTTCCCTCCTGTCCTCTCCTGCGTCCTCTCCCCCACATCCCCACTCCAGATAAACTGAAATGTTTCCAATTAGGGGTATTCTGGACCAGACCGGCTGGTGAGCTGTCCAGGGTGGCTCCCCCGCCTCTGTCTTAGTCCTGATTGCCTCCCCAAGGGGGCTCACTTACCCGGGTCATTACCGCTAATCAGCGGATGCCTGGGAAGCCCTTGCAGTGCGTGGGGGTGGGGCAGTAGGTGTAGTGCTGTGCCAGCTGCTCCTGGGGGGGTCCCATGGATGCCCATGTCCCTCTGTCCCGGACAGTGGTCTGGCTGCACTCTGCCTGCCCCCACTTCCAGGAGCCTGGGAAGAGCTTCAAGTATCCTGCTGCGGTAGACCTCTGGGAGGTACCCTCCTAGATAGGATCCTGTTAGCCTGGGGCAGGGTAGGCAAATGCCTGGGGACTTCAGAGGGAAGGGGGGCCAGGGAAGCAGAGTCCCCCAGATCCCTCCACCAGTGAGCCCCAGGTACTGGGGAACACTGGGCGCTGTGCCAGAGAGTAGCTGCAGCCCTCAGGAGCTGCCTGTACTGCTCAGCAGGAAGGGCTCCATCAGCACCCCACTTCTTGGCTAGCACCCTACTTTTAGGTGAGCAGATGCCTAGGGTAAAGCCAAGAAGACAGCCGTGCTGCTTGCATGGGCTGTGTGCCTCTGGCCGTGGGAACCTTCCACTTTAACCAGAGAGAACATAAAAGACAGAGCTAGTGAGCAGCAAGAATGGAGGGGTGGGTCCTACCCGCCGGGCACTGACGGCTTGTAAGGAGCCAGGCACGCTCTGCTGGCCCTGTTGGCTGGGCTCCTGGGCTGTGGGAGGCCTGCTGTGCTGTGCTGAGGAGGGGAGGGTCCACACAGGGACCATCTGCCTCTACAGTCTGAGCCCACCCAGGCAGGCTTCACAGGTGATGCCACCAAGCCAAATGGCCGGGAAGCCATCTGAGAGACGTACCCTGCCTGTTCCCTCTCTATGGTTTGGGCTGGTGTGGCCAGGGCCGCAGGAAAGGACGCTCCTCTTGGCTCTTAGGCTAGGTAAGGCATCCTAACCACCAATGTCAGGCCAGGCCCTCTGCCCTCAGGGGTCTACGTGCTGGGTCTGTGGTCTGTTTCTGTGTGGGGTGGGGGTAAGGGTGGGGTTATATGGCAGGTGGAGTGCGGCAGACAGAGGCAGGAAGAAGCCCACTTATTAAGAATTACCTCCTGTGGCCTTTGCCAGGGTTTCGTAGCTGCTCAAAGAGGAAGAACAGTACACTCTAGTTGGCACAGCACAGGGAGGAAACTGGTCCTCTTCACTCCTTTCCATCTAAGATTCCCTCGGCAATGAGCTGAGGCTCCCAAGTCTAGGGTCACAGGCATGTGTCATCGTGCCTGAGGTGAATACATGATCTTACTTAAGACCCTCCCCCATTGTCTTTTGAAGTAGAAATGGTCACAGCAGCTGAGGGCCATGAGGCCCAGAGAGGTTAGGTAATTTGTCCAAGTCACACAGCAGTGTCTCAAGCTCGTGCCTTTGCCTAGGTCAGCCTAGGAGCTGGACCATCTGGGCCTTTGTGCCTCATTGCTGATGGACTTGTCTAGCCCTTAGGCTAGGTGCTGGAGGAAAAGGTCTATGCCATGTTCACAGCCAAAAGAGGCTGGGAAGTCTTGGTGCCTATTCGGTATTTCTTCAATGTGTAGAAGTTCTTTTATTCATGTGGGTACAAGAAGGAAAAGGCATTCCTGGCATCAGGGCAGTCTTGGGCAAAGGCATGGTGGTAGGAAAGTCCCAGTATCACCAAATCCCATGCAGGGATGTGCCACGTACAACTTTAAAACCCTAAAAAACGGGAGGGAACCAGTGATCATTGAATATCTGGATTAGATATTGAATTTTCTAGAGTCTGGATCACCATGAAGTTCAGTGTCCTTGAACTGTTGAATAGCAATCCTTTGCATAGGTGTGGACTTCACAATGGTGATAAAATGGCTGTAGAATTAAACCCAGTAATGGTGTAAAGCTCTTAACTCGTGGTGTGCAATAGCGTAATGGCTTCATTAATAGCACGTGCAATCATTATGAGACTCAAGCAGTTAGCCCTGGTTCTGGCACCTAGCTACCAGTGCTGAATGAAGGGAAGGAATGGTAGTAATTCATGGCCAGGAGGACTGAGGCTGTGGCTGGCAGTGCTTTGCAGACTGTACATGCGTTCATTCCTAAGACAATCGCACAGTTCAGGCAGGATAAAGGATGCGATTTTTGTGTTAGAATTAGGGCAGAAGGCCCAGAGAGAGACAATGTCACACCCCAGGTCGCACGCAGCGGGTGGGCTAGGGCAGGTGAGCCATGGCTCTGCCACGTGGCTCTTTGCCTTGCGATTTCCTGGCTCCTGGCAACAGTGACTCGGAGTCTGTCGAGGGGAGGGCTGGCCTGCGGATCGAATGCCCCCTTACACCCTGTCTTTCTTCCGTTTGGTGGTTTTCGGGGTATGCAGGGCACTGTCCAAGACGCCAGCGGCCCTGGCCCTCAACCAGACGCAACACTGCAAACAGCTGGAGGGCCTGGTGTCTGCGCAGGTGCAGCTGTGCCGCAGCAACCTGGAGCTCATGCGCACCGTCGTGTACGCGGCACGGGAGGCCATGAAGGCCTGCCGCAGGGCCTTCGCCGACATGCGCTGGAACTGCTCCTCCATCGAGCTCGCCCCCAACTACCTGCTCGACCTGGAAAGAGGTAGGGGCTGTGGGGCGCTGCCCGGCCGCGGTGGGAGGATCCAGGCGGAAGCTCTGTGTGTTTGGATAGGTGCGTGGATTCACGGGTGGACGGATGAGTGAAGAGATGGATGGTTACACAGATGGATCAGCCGTGGCTGGATGGACGCTTGAGCGGATGAGTCATTCACAGATACGGGTTTCAGGCACGGACTGGGGAATGAATAAATATTAGCGAGTGAATATATCAGCACATACATTGGCCCGAATAACACTTCAGGACACACATGTGCTATAACGCACGGATGAAGGAAGGATATGGCCAGAGAGGCACCAAGGTGGCTCCTTGCTGTGCTGAAAGCCACATCAATATAACGAGGCCGGTGTGCAGCCCACCCCTGGGCAGGCCAGTGGACCTAGGCAAAGCTGGTTGGCAGGGGCTGCTTCTGTGCACAGAGTAGTCGGGGCAGCAGAGAGCTTTGAAGCAGGCTTCCTGAAGGTGGTGTGGGGACCTGGGTGCACACAGGCTAATGTCCCCCACATGCGCTCTGTCAATCATCACTGGGTTTCAGCGATGGCACCTCTCCCTCCTTGCTGAGATGTCTGAACGCCAGGCAGGCCTTCCCAGCTAAGGAAACTGAGCTTTAGGGGAGTGCTGACGGCTAGTTAACAGTCGGGGTCAGGGTTCAGATGTGGGGCCAGGGCGGCCTAGAACGGAGCGGGAGCCCACTGGCTCTGTGCCCATTTCCCGGGGCTCCATCACAGTGTCCTTGTCCCGCATACCGGCTGGCTTCAAACATGGAAATGCACTGTCTGCCAGTCGTGAGTAGTGGCCGGACTGCAATCCCAGTATGAGACTGTAATCCCAGTACGTGAGAGGCGGTGGCAGTAAGATAGGTCCCAGGCAGCAGGGGCTGCATGTTGTCTCATTGTTCCAGAAGCTGCAGGTCTGGGCGTGAGTTGTCAGGGGGGCCATGCCGTCCCCCTGGGTCCGCAGAAGCTCCCGGTGGCTGTGGGTATTCTGCAGTACCCCAACCCCGTCAGATGGTGCTCTCCCTCCGCCTGTGTCTGTGTGTCCCCAATTCCCTCCTGCTCCAAGAACACATGGCCAGTATGGCCTCAGCTTAGTAGTGAGATTCTATGTGCAAAGACCAGGTTTCTAAACTGGCTTACTCCTGAGTTCCTACAAGGACTCAGGGGGCTGAGGTCTTTGCTTATGTAAAGCACCCCGACTCTTGGTGAAGGGCATCAGGGTACACTGTGGGCTGGGAGTGACAGGCTGCAAGCCTTGCGGTCTTTCTCCTGCACTGCCCTGGTGACAGCTGGGTCCCTCTGTGCTGAGCTGGATGGAGGAAAGCAGCCTCGGCCTCGGGGCCAGGGGCTGACCTCCTCCTGACCTCCAGCCCGCTGACCCTCACCTCTCCCACAGGTACCCGGGAGTCAGCCTTCGTGTATGCCCTGTCGGCCGCCACCATCAGCCACACCATCGCCCGGGCCTGCACCTCTGGCGACCTGCCCGGCTGCTCCTGCGGCCCTGTCCCAGGTGAGCCACCCGGGCCCGGGAACCGCTGGGGAGGATGTGCGGACAACCTCAGCTACGGGCTCCTCATGGGAGCCAAGTTTTCCGATGCTCCTATGAAGGTGAAAAAAACAGGATCCCAAGCCAATAAACTGATGCGTCTACACAACAGTGAAGTGGGGAGACAGGTAACCACCCCCCACCTGCCCCCGAGGGTGTGCCTGGGCCGCTGGCTGGAGAAGGGCCCATGGTGGGCCCCGTGAGGGTGTGGGGGAGGGGATGGGCTGGGACTCAGCTGCTCTTTCCTCTCTAGAGCTTGGGATCACCTGCCCCTTCTCCTCTAGGGAGTCTCCAAGATTCAGGTGCTCCAAGCAGAGGGAACAATGAGCTAGGAGCCCAGGGCTCTGAGTTCTGCCCTTCTCCGGCCCTGAACTTCCTGAGTGGCGACTGACCTACCTCTCTGGCCCCATTCCTTCCCATCTATAAAGTGGTGACAGGGTGGGAACTCCTGCAAGTTCCCCAGCCTTCCCTCAGGACAGGGAGGGCACTGGGCCCCAGGCTTTACACCACACCACCTCTTTGTCGTGGGGAGGGGGATCCACGCTGCTAGAGAGCATGGCTCCCTAGCATCAGCTGCCAGTGTCTCCCTGTTTCTCACTTGCTACCCAAAAGGCTGGGTGAGTGTGTCAGTGAGTGAACCGAATTGAACTTGTGTGTGTGTGTGTGTGTGTGTGTGTGTGTGTGTGTGTGTGTGTGTGTATTAAGTGAGAGTAAGACTTGGCGGAGTTGGTCCTCTCCAACTGGGTTTTAGGGATCAAACTCAGGCTCCATAGCAATCCCCTTTACTTCTGAACCGTCTTGCAATCCTGGTGTGAACACATGCTCCATGCTTTATTCTTTCCCTCCTGGGACCCCAGAACAACTCCCAGAAGGTTCTGTTGTCCCCTTCCCACTGATAGGGACAAGGCCCCAGGAAGAGTGTCCGGTACAGCAGAAGGAATCTCTCACACGATTTACCTCTGGGTAGCTCAGCCAGGAACAACACATGGCCCGAGGAAGCTGAGCCTGTGGAACCCACACAGCTCCACCCGTCACCGCTGTCTCTCATGTCAGGACTCTTGAATGTCTGGGCCATCCTTGGACAGTCTGGGGAAACTGAGGCCAAACCCCACTCTGGGTCTATTTCAGAGCCTAGCCAGGGGCTCCTGCCTCCCAGCCCTGGGGCTTGCCCATTGTAGGATCCCAGAGAGCTCTTACTGAGTCCCACTCTGTGGCAACCTCAGCCTCCAGCTGGGGTGCACCTCCCTGAACTCCAGTGCGGGCAAGAGGAGCCTTGGTTTTCATCTCAGGGCATGTCAGTCTGTTCTTGGAGTCACCTGCAAAAGGTGAATGCTGGGGGGAAAAAGTGAATGCTGTTACCTGGTAGTCTGGGCTGTGCGAGGATTAAATGACACCAGGTTAGGCAGTTTAGTGCATGCTTCCCGACCTGACTCAAGGAACCGAGTTTCAGGGCTCTGCCTCTGGTGCCTGTGGCCCTGTGCGTCTCCTTCCTCCCCTCCTAGGTTTCCAGCACGTCCTAGACTTTATGTCTAGTATGCTTCCTCGGTCCACTTTTCCTGTCGCAATGATAAAGACGATCCCGGACACTTTGCCTAGCTCCTGCCAACTTACTGACTGCGGGATTGGGGCCAGGCCAAGCCAATCCTAGCCTCAGTTTCCCCAACCAGCTGATGCAGAGTGTGAGTCCAGGTGACTCATGACCCTTGCCAGACAAGGGAGAGGGAAGTGTCATGTGAGCAGGAGAGGGGTTTGACGAGCTGAATAGGAAGGTCCTTAGAAGGTGTCTGACCTCTGACCCTCAGACACCCACAGGAAACTGAGGCCCAGGGAAGACCGTGGGGAAGAATCATTTCTCAGACCAGGTCTGGATCCTGCCTGAGGCCCTGGCCCAAGGGTTTCCAGTTTCCTCCACGGCTCTGATTTAAACTGCATTTTCAGAGCCAATATTGATTTAAACAGTTATAACTCACACACCCCTTTGGTACAGTTCATTTAACCCTTACAACACTCTGCCAGGTAGCAGCAGCATGCCAGCTTCGTCCTTCAGAGCAGAGGCCTTGAGTGGTGACGGAGTGTCACCTGGCAGCCATGGGTGGGTCCAGAAGGAGGTGCCCCCCCCCAAGCCACCGTCCCGTCTCCTTCCTGTCTCTTCCATCCCTCCCCAGCTGCCTTCCTTCTTGCTCTTCTTTTTCTTGCTGCTCTTCTGACAAGCCTCTAGTGAGTCCTGGTTTTTTTGGGAGAGAGAGAAGGCATGGAGCAATTGAAAGTCACAGCTTTTGGAATCACTGTCGGACACAGGTTCAAATCCCAGCCCTACAATTTTCTAACGGCACACTTGGGTGTCAGACTTCGCATCTCGAAGCCTTCCTGTTTAGGACGGGGGAAGAGTGGGTCTCCCGGATGGGCTGTGGCAGTTGTGTTAGAGCACAGAGTGAGCTTGTAGAGAGTGTGTCTCTGAGGAGTGGCACCAGCAAATGCCACTCTTACTGCCTGCCCCTCTTAGCTGCCCTGGAGGGGAAGCATGATACCCAGCCCCTCCTAGCTTTAGAGTCAAATGCTCCTTCCCTTGAGGATCCAGTGGGACATGAGTCCCCAAGAACCCCCAGGCGTGGAGTGGGGGGCCAGGGCCCGGACAGGCCAGGGAGGGGTTCTGGCCATCCTGCCGACACCCTGCCTGTCCACAGGCTCTCCGTGCCTCCCTGGAAACGAAGTGTAAGTGCCATGGGGTGTCTGGCTCCTGCTCCATCCGCACCTGTTGGAAGGGGCTCCAGGAGCTCCGGGATGTGGCTGCTGACCTCAAGACCCGCTACCTGTCAGCCACCAAAGTGGTGCACCGACCTATGGGTACCCGCAAGCACTTGGTGCCCAAGGACCTGGATATCCGGCCTGTGAAGGACTCAGAGCTAGTGTATCTACAGAGCTCCCCTGACTTCTGTATGAAGAACGAGAAGGTGGGATCCCACGGGACCCAAGACAGGTGAGTGCCGTGCCACCCACACAGATGCTGCACTCAGGGCTGGGCCAGGCATGGTGGTGACTCAGCTGGCATTTGGAGAGTGGAGTCCTTGCCCAGTGAGGGGAGGAGGTTCCAGGGAGCTTAAGGGGACTCTGGGATAGACACTCACGGCCCCGCCTTCTCCCTAGATGGGAAATAACAGGGGTAGTACTGTAAGACAGGGGTGAGGAAGGGCTGCCCGACATGAAGCGGAAGCTCAGTAAGTGTCATGTGACCAGGTGAAGGATAAATGCCCACCCTGCTTGTTGGACAAAGGAGGAACTGAGAGGCACAAGGAGAAGCGGAGGCAGCATCCAACCTAAGGCAGCCGAGGAAGTACCCAAAGCAGAGCGAATGAGCTTTGTAGAGAAGATACTCCTTTGTCTCCTGATAAGCGCCCCCTTCCAGGCTCTAGTCCTCCCATGTCCCCTGGGGACTACTTGGGTTGGGCCTGGGGTCTCCGCAGCTGGCTCAGCCCTGGCTCTGGATAGGGAGGTAGGGAAGACAAAGATCCCATGATAATGATTGCCTGCGGACCTACTGTGTGCCAGGTGGGGCTGTTAAGGAACTAGGCAGCTGCCTTCGCAAAGATGGCTCATGAAAACCCAGGGAAGAAAGTTCTGTGATCAGACGCACCTGGGAAGGTCTCTGGTCATCCCCCAGGCCTGAGGGAGCCTCAGCTAAGGATTTGATTAAATGGAGTTTCCCAGAGGTACACAGCCAGGGAACTCTTTTATTAAGGAGCTCCTCATAGCATTCCACAAAGCTGGTGCTCACAAGGTTAGGGAAATACGGAGCAGAGAGCGGGTGTCTGGGAACGTGTCTGGCACATAGTTGGTGCCCGGCCAGCATCTGCTTCCTCCGCAGTCCACGGTCCTGCCTGTGAGAGGGAGGGCTGGTTTGGGGCTCCGTCCCCACAGGCCAGGGCTCTGTGAGGAAGAGGCCCAGGCTCCCATCTGGAGGCCAGATTGAGGGGGTCGGCAGAGCGGAGATGGAGTGGGTCAGGCAGAGGAGACAGGAAGGAACATGAGTGCTTTGAAGCAGCAGGGTGAGTAGGAGCAGCTGAGGAGGGGAGATGATTCTGGAACCCAGAGGGGCTGGGCACAGGGCCCTAGAAGACCATGGAATGAGCAGAGGATCATCCTGCATCAGTGTAGGACTCTGTCCACGGGCTGTGGGTCAGTACCCTGCCTGTTCCTCAGCCCCCTACTGCTCTGTCCCTAACTGGATCCCACAGGCACAGTCCCTCTTTAGCCCTGGCCCAGAGGACAGTCCACATGCGTAGCTGCCTCTTTACTAGGTAGAGAAATGCAGCAGGGGAGCATTGCCTTTCCCTGAGACCTCCCTGGCTTCTCACCTCCTGCCATAGTTTAAGGGAGGAAGGTGAGCAGTGGCCTTGGTGCCATTGTTGAGAAAGAGAACTTTTGCTTGTCACTGATTCCAGTGAGCAACTGCTGCTGTGCATTGCATCTGCTTCACAAACAGAAGGGTGCAGGAATGCCTCTGGGGAGATGAGTCACTGCGGCTCCCTTGGACACCTGCAGGTCTGCACTCAGTAGACAAAGTGCCCAAGCCCACCTTGCCTCCCGGGCTGTTTTTAGTATTCCAGAATGTATCCTGGGTTTTTGAATTGCAAAAATGACACTCACCTCCATTGCAGAATAATTAAAGATTAACTACGAAGGCAGGGCCTGGGGAGGTAGCTCAGTTGGGAAAGTACCTGCTTTGTAAGCTTGAGGATCAGCTGGGCATGGTGGCACACGCCTTTAATCCCAGCACTTGGGAGACAGAGCCAGGCAGATCTCTGTGAGATCGAGGTCAGCCTGGTCTACAGAGCAGTTCCAGGACAGACAGTCAGGGCTAGAGACACCCTGTCTGGAACTCCCGCTCCCCCAGATGAGGATCTGAGTTCAGATCCCTACCACCCATGTGATGGCATGAATCTATAACTCTAACAGTGAGGTGGAGGCAGGGACAGGAAGGTATCCTAGAACTCACTGGCCAGTCTTGCCAAGTGGATCCCTGAGCTTTGGGTTCGGTGAGAGACTCCTTTTCAATAGATAGATAGATAGATAGATGATACATACAGATTATAGATATAAAGATAGATAATAGATATAGATAAATGATAGAGATAGGTAGATAGATAGATGATAGAGTGGAAGAGAGTAAGACATTCAATGTGGACCTCTGTCTCCAAATAAATGCGTGCACACATTTGTGCACATGGACCATTACCATGCATATACTACATACACACATTTTTTTAAAAAAATTAAATATGAAGTCAGGATTAATAGACACTGATTTGAAGATTCTCCTGGGATTTAGAAGGGGGAAAAAAGGGAAACCAGACAACTCAGGAAATAAAATAGCCCCGGCAATTCCATCACAGCTTAGTGTAAACACTGGGAAGTTAGAGGAGAGCAGAGCTTCCGTTTCCCCTAAGATCAGCTTCTTGGAGGGCGGGGCCAGCCACAGTGGCGAGGCTGCAGGCTGCTTGGCAGGGAGAGGCAGGTGCTGGTGGTGATGGGCACTCACTGACCCCTTGTCCCCACCCCCAGGCAGTGCAACAAGACTTCCAACGGCAGTGACAGCTGCGACCTCATGTGCTGTGGGCGTGGCTACAACCCCTACACAGACCGAGTGGTGGAGAGGTGCCATTGCAAGTACCATTGGTGCTGCTACGTCACCTGCCGCAGGTGTGAGCGCACAGTGGAGCGCTACGTCTGCAAGTGAGGCCGTGTGCTCCGCCCCTGTGGAGGGGTTCTGCTCCCCAGAGGACCCGCTGAAGGGCCTGGAGACCCTGGTGGACTTCCCTGCAGATCTCGGATGCCAGGCGTGGGAGGTGGCTTGTGCTGTGACTCCACTTGGAAGCCACCAGGAACAGGAGGCCTGGGTGGCCTGGGAGGGCCGGGGGATCAAAGGAAACCGATAGGATTAAAAATAACCTGGCAGCCTGGGGCCCGAGTGCCCACATGTTGCCTTCCAGGCTGCTCCAAGAAGCCAGGGCAGGGATGGGTAAGACTGGGTGTCTTTGACCTTTCAAGGCCAGAAAGACCAGCCTTCCAGAATGTTTTTTGGGACCCTGTGCCCACCACATGGAACCACTAACTTGGGTTGTAAATTTTTATTTTCTTTCCCCCTCCTCCTTTGGGATGTGGGAGCTACAGAAATATTTATAAAATATAGCTTTTTCTTTGGGGTGGCTCACTTCAATTCCTCTTTATATATTATATATAAAATATATATATAATGATTATATTTTAAACAACTGTGTGAAATAAATGCTGAGCAAGCCCCAGCCTGCCCCCAAATCTCTAGCCTCCTCAAGTGAACCCAGCAGATCCTGGTCTGGCAGGAAGACTCTCCAGTTTCTAGACAAGGCGGCCTCCCATTGATGTCCCAACCCCACCCGGTCCCCTATCCTGGTCCTGGACCGTTTCCCTGTATGTGATCTGTTGGTCAAGGGTGAGGACAGACGTCTTGAAACATAAACCCACTTGGCAGTATGTTTATTCCTCAGGGACATTCTTACTACCACAGCACAGCCGTTGGCGTGCTTTCAGACCCATTAAGCTGGCTGCAAGAAAAAGCTACCCCAGGAAGCTGAGACCTTAGGGAGGTGGCCGTGGTGGGTTTTCGGTGGGACCCCAGATGGTGGGACTGGCCCATACTATTATGCTATCTGTGGAGCTGGGCTGACAATGACTAAGGTGGGAAGCTGGGAAAGACCCAGGCTCACAGCTCAAGCCTGGACCAGGCTTGTGGCAGAGGATGTGTTAAGATGCAGGGACCAGCAGGGCCTCTTCTCTTCTCGTTTTGGGTGTGGGTCCAGGAGGGCCAGGCAGAACCGTTTGGGTTTTGGTGCGCGTGTGTGGAAGGATGGAGAGCCAGTTGCAAGCCGGGAGGGTCGGGGAGAGGGTGGGGATTGGATTTGGACCCGGATGTAGATGGAGGTGCAGATTGGACTCCATGTGGAAATGAGCAGACATTAGGGTCTGGGGTTCTGATGGAGGCCTGGCTACAGTCACCTTTGTCATTATAGCCAAATGGGTGGGCTGGCGAAGCCAAGAGGACCTGGGCCTGTGATGTCTGTCTACAGACTGGAGGTGGAGATTGAAAGGGTGAAGGAGAGAGGAAGGGACAGCTAAGGAGGAGGGAAGAGCTGGGGGGGGAGGGGGGCATGGCCGTCCCCGCTGAGCTTAACTTCCTTAACAATGGAAACAAAAATGCACCTAAAACTGAAGCTTCTGGAAGGACCACTTGTTCTTGCTTGTCTTATGTGGATCTTCAAAGTTGACCTTGGCCTCACCCCTGGCCTTGGGTTTCAGAGCTGGGTCTCTAAAGACATCCTTGTTGACAACACTTTTGTCTGAGATATCCACAGAGGACCTTGTGGGCATGAGGTGATTGTAGTTATAAACTCCCGCAAAGGAGTTTGATCTTCGACCTCCTGGCAATTGTCACTTCTCGGGGATGGTCGTAAGGGCAACCTGAGAGGTGCCATCATCAGTGTTCTTCACAGCGACAGCTTTGCATCTGGAGTAGCATCCGGCCAGCAAACTTGCCTAGGTTTCATGAACTCGCCCAATTCAACAGCAAGCTGCAGAGAGCAAGGTTAGTTTTTGAAAATGGGTGACATGGTAGAGCCGGCCTGGCCCATGGCAGCTCCCACTTCCAACCCCTCAAGACAGAAGTCAGTTGTTAAGCACCTGCATCTTGTGCTGCTTGTGGGGGGTGGTCCACCCAAGACCACGGATACAAAAGAATGGTCCGAACAGTTTCTGTCTGTGGCTCCCACACTTAGCAGCTAAGGGATAGGCTTCCTCAAAGCCAGCTGGAAACTGAGACATTACCCACGGAAGCCCTGCTGAGCAAGGCCTCAGAGCCTGGGCAGGGTTTTATGGAGAGGAACAGGGACTCCTGGTGGGACCTGGAGGACAGAATGGAGGATTTGCCAGAAACCAGTCTGGTCATAGGGTGGGAGAGAGCAGGGTTTTGTAGCTACCCAAGCTCTGCCTGCAAGCTTGTGGTGTGGGGGTGGCAGTCACCGAATCAGGAGCTGGAAAGAACCTCCAGCTAAGTCTGCTCCTTTGAGACTGTTTGCCAGATGAAGAAGCCTCAGATGGGAAGGGCCATCTTATGGCCACTGCTAAAGGAGCTGAGGTTAGAGTGGTATCCTTCCATGGTGTCCAGTGTCTGTATTCTGCTTTGGTTGTCTCTTTTCTATTTATTTATGTGTTTGTTTGTTTATTAACTGTTTATTAATTTTGGTTTTTCGAGACAGGGTTTCTCTGTGTAGCCCTGGCTGTCCTGGAACTCACTCTTTAGAGCAGGCTGACCTTGAACTCAGAGACCTGCCTGCCTCCACCTCTGCTTCTGCCTCCAGAGTGTGTGCCACCACCGCCCAGCTACTTTGGTTGACTCTGAAGTGTGTTCCCTTCTTGGCCATGGGGCCCACAGAACCAGCCTTCAATCGCTTGGTCCAGCACTTGAGCCCACCCCCAGCCACGGCCCACCCCCAGCCACAGCCCACCCCCAGCCACAGCCCACCCCCAAACACAGCCCACCCCCAGCCACGCCCACCCCCAGACATAGTCCCTATAGCTCACCACCCCTCAGCTCTGGCTATGAAGCCTGCCTGCTTAGATGCCTGGCTTGGGCATCATTCTCCCAGAGGCCCGGAATTGTCACTCTTAGAATCCCCCCTGTGTGTCTCCACATGCTTCCCTCCTCTGGCTCGTCACCACCCTTGAACCTTTCAAACAACTATCTTAATCCCCCCTCCTCAGTCCATCAGAGCTCTCCTCCAAGCCCACGGAGACAGCTCCTTCTCCAGTGAGCCTTCCTTGACAACCTTCAGCCTGGGTGGGTTTCTACCAGGTTCCTACAGTCTCTGGGCTCCCTCTAGGGAGCTAGGGTGTGTCCTGCTGAACTAGGGTGTGTCCAAGCCTGTGCTGTGTCCCAATCTGCCCCGATCCCAAGCTCTCTGAGTCTCCCTGGGCTGAGACTAGCTCATGAACCCAATGGAGCTGAGGATAAAACACGCCTCAGAAGAGTCCAATGTGGGGCTGTCTTTTGAACCTTACTTGGGAAAAGAAAAAAGGGAAAGCAGGTCGTGTGGTGAAAAGTAGCCGTATTCTTATAAACAGGACTGTTTACTCTGTCCCTCTGTGTCCCAGTCCACCTTAGCCCAAGTCATCTTCTCTGCAGCCTCCTCACAGATGATGTCACCACCTGACAGGTGGAAACTGGGGTTCCCAGAGGACAGGTGACTTGCCCCATATCATGACCAGCTCTCAACAGTGGGGCTCATGGCCCTATTGCTCTGCATGGGAGGGAGACTTGGTAACTCAGAGCAGGCGAGCAGTCTGGCCCCTGACTCAGTGGGCCTGTGTGCCTGTCATTGACTAGTCTCTAGACCTGCGATGAAGCCCTGGACCTTCTGGCTGGCTAGGAGCTGGGCAACCAAGCAGGAGGGGGAATCACTGGACCCTGGAGGTCTGCTTTCTCCAGGCTTCAGGGTAGAATCCTGCTGGATCTACTCAGCAGGGGGCAGGACTTCAGTCATTGTGAGTCACAGGCTCCCGAGGAACTCCAGCAGCCCTGGAGTTTACTGTGTTCAGAGATTTAGAACTCTGTACCTCCGAGATTCAGGGTAAAACCTGCCATCACGCACTGGATGGCTCAGAGGACTTGGCATCAGAACTTGGGGCACGGCAGGTTTCCCATCTGTTCCATCCTGAGTCAAGAGTGGCCATCCTAACTCTGAGCCCCCTGTGCTGAACAGCTTAGACCTGTGTGGGAGGCTGGCTAGAGTCTCCGGAGACAGGCCTGGGAGAGACAAGACGGCGGCGGGGAGGAAACAGGAACTTTCCAAGAGAGAGAAAGATTAGTTTGTGGGAAAGGAGAGAATGGACAGATAAGGCCCTGTGGAGAGAGGTAGCTCATGCCAGCGGAGCCACACCATGTGGGGCCCAGCCCAGCCCCAAACATCTCTGCTGCGTTCTGCCACAGACCAGGGAACACAGACCAGGCCTCAGACAGGAGTCCAGACCCAAGAGAGGCCAGCTGGTGTACAAAGAGCTCTGGCATCGCCCAGCAACTTGCTTCCTCTCTTGTGGTATGACTCCAGGCAACCCCGGCCTCTCTGGGTTCTGCAGCCGTTGTCTTTAGCTGTCCTAACTTTTCCGTGGCGTAGAGCCCACCATCTCCGTTTTATTAACGAGTAAGCAGGCTCATAAAAGAAAAAAAAAAATGTGGTTTAAGGTCATGGCACACCAGTGGCAAAGTCAGGATTCAAACAGCCGGCTGTCTGGCTCCAACTCCTAAGCCTGTTCTCGCCTTCCCTGTGGGCTCCCGAGGGGTGGGAGTAGCCTCTGCTGAGCCGGGGTTTGGTGTCATCCCGGAGGGAGAGAGGACAATCCAGGACTGAGCAGTTGGGATGTCTGTGGCTTTCCTACCAGGCCTTCCTCAAGTGAACAACTACTAGGCTGTCCCCGCCTGTCCACCAGGCCACCACCCACCTGCAGAGATGGCTGGCTGCAGGCAGAGTACTTGAGCAGTCATACTTTTAACAGGTCCCTTTGCCCGGGTGGTGGTGGCGAACTCTGTGAGTTCGAGGCCAGCCTGGGCTACAGAGCGAGATCCAGGACAGGCACCAAAACTACACAGAGAAACCCTCTCTTGAAAAACAACAACAACAACAAAGTCCCCTTGCTCTCATGAATAAATCCATTATCTGCTCCCCAGGCTGGTGGCTGCTGAGGACATTCTCCTTATCAGTCCCTGGGTCTCCATTGCCTCACCTGCATAGGCCTCAGGGCCAAGGTTGGGGGTGTCTGAGGGAAGAAGAGCAGGAGAAAGAGCAGCATCACAAAGCTGATGAGTGAAGACGGGACCTGGGGAGGGGCCTGTGCTCCAGTGCTCCTGGGCAGGGCACAGGTGACATTAAACCCCAAATGTTTATTTTATGTCCTCACTGCTTCTGCTGCCCTGGAAGCGTGCTGGGCTCAAGGGGACTGAAGCGCAGGAGGCAGGCTGGGAGGCACAGGGCTGCAGCCAGCAGAGTCTGTGAATTTGACGGTTCCTTCCAGCTCTAGACCCACAGTTAGCGGGCTTTCCTCGACTCTGGGCCTCTTCTTGGAAACAGTCCAGGACACAAGGATGCCGATTCTAGCTTGTGTATGGTTTGGATGACCCCAAACAGTTCCCTTTGCCTTTCTCTACCAGGGGCACACAGAGGGTCTCGTGCCAGCCTCTCTCCCTGCTCCCACGCCTCCGGTCCCAAGCCCTCTCCTCACTCCAGTGCCAGCCAATCCATCTGGCCCCGGGCAGGCAGCCACCTCATGCAGACCCCAATTCCATTAACCCTAGACTCTTCCTAGGAGGACATCAGCATGGCTGCCCCCACTTTGGCTGGAAGGACAAGGAGCAGGCATGGACAGGGAATGCCGGGACAGTGAGTGACAGATGATAGGAGACAAGGTCTCTTCGGGAGACAGGCTCGGGCCTTCAGGTTTACGGATGCTGCAGTTCTGTGGGATTCCATGGAGGCCCGGCGGAGTGGCCCTGCTCTCTGTGACAGCTGACACTCACTGACTGGATTGAGACCAAGTCTCTGCCCTACCCATGATGAGTCTTGAGCCCCTCCACTCCCAGGTTGCCTCGTCTCTATGAGCGTCTCCCCTCATACACACCTCAGGGCCCCTGTGCTCTTTGGGCCGTGGACAATGACAAACTGGACTCTGAGCATATACCATCTGGCTAGCTGTGGTCTCCCAGCCCCACTCCAGGCTCGAGGAGAGCAAAAGTACCAGTGGTGAGGCCCCCATCAGGGAGAGG
This sequence comes from Peromyscus leucopus, assembly GCF_004664715.2. Classification (NCBI taxonomy): domain Eukaryota; kingdom Metazoa; phylum Chordata; class Mammalia; order Rodentia; family Cricetidae; genus Peromyscus; species Peromyscus leucopus. The sequence goes on along the minus strand of NC_051063.1, from coordinate 106,253,264 downwards.
CTGGAGTCCTTGTCCAGACTGGGTTCCTGTCACTTCCCTGATGCTGTCCACCTGGTGTTTGGAGAGTGCCAGGCCCCATCCACCTCTGGAGGGCAGTCTGTAGATGAGAGACCTGAGACTCCTTCTCCACCAGAATCCCTCTGGTCCTGGCCTCAACCAGCTTCGATCCTGCCGAGCCTTGTCACTTTGTCCCCAAGCTTCAGTCTCCTACACACCTGGTGGGTGTGGGCAGTGAGGCATTCCCCAGATCCCTCTGTCGAGCAGAGCCATGGAGGGACTGAAGCAGAAACAGAGGCTGGAGTTCAGCATCCTCTAGATGAGGTCTGGACACTTAAAGCAGGACATGTATTCCTAGGAGAAGCTTTCAAAGTAGGCATGACTGGAAGGTTCTAGAAGAAGTATACTCACAGCCAGGCATGGTGACACAGGCCTGTAATCCCAGAACTTGGGAGATAGAGAAAAGAAGACTGAATTTGAGGGTATCCCGGGCTATATAGTAAGACTTCATCTCAGAAAGCCAAAACCAAGGCCAGTGAGATGCTTCAGCACGTCTGCATCCTGGCTGCATGGGACCGGCAACCTCAGTTTGATTTCAGAGCTCATGGAAGGGTAGAAGGAGAGAACCAACAGATAAAAGTTGTCCTCTGACACACATGCTGTGGTGTGTCAGCATGCATACATGCATGCATCATGTGTGTGCACATCCACACAAGTGCACACATATACACACGTAACAAATACACAATCAGTTAAACAACAAAAACCCCCAAATCCCTGCCTAAAAACAAAACTTTCCAAATTTTGGCACCTAATACCTGGGGACATGGATACCCTGACAGAGTCATTCTCACTTGGAACTGGGTCCCTACGGTGACAATGCCCCATAATGACCTCCTCCAAGGCACCTCTTGTGTCCTAGGCTCTCCACGTGCTGATGGTTATCGGTCACCCCTATGAGCCTGTCACTGCATCCTTGCTGGAGAAACAAGTCACTCCAGAGCCAGGATGCATAGACCGCCACATCATTTCTGGATGGCCCGTGTCACTTTTTGTGACTCAGTTCTTTTATGTGTAAGATGAGGGCAACCGCATCCCACACCCTGCCTCTGAATTGAAGGAAGAAGTCAAGGGCTTGGGTGAGCAGGCAGAGATCAAGCCTTGAATGATAGCTTGGGACCGTGGAGCCAGGACTCCAGGAGTCCTGGACTCCTCAGACAGCCCCGCCCATTGGTCTTGTAGCTCCGTGTTTTTGGGGTGCTGGAAGACAGTTCCCTGCAACAGCCCTTGCCACAGTGTCTTGGTTTATTATTGAGGGAAGAGGGAAAATGTGCCTAGTTAGCATCCGGGCACTTTCACATAAGCCTGGTCCTCCTCCTGTGACACTTCCTGGGGCATCAATCACATGGTTATTGGTCTTTCCCCTCAATGCCACTCACTGAAGGGCAGTTGTGCAGCAAGTGTCCATATTCTCCTGATGACATCTTGGGAGGTCTGCCCAGTCCTTCTGCCTCCGACCCCATTCTACAGATGAGGAAATGGAACTAGAGGGTTATGGCTGCCTCAGGATCTGCTGTGGGTCAGAGGCAGAGTCCTCTGTGGAGCTCGTGACAGAGTAAGGTCAGATGCCATCAACCTCAGTAACCTCTGTGGTGGCCTCAGGGAGGCAGGACTTCCTCTTTCCCATTCAGTGCTGAGTCTGGGTGCTGGTCGCCTGGGGAATGGACAGCCCAAATGTTTAGTCTATGCAGAAAGAAGCAGGGCTCAGATTCCAGCCCAGTGGCCCTGATCAGGCCCTGTGCTAAGAGTCAGCACAGAGGTCTACATCCAGTCACCTGTGCTATGTGTGTCCCAGGGCTCAATCACATACTCTTAGGGTGCCTCTGAATTAAGATTGTGTTTCTCATGAACAATCCTTTCCCCAAAATAATAATTATTAGCACAGATACACAGGGATACATGGGACCACCATATTCTGAGGTACCCCCAAAACTCTACAGGGCCAGCACTGTAGGCCATTCTATATGAGAAACCAGGGCTCCAGGGGTCAATGAGACTTCCCCAGGGTGACAGCATGAAGGCGATAGACCAGTAAAGGGTGGGGATAGAAAGGCCCCTGGCTCACACAGCTCAGCTCCTTGCTTCCTTTCCCCTCTGCTGGAGAAACCGAGAAACCATGAGGTAAGCCAGTCTTAGAATTTCGCATCAGAGGCAAACCCTCTTCCCAAGAACTGGCATGCTTTCCTGGTCACACAGTGCAAACTGCCTTTACTGCGGCCAGTACAGGATGGTCATCGCTAATCCCAGTCATTTCGCAGGTTACCTAGATTGACAGTTTTCCCCTGACGTCAGGGACCTGTGTTGGGCTTTCCTTATGGCCCTTTCTTTTACACCATCATCCAGCCAGTCATGATGCACACACCTGTAATCCCAGCACTTGGGAAGTAGATGCAGGAGGCTATCCTAGGCCACACAGAGCCTGTGAAGCCAGCCTGGGCTACATGGGACCCTGTCTCAAAAATAAACAATAGCAAAAAAAACTCAACCAAACAAACTCCTCTTAGTCCTTAACCATGTTAGAGTGGCTGTGTTGATATTTTTGTAATCTGCCATTTTCCTGTTCATGCAGCTGTGCTTGGCATACCTATCCTACCCTCCTCCAGGCCCGCTCTGTCTGCTCCTGACAGGTCTGGCCCATTTTCCTACATCTCCAGTCACGCCTGGCCTGGGTAGTAGGCCGCCCTCCACCTGGCCAGTTCTCACCCCTCTCTGGGTGCTGCACTGCATGAGCGTCCCTGGCCCAGGCTGTCTTACAGCTTCTCTCTTTCTCCTTGTCTGGGCACTGCTCTGAAGGTTCCTGGCAAACAAGGCAAGCCCTCTCATCCCCAGGCCCCTGGGAGACTGGCAGAGTAAGCAAATCTGGAAGGCTCGCAGTGTGCGCACTTTAACAGGTGGCCAAGGAGGCTTGATAAAAGCAGTGTGGGGTGGCCAGGAACACTGGCAGAAGATGAAGGAGGCTTCCGGGGAGACCTTTCAGGGGAGGTGGCATTTGGACAGAGTTGGTATAGAGAGGGAGAGCCCTGTGTTCATGGTGGCTGACGGGGAGCCAAGGCATGGAGATGCCATTATAATGACTAGCATGCCATGAGTGGGCTACAGATGAAGTCCGAGGAGGTAACAGGGTCAGACTGAAGGATCGTGGGAGCCACTGAGGATTTTGTAACGAGGGCATAGTGCAGTCTGCTCCGTGCCAGGCTCTGAGCTGGGCACCTGGCATCTGGCTTCTCATTTGATCTCCTGGCAATTCTGTGGTCTGGGCCTGATTTTCAGACCCATTTCAAAGGCAGCAGAGGCCCAAAGAGGGGAGGGACCTGGCCAAGGTCACCCGGTGGGAGGCCTCTCCCTTTCTCCTGGGCCTGTGGTAAATTAGCACCCAGGAGGAGGGGACGCTCCCTAAGACTGCGTGTTTTCTTTAGCCCCTTCTCTGTGCATCTGCCCATAAATCACTCTGACACTTGTGAGGGGGGTAGAGACAAGCAACATCACCTCCATGGGGAAGCCGTTCCCAGGCCCCTGCACTCCAGTGTGCCTGTGGTTCTTGGCTCTGGACACTGGCTCCCCAACCCTGGGCTCCAAATGTGGAGCCCAGAACACTAGGGGAGACATGTTTTCCCTGGGCTGGGAGGGAGATTCAGGAGAAAGGGAGACAGCCTCCTCCCACCAGATGAAGGCTAGGAAGGCTCCATGCTACCCGCTACCCGGAAGCCTGGGCTAGCCCTGGCCTGCATGATGAAGCCCAGGAGTGACCTGAGTCCTCTTGGGGCACTTGCCAACAGCTGTGTGTGGCTGCTCTGGTCAGCTCAGGAGTGAAGCCCTGAGGCAGGGCCCTCCGGAGAGGAAAGACGCTGCCCCCCCCCTGGCCCGCCCTATCCTTAGGCCTAGCTGCCCCTCAACCTCGGTGATGGAGGAAAGAAACTAGGTTCTTTCCACCCAAAGTGCCTGGGGCTGTTGGGAGAAGGCCTTGGGGGCCTTGCAGGATCTGTGGAGGATACACCTTGGGGTTCAGGGAGCACCTGTCATTTACAGGGCTCACCTGGGCTGGGAGATACTCAAGAAGTCCCTCTCAGCTTGACAGGTCAGGCCTCAGGGTGCCCTGGCCACTCTTCTCATTCTCCACTCTCCACACTCCACCCTTGTGGAACTGCTGCCTCTGCTCAGGCCGACCTTCTGCGCAGCTCTGCCCCCATGCCCAGGAATGTCCACAGGCCCTGTTTGTACCTTCCCTCATGGCCTGGTCTCTGGTCCCAGAATGTAGGTCACACCATATGGTGGGAGGCAGCACAGGACGGGGGGGGGGAGGGAATTATGGTTTATGGAGGTCCCAGCTGGCCGGACCAACCTCCCAAGCCTCCATGCTCAGCTTCCCCATCCTGTAACTACACCAAGGTTGTCATGGGAGAATTGTTCCATAAGGTTCATCCTGGGCTTCAGGACACTTGTCATTTGCCATTTCTATAGGTCACAGGGGTCACCTCACCTGATGCCTCTTCTTGCTTCCCTTCCACCATGGCGGCCCACACTGCTCTTCAGGCAGCTGAGGGGCACACCAGGAGTAGGAAGATGTGGGGAGGCAGGTCCCTGGCACCAACAGGGATCCCTGAGTACCCAGTAGGGGGGAGTATTGGAGTGGCAAGGTGAGTAGAAACGGGAAGTAGGGGTTCATAAATAGGCTGGCAGGGGGCCAGCACCCCCAGACCTCTCCTGGGCCCCTAATAGACTCCATGGAAGCTGCTTGTCAAGACCTCTTGCCTAATTATCAAATTGTTCCCAGATCCCCTCCCGCAGCCTGACCCTCCAGCAGTCTGTCAGTAGACAGCCATGTCAAGAAGAGCTTGTCTTTGGCCCACACTCGGGACAGTGTGGGGTTAAGCCCTTGGCTGCCCCTGCCCAGCTTCTGCTTTCCTACCTCCCCACAGGGACACAGGTAATTAGTGTGTGCCGACTCCCCAGAAGCCAAAGTCCCTGCCATGCCCTAATCAGACTCCGGGGGCAGATTGTGCCCACTTTATGTCAAATCTGCCCCCAGCCCTTATTTGACCTCCGTCCCTTTACCTCAGCAAATCCTCTGTCTGCCCTTTCCCTTGCATGGATTCCCACCTCAGGCCAGAAGTCAGTCTGTGGCGAGCATGGCTCTCCCTAACCACCCCACACAGGGAACCACAGCCTAGGGCCTTAACTACAGAGCTGAGGCCTTACCCTGAGGTGGCCTGCTCTGGGCCCAAGGGAGCTAAGGGACAGATGGAGCAGGGACTTCCCAGGATCCTCTGTGAGCCTTTCCTCATCCCCACACAATGCTTCCCAATGCACATGCACACTCCTGAACACAGCACACACACACACACACACACACACACACACACACACACACACACACACACGAGGACCCAGTGGGGTAGTAGGAGCCAACATCTGCAGGACAGGTGTGACCCAGCTGTTAATCAGTGCTTGGAAGGAGCATGTGGAGAGACCCCCAGGGAGGTGAGAGCAGCCAAAGGTTTTCTGAGGTTCTCACAGGCCCTCACGGTGGCCACACCATGAGCCAGCGGCCTGTCAGCCCCTTAGTCACCCTCTTCTCCTTCCAGATGGGACTCTGAACAGACAGGGACTCCGGGGAGGTGGAGGGAGATCACACAGTGTTGAGGGCAGCTGGACTTCCTGCCCTACCCTTGTGGCCTGAGCCAGGACTCTCCCAATCTGCCTGGAAGGGAGAGGGCCGGGCAGCCCAGCAAGGCCTCCAGGCTAGGGAGGCTGACCCGGTTCTATAGGAGGACATGTGACCTCCAGACAGTTGTCCCCACCAGAGTCGGGGACACAGGTAATTAGTGTGTGCCACCTCCCCAGAAGCCACAGGCCCTGCCATGCCCTAATCAGACTCTGGGGGCAGATTGTGCTCACTTTATGTCAAATCTGCCCCCAGCCCTTATTTGACCTCTGTCCCTTTACCTCAGCGAATCCTGGGCTGTGAGTGAGGCAGAGCTCCAATTCCTGAGGTGTTAGGGACCAGCTGAAGGCTGCCAGGGCGTGCGGGGCAGGGTCCTCAGTGGTCCAGCTAGGTGTGGCATTTCTGCGGCTCTGCTCTGTGTGTAGGGACCGCCAGAGTGGAGCGCCCCTCTGGAGTCTCAGGTAAGTGCCTCTGGCCCCCACTCTGCGATGCTCTTTGAAGCCTCGGAGTGTTTGTGTGGACAGAGGGGAGTCCAGGTCCACACTCACGAAGGGGGACAGGGTCTGTGCCTCTCCAGACCTCACTGGCTCCACATGCAGGTCCCACGGCACCTGCCTCACCAGAACTGAGCTGGATTAGACTGGACGGGACCAGGCGCTCCAGAACCTAACTGCAGGACGGCCTTCTGGAGGTAGTGTGGCTGAGGACAGGAGAGGGCGAGCAGACAGAAAGGCTGAATGTGGGCCTGGGACCCAAGCAGGCTGAAGACAGGTGTGGGTGGATGGGGGTGGGGAGGACTTCAGACATGGAGCAGGACCCCGGGGCCTGGGCAAGGAACGTGGGTTTTCCTAGCAAGACCTCGGTGTCCATGATAGCTCAGGCTGTGGCCACAGGAGGCGGCAGATCTAAGGGCTAGGCGGGTAAGGCTAACAGCTGAGCTGACACTGACTATGCTGACCCCAGCTGATGGCCAGGCCTTGGGAAAGGAGCCCGGGAGAGGCCTGAGAGGAGGCTGGAATGGCAGCCTCTGGTCCGGCCAGACATACCTCTTGTGTGCTGGACTCCAGCAGGGTTTTGCCTTCATGGTGGAATCATGCCCACACCCAAAGAGCCATTTTACACAGGACACCGAGCCCTGACGTCTCTTCTGTCTGTGTGTCCTGCCTTTATCCCTCAACGCAACAGAGATGTGAGTCTAGGGGAAACTTCCAAACTGATTAGGGAGAAATGTCAGAAAGGGTGTGTGGGGGTGAATGCCAAGGGATGGTCTCTGTCAGCTCAGAGGGCACGCTGCCAGCTCAGCCTTCCCCGAGGTATCTGCAGGCCTCTGTCCCCTGTCTGTGAAATGGGTAGGTGGGGCTCACGGCTCTCAAGGGGCCATCCAGCTCTGAGGTGGGAGGGACTGGTGGCCTTCCAGAAGAGAGGACCTCCCCTCGTAGTTAGCAAGCCGCCCGTTCTGTTGAAGCTGATCAAACCCAGACGGAGGTGGAGCCGCCTCAGTGATGCACAGGGTCTGAGGTGCCAAGAATCCACCCTCCTTGTTCCAGTGAATAGCTGGACTCCTGCGGAGTTTGCAGGGTGGGCCAGACCTCTCAGCTCCTCTCTCCACTGTGCGCCTGACCTCGGAAGGCAGGGTGGGAAGGAGACCCAGGACCAGGCCTCCTGGTGTGCCTCCTGGCCAGCCTGTGGAGGTGGAGGAAGGCTGCGCACCATCATCAGCTCACTGCTTCAGTGGGAAGGGCTGGGACACAGGCGGGCAGCTTGGCCCATTATTCCCTTCATGTAGTCAACAAACGCTCAGAGAGCTCCCAAGAGCTGGCAACCCTTCCCCCGCTTTCCGGGGTCTTTAGGGGTCCCCACCTCTTCTTCTGTGTCCCCTCCAAGTCTATAAAAGCCACAAGGAAATGCTGACCCCACAGGGTGGCATGGGCAAGGTGCACAGTTGCCATCTTCTCTCAGTTCTGTGATGGGTCCCCCGTACCTGTGTGCTACCTCAGGAAAGGGGCCTGCATGTGCAAGTGTGTGCGCTCGTGCGTGTGTGTGTGTGTGTGTGTGTGTGTGTGTGTGTGTGTGTGTGTGCGCGCGCACACACACACACACACACACACATGCACATATCACATACACATGTACACACGTGCATACACAAACACACACATGGTCATATACACAAACACACACACATATATACACACACAAGCGCACACACACATACACACACACACACACACATGCACACACAGGAGTCTGACTGGCTTGCTTGTCTCCCCCCCTCCCCGTCCCCCGTCCCATCTTCCCACCCTCTCCCACCCCCTCTTCTCTTGAATTCCCACTTGACTCATCAACACTGTCTCTGAGCTCTAGGGGGCTTGACCATGGCCAGTCAGGCCTCAGCGGCCTCTACAACACTGGGACCCTGTACAACACTGCGTGACTCGCTGAGCTCCGGGGAGGTGGGACACCTGACTCAGCTCCCGTGTCCTCATGTCCACAGAACCCAGGCTAGGGTAGGTGACCCCAGGGAACTAAGAGACTCTTCTTGGATGCTGGACTTGGAAAAACCAGAATCTGAGGTCTTCTCATCACTAGGCCGCCTCTGAAGTCCTCTGCCCCATGGTTCCTGTGGGCGTCAGCCTGGGCTGTGCCTCCCAGGCACCCACACCTGGCTCCTGCCATGTCAGTCTCTTGTGTGTCCAGCCCCCTTCCCCTCAGAGGGGACTCCTGTTCCTGCCCCCCAACCTAGGTGGATGGAGTTCCTGAACATGAACTTGTAGTCACAGGGGCCCTAGAAATACGGACCCCAGGGATGGAGAGATGGCTCTGTGGGTGAAGAACTTGCCACACAAGCATGCTGACCTGAGCTCGGATTCCCAGAACCCGTGGTGTAGTGTCCAGTAGCTCTCAGATCTGTTCCCTCAGCATCCTTGTTGGAGATGGGAGGCAGCCAGGAGAATCCCCAGACACTTGCTAAGTAGCCATGAAACCCTGCCTCAAACAGGGTGCAAGGTGAGGACTAACACTCAAGTTGACCTCTGAATACTACAAGTGTGGCACGTGCCCAACTCACATACCTGCATGTGCATGCCCACCCATGTACTACATGAACAATACACACGAAAAACTTAAAACGGGGTCAGCGGTGCCTTGTGGTGCCAGGCGGTTGGGCTCTGTTATGGTGAGCAACTATAGGGTGAGGTGTGGAAGAGAGAGGCAGAATGGTTCCCGTCCTGTGGAGAGAGGCCGATCTGAAGAGGTAAGGAGTGGGCTGAGGTGGGTGGCCTACTTGTCACCCAGGGCCATGGTGATGTCCTGACCTGTGCTGCTGCTGGAGATCTGCCATGTGGTGGTGTGGAGGAGGGAAAGATGCCCTCCTCCCCTCGACATCTTTGGTAGGTGGGAGGGCTTACCCCACCTCTCACCAACCACCACACAGGGAGAGCAGGCCCTGCACCTCACCTGGGCGAACTGGCCCTGAGATCATGAGAGGAGCAGAGCTGACCTGCCTCGCACCAGCTGCAGTACTTGGCTGAGTAGGCGCCTGCCCCTGGCCTGGGCAGAACAGTAGAGTGGGGTGTGAGAACAGGACAACCAGCCCCGCCCCTTGCTGCTTACTGCATTGGGTAGGTTAGCCAGGGTGGTGCTGGAGAGCTCCCCCTGGTGGTGAGGAGGAGGGAGAGCTGGCCGGCTGACCAATCCAGCAACCACCCAAGCCCAAAGCCAGGGCTATGAATTGGCCCACCACCTATGATCTGCTGGAGCATGTGAAGGGGCATATCCCGCAGATCCAAAGCTGCAGGATCTCCATGACACAGGACAACAACAGGACATCCAAGAGGGGCCAGCATCTATAGTGTAGCAGAAGCCGGAGGCCTCAAACCAGACCGATGACTCACTGCAATGAACAGTCACAAGTAAAGATATATGTACAGAGGATATATGATAAAGATATATGTAAGCTGTGTGACTCACTGTGTCACACTGCAGCTTCCACGATGAGATTTTTCTTTGAAATTTTATTTTACCTTGGCGGCAGGATGGGGGGAGGGGGAGGTTGCAGGGGTAGAGGGCAGATTCGGAGGGATGGGGAGATGAGTGGAATGAGATGCAAAGATACAAAGAATCAATAAAAACTGTAAAACAAAAACAAAAACAAAACAAAACTGGGGGTCAGAGGGTGTAGAGTGTAACTCCGAACCAGCCCAAACTGCTATGGGACCTGAGACAAGTCACTTGCGGTTCTCCCTGGTTCTTTGGGCCTGATGTGATTTTTATTTTCTGTTTCATGACTTCTACATCCCACCTGAGTCATTAAGGGACTCAATCTCCCCACTTCACAGGTATAGAGGACGGAGGAAAGGAAAGGAGACAGGGTCTCACCATGTTCTCCCAGGGAACCTTGCAATAGATGCCTGTAGCTAGTTTTCCTGCCTGGCCCACAGTCAGGACAAATCTCTGTCATCCACCAGTCCCACAGCCACTCAGACCCAACCAAGTAAACACAGAGACTTATATTGCATACAAACTGCATGGCCGTGGCAGGCTTCTTGCTAACTGTTCTTATAGCTTAAATTAATCCATTTCCATAAATCTATACCTTGCCACGTGGCTTGTGGTTTACCAGCATCTTTACATGCGCTTGTCCTGGCGGTGGCTGGCAGTGTCTCCTTCTGCCTTCCTGTTCTTTCTTTTCTCCTCTCTGTTAGTCCCGCCTATACTTCCTGCCTAGCCACTGGCCAATCAGTGTTTTATTTATTGACCAATCAGAGCAATTTGACACACAGACCATCCCACGGCAGATGCCCCCATGGCAACCTTTGAGGCCTTCATCACAGATCCCACCACTTGAAGAGGAGTCCAAGCCAATGACTACCACAGCTGTGGATGGCTGATGGGAGCATCTGCAGGTCACGTGTCATTGGCTGAGAGTGCTCCTGTAGAATGAGCAGCTCACTTGTCCTCAGAACAGCCCCTCTGAACCCATGCCACAGAGGAGCCGCCCTAGGCTCAGAGAGGTGAGGTGACTGGCCCATAGCCACACAGCTTGTAAACTGTAGTGCTGGGATCTCAGGTGGCTTGTGTGACATCCATCCCGGGAAAGACTCAAATCCAAATGTGCCTGACCCTGAAGGCTCTCAGCTGCCACCTTGGCAGGCACACACACAGGGTGGGGGAGGGGATACCCAGGCTGCAGAGGTTCCCCACAGAGCAGGGCCAGTTTCAATCCCTTCTCTCAGTGGAGTGGCTGGGGCCAGAGGGTTCTGGGGCCTGACCCAGAAATCCCAGGGGCCTTCCCAGCCCACTGTGGTGGAAAAGAGCCTGGGGACGCCCTCATCTCTGGGTCAATGAGGGAGGGAGACGGCTCTCCTGTGCATTGGTTTATATACACATCGCTGGGGACCCTGAGGCTTGACTTAGCACTCTGCACACAGCAGGCATTCCGCCTTAAGTCCCGTTCTGTTACCAGGCACCTGGCCCTGCACAGACAGGGTGCTGGAGATCAGGTGGGCTGTGGCTGACCAGAAGAGGGGAGCCCTGGTGAGTGGATATCTGCTCCCCCACTCTGCCCCTTGTCAGGACAAGGAGAAACAGGCACCCAGAGAATGAGTGACAGGCCCATGATGTAGCCAGGCTGAGACACAGTCCCATCACCTCTAGGCCTCAGTTTTCTTCTCTGGGCAGTGGTCCTCTCCTCTATGCCACCTGAGGGATCAGTTGAGAGGATGACAAGCCAGGGAAATGCCTGCTGCCCTTCGGGACCACATGCCTCAGGAGGGAGCTGGTGCTGAGCCATTATCCCAGGCCGGGGGCATCCATGCCTCACCCCAGGGTGTCCTACCGCAGCAGGTGGTGCTGTGGGTCCACCCAGCCCCCTCCGGGTGCTCAGTGGCTGAAGAGGGACAAGGGGCAGGATAGGTATCCCCAAGTGCTCTGAGCCTGGGCATCCCTGGGTCCTTGTGTGGAGTACCCTACCCCCAATGGCTGTGAAGTACACCCAGGCCTTCTATGGAGTCTGAGACCAGGTCACCAGAGCAGCAAAGCCATCCTGGAGGCCAGCCTGGAGGAGGTAGTTAGAACTTCTGCCTGCAGCTGGCCCTTCCGGTTCCACTGGGGGCTCTCAAGTCCCCTGCCGTGTGTGTGTGTGTGTGTGTGTGTGTGTGTGTGTGTGTGTGTGTGTGTGTGGTGTATAAAGACCTGGGCTGGAGTTGAGTGAGCTTGGATGAGCACCGGTGGGGGCGGGTGGAGCCCTCTTTCTCTTGGTCCCTCAAAGTCGCCAGTTCAGTGGGGACAGTGTCCGGAAGGAGTCAGAATGCTGCCTTCTCGTCACCAGCCCAACCCTCCCCCACCTCCTCCAGAATCCCAGAAGGACTGAAGACGATTCACACAACACCAGAGCCTGCCAGGGTGCTTGGGGTGGGACTCTGGGGTTCCTTGAAAGGCTGCAGGCCCCAGTGCCCCCCTCCCATCTGGCGGGACTGGAACAGGGCCAGGGCTGCCTGCTGGAGATGAAAAGGCCCGGGGCTCCAGGGTGGGGATGGGAGAGTGAGGTCTGTCACCCACCAGACAGTGAAATGAGCAGAGTCCAAATAAATCACTAACGGGATGGAGAGTTCCTTGAACAGACGTCTAACATTATGGACAGAGGGGAGCAGGGAAGGGAGCTTCGGAGAGCCGCTTTGCCAGCCCCTCATTCTCACACGCTGCCCAGCCCTCTCCCGCCTCAGGGCCTGTGACTGTCTGGGGGAGGAGGCTCAGCTGGGGGACCCTCTGCCCACGGGCCCCTTGATCCTTGCATGAGAAACTCTGACAACCCGCATGGGTCTGAGGGGAGGGAGGTGATGAAAGCTGTATCCTGCTCTGGGCTGGGAGCGGGCCAGAGATAATATCACAGTGCTGGGGAGCAGCGGATGGTCTCCCAGTATCCCCGACGCCCCGGCCTGGGACAGAGGGGCAGCAGAGGCCAGCTGCTTGGCCTGTGAGGTGGCAGTTGGGGCCTACCTGCTACTGGCAGGCGGGACAGAACAGAGACAGCTGGGTCAGGAGATCAGCAGTGGAAGGCTGGCGTTTGGATGTCACTCACATCGGCCTCTCTCTCTCTGGTTCCTTTCGGAGTCTGTTTCCGCATCCTGAAAATGGAATGCAAGAGACCCCAGTCATAGCTCAGGGCTTCCAGGGCCTGCCCAGGGTGGTGCCATTCCTGCTTTAGTGGCAGCTCCTGGGGCAGGGCTTGGCAGCTGCTGAGTGAATGCATAGATGAATGGATGGGTGGGTGGGTGGATGGATAGGTGGGTGGGTGGATGGATAGATGGATGTGTGGGTGGGTAGGTGGATGGGTGGGTGGATGGGTGGATGGATAGATGGATGCGTGGGTGGGTAGGTGGATGGGTGGGTGGGTGGGTGGATAGATAGATGGATGGTAGAGGCTACAATCCAAGCATGAGGGAGACCAAATCCCCAGTGAGAGAAAGAGATGCATTGCCTCAATCCATACAGCCCTCATGAACCCCACATCTCACCATTTACATAGGGGCCTCAGTACTCCCTTGTGGGCCCTGGGAGGACACCCACATAGGGTCTTTGTCCCCTGTGGAAGATGAGGAAACAAGAAGGTTCTCAGCCCAGGTAGCCTCCACAAGCCAGGGTGACCTCTGACCCAAGGGCCCCAGCACCTTCAGCCTGATATAATTGGTGACAATGCATACAAGCCCAGGGAAGACAGGCACAGATAACCAAAGGGCAGCCAGAACCAGGACTGGGTATCTGGTCTACCTGACCTTGTCCAGGTTCTGTGCGCTGCCTGTGGACACAGAGGCACAGCCATTTTCCTAGCTGAGGGTCTGGGCACGCTTGGTTCCTGAGGGAGTCCTGTCTGTGCAGGCTTTGTCCCAGCTCCCTCATCCCTCATAAAGTGTGGGGGGGGGAGGGGGTTCAGTCATGCTGCTCCCAATCCCTGCGCAAGGAAATGTTCCCTTGCCCCCGGAGCCACGCTGTTTAGCACGTTTCCATGCTCATAAACCCCTAAGCACACACTCAGACTTTGGGTTCCCTGCCAGACCCCAAGCCCCTCCAGGCTCCCCGGCTCCCCACAAGGTATGGGAAAGCGCCGCTCTGGAGCTGTACCTTCAACACCTGGGGTCTTTGGCTGTGCACCCCTTCCTCTGAGCCAGGGTTTCTTCATTTGTAGAGGGGGGTGTTGAGATGCACCCCAGAGGATGTGGGTGTGTTAAGATTTCAAAGAAAAAGAGAGACGTGCTCATCCTTTGCCAGCTTTCAGATGCTGTTCAGAATGCAAAGGAGGAAGGAAGAGGTGGGCTGCCCGGGCCCACACAGACCACTGGAGACCTTGCCATGCAATTCCTCTCCTCCAAGAAGACAGCCTTGGTGTGTGTGACCTGGGCCAGTCACTCTTGTGAGGGGGAGCCTCTGCAGGGACACTGCCTGCGATCTTCTTTGCGGAGATGCAGGGGAAACAACCGGCCACAGGACACCTTCTGTCTGTAGGAATAGAAGTCTGGAGGGAGAGAATGGTATGGAAGCAGAAGTGTGGGGTGGGCGCCTTAGGTTAGCCCTGCCTGTTCCTCACCATTCTGCAAGGGAGACTGAGGTCTGGCCAGGAGCAGAGTGCGTGGCCCTGACTCCGTGCCTGCCACACGCTGTCATCCTGCGGCAGCTGGAAGTGGGGATTCTGCGGTGCCTAGGGATGGTACCGAGTACTAGCAGAATTTGGGAAACTCACAGTACTGGAACCACAGGGTCTATGAGGTAGGTCAGAGCCACGGGTGGGCCGCATCTCAGGGCATCGAAGTCCCTGCGTCATCTCCTTCTCCACATCTGTTATATTTACTCCTCTCAAAGCATGGGGCAAAGCACATTACCTCTGATTTACAGATGAAGACACCGGATCCTGGAGAGACATTCAGCCAGTGTCACAAAGCCAGCAAAGAACCGGGAAGGACCACAGGGTGGTGGGGGTGCACAGCTTTAGTCCCAGTACTTGGGAGGCAGAGGCAGGTGGATCTCTGTGAGTTTGAGGCCAACAGAGCGAGTTTCAGCACAGTCAGGGATGCACAGAGAAACCCTGTCACGAAAAACCAAACCAAACCCAAACCCCCAAACAGGGAAGAACGCTCAGCTCAGGTACAGGAAGTTAGGACTGGAAACATTTTCCAGTGTCCCACAACCTCCTTCATCTCCCCCACAACCTCCCTCACCTCCCCTACGACTTCCCTCACCCCCCAATAACCTCACAAGAAGCTTCTGAAAAGGCTTTCTCGGGAGAAGGGACTTGGCCCTGGCACCCCCATGGCCTCAGAAGGGGACATCTTGGCACCAGGACACTGCCCCACCCACAGGACACTGCCACCCACAGGACACTGCCACCCACGGGACACTGCCCCCCCCACAGGACACTGCCACCCACAGCTCTGGGGAATGCCCAGAGCTTCTTCGAATATTAGCAATGCCTTGCACGTGTGGTCACCCACAGGCACCACCTGTGAAAAATTCCCACCATCTGACTGGGGAAACGCCAAGGGGAAGATTTGGTTCTCCTGGGCGCATGCTCAGTAGGAAACTGTCCTCCATCACGGACCTGTTCAATAAAACATCAGGGTTAATAGGAAATCATTCGTTGGAATCTTGTGTTGTTGATTGATCCATGGCAGTTCTACAGATAACAAATCTTGTCTGTTAAGTGGCATCTAGAATCCGTTCCCAGGCATCCTGACGTTCCTAGACATCTTGTCCTGACAGTGTCTTTGCCATAGATGAAATGATGGGTACATTTCTTTTCTCAAGGCACTCCACATTGTATAAGTTAGGCCTCACAAACTCTACTGCCCTGGTTAACGCAAGAGGATGCCTAGCCTTGCTTACTTGGACCTGCGAAACTTTCTCTGGTAGCAGATTTCAGATTTTGTGACCATAACCATGGAGGCCCCAGCCCAGGTGGCCCTAGGCTTCCTGTCTTCTGGGAGCCTCTGTCTGTGTGCTTTCCACAGCCTCACACCACTCAGTCTGCACACTTTCCCCCTCAGGCCTCCCCATGCTGGGGAAGCGCTTCTGCCGCTGGTCCTGAGGCTGGGAGGGGCCTGGAAAGCAGGGTCTCTGCGGGAGCAGATGTGCTGCCCTGGGCCTCTGCAGCTGGGTTGCACGTGGCGATGAAATCCCCCGGGTGGAGAGTCTGGAGGAAATGAACCCAGCAAGGCTGCAGTGCGTGGCTGTAGGTGAGGATGCTGGGGTCTCCAAGGCTCCTTCTCATCCAGTCTTGTTCAGTCTTAACCATCACACCTACCTCAGCTCTGAGCTCAGCCCCTCTCAGGAGGTGAGCCTCCCATCCAGCTCTTGAGAGCATCCTGGGAGCATGCACGACAACTCACCAAAGGAAAACGGAACTCCTGTTCATCCTTCACGCACGCCCTCTGCTGATCACTAAGGTTTCCCTACCCCCACTTCCACTCAAGAGCTCTGGAACTCCCCCACACAGAGGGCAGTTGCCCACTCATGAGCTCCAAACCAGGAGCCCCAGGAGGCTGGTACCCAAAGGCTATGCAGCGGAGGGTGGTCAATGAGGCTGGGCACAGGGACGTTTTCTAGTTGCTTGCCTCCTGTGAGCATGCCTGGCCAAAAGTGGAGCACAAGTCACATATCCCAATCCCTCTGCCTGCCACCCCCTGGCTAGACATTTAGACCCAGGCCTCTGATCTGAGTCTGAGTTGTCAGCGGCCCCTTTTCTCAAAAGAATATCCTTTTCTTTCCTTTGAGACATGGCTTGCTATGTTGCCCAGGCTGGCCTTGAACTCCTAGATATAGGCAATCCTCTTGCCTGGGCCTCCCTGAGTAGCTAGAATTATGGGTGGCTCTACCCTTTCCTCTAGAGTTTTCAGCTCCTGGCTCTCAGGTCAGGTCATTCCTTCTTGGTCCCCTGGGCGCCCCCTCTCCCTTCTTCTGCTCATCTCTGAAGGATGCTCGTGGCTCAGTTGGAGCCGAATCCCTGAATCGCTTCTTCCATCAGCAGTCTCTCCTGGGGACGGCCGCCTCCAGCCGTGTCTGTGTTACTGGAAATTCTGGGTAGTGCTGGCAGAGTCGCTCCATTTTCCCAGGGAAATCTGGGTCCCCTTTTGGGGTCCTGAGTCTTGTTAGTAAAATAATTTAAAAGCACCCTGGAAAGGGAAGCTTGAGGACAATTTTCTTCGAGTTTAAAAGAAAAACTCCAGCGGGACAAGCTGGGCGTCTTGGCCGCTGCCCAGAGGAGGAGGGAAAGGAGAGAGAAAAGGCCATAGAATGTGAATTAAGCCAGCCTGGAGGAGAGCCACATGGCAGACAAACAGCCACATGGCAGGGAGGGGAACTTTAGAGCAAGAACGGAACAGAGCACCAGAGAAAGCATACTTCGGCCCCAGTGAGCATCAGAAAGAAAAAGGAAAAGTTAGTCTTTCTGAGATCTGGTTCAGAAGAACCAGCACCCACCAGATTTCATGAAGGTGAGACTACATCGAGGGTGGAAATTCTGGGAAGGAAAGCTATAGTAGCTCATTAAAGGAATAATTATTCCTCCTATTTCTTTAATATGGCTTAAAGTAGATCCACCTTTTTTTACATTTTTTTTTTAAATTATGGATGCAGCATTTTGCCTGTATGTATCCTTGCAGACCAGAAGAGGGCGCCAGATCTCATTACAGATGGTTGTGAGCCACCATGTGGTTGCTGGGAATTGAACTCAGACCTCTGGAAGAGCAGCCTGTGCTCTTAACCTCTGAGCCACCTCTCCAGTCCTAGATCCTCCTTTCTGAGAGGTGGTCCCTTGGTCAGGTGACTGGCCTGTCTAACTGAATTAACTGTTTTGTGTTTGGGGTAGCTTCAAATGCTGGGTCTCCACCCAGGCTAGAGAAGCAGCTTTCCCTAGTGGACTGCACAGAACACTCAACAAGACTACTGTAGCATCAGCACCTTCCCTCTCCAATCCAGGTCTCCTAATCCTACCCTGAGCTCACAGGTGCATGTACCCCATTTTCCCTCTCCCCTGCTTGCCTCCATCTCAGTCTAAGGAACCAATGTTTTGTCTGGACCATTATAGTTCCCTGTCTACTTCTCCACCTCAGCATCCTGCCCACTCTCCCCTTTCCTCACCCCTTCCTTACTCTTTTCATATTATTTGAGATAAGGTCTCATGTAGCCCATGTTTGTCTTAAACTTGCTATGTGCCCAAGGATGACCTTGAATTCCTAATCATCCTGTCTCCACTTCCTAAATGCTGAGATTGCAGGTGAATGCCACATTTGGCTTATATTTTCCTAAAAAACAAACACAAAAGCTTTATTGAGGGATAGTCCACATAGAACAAACTGTGTCCACTGACAGTGTGTGTTTGTTGTTCTAGAACTAGCTCTTGCCTGTGTTAGTCCTCTCTGCCTTTGGACTGGAATACAGTCTCCACTTGCATTTGCTGGGACAAGGTCGCTATTGTTGATTTGAAGATGGGTCTCTCCAGGAAGCCCAGGCTGGCCTCCATCTGCAGATCCTCTGGTCTCTGCCTCTCCTCAGAGGTTATGACACGTGTCCTTAATATATCTGTACCCACATTACATGCATATAGAAGTATATCTTTATCAGAGTCTACTTAGAGTTAGTGAATTGTGTGAGGGATGTTGCAGTAAGGTACTTCCATTTCTTCCCAGTTCTCAATGTTTTCCACATGTATATGTGTGTGCACATTGTCAAGCTGCGCGCGCACACACACACACACACGCGCGCGCACACACACACACACACATACACACACGAACACAGAGGCAGTGTCTTAGCTGGTACTTATCAGCTTCAGTCCTAGGCTTCCTTAGACCTTCGGTCTTTCCACCTGAAGATCTTCCTTTAGTCTTTTTGTGTCCTGAAGGGTATTCTCAGCCCTTTGGATGTGGCCCAGCATCTTGTGGTCCCCTTGTTTTGGAGATGCTAGTTAGCCATGGATTTTAACTATACCACCATCCTCGTCAGCTGCTGTCAAGATCTCTCCCTGTCTTGGGCTTTTATCAGTCTGGCTTTTTTTTTCTTCTGTTAATCCTGATTAATATCTGTTGGGATCTTTAGTTTTAAAGTGTTTAAAGTTTGCCTTTTTAAAAATAGTCGTCAGCTTTAGGGAGTTTTGGGCCAGTATGAAAATCGTCCGTTCTGCCCTCCCCCGTGCGCTCCTTCTGCTCCAATCACACTCACTTTGGAGCTTTTGCTATTATCCTCTGGGTGTCCAGGGTTCTGTTTGCTTCCCCACCCCACCCCTGCCTCTCTTCAGATTATATAGTGTCAGTGCGGACCTGTTGTTCAGAGTTGCTTCCTCTGTTTCTGCCTTCGATCCTGATCGAGAACTTCTCAGCTCAGCTATTGTACTTTTAACATCTTTGTGGGTTCCGTTCAGTTTCCACGGACAGACACATGCTCATATGTTTCTGTTGAGAATCCTTTTCTCTTCAGTCATTACAATTACTCTTTCCTTTATGTCTTTCAACACATTTTTCTTTTTACCATGTTTGTAGAACTTCCTTGAAGTCTTTGTTGCCAAGTCCAATGTCTACGTCCACCCCAGGGCGGTTGCCTCCCTGTCTTTCCTATTTTTTTTCCAGTTTGAATTCTAGATACTGTAATAATCCTCCCCCTTCTTTCTCTCTCTCTCCTCCCCGTCTCCCCTCCCTTCTTTCTTGTGCTGACGACTGTTGATTGTGGAGGGAGTCATTCCTCAGTGACTTTCCTATGACTTCAGTGCCCTTTGTTTTGGTGTGGCTTTCTGGAGTCTCCCTGAACCCCTAGAAGTTGGTTGTCAACCCAGGGTTTGGGACATTTATATTCAGAATCTGGTGCTCACATCTCTAGTACCCTGTTGATCCTGTGCGCTCTCTCTCACACACACATTTCCTGTTGTTCCCAGCCTGGCCATCTTGCCTTCTGACCCCCTACTCCTAAAGCCAAACGCAGGGCGGGAAATTCACTCACCTTATAAAAAGCACGAGGCTCCTTTACTCCCCCAGTCCTGGGCACACTGTCCCAAGGATATTTCTCAGGTCCCTGACTGTTTATGTCATCAAACCCTTCAGCATTTGGTTGAGGATGCCGACAGATTTGTTCTAGGAGCTGGGTCTTAGGCCCAAATTGGTTCTCTCACCCCAAAGCCCCCCTTCCACATTCTAAATGGGTAAGGCCTCAGTTTTCCATTTACTCCAGGCCTGGGAAGGGGACTTACCTTTTTAGTAGCAGATTTCCAAGAATAGATTTTCTTTGACTTCTATATTTTTAAATATTTCAGTCTTTCAATAATTGCATTAAAATATTTTATCCCTGTTTTATAATTGGCATGTACCAAGGGGTCTGTAGAATAACTAAGCCCACCTCAGTGAAGACGGCTTTCCCATGCTGGTCTTTTAAAAACACATCCTAGGGTGAGTCATGGTCATTGCTTAAGACCCTCCAGAGGTTTCCAACCACAATGACACCGAGTACAGGTCCCTAGCAAGACCCATACCACAGTCAACAAGCCATGCACAGACTCTGGCCTTTGGGCAGTGCTGCGCGTGGACAAAGCCTGGGCTCCGCTCCTGCCACACAGCGAGCGCTCTGCCACTGAGCCATATCCCCACTCCGAGATTCTTTCAAGACTGAAAATCTCCTGTCCACGCCTAAGGCTGAAAAGTTATTTTTGTTTGCCATATTGCCTAAATAAGTGGATGCCAGGACTGCATCCTTCCCTTTTCCTTTTCCACTTCTTCCTGGGACCTGGCACACACGAAAGCCAGAAACAGAGGGGGCAGCTGGGAGTGTGCCAAGTGAAGTGAGGCGGAGCCTCTCTTGGCACAAGGCTGCCTGCAGGGCTCGGTGGAGAACATCGGTGGGGTTGGTGAAGCCCCCATCCTTCTGCCTGATCCTCCCCAGATGTGTGTGTGCGTGTGTGTGTGTGTGTGTGTGTGTGTGCATGTGTGTGTGTGTGTGTGCGTGTGCGTGTGCGTGTGTGTGTGTGTGTGTGTGTGTCGGGTGTCCCCAGGGTGATGTGTGTGTGTGTGTGTGTGTGTGTGCGTGCGTGTTGGGGGTGTCCCCAGGGTGATGTGTGTGTGTGTGTGTGTGTGTGTGTGTGTGTGCGTGTCGGGGGTGTCTCCAGGGTGGTGTGTGTGTGTGTGTGTGTGCGTGTCGGGGGTGTCTCCAGGGTGGTGTGTGTGTGTGTGTGTGTGTGTGTGTGTGTGTGTGTGCCTGCGTGTCGGGGGTGTCCCCAGGGTGATGTGTGTGGTGACAAGGCACACTGGAGGGCGGGGAGGGCCTGCGAGGCAGGGTCTACCCAGAGGGCACCCAAGGATCTCGAGCAAAGACAGGTGGGAGCCAAAGCTGAAAAGGCTGCCGACATTTCCCTCTGCCCAGGAGGTGGGGCGAGCTGGCGAGCATCTGCAAGGAGGAACTGTTCTGTATTACTGGGCTGTGCTTCCTTTTCACTCTCAAGCACATTTTTAAAAAATCCTAAATAAATAAAAACTAAAGTTTATAACTCTTCTACAACCTTAAAAAGCAAAGCAAGCTCATAAATTAAACCACACAGGAGTAATACCGCAGTTAAAGTCATATCAACAATATTAACGTAATGTGCTGGGTGATGTTTTACCGAAACCAAATCTTCCTCCCTCATGTGACTCTGGCATCCCTCTGGCTGGGGGCTCATCAGCCTTCGGGGCGGCCCACGCACCAGGCGCCGGGGATAGAGTCCTCTCCTTTGAACCCCAGGATTCCATCGTTTGGGCGGCAGCCCTGACATCATTCCTACTTCACACAACAGGAATGTCTCATCCTGTGGCCCGTGGCCTGTGGCTTGTGCTGGCCTCCCGCTTTGTCCCTGTTGTGGCAGTGAGAGCCACCCCAGGGCAGAGTGAGGAACCATCCAGGGTGCCAGAGTGTCTCCCAAGCCAAGCGTGCATTGCAAGGCCGGGCTCTGAGGAGCAAGAAAGGGCTGGGGAGTTCTGACTGCTCAGGGCCTCGGGAACATTCTGTGTGGAGAGGAGAAGAAGGTGGAGAGGGAAGGGAGATAGAGAGGAGGAGAGAGGAGAGGAGGGGGCAGAGGAAAGAGAGAGGAGAGGAGGGGAGAGAGGAGAGGAGGGCGAGGGCAGGGGAAGGAGGTAGGCTGTTGGGGAGCTAGGAAAATGTTCTCACCTCTGAAGAGGAAGCAGAAGTTTGTACAGCTGCAGTGTAAGTGAAGCTGGACCCCAAAGTTGAAGGACTAGTGGAGCCTGAGACTCCTTCCCCCCATGTCCCTGTCCCTTCCCAGGCTCTAAACACGGACCTGCCTGGGCAAACGTGCAAGCCCCTGTGAGAGATCCTGCCCAGCAGGCAGGCCAAGGCCCATCTCACAGAGCAGGGATGAAGAGGAGACTGGGAGGTGGCAAGTCCCCAGGGCCTGAGGGGCTCGGTGAGGAAAAAGCACAGAACCCCACCCCCATGCCCTATGGGAGAGAGGCAGCACCAGCCACCCAAGTGAGCCCGCCATGGGCAGGGCAGGAGAGGGCCTCCTGCCGGGAGCCTTGTTCCCGGGCCAGAGTGGGTGAGGCCTGGGGGAACTGAACCAAGGACCAGCTGTATAGGACAGGTCAAGGTGTGTGCAGAGAGGAGTGTGGGGTGGAGGCAGGAGGATGGCTGAAGGATCCTTAATCCATGGGGCTGCCCAGGCTCTCCTGGCCATTCAGGACCTGCAGGCAGGCAACCTCCTCCCTAAACTGCACTGTTCCATTCCACAAAGCCCGTGGAGTCCTCAGACACCCTCAGGGTGCTCCCCCCCCATGGAGTCCTCAGACACCCTCAGGGTGCTCCCCCCCATGGAGTCCTCACACACCCTCAGGGTATTCCCCCATGCTTTTCTCAGATACCCTTGGGGTGCTCCCCCGCATCAATCAGGCCCATCCCTGGCTTTCTGCTTTTAGCAACCAGATCTACGCAGAGACAGCTGAGGTTACTCCAACTCTCAGTTACCTACATTTCACAGGGTCTCATTCCTCTCATGGCCTTGTCTTCTAGAACCTTCTGGGTCACACACACACACACACACACACACACACACACACACACACCATCTTTCATTCCTTTTCCATGCCCTCTTCCTTTTTTTTTTTTTTTTTTTTTAGGTTTTTCAAGACAGGGTTTCTTTGTGTAGTTTTGACTGTCCTGGATCTCTCTCTCTGTAGACCAGGCTGGCCTCAAATTCAGAGATTCACCTGTCTTTGCCTCTCAAGTGCTGGGATTAAATGCATAGGCTACTACTGTCCAGATTTTTTTTTAAAGATTTATTTATTTATGTGTATGAATGCTCTATCTTGCATGTATACCTGCAGGCCAGAAGAGGGCATCAGATCCTATTATAGATGGTTGTGAACCACTATGTGGTTGCTGGGAATTGAACTCAGAACCTCTGGAAGAACAGCCAGTGCTCTAAATCCTCTGAGCCATCTCCCCAGCCCCCATCCTCTTACTGTCTTCCCTCGCTACCTCTCACAGGAGTTACTGTACTTCCTGTCTCCACGTCCTCTGGCCACTGTCTTTGCTTCCTAGTGGCTCCCTCACTCTGAATTGACTCCTGGAGGTTTCCAAGGCTGTGTCCTGCCCTCCCTCCTGTTCATACCAGCGACCTGACTAGGGCTTCCTGGTTCCCTGGAGCTTCTCTTCCCACATCCTTCCTGTGACTGACCTGGTTTCGTGTCTGCAGACCCTGTGCGCGGGCCCTGGGCTCCTCTGCCCCTCCTGCAGCTGCAGACTCAGTTCCCAGACCCCCACCCCAACTCTGCCACCCACAGTATGTGAGCGGGTCTCCTGCTTTCCCGTCTCAGCCACATGCCTGGCAGCGTTCTGAAGTTGTGGTTGTGGCTGTCTGTGCCAGGGCTTGGTGTGCAGTGTGCAGTTACATGTGTGAATACATGTCCCAGCATCCAGTAATGTCTCACTGTTGTCTCTTACCTGGCTAGCAGTCCTGATTGATTTCATTCCCCAGTTTTCTTTTAGGGGTGTGTGTGTGTGTGTGTGTGTGTGTGTGTGTGTGTGTGTGTGTGTGCATCCATGGAGGCAGCCAAGGGTCAGACGTCTTCCTCGTTTGCTCCCCATCTTAATTTTATTATTATTATTTTTATATATGAATCTCTGGTGCCTACAGAGTTCAGAAGTTGACCTTGGATCCCTTGGAACTGGATTTACTGATGTTTGTAAGTAGCCATGTGGGTGCTGGGAACTGAACCTGGGTCAGAGGCAGAGGTAGGAGAAGCCAGTCCTCCTAACCATTGAGCCATCCTTTTAGACATCCACCTCAGTTTTTGAGCCAAGGTCTCTCTCGGAGCTCGAGTGCACAGACGCAGCTGGAGTGGCCGGGCAGTGAGGTCCCTGGAGGCCTCCTGTCTCTGCCTTCCGAGTGTTAGGAGGTGTGGCATGCATGACAGTGCCCAGATTTTTACATGTGTGCTGGGGATTGAACTCGGGGCCCCAGCTTGCACAGCCAGTATTTCACTGGCTGAGCTCTCTCTCCAGCTCCCTAATTTCATTCTCCTGAACTTGTTAAGACAAAGTAAAAGCTTGGTCTCAAAGAAGCCTCTTCCTACCTGCGAGGCCTCTTGAATCTTGCACACCTGACCTCGGGGCTTTGGACTGTTATCTTACATTTCTAACAGGTCCAAACATACACTTACCCCCTCTGAAAAACTGTGCTCGCTCCATCAGGCAGTTCCCTATGGGGTGCTGCATTTACCCTCTGCATGTAGAAATGACCACCCAGATGGAGTCTGCTCCTCCTTGGAGGGTGGCTGCTGACTGAGGCAGAGCTGTGGGCAGCTGCCTGTGCATGTGGGACACGGGTTCTCTAAGAGGCTCGGGTTACAGAAGAAGAGACCCTGACAAACAGGTCAGGGATGTTTGTCCCCACTGTTCCCTGGGACCCGCATAATCTTGCAAGGTCGCTGGTCCTTCAGAGTGCCCCAGCCAGGTGATGATAGTGGAGTTTCCAGTCCTTCCTGAGGGCTGTCTGTCGTCAGGATCAAATGCAGTCATGAGTGCTGGGACGGGCACAGCACGGTGTGAGCCGGAGGGTCACTCCATTACCATGGAGGAATGGGCACAGTGGGGCTCATGTCAGCATGGCAGGGCAGGCCAGTCCAGTGCAGCCAGTGGGGCCTGGAGTTGGGGGCTGGCTTCCCAGATTGTGGGGGCTCATTATTACCCAGGGTACTCACTAAATGACCCCTCTTCTTTTTACTGAGTCCCAAATGCAGTTCCATAGTCTGATTTTTATCTTAGGGGAATTCTGCCCCTCACAGTCAGGAATGACCCTTTTCAAAATGTACATTTTTATTACTGTTATTGTATGTTTTTGTGTGCACGATGTCTGCACAGGTGCATGTCTGCACAGGTACATGTGCATGTCTGCACAGGTGCATGTGCATGTCTGCACAGGTGCATGTGCACATATGTACAGGTGCATGTGCATGTCTGCACAGGTGCATGTGCAGGTATGCACAGGTGCATGTGCATGTCTGCACAGGTGCATGTGCAGGTATGCACAGGTGCATGTGCATGTCTGCACAGGTGCATGTGCCTGTCTGCACAGGTGCATGTGCACGTATGTACAGGTACATGTGCATGTATGCACAGGTGCATGTGCACGTATGTACAGGTGCATGTGCATGTCTGCACAGGTGCATGTGCCTGTCTGCACAGGTGCATGTGCACGTATGTACAGGTGCATGTGCATGTCTGCACAGGTGCATGTGCATGTATGTACAGGTGCATGTGCATGTATGCACAGGTGCTCGTATGGAAGTCAGACGGCATCTTTGTGGAGTTGTTTCTTTCCTCCCATCTTATCATGTTTGGGTTCCAGGAAATGAATTTGGGTCTCTAGACTCGTGTGGCCATTTACGGACTGAGCTATCTTATCTACTCAGGAATGACTTCACACACTTTGGGCTGCCACAGACCTCCTAGGGGACCAAGACATACAGTTGTGAGTTATACATCTTTTGGGGGACAGTGTCTAAGCCCTGTCTATTCAGGCATCCCCTCTCACCCCTGTACACCCCGAGTATCACAGAAGGTCAAGTCTAGCTGGTATTGGGGTAGAGAAGAAACGGGTAGGTTTTGAGGACTAAAGCCTGGCCTTGAGATCAGCAAGCTGTGGAGACATCTGGTGTGTGCGTGAAAGGTTAAAGATCGTTACACAGAAGATAAGCTGCAAGTGTTGTGGCCAAGTCCTGACTCGAGGATCACGTGATCTGTGGGAACACACGGCCAGGCTGGGCTCATTGAGGACTATCACAGTCCCTGTAGGTGAATTAGAAGAAACAGCTTTGCTAAGTAACGTTTGGAGAAAAATGAGTGAATTTCGTACAGCATTAAAACCTATCTAGCCTTCTTAGATAACATGTTTGCTTAGGTTATCACTGCATTTGCTTAGCAAATTAAATTTAATGTGTCCTCCATCTGATAACTGGACTCTATCTTCAATAAAAGTTTTATGTCTGTCGATTTTCCATTTTGTCTCCTTTTTTTGGTGTCAGGGAACAAACCCAGGACCTCATGAAAGATCAGCAGGTACTTCACCACTGGGCCACCCTGCCCCTAGCCTAAGCCGATTTGTGTACATTTGAGTATATGCTTCCAGAGGCTAGAGGTCAACCTTGGGCGTCACTCCTAAGAGATCATCCACTCTAAAAATTGTCTGTGTGTGTGTGTGTGTGTGTGTGTGTGTGAATGTAGGTCCTTGAATATCACAGTACATGTATGAAGGGTCAGAGGTCAGCTTTCAGGCGTTGGTTCTCCTACTATGGGATCCAGGGATCGAGCTCAGGTCACCAGGCTCATGGTGCAGCAAATGCTTTGCCCTGCCGAGCCATCTTGCCAGCCCATCACCTTGTTTTTTTAAGGCAGTGTCTTTCACTGGCTTTGAACTTGCCCCGTAAGCGAGGCAGTTCAGCCAGCGGGCCCCATCTGCCTCCCCAGCCCTGGGACCACAAGTGCACATCTGGTTCTGAGGATTGAACCCGGGTCCTCATGCTGTGTGCTAAGCACTTTACCCACTTGGTCATTTCCCCGGTTCCCAAGGTAATTTTTAAAAAGTCATTACTGATTGTTGTACATTTAAAAATAAGCCCTTGTTTCAAGGGCTTTCAGTAGACGGCAGGTGGTAGCTGTTCTGGTGCCTACAGACCTTGTTCAGAGGCAGGCTGCCATTGGGTGGCTTCGCTCCCAGTTCCTCACAAGCAGGCAAACTGGCAGGGTGGACTCCTCCTGTCCCAGCACACTCACAGCAGGGCAGTGGGAGGCCGGCTAGGGGAAGCCCCTGCCCGAGGCTGCTGCATAGAGGAGCGAGTGGACTCAGGGGAGGCTCGTGTCTTCCAGGGTTACATAGCCAGGGAGGGAAGAACTGCTCAGATTCACCCTCTGTTGGGCTGTGGAATTCCCTCTCCCGCTCTGAAGATGCCCTCACTTCCTCTGGTGCCTGTGTGCTGTGCAGGCACAGCTCTCCTCTCTGCCTCCCGTGCGCCTTTCTTACGCGCTGTTGTGATTAATTCTTGTTACATTTACTGTTTATGCTTTAAATAGAGGCGTGCTCTCTCCTGCCAGTGTGTGGCTTCAGTCTTGATGGCAAGTCCTTTTACGTGTTGGATCATCTCAATGACTGTGTTGCTATTGTTGAACGGTGTTTGTTTTGTGTAGCCCTGGTTGGCCTGGAACTCACTCTGTAGACCAGGACGGACTTGAACTCACAGAGATCTGCCTACCTCTGCTGGGATTCAAGGCATGCACCATCACCACCCAGCTGTTCTCTCTCACCCTTACCTATGTGTCCCATTCATTGTTTCTCTGGTTTGCTGATATTGCTGGTCTTTGTAGACGTATCTTTCATTCATTTAAAATCCAGAAGGCTGAGCTGTCTATCTATAAGGGGGAAAAAGAGAAAAACAATCTCTTTTGAAAATCCTCAGCTCTGGGTTCCAATTCAGTAGATAATGGATGTCAGAGGCTGGCCTGAAGGACATTTGTGACATCAGGGACAGAGGAGCTCATCTGGACAGGTCACACCAGGACCCTGAAGCAATAGGTTCCTTGGCCACATGGCAGCTGTGTCTGCCCTTCAGCGCCCTGAAAGTCTCTGTTCAGAGCTCAGTTTTGTAGACGCCTGGGTCAGTGTTTACAGGAATCTCTCTCTCGATGACTTCTCCAAGGTCCTTGTTGAATGGCGAGTTCCTTGCAATGGTGCTTGGTTAAAAAGGGAGTATTGTAGGCTGTAGTGGCACACACTTTGATGCCAGCACTCGAGAGGCAGAGACAGGCAGATCTCTCAGTTCCAGGCCAGCCTGGGTTACATGGTAGAACCCTGTCTCGAAAAACTAAAACCCAAATCCCAAACAAACAAAAAACGAGCGCTTTTGTTCAACTGTTTGTCTTTTCTAACGCTGTCCACTCTGGACAGGGCATTCCCTACTGCACAGACAGGAGCCAGATTCAGGGAGAGAGTGGCTGTGCCTAAGACACAGTGGGAACCCTAATGAACCACAGCAATGTGGCCTCCCACAGGACAAAGGGACGTGGAACAAAGGTGGCTGGCGAGGGCAGAATTTTTTCCATTGCATGCCACAGGTGAGTGTGGAGGTCAAAGGACAACTTTTGGGAGCTGTTTTTCTCGGCCCACCATGATCAGCAGGCTTGGCAGTCAGACCTCTCCTGTGGAGTCATCTTACAGTCTCTCTTTTTTTTTTTTTTTTTTTGAGACAGGGTTTCTCTGTGTAGCTTTGTGCCTTTCCTGGAACTCACTCCATAGCCCAGGCTGGCCTCGAACTCGCAGAGCTCCACCTGCCTCTGCCTCCTAAATGCTGGGATTAAAGGTGTGCCCGGCTCTTTCCAGTTTTTTTATAGATTAAGAAATGGAGATCCTTAAATGTTCGATGACTTGATGAGGATCAACGATTTTAGTGGCAGGAAGGTGACCAGTTGTCACTGGTAACAGAACCAGCGTCTAAAGGAGACAGCTGCTGGGCCACACAGCAGGGTCAACTCCACTGAGCAAGCACACTGAGGACCCAGGGCCACAAGGATGCGCTTTTTCACACAGAGAGAGGAAAGAAGTAACCGCTCAGTTGCTGGTGTCCCGAGAGCCCAGCCTCAGCCTGCTCTAGTAATAGTTCTGGTCTCAGCGACTTTGCAGTGGCCCAGTGGGTCCGTTTGGAAGGATAACTACTGTCAATTTGACATGCTGTAGGATCAGACAGGGTCAAGGCTTGGGCCATGCCTGTGAGGGATTATCTAGATTAGATTAATTAGGTAGGAAGACCCACTAACTGTGGGAGGCATCATTCTCGGAATAAAAAGAAGAGGCTGAGCACTGACATTCCTGGCTGTGGATCCCCGTGAGCAGCTACCTCAAGTACCTGCTGCGAATTCTCCGCCATGATGGACTGTGCGCTGCAACCGTGAGTCCGAGTAAGCCCTTCTCCCTTCCGTGGCTCTTGTTACAATGAGAGAGGCAACAGATCCATCGATCCCCGAGTGTCCTCCAAGCACACACAGGCCTGGTCATGCCTTCTGCATGCCTGTGCCCTCCATCTATAATGTGAGATCTGACCCGGACCACCTCTCCACCCGTTACCACAGTGAGTCTTAACGAACTGCTCACACAGTCGTGACTTGACTAGAGGATGCGGCAGCAGATTAAAACGTAGCAATCCTTATTCATTTTGTTTAGCCCTGGGCTGCACACATGTGTAGAGTGGGTTTGGTAATCAGCGAGTGACTGGTTGACTGTTCAAGAATAGGTTTCCAGAGTTAACTCAACTTCAATGTGAAATTCAAAACAGGAGAAGACAGGACTCAAATATAACAGGGAAATCACATATACTTTTAACTCTCAAAATAAATACTACTCAATTTTATTGCATAAATACAGATGCTGAGTTTTCCTCCAATTATCAACAGCCAGCTCTGCATGCCGCTTATTATTGGTGGTAGTTTAAAAATTATCTAAATAACCAGTTAGGTCAGGATAAATGGGTACCATGAGAACTGCTAAAGAGCATAGCTGTGTATAATCTTCCAAGACTAATATTCTGAGGGGAAAAAAAATCTCTGGAATTTTTAATGTGGCTAAGGGGAAATGGAGAGAGAAAACACAATCAAATATTCATTTTATAATCTGTGCAGGCTGCTAGACCTGTCTCAACCATGTAAAAACTGAAGGAGCTCTTAGCTGTTCAGAAAAGGATAGCAACAGATTTGCCTTGCCCATTTCTATCTCCCAAGCAAATTTTGTTATTATTTTTTTTAGTGATTTACAAGACTAATTAAAAAGACCAGTAGGAGATAAGATCATCTGGGAGTTTGGCCTTGGCCACTTTAAACAAAGGCAAAACATACTCTGTTATGGCTAGAAGCTCCGCCCAGGTCACAGGAAGTAGCAAAGGAGGCTGACTCTGGCCGAAAGCTTACCTGCACTTGGATGCATACGTCACTGGAAGCTGGGGCAAGCTGAAGGCATGGACAGAACTGATCAGGCCAGGGTAATGCAAACCCATGCAAGAGCATGGTTCCATGCTGTGGAAGTAACTTCAAAAGCCCACCCTTAGGAATTTCATAAGGCAGAGACCAATGATAAGAACGCAGACCTCTCTGCGGCTTTACAGTCTCAGGGTCAGGGCATGTGCATGAAGCCTCAGGTGCATCTCCAGCTCTAGGGAGGTCACAGATCACATGGCACTCACCTTCCACTGCACTGACATTGACCTTCCAACACCTTTACCTTTTGGATGCTGCTTCCCTGCAAGCCTCCATAGCATCTGCATCCAAGATGGCAAAGTCTGCTACCTATTTTGACTCCAAGGCCAATGAGAGTACCCTGTGAAGAAGCTTCACCCCCACAAACGGAATAAAATGGACTTCCTCAGACCAAGCAAAAACTTCCAATTGGAGGACAGGTGTCTGCTACGCAGTAAGTCTGTGCATTCACTGTATAGAAATAATGGTGTGAATGAGTCCATACAGCAATAGAGCTGCCCACTAAAGCTGGGCCTGGGATGCCTGGACATAATATGGGAATGATTATGAGACCCGTGAGTTCAGGAGCCATGCGGACAACACCACTATTGGGAATACAGCTGTGAAGTATGTGTCGCTTTCCACAGTATGTAAACTCAAATGAAATCAACAGTATCAGCTTAGATACAGCCTTGGCTTTTGTTCAGGCTAGCCTTGTCATGACGTTACACGAAGAGATACAGGTTTAGAGGGGAACCCCCGCCCTCCCCCAAGAAAAATCAAAACCAAAATAACTGGGATGGGGAAAATCAGGTCAAGTGAAGTAAATTCCATTTTTATTCTTCTATACAATACATGGATATGTGGATAAATTTTTAAGAGCTTGCAACCCTGAGGCAATGTCTGTGGGTACATACTGTATAATGCGACAGTGAATGAAATCTGAATGCAGAATGACAATGGATTTCAAAAACATAATTTAACATCGTGAAATTGCACACTGTCTATGCTTCATCTAGTCTCTTAATCCAACTCTCTCTCGACTGTCTCGCAGTCTGCAAACTGGCCATCCTGACTATGTATCCTGTGTCATATATAATGGCTTCCTTCTGACTGAAATGTAATAAGTTAACTTGGGATTTATATTTAGGGGTCTTTATCTGGGGAGTGTATTGCTAGAGGTGTGCCCCATGTGCCCACATAAAAACTTTGGCCCCAAAGGAAGCTGGCTGCCCCCTGACTGTGGTGACCTTGAGGTTTCTGAGGGTCCCCTGGGATCCACCACAGGAAAATTTTTCATCAGGGTATGGCACACTAGACGAGATAGAACAGCTTGCCCACTGGCTTCAGACTAATGAATCTACTGTCCCAGCTTGCAGGGTGCATGGCCCATCTTGAGTCTGCAGGCTGACTGTGGTACTTGGGGTGGAGGGCCCTGGACAAGGACCCTCTACTCTGCTTCTTATTCAACCTAATGGATGGCCATAGACCTCTCAGGAAGTAGTGGAAAGCTATTTTTGAATATTCCATTTTGCAAAGTTTTACAAACAATGGCGAGGGCAAATGCTTTTGAGAAACTAAAGGTGAGTCCGTTCTATTACATATATATTATCATCTTCCTTCTGAGGAAAACACCCAAGTGTAAATAAAGCGCAGACAAATGCCTATAAGATGACTTGAGCTGTAAGCAAGAGGGTGACCTTTGCTTGGAAAGCAAATCTCAGGGACTGGCCCCACTGGTACCCAATGATCCCAAAGTCAGCCTTTCTGAGGAATCTCCTCCACGGATACTCATTTGTGTCAGGATTATTAAAAAGGTTAAGTGCAGCTTGGGCCTGGTCGGAGGCAGTGGCTCTGCCTGGTCCTATGGTCTGCCCGCTCTCTTCACTTGTCGGAACTCCTGCGCGGCCGGCGGAAGCTGGACACGTTTTCGCTGAGGGCGTAGATCCTCCGAGAGAACTCCTCAAATTCTCCCAGCACCTGCTCATCACACTCCACTGCCACCGCGCTGTCCACTGGGATGCAGCTGAGAGCTTCGAGCTGGTCACCTGAGGTGAAGCCTGTGGCTTCCAGCCCGATGATTTCCTCTGCTTGCTCCACTGTGCAGCAGAGCTCAGCTGAGGGGACCGGATGGCACTGGCCAGGCAGCAGGGCGCTGGCAGAGCCAGCCTGCTCGCTGGGTAGTGCAGTGCCATTCACGGCTGCCAGCTGCCCAGGCGGGGCTTCCCCTTGTTGGCTGGAGTCCGAATTTCCATGGTCTCCACTTACACTGTTGCCCAGGTCGACTCCTATTTTCTTATTTTCTTTGGAGAAGTCCAGGGAGGTGTCCAGGGAGGAGGACAGTGGCATGACCTTCCTCTCAGAGTCTCCCGTGGTGGGCATGGCCACCCCAGGCTGGACCAATGCTGAATTGTAGCTGGGAGGAGGGCTTTTGTACTGGAGTCTCTCATTCTCTGAGCTGGCCCGTTTTCGATGTCCTTTGTCTGGTGAAGGGATACCTCCAGAGAAGCCTGCGTCCGCACCCCCAAACATGGAGCTTTGTCTCTTTGGAACAGGGATGGCACTGGAGGTGTGATGCCTGTCACTAGAAGACAAACCAAAAATGGGAAGTTACTTTCAGCTCCAGAACTTAGCTTACATCTTCTGGGACCACAGACATATTTTAGCATATTAATAACAGCATATTTTAGATTTGAGATAAAACAAAAACAAGTCTCCAAACCGAATTAGATTATTATCCGTCTTAGATGGTATTTGTTATAGCATTTAAAGCAAGAAACACTACAGAGCATGCTTCAAGGAAGATACAAATTTTTTTAAAGGTTTATTTGTTTATGTGTATGAATGCTCTATTTGCATGTGTGCTTGCATGACAGAAGAGGGCATCAGATAGATCCCTCTACAGATGGTTGTGAGCCATCATGTGGTCGCTGGGAATTGAACCTGGGTCCTCTGGAAGATCAGTCAGTGTTCTTAACCACTGAGTCACCTCTCCAGCCCAGAAGATACAAATTTATTCAATGTATTGCCCAAGGTAGGATAAGTGACAGAAACCGTATCGCTTGGGGAAAAGCTGAGGCTACAGACGGCCTGGATCTGCAGCGCGTGTGACAGGCCCAGGCATTTCTGTGAAGGATGCTGGGCCCTCAGTGCTCTCACTCTGGCCTTGACTATTCCAACCCACGGAAAGCTGCTCACGGTAACTTGCTGATGGATGGCCTTTCCAACATCCTACTTATCTCCTGGCATCAGAACCACACAGAGAGCACCAAGGGAACCCTTCTTTCTTTTTAATGAAATGTTACCACGGGAAATGGCTTTTCTTTTACAAGGCTGGCCACATCCATTTTTATGATACTTGGTCTTCAGTGATTCCTCTGAGCCAGGAATAATAATCAGTGTCCAGCCACACAAAACTTTAGTTTCTGAAGTCATTTCGCTTGGGCCTTGCAAAGGCATTGTCAAGAAAGTAGAGTAAGTCTGAAATAATAAATAGCCATCAATTAGTGGAGTGGAGTATCAGACCCTGAGCCATGGCTGTAACTTTGCCAGCAAAGCCTGCAGGGAGCGCTGACTATTATAGTTCTAGATGTTACTGTGTGGGTGAAATTAGCTTCAATACAGCTTTATCAATGACAGCACAGAGGTGAGGGAGGCACAGACCATCTGACTTCTGTCCTTCAGATGAGGACACACACACAGAGGTTAAGGGGCTTGTCAAAGCGCAACCACCAGGCAGGCCTGAAACCACATAACCACTGGCTACTACCTGCGCCAGGTCTGTGGCAGGAGAGACAGTCAGATGTGAGAGGGCTCTGCCTCCATGGATTCCAATCTTGCAGGAGAAGGGCATTTATAATAATTCTAGTAACGTTACTCTCAAATTATGATGTCAGTTAAGCTCTGACGAACAAGGGCCCTACGAGGCCTCCTGTGTCCACAGACAAGCCCGCAGCCACATGCTCGTTCTCTGGATTACTCTATGGTCTCTTATTCTCTGGAAAGGGCACTCATGAGGTGTCCCTCCACCGGCCTGGCACTCATGCTTGGCCATAGCAATGGTGTCAGTGAGCTTCATAATAAGAAGTGGTTCCTGGGACACATATCAAACTGGGCAAGTGGACCAGCAAATGACTATTTCTAGTCTTTAGAACAAAACCCAGCAAAATCCGCTGGCCTCCGTCTAGGTTTGCAGTTACTATGCTGTCAAACCCACTGTGGTCGGCTGAGCTATACATTTTGGCCAACCTTGTCTTACCTCTCAACGAGCCTGCAGGCTGACCAGGGAAGTACATAAAAACAGCCCCAGCAGCCCTCAGCCTGTTGCCTTAGCATGGATGAGCCCAGGAGCGCAGGGAGCTGTAGGAGAGGTCACAGGGTGTAACCGGAAGCCAGGCACTTCATGGCTCTTGACTGTGAGGGGTGAGGGCCCTGACAGCCCTCTGGGTGCTCTGGCACTGCCCCCTCACTTCCTGTCCTGCTGACAAGGGAGGCTAGACGTGAAAGACAAACCCAGTGTGCTTCCCACAGGGCGGAAGGGATTTCTGTGGCCCTCACTTGTTTTTACACTCCCCAACAGCTCTCCTTGCCTTTACACAACAGAGAAGATGGGATTTTCCTCCCACCAGCCACAGTGGGAGGGAGCAACCGTTTTCCTGAACATCCATCTACTTTCTCTGATGCTTCTGTCAGGGAGCAAGGCTGGTGAGTTCAGGGCTAACGACTACACCTGGCCTAGACCCCCCAGCCCATGCTGACTATTATATTCCAAATTCTGCCAACCCCACCTGCATCCTAAGACAGGTACAACACAGGCCGAACGCTGCTGCTGAGGCCTTCTCAGTAACCCAGACTCAAAGCCTGGCTGTTTGTCCTTCATCTCTAAGGCCTCGCAGGCAGCCTTAGTGACATTCCTTGGCATCTCTTTGTGACATTCTTCTCTAGGTCACTCAGGTATTTATGGGAGCTCAGGAAATGAGAGTGTCTGATATAAACAGGAAAATTATCAAAAAACATGCTCTTATAAATGGTAAGAAAATAAAGCCAGATGTGATGAACACATCTGTACTTTTAGCACTAGGAAGGCTGAGGCAAGGGGATCAGCAGTACCAGGTCTGCTTCAGAGACACAGTAAAACATTGTCGAGTTCCCTGGAAACTAGGTGAGGAAGTCCACCTACCTAGGGACTTTTGTCTTTGCCTGCTTAGATTTGAGCTATGTGAGATGAAAAACATTCACAAGATTTTAACAAAATCTTTCATATAATTTTAAAGAAGAGAAAAAGGCATTTCTTGTTGGCTGGGCTACCGATATGAACTGTATTGCTAAGTGGTGACTGAGTGAAGAGCCCACAGGGGTTTCAGGGCCACTGGTACAGGGCGTGGGCTGCTCTGTGTCCCTCCTGTGGTCTCAGGAGTCATGCTGACTAGTCTCCCTGCTCTTCTAAGCTGACCCCTAAGGACTGTGTGCAGTGTGCATATGAGTATGTACATTTTGTTCTGTGAGCTCTGGGTATTGAATTATTGGAAGTCTGAGACATGATAATGCTTTCTATGTGAACTTTGCAATATTAATTTTAGCTGCTCAGAATGGGTTTTTCTATATGCAGAATCTTAGCGATATTCCAGATTTTTAAGATAGCTGAGCTCTGAATAGCTATGGTATTAAATGATGACATTAAAATTATAAATTAACTACACATGCATTTTAAATTATTACAGTAATTTATACTCATAGGAAAGCAACATAAACTACATACAAAAAACCCTATCATAAGCTATTACCCATCAAGTAACTACTATTAATTTTGGATGTTTTCCTTCCAGACTTCAATTTTATGTTTAATTAAAAAAAAAAAAAAAAACACAACCCATGGTTTTGTGGTATATACATAACTCTGTATCCTGCTGTCATATGTTATTAAAACCTCTGGGTGAATATCATTTTAAAAGGCTGCTTTAATGGATGGAATGCTGTAATTTATTTAATTATTCCCTCATTTTTAGGATGTTTCTAAGCTTTTACTGTTAGAAAACAAACAGCTGCTGATCTCTCATAGACCAATGACCTGAATTTGATCCTGGGATCCATGGGGTGGGGGTGGGGTGGGGGGGGGGACACAACCAACTTAGGAAGAAACCTGCCTAGGAAATAAATACAAGTAAAGATGATAGCAATCAGAAAGCCGGTAATCGACTAGAAATCCTGATGCTCAGGTTTTAAGATTTTAGTTAAGGTTCTTTTTGTCTGATTATGGGCTCGCTTCATGATAATTTCATCTGATTGAAGAGCTTAAAACTCAGATTTACTAATTGTGACCGATTTTTAAATGCTATTGACAATTCACTTATCAAGTGAGACTTGTACATTATATAAGCTGTGATTAAAAACACACACACACACACACACACACACACACACACACACACACACAACCAAGGGGCTTGAGGATACAGCTCAGTGACAGGAACATTCAAGCTTAACATGGGCAAAGCCCTGGGTTCAACCTGTAGTATTGGGAAGGAGGGGAGAAAGGGAGGGAGGGAGGGAGGGAGGGAGGGAGGGAGGGACGGAGGAAGGTATTGGGGAAAGGAGAGAGGGAAAAAACCTTCCTCAGAGCCTCAGCATGGGCGTAGCAGGAAACATAGTAGCTTTTCCTGACATCAGCCCCTGCTAAGGGGCTCTGTGTGTTCCTTATTGGGGTGCAGAGCCTGAAGTTCAGGCAAGTTGATGGAGTCCCCTGCCTCTCCTTAGTTAGGTGCCCTGAGAAAATGCATCTTCTAGCTTACTGTGTGTCCAAACTGGAAACACTGTATCGGGGAGTTAATGCTACAATTATAAAGAATTTATTTAAAACAAGCAAAACAACCCCACAAGAGCTCAAAACTATGCTAATAGCAGATTTATTGGTCATTGTCTAGTGGAGAGAAGAGAGGCAGAGACTGGTAAATAACCGGCCATGGCAGGGGCAGCTCATCGACCTAACATCTGCTGTCACACTGAAAGGAATCCAGAGGTCAAGCGTCAGCACCGGAAGAGGCCAAGTGGCTTGGAGGTTAAAGGTCAAAGAGGACAGCCTGGTTTAGGTTCGGAGTCTATGGCTCTCTAAATGAAGGTGTCTTTCTCATTGTGGGGTCCGCCATCTCTCCCAGTCAGCCACCTGCCCTGCGCTCTACAGCTCTAAAGACTTTGCTGGAGAAAAGATGTTCAAAGGCCTGGACTCCACTCCCAGGTCAGCGTCATCAGCCCTTTATTTGGAGTTACAACTCTCCCATTTACTAGTTAGATGACGGGGCAGTTTTTTCCTTTACATAATAGACCATCGACCTTGCGTAAGACTAAATAAAGTAACCTGCTTCCAATCCTGGGCAAAGCTGGGGTGGTGTGTGTGCCTGTCATCCGGCCCTGGGGAGGTGGAGGCAGAAGGTCAGGCTACTCAGCAAACTTGAGGCTCTGTCTCAAGAAACCCCCAACTAAAACAACAAAACAAAACCCACAGAAACAAGCGGATTTGCGAGTTTGAATCAATGAACAAACATTTGCCTGCTGTGAATGGGTAGTTTCTTCCCTCTTGAAGAATGGGGTGGGGAACGCTTTGAATACAGCGGAAATGCTTCAAATGCCCTATTCAGATGATCTACCAACTGCATAGGGACCACAAGAACTTCCCAGAAACCTTTGAGGTCTACATTCCAATTGTTCCTGAACCCCTGAAGCACAGTTTTTCTCCATGGAGAGGTTTTTGTAAAAAGGAGACCTCTATTTCCCTGACGGAAATCAAGAAGACCGTGGCCAGCAATTTAACAGCCTGTACAGGAACTCCTGGTAGTGACACAAACCTGCGAAACAGCAGAGCCCAGTGTGACTCTACTGTCCTTGTCCCCCACCCTTTCCTCCTCACCCTTGTCTGACTGAAGCCATACTCTCCTTCCTCCGGAGAGAAGGGCTGAGGACAGAAAAAAGCCTAGGAGAAAGTGTTAGCTCAAGAAGTGATTCTCCACATTTCCCTCTTGTTAATACTGTGGCAGCTCTCAGCCCTGGCCCTATGGCCCACACCTGGCTACAACGGCACAGGCATGCAACTCCAGCACTCAGAAGGTAGAGGCAGGAGGATTAGCAGTTTAAAGACATCCTCAGCTGCATACTTACTGAGTTCAAGGCCTGCCTGGGATGCATGAGACTTTCAAACCCCGCCATCAGGGGCTGGAGAGATGGCTGGGCAGATAAAAGCACTTGCTGCTCTTCCAAAGACCTGGAGAGTTTAGTTTGGGCGGGCGGCTCACAACCACCTGTAACTACAGCTTCAGGGGCATCCAAAGCTCTCTCCTGACATCCTTGGACACTCACTGCAGTCTTAGAAAGACAGGAGGACTGTCCATGAGCTCGAGGCCAGCCTGGGCTGTTATCAGTGAGTTCCAGGCTAGGGTTAGAGAGTGAGTCCGAAAGCAAAACAGACAAAACACCCAAGTAAACAAAAACCAAATAATAAGGGTTAAATGTGGTGTTTTAGAAAAAATTGAGTACAACAAGCAGTCACCAAGTTATTACTCATAAAGCTAACATCTGTGAAGTGCTCTGTAAGCACCCTGTTAGCAGCCTTACATAAAACAACATATCTGATATGGATTTGCAACAAGGCCCCACAGTTGGGCATGGTTGCGAATGCCTGGCGGACCTAGGCACTTATGCCTAGCCATTTCTGGGTCAAAACGTCTCACGTGACCAGGACCCCATGGCTTTGCGTGGCTGTGTAAAGCATGCAGTGCAACCATGTGATCTACATGCATGCGTGGAGTAGCCACAGGGGCCTGTGTGCTCGCGGCCCAGCCTTTATAAGCCGGCGCCATATTCCCGGCTCCATCTTTTATTCACGCGTCTTTTCACAGGCCTGAGCACATCTGTCTCTCTCCCTTATTTTAATAAAACTCTTGTTAGTGGATTCTGTCGTGTTTCCTGACATTTCCTCACAGGATAAGAGCGCTGATAAATAACTAACAATATCCATACAATGTCACAAAACAAGCAGCACCCCCATTTACATATGAGGTCGCAACATGGAGTCAGGAACTTGACCAAGGTCAAGGGCCACTGGGTAGAAATCTGAGATTTACCGAAACCTGTGTGCATTGGCTCCTTTCTCTGTTAAAAGTCCCTGTTGCTACCAATGCACCTACATTTGCTCTGATTCCCCCTGAGGAGGCGCGAGAATCAGGGAGCATGTTTAGGGGAGTAAGTGGGTAGCACCCCCATGTCTTTTCTTCCTAGAGTTCTATGCTGGGGGGCATTCTCACACCAACTACGTGCAGAAGCCAATT
This sequence comes from Peromyscus leucopus, assembly GCF_004664715.2. NCBI lineage: Eukaryota > Metazoa > Chordata > Mammalia > Rodentia > Cricetidae > Peromyscus > Peromyscus leucopus. Next base: position 106,213,721 of record NC_051063.1, on the reverse strand, counting down.
CTGCCACGAAGCTGCATAAAACATGGAAGGAGGGAGAAACAGACCAAAGAAAAACCGTGAAAAGTTACCACATCAACAGAGTTTGTTGTGAAGCTGGGCAGGTTTTATTTTAAAACGATTCCTCTCATTCTCTTTCAGATCCACCAAGGAATGTTTTATCTGTCTATAGCGCAGGGTGGGGGTGGTGCCTGCTGTGGCGTAGTGGGGGAGACTACAGCTCTCAGCCTCAGGTAAGTTTTCCCCTCTCTGCAAATGTTTCCTCTGAGGAACATTATCAGATCACAGCTGGTCAAACCACTAAATCCTGATTGTCAGGATCCGAGCCAAAATCTACAGCTACAACTCAGAGGAATAGGGGTACTGAGAGAGAAAGACAAAGACACACACACACACACACACACACACACACACACACACACACACACACACACCCCTCTTAGATAATACCCGATCTTCTCTCTACCCCTTGCAGCCCTGACCTCATGGCTCTACCTAGCGGTGTTTAGGTTGGTGTTCAGCCATCAGGCTGTTTGAAGCTCCAGGCACTGCTCTGCGCCAATATCATGTCAACTGCACTAAAGAGCAATAATCGTTTCTCACCTTCTTAAAGATTACTGCTAAAATAATGCAGAGCGAGGACAGGGCTGCGCTCGGCGCCAAAAGCGGGTCGCCAAGGCAACGCTGAGGTGGGATTACGTCTTTTGGCAGCTAAGAAATTATGACATAAGGTTAGTTGAAAACAAAACAAAACAACCTCCATAAATTAGACCACTATTCTCTTTTCAAAATTTAGCCACGGGTGGGATTTATCTCTCTCCTTCCCCTCTTTCTGATCAAGTGGAAGCCAGGGCCTCCTCTCTGGAAGCCAAAATTAACAGCTAGATCTTATCTCCCAGAGAGAGCGGGGTTAACAGTATTAAGCAGGGTCTCCTGGCCACAGGCGAGGGATCTAAGGGCCTCTCACCATTACCAGATAAGTAAGTGCTTAATCTTTGCCCTGATGTTAACAAAAACTCCAAACAAAATAAAAATAGAAACAATCTTGGGCCCCACAGTGCAGGCTGAAATGTGTGCTTGTGGCCACCTTTTCCCTGGGCTCTGTTTGGAAGGATTCCTGCCAAAGTCTGACTAAAATAAGCAAACAGCATAAAAAGGGAGAGCTGAACAAGGAGCCTTTAGATGGCTCCGAGTAGAGGTGGGAAGATGGACCCAGAGAAGACAGAGTCCCACAGGCAAAGGACAAAAGCAGCAGCAGCAGAGACGATCAGTCCCCAGGATGGGACGGGAGCGGCTGGTTATCATGATCCAGATCCAGAGAGTGACCCAGTGTAGGTCAGAGGTAACGGCGGGGAGCCTCCCACCCAAGCTCCACCCCACAGCTGAAGTCCTGAGCTGGGGAATACACAGAGATTGTCCACGGGCCATGGGAAGGTCCTGGGATGGGTCAGGTCGGTTCCATCACCCATCAACTCTCACATTAGGAAATCAGGACAAATTAGTAATGTACTGAAATTCAGTCAGCCATCGGACATTTGGGGGACTATAAAATGGTCTGTAGGAACAGACATAGTCCATCTTGATGTCATTTATGTGGAGTGTAAGTAACATCCTACAAAGAGAACACGTTAAGAGGTCCAGGAACGACAGCTGGGGACCCCGTGCAGTGTCTGGACCTGGGACTAGTAGGCTGTTTATGCTGAGAACTGGGAGGGGAACCCCTCCACCACTCGCCAGGGAAGCCAGGGGAACACCAGTCTCACAGAACTAGTCACAGAAGGAACCGGAGGGAAATTAAAGCCCTGGCCTGAGAATGCTCTCAGAATTTAAAACCAGCCTTGGAAAGGAGCTAAAGGAAGCATGAGACTCCTGAGGCCAATGACAGAAACTGTGAAATGAAGTCTTTGAAAGATATTCTAACGCCGAGCTACCATCAAGTTACTAATAAACTCTGACACAAACCGAACCATGGGACTCAGCTGCGTGTTACTTGAAAAGAAAACCAGATTGCTCTGCCACCAGGTTAGAGGACCTGCGGCCTCGGGCAGATCCCGAGTTACAGTTGTCTCCAGTTAATCACTGCTCCACAGCAGACCAAGGACTCTAGGACTTTGTCCTTTGGGGTCCAGTGCGTGACTAAAGAGGCGCAGCACATGCCAGTAGCAGGGTGATTAACTAAGTCGTTTACTCTGTCCTCCGGGATACCCCGAGCATCTCTACACACAGGCAATGGAAAAGCCACACCTCCTGCTCTTCCTTACAGCTAGTGGGAGGGTCAGGCATGCACTGTAGACCCAAGACAACTACCCCAGACGTGTACCAAGTAGGTGTGAACACAGGCTAAGAGTCTGTGACAGAGAAATGACCCCCAAAAGGCAAAGGTTTCCAAGGCTAGTAGAGTTCTTCACTAGTTGCAGGACAGGCCAATGTGTGTGTGTGTGTGTGTGTGTGTGTGTGTGTGTGTGTATGTGTGTGTGCGCGTGCATATGTCCATGTATGCCTGTACACCATGTGTGTGGCTTGTGCCCTCAGAGGCCAGAAGAGAGCCCCAGATCTACTGGGGTTGGAGTTACAGATGCTTGTGAGCCGCCATCTGCAAGTATGAGTACTGGAAATTGAACCCAGGTCCTCTGGAAGAGCTGCAAGTGCTCTTAACCTCCGAGCCAGCTCCTTAGCCCAGACCTTTTCTATTTACATAAAACTGATTTTTCTTATGTTTTTGTTACAGTAACAGCTGACCAGCACAATGTGTTTTAGGCAAGATGTCGCCCCCCCCCCCACCTCTCTCACACACACACACACACACACACAGAGTGACTGACTGATCTGGGAAGATGTACTCTGCAGCTGCAGCTGGAAACAGGAAGGGCCCAGAGTGCCTGCTGAGAGACTGCAGGCTGGGCGCTTGCTGCAGACAGAGGCAACTGCACTAAGTCTGACAGCAGATGTACCCAAGAACAAGGGGAGACGTAAGAGGGCCGGAGTCTTCGCCTTTAGGAGCAGAACTCTGGTTTCACCTTTTTGTTCTGGCTGTACCTGGGATCAAACCTAGGACATCGTGTGTGGAAGGTACGTGCCCTGCTACTGAGCTACGGCCGTGGCCCAAATCCAGGTTTTCAGATACAGGTGAAGAGGAAGAGCCTACAGATGCCAGCAGGGTGCAGTCTGCAGGATGGACAGAAGCAGCAGGCAGTGATGGTGTGGTCCCTTTTCTGGACCCTGTGTAGAACACACTGTATTCTGAACACAGTGAGAGGCTCTGCTGGTGAGGATTAGAGCTGGCCTATACACCTGCTCTGCTCACACCTTAGCTCTTTCATGGCCCTGTCACCTTTAAGTGAGTTCGTCCCTCAGTCCCTCAACTTTCCCATTTAAGTCTGGAGAGTATGATGCACCTCGACTCCAGGGGTGTTTGGAGTTCTTGGCCCAGTAACAGCCATTGAGTCCTCACTGCCCAGAGGACCTCTGGACAAGCAGTGTAGAGAATGATTTTACAGGAAGCCGGAAGTTGACAATCTTGGAATTGTATTCTAAGCTGAGCTTAAACCCAAGGATTAATGATCAGTGGTCATTTTGGGGTTGGGTCAGCAAAGAGCTTATCACTAAGCCTTCTTGAAATTTATGGTAATTATGAGCTTTCAAAAGGCCACCTGCCAGTCCTTGTTAACACGTGTTCAAGGAGGCCTGAAAAACAGTGGCCTTTAAAGCAGCTTTTCCATGATTTCTCCACCCATTCGCTTAAGCACAACCACCCTCCAAGGCCTAACTCAAGTGTTACTTCTTCCTCGGAAGCTTCTCTGACCATGCCTATCTGAACGATCTCTGGAACACACCCTGATTGCTCTACAATTGGCACGTGTGTTTCAACACACATTTCCAGCAGACATCTCTGGACCTGTATTTGCTGCTTGTCAGTCTGAGTCTCTGGGTAACGAGATACACAAAGAAGTTTCCTGCAGAGAATAAAATAACCACAATACCAAGGTGTATGCTATGCACATTGCAGGAAGAAGGGAGTCAGTTGGGAGCTTTGGTAGACAAGGCTGTATGTATCTATCTAAAAGGTGCCTTGGAGGATGTCAATCAGGGAAAGAAGGGAAGGAAGAAACATCAGAATGAGAACATGAATATATCCGTGTGTGCTTGTGTGTGTGTGTGTGTGTGTGTGTGTGTGTGTGTGTGTATGTGTACGTGCGTGCGTGCACGTGCAGGGGTCTAGAACAAAAGGGCATCCCAGCTGTAAGCCGGGCCTTATAAACCAAAACCGTACGTGAGGGATCTAGCCTTCTGTTTCTTGAAGTCCAACCTTTCGCTTTGTGATTTATCACTGCACAGAGCTCAGAGTGCATACAGTAACTTGTACCTGGACCTTCCAATACACCTTGGCTGATCTGAGGTGTGGCAAGTCTAAGACATGCTAGATTTAAAAGGCTTCTTATGAAAAAGTAAGGTAGGGAGCTGGAGATGGCTCAGAGGTTAAGAACACTGACTGCTCTTCCAGAGGTCCTGAGTTCAATTCCCAGCACTCACATGGTGGCTCACAACCATCTATAATGAAGTCTAGTGTCCCCTTCTGGTATGAAGGTTTATATGTAAGCAGAACATTGTATACATAATAAATAAATACTTACAAAAAAAGGAAAAGTAAGGTAAAAAATAGCTTATTTCTAATCCTTTTAAGGGGCTGGAGTGATGGCTCAGTGGTTAAGAATACTTGTTGCTCTTACAGAGGACTGTGTTTGGTTCCTGGTGGCTTAGAACTACCTGTAACTCCAGTTCTGGGGATCCGATGCCCTCTTCAGGCCTCTGCAGGAACCTCGACATGTGGTGCACATACATATACTCACTCAGGCACACACACACACACACACACACACACACACACACACACACACAAATAAATCTTAAAAAGTAATTTTAATGAGTATATGTTGTATTATTTTAGTTAGATAATCTGGATTTTGAGTTAAATCAAATACATTATTAAAAATCAAATTTCCCTGTTGCCTTTTCCCTGTTAAAATGCATTTATCGCTTGTGCTATCTGCTGACTAAGCCCTGACACAGGGACTTGGAAAACTGGTTGCTGTGACAGTGTTTCCAACTCCGCATTTCCTGGCGACTTTTTAGATCTTCTAAATCGCATTGGGTAGATATTACTTTATAATCAAGAGGATAAACAGAAATTAGACAGAAACACCAAGAGCAAACATCTTCAGTCTGGATCAGCTCGTTGGTGGAGAAGGCAGCCCCAGTGAGTGAAGAACTCTGTCACTGGCAGAAAGTCTGAGCACAAAGGATGCTGGACAGCTGTTCTCCATCCTGACCGAAGACAGAAGAAAGCGGAAATGGGTGTTAACCGCAGGAGGGGGGCTGTAAGTTAAATATAGGGAAGAATTTCCTGAAGTGAGGGTGTTTAAACTCTGGAATGAGTTATGGAAGGAGCCTGTCCCCCAAGGTCTTTTAAAGTTCCACAGATGCCCATATGCCTGTGTGTTCCTGTCTGGAGGCAGGGAGATGGCCCGTCAGGGCTCCTTCTGAAATAGCTATCTTCAGAGTAAATAACTCCAGTAAAACTTTCTTTTTCATTTACTTTCAACTAGGCCTCGCTTTTTGTATTAGGATGCCAGCCTGAGAGCCACACTCAAAAGCAAGCCCATGTGATACTTAAGTAGTACTCTTGAGACTTCAAAGACAGTGTCATTTGATCTAAATTTAAAGACTATCATCAGCTAGCTGTGTTTCGTAAGTCCCTTGGAGGTCACCTGCCAGAGCCCAGTTCTGAATCTGGAATAAGCATGACTCAGGGGAAGGATGAGGGGAGACGTCTGTAAAATGTGAGGCTTTTAAACGTTCTTACTACTGCATCGAGGTGATCTTAAAGCGCATCGACTGTTTACTGCAGACCTTCATTATAACTTTCCCGAAAGAAACATCTTTTCCTAAATGTGCCAAAGCAAAAGCCAGCCTGGTAGGGCAAACCTGTCATCCCAGCACTTGAGGGGTGAGACAGGAGATCAAGAGTTTAAGGGGCCAGGCGGTGGTGGCGCACGCCTTTAGTCCCAGCACTCGGGAGGCAGAGGCAGTGATCTCTGTGAGTTGGAGGCCAGCCTGGTCTACCAAGTGAGTTCCAGGAAAGGCACAAAACTGCACAGAGAAACCCTGTCTCGAAAAACCAAAAAAAAAAAAAAAAAAGAAGATTTTAAGGGAAGCTTGGGCTACACCAGACCCGTGTCAACAAGCAAACACCCGAGTGCTAGAGTTCTTAGGTAACAATCTTTCCCTACTACTTCTATTTAAAGGAGTTGAGCACAATTTTCTCCGTTTGCAAAGGAAAGCAAGACAGCAGCACATGGGAGGCAAAGGCAGGAGGATTGCTGCAAGTTCAATACTAGACTGCCCCTCCCTACCACCCCTGGGGTGGGGGAAGGGAAAGGGAGAGTGGATGAGAAGCAGAGTGGGTGAGGATGAGGACGGATGGGAGCAGGAGGATGAGGAGCATGGTGGATGGGGAGGATGGAGAGCACGGAGGATGGGGAGCTTAGAGGATGGGGATCATGAAGGATGAGGGGCATGGAGGATGGGGAGCATGGAGGATGGGGAGCACAGAGGATGGGGATCATGAAGGATGAGGGGCATGGAGGATGGGGAGCACTGTGTTCCAAGCCTGCTTCAATGCCAGCTCTCCAAGGAAGGTCCACAGTCCTCAGAGCAGCCAGTAAAGGAGTTCCTGCCAGGTCAGGTAACTTACACATTTAGAAAATGCCCTTTTATATTTTATATTTTATATTTTTATTTTTGATTATTTATTTTCTGTTCCTATTTCATCACCTTGATTAGACTCTAAGTGGCAAGAATGCCCCTGTGGGTGTTTGTCTCATGAAGAGGACAGACACAGCTTAACATTCACTGCTTTGTCCCATGCTGGGACTACCAGGTAAAATGGATGCAGACACCAGCGCCACACTGCTCACAAGCCCTGTGGATGACATTTGGTGGCAGAGGTGACCCTGAGTCACTGAGAGGATACACCTTTGTCCCACATCTGCCCTGTGCCTGGTGGTGAGTGAAATACAGCTTAACTCCACCTTGATCTGTCAGAGCATCTGGACAGGGCAGGGGTGGGCTGTTCTGGGTGGCAGGAGCTAGTTAAAGTGAATCACTGTGGGCAGAAATGTGCGTGTTATATCCGTTGAGATGGGTGGGAGAGCCGGGGAGGTATATATGCAAGGCCCTGTAGGCAGACATCACTCTCCAGCTCTGTGCTGGGTAAATCGTCACATGGCAGTCAGCAGCAGCAGCAGCAGCAGCAGCAGCAGCAGCGGCAGCAGAAGCAGCAGCAGCAGCAGCTTGCAAGCACATTCCTCCCTGACCAAACTCAGCCCTTGAGGCGACTCTGAACGTGTCCATCAACTTGAGTCCTGGACCACTTTGGAGTTGGCAGAAAAAGAAAAGGAAACATATAGGGCATCTATGGCATCGGTGACTTTAACCAAAGCATTTGGGAGCACAGTCTCGAGGCTGAAGTTCTGCCCAGACTGCTATCAGCTGGCCGTTTCAGGGGTCCCCGTCACTAGGACGGGAAACCAGGGATCACTTGGGAAAGCTGTCCAAAGCAGTAAGAACCACGCCCATGCTACTGCGTGTGAGGAGAAAAGGACTCCCTTCAGGACTGGCCAGGTCGTCCTAAACACTAACACTTTCAGTATTAGTTAAGAATTCTGTAATACACAGGGAAAAAAATCACTTCATTAAAAGAGCCTTTATCACTGCCCTTTCTTTACAAAATCAAACAAAACAAGCTGACATACAACTTGGACGCTTCCCTGAGGAATTCGATGAAGCCATTGATCCTCTGCCAGCTTGGAATCCTCGACACCAACAGGACAGGGAGCGGTGTGCCTCCACGGGACCTATCTGCCAGTGGTCACCACTGCAAAGGGTTCCTTCCTAGAAGATGGTAAGTCTCCCCAGGAGATGAGACATTAAGTGACTCCCCAAGGAGGAGCTGAGTTTGTTTGGCCTTTGCCCTAAGGAGCATGAGCTGGGGGTGGGGTGGGGGAGCCCCCAGTCTACAGAGGCTCTGGGAAATTCTTGGATTTCCTGAGGCTGAACCGGCTTGTTCTGGCTTTGTTTAGGGTTGCAGAGTCTGGCCTCCTGTGGTGGTCTTGACTTGGAATCACTAGGAAGCATTCACTTTCCCAGTACTGTGCCTTGAAAACAGTGGCCCACTTTTCATTAGAGAACCAGAAAGTGGTCATTACCACGAATTTGTGTTAATGCACCGGCATGGTTGGCATGGCTGGCACAGACGGGCACTACGTGAACGTTAAGTTTAGGGCTTAAAAGGTTTGCTATGCCAGTGCCAGGAGACTCAGACTCTCTTTTTATTGCCTCAGGCTCACGGGTCAATGGCACTCACGGTCATTTCATTTCCCTGTGCCTTAGAACTGAGTCACTCAAGAGACAGCGTTAGAAGTGGGGAAGGGCAGCCACGCAGCAAGAGTGGACACTGACATCAGTGTTTTGGGGAGATGGTCTCAAGCCCCCAGAAGGCCCAATGGCCACAGTTGCAATAATTTGCTGCCCTCCCTTTCTCCTCTCTGTTCTTTGAGACAGGGTTTCTCTGAAGACCAGGACGGCTCTCAAATCAGGGATCCATTGCCTGCCTCTGTGCTGGGATGGTGATTTGTGTCTTACGATAAAGATTCCTTCCAGCTTTTTATTTCTAATTTTGTATTCTTTTCCTTAAAAAGCATGAGCTCTCAAGTCGAGTGGTGGTGGTGCTATCTTTAATCCTAGCACCGGGGAGGTAGAGGCAGGTGGATCTCTGTGAGTTCAAAGACAGCCTGCTCTGCAGAGTGAGTTCCAGGACAGCCAGGGCTACACAGAGACCATCTTGAAAACAAACAAAAAAAGCACAATCTCTCTCATAGTCTAGTTTCTTCCCAGTCTTAAAATAAATGTGCACTGTAGCCAAGTGGTCTGTTCGCCACAGTAAAACTTTTGTAGTTTTAAAAATGTTTCCTTGTGAGGAGCAGGGATAGTGCATTCTAGACAGAGCTGAAACAAATGGGACAGCCAGGGCCAAACAGCAAGACCATCTCTCTCCCTGAGAACGAAAGGGGCAAGTAGAATCAGGGAGATAAATCGCACTGGTCCTGCTGTGTGGGTCAGGAAAGCTGGTGATCAAGACTAGGACGAATGAGTAAAGGGGGTGAGGAAAGGGAGGGGTGAGGAGAGGGAGGGGCGGGGAGAGAGGGGCGGGCCCAGTGGTTAAGGATGAAGGTTTGTAGAGGAATTCATTAGATCCAGCAGGAATAAAGAGGAATGCCGATGTAGTGAAGGCTGGGGACCCGGGCAGCCAGGGCGCCACTTCCGGAGAGGAGGCCTGCAATAATAGCAGCTTTAAGGCGGCATTGCGGCTCAGCCTGTAACCCCAGCGCTTGGGAAGCAGAAGCAACAGGGACACCAAGGCCAGCTTGAGCTCCACAGTGAGTTCCAGGCGAGTCTGGGTTATAAAATGAGACTCCACCCCCCCCAAACAGAAAACAGACCCCCAAATAAACATAAGACACAAACCCTCAAAACAACAACAGAGAATAAGGGCAGCTTTAAACAGGCCGCTGCCTGTCTTGCTCCAAGAGGCAGTGTTGGGTGGGCTGCAGGGCTGTGGGGCTGCGGGGCTGCGGGGCTGCAGGGCTGCAGGGCTGCAGCGGTCCAGTTTGCAGGACAGGCTGACCCCCGACACAATTTTGAGCATCACAGCACAGAGTAGATAGTTTTTGTTTTTCACACATGGTCTCATGTATCCCTCTCTCTCTTTTTTTTAAAAGGCAGGTCTCCCATAGCCCCGGCTGACCTGAAGCTTGGGAAGACCCTGAATCCTGATCTCCCCACCTCTACCTTCTGAATGTTGAGATTTAAGGGATGCACACCACACCTGGCCAGTGAAGGTTTTTTTTTTTTTTTTTTTTTTTTTTTTTTTTTTTAAACAGTGAGAATGGATGTGAATTTAAGAGAAGAGGGAGAGAGTGTGAGACTCTAAGATGGAGCCCTGGGGAGCTCTGGTACTTAATGATCAGGCAGAGGAGCTGGACTATGTGACTAGCGGGAAGCAGGAGAGAAAGAACTGTGCTCCCGCCAGGAAGGCGGAAGTAACCAGCAATGTCGGAGGCTGCGCACATGCTGAACAGGCAACACAGGACAGGACAAACCTTTGGGTTTGGCACAGAGCTTAGCAGGCCCCTAGCTAGATACAAGAACCTCGGCACACGACAGAACTCGGAATCCGATCAGAGTGAGGTTAACGAGGAAGCGAACATAAACACGAAAGAACACAGACAGCCCTGGAGCTGTCAACCCAACTCCCTCACCGACCAAAACCTATGGGGCGTTTGCTTATTTCCGCAGACCGTAAGACGCGATGACCCCTGCCCCACATGAACTGCTCTCCAAAGAACTGGAGGGGGAAAGAAAGGTCGTCATTTTATTCTGTGGTGAGGCTGTGACAACCTCATCATCTCTGGCCGTGACAACCAAAATCAGACAAGGAGTTTATTTGTTTGTTTTTTTATCCTTTCCTTTCTTCTCCTCCTCCTCTTTGTTTTGAGACAAGGTCTCATGTAGGTAGACAGGACTGGCTTCCTCATTTGGCTGAGAAGACCTTGAACTTCGGATTCTCTACTCTTACTCCCAGTGCTGAGATTACGGCATGTGCCACCACACTTGGTAATCACGCATTTGAGAGAGCTAGTTATAGGCCAGCCAGAGATTCCTGGAATAGTCAAAACTCTGTTTAAAACAAAAAGAGAAGGGGGCTGGAGAGATGGCTCAATGGTTAAGAGCACTGGCTGTTCTTCCAGAGGTCCTGAGTTCAATTCCCAGCAACCACATGGTGGCTCACAACCATCTGTAATGAGATCTGGCGCCCTCTTCCGGCCCTCAGGCATACATGTAGACAGAATGCTGTATACATAATAAATAAGCCTATTAAAAAAAAGGGGGAAGGAAAGAAGAAGGAAGGAAGGACAGAGAGATGTATAGGAAGAAAGTAACAAAACATTGTCTTTCTAAAAGATACAGTTTTCATTTTACTCTAGCTGGCTTCAAACTCACTGAGGGTGACCTTGAAACCCTGACCTGCCTCCATCTCTCCAGAGCTGGGATTACAGGCACATGCCTTCACACCCATGAGATGCCATCTTTACAATTAAAAGGCTCAATATCATCAAGCAATCAAACGACTCAAACAAAATTCTAAGTCAATATTCTGAGTCAGGTCTGGCACTTTATAGACCCACACAGAACTTTCTGCAGACCCAGCGGAACTTCCCACTGGTTCAGAAAGACTGAGCGCATCTCCTCTTCCTGTTTGCTCAGGAGCTGTATGGGGCTCCCTGTCCTCTCACTCACACTCTCTCACTAGAGAATTTTTCTGTGGGTGATTTAGGGGCAGACTCTTCGTAACCTTGGCTCAGCATTCCCTGGGTCCTGCGGGATCAGCTGACGGCTCTCTGCAGTGTGCTAAGGGCCTCCTCTGTAGGAGAGCTGTGGCTCTTCACATCTAATGCTCAGGGTAAGTTTAATTTTGAGTGATGTCTTTGCAAACCCTTTTTATTACAGATCTAAAGCCACTTTTTCCAAGAGGCTTTATCAGTAATAAAACTGACATTTTGATTGCATTAGTCTGTCTCTTGTATCCTCGCTCTCAAATGGCTCCAAATGTCAAGGGAGAAGAGGGATGCCATTTATTGTGCATCCTCGAACCACAAGCAGACGTACAGCAATTACATCTTATAATAACTAAGGAGGGGGTATGAGCCTCTGGAGAGAAGTAGAACAGCGAGGCCGAACAGGCAGTGTGGACACCGACGGCTGGGCACCCAGGAGAGGTGGTGACCGACGGCTGGGCACCCAGGAGAGGTGGTCCTATCCAGCAGCGGGGGGAAGCTCCTGCAGTGATGACGCAGCTTCAGTCTGCGCTTAGGATGGAGCTGACTCTTCTGGCCAAGAATCAGGCAGGGCTGTGGCTGCCTCTTTCCCTGCTATCTTAGGTGGCTAACACTTGTGTTAGGATCACCTGAATTGTATGCGCTGAAGGCAGGGATGGAGCATTACATGACCCTCCCCAGAGAGGGTGGGTGGCTCAGTAACAGAGACAGGGACATTTGCCATCACAGGTACTGTTATTGTTTTGCATTGAACCTTGATTCTTTCCCTGTATTTGGGCACTGAGGTCAATATCAAGCTTTGATGGCTATTTTGATATTCTGAGTAGAATGCTTTCAACAGCAGAGCACTTGCCTAGGACGACTTCTTTGTAAAAAAAAAAAAAAGGCACCTGAAACCTGTCATTCTGATGGTCACATGGGACAAGGACAAAGGCCAGACATCTGCCAGAGATGCTATTTTCTCATCATCATCATCAAGGCCCGTCTTCATGGCTCAGGAGAGAACGAAGCCAGTACTGTACTTTCCGTCTCACGTCTTAGCTCATCTCAGCACACTGGTGAGATGAGCAGGCAGGGATTAACAAGGGGGAAATCAAGGTTTGGGGAGGCCAGATTTTAAACCCATACATTCTACAAGAACATCTGGGCTCAGAAGCCAGAGCTTCTTCCAGGAGCCCACCACTGTGAGTCATCACCTTCTCAGGATTTGGTAAGTTATCGCCCGCTGCTCCAGGACACAAACTTCAGGATCCCTAAACGTCATGAGCCCAGTTTCCATTTACTCAGGTCATGTGAGTCTCTTTAATGTTGAGGCTTCAAGTGACAATCAGCCCTCGTGGGACATGGTGACAAAAGGCACATTTTGGTAGCATCCTGTGGCTCAGACTCTAACTCTAGCTGCTGGTCCTGATGCTCATTTGAAGGGTCCACTCTTCCCAGCTGACTCCCCTTATTACTTGCCTCTCCCCAGAGGGTGCTGTGCTCGCTGCCTTAGCCAGGCCGGAGCTTAGGTTACAGGTTGAGACGGGTGCCTATTCTTTTCTTCAGATGCCTCACTGCAGAAGAAAGTCCAGCAGGCAGGCACAGAGCCATGTGGATGCCCGGCAAGCTTTCCAGGCGTCTCACCCACATCCCAGATGTGGGTGTCAGACATAAAGATACTCACCACCTGACCATGAGTCCATGCTCCATGAAGTTTTTCAGGTTAGGAAGGGTTTGCCTCAAGTCTGGAGTCCCCAGGCCATGCTGGTATCTCAGCTGCAACAGGAGAAGAGAATTTTAAGATGTTTTGGCAGATTCTACACAATGTTCAGGAAGACCTCTGAAAGAGCAAAGATTTAAGTGTACGACTTCAATCAACTGCATCAGAGGGACAGCGGTTAATGGCTCTTCACATACCATTACCTTCCTTACACCTTCAACTTGAAAACCATGTGGCCAACCACGGTTTTGATCTAGTCTTTTCCATTCCTAGACCTTTGTAAGTTTTCATAACACCACAGATATATCTCACAGGAGTATTTTATTTAAGTTAGAAAAAGGTTCACTTATTTTATTTTATGACTGTACTGCCTATATGTATGTATGTATGTATGTATGTATGTATGTATGTATGTGCACTACATGCGGTCTAGGGCCCACAGAGGCCAGAACAGAGTTTAGGATCTTTTGGAACTGGAGCGACAGGAGTAAACAGTGTGTAAACAGAGGTAGAACCTTTTGTCCCAACCACCAGGTCCCAAATAAACACACAAAAGTTTGGATTTATTACAGAACACTTGGCTGATGGTTCAGGCTTATTACTAAGTAGTGCTTACATCTATCTATCTATCTATCTATCTATCTATCTATCTATCTATCTATCTATCTATCTATCTATCCATCCATCCATCCATCCATCCATCCATCCATCCATCCATCCATCCATCCATTTATTTATTTATTTATGGAGCTGAGAATCGAACCCAGGGCCTTGTGCTTGCTAGGCAAGCGCTCTACCACTGAGCTAAATCCCCAACCCCCGCTTACATTTAAATTAACCCATTTCTACTACTCTAACGTATTGCCATGTGGCTGTGGCTTTACTGGTCCTCTGTCATCCTGCGTCTTGGGTGGCTGGCTCGTGTTTCCCCCGACTCCACCCCTCTTCCTCCAAGTCCTCAGTTTGATTGTTCCACCTAATCTTATCCTGCCTTGCCATAGGCCAAAGAGTTGATTATCAACCAATGAGAGCCACACACATTCACAGCACACAGAAGGACCATCTCACAGCAGTTGTGAGCCACATGTAGAAAGTGCTAGAAACTGACCCTGGGTCTTCCACAAGAACAGTGAGTGCCCTGAAGCACAGAACCATCTCTCCATCCCCTTTACTTTTATCTTTGTGTATATGTGGTGTGTCTCTGTGTATGTTTGCATAAGTGTGTGTCTGAGAAAGCTGGGAGAGGCTTTTGGGTCCTCTGGAGCTGGAGTTACGGGCTGGTGAGTCACCAGACGTGGGTGCTGGGAATCTGGCCTCTGCTAGAGCACGTCATACTCTTAAGCACTGAACCATCTCTCCAGCCCCTCAAAAAAATTTAAATCACATGTATTTATGTCAGTTTTGACAGGGGTTATGCTCTAGATTTCTCTACAACATTCACCATGTTTTACGTGTGATGTGAGGGAAGCCTCTTGAGGTTTTATCCCTAGCAGCACAAAAATAAATGAAAGAAAAATAAAGCAAATTTACAAGTTAAGTAAAACTTGGTTACCAAAAAGATTAATTTAATACACAAGCATCCGCACTCAGTCGATTTTTCAGAGTGACACTTAATGAAGAGTTTACTCTCTGGAACTGAGACTATAAAGGGGAATCCCAAAACCCAAGCGAGCTTCTAGAATGTTTTGAATGAACATATACATCATGTAAGGGGGCAGAAGCATACTGTGTTAGAACAGGAAGGTGTCTTGGCTATTATTTAGGCCAATGGTAAACTCCTCAGGGGCACAGGTTCATCTGGGCAGACAAAACTAGTCTGGGCCTGTTTTCCACAAGCCATTCTATCCATCCACTTTGCCGACTGAGGAGAAAATTGGTAACAGTGCTTGAGAGGCCACAGGAAAATATTCTTTCCCTTTCAAACCTAGCTTGGTGACCTGAATCACCTCCTGAGATTTGCTAGCCTTGAATTATAAGATCTAATCCATATTAAATGACATCATTCCTTATATTAATATAAAAGCATTTTTCCATACATTGATAAAAGCAAAATGGCTGATATCCCAATATGACATTCCTGAATTCATTGTTTCAATAAAAAGTTGAAATTGTTTACACATGGCATGGAAATTTCACCTGTGATTCATACTGAAAAATATTAAATATTAAAAAAAAAAAAACCCATGTGGAATAGCAGGAAACTGTGTCTCTGGGCCAGCACACCGTCAACTGTCTGCTCAGGCTTCACCATGGAAGGTGGGTGTTGAGTTGTTTTCAGAGACCACAGTGAACATTTCTCTCTTAAGTCTGATTTCAATCAAAAAAAGAGAAAATAAGCCTCCACTGAGGCCTTAACTGTTCGTTACATTGCACTACTGTGTGAGCGAGCACGGAATCTCAGGATTTGTAGTTCAGGGAGAAAAACTGGACTGTCTTTCCAGCCCCTGGAAATGAAGAAATGGAGGCTCCTGAAGGCACATGGCCTCTCGGCTGCTCAGACTGGAGCCTCCTGATTACACCTCTGTGCTCTCACCACACCAGTCTTCCGGTTTCAGCAAAGGGAACTCAAGGAGAAATGTTTATACTGTGGGGCTGGCCTGTGGCTCAGACGGTTGAGCGCTCTCTTTGCACACACAGAGCCTTGGGTTCGATTCCCTGCACCACATAAACTGGGCATGGAGGTAGAAGCCTGCAATCCCAGCACTTAGGGGGTGGATGCAGGAGGACCAGAAGCTGAGGGTCATCTTGGGCTATATACTGAGTTAAAGGTCAGCCTGGGGTACATGAGACCCCGTCTCAAGAAAAAAAAAAACGGTTCCTATCATATGTATTTCTATATGAATTCAGAGTTTAGTAATAAAATACAGGTACTACCTAAGAAGTCTAAAGGAGCACAGGTTTATAATAAAAGGATAACAATGCCTGCCCTCCAGGCGCAGCTGCTTCCAACTGTTTCTTCCACATCTTCACCTTCCTAAACACTATTAACATCTCCCCCCGCCCACACACACACAGCATCTACCGTGTTCCTGCTGTGGGAGAGGAGAATCCGGTCACCACGCGCAGCTTCCTCCGCACAATCTCGTCCACTCTCACTAAACTCGGGGATTCGCTCTATTCACTCACACACGCTTTCCTCTCACTGTCTTCAATAGATTCAGTAGCATTTCTTTTTTTTTTTCTTTTGAAACAAGGTCTCATGTATCCCAGGTTGGCCTGAAACTTGCTATATAGCCAAGGCTGGCCTTGAACCCTCAAATTTCCTGCTTCCATCTCCCATGTGTCTGATTACAGGCATGTGACACTACATCTGATTTCAGATCTCACTTTTTCTTAAATCAATATTCAATGTTGAACTTATCATGTCTCCATAAATACTGCTCAGTGCTGAGCCATAGAATGGACTGACTCTTCCTTTCTTGTTGCTTGTTTGAAATCAGTAAGATGCCATTTTTTTTCTGCTTGCTGAATTTTTAAATGTACTATCAATACACACTCTCTTCAACTGTGATGAAACCTTAACTCTTCTCCATCTGATTAGACATACCAAATCCATTCATTAAACCCGGTTCTCCCTGAAGAGATGTATATGGTGATATTCTATTTGTATTAAAATGTTATTTGTATGTTAATAAATAAAGTTGCCTGGAGGTCAGAGCTATTAGCAAGCCATAGGAAAGCTGGGTGGTGGTGGCGTACGCTTGTAATCCCAGCACTTGGTAGGCAGAGCTAGGTAAGTCTCTGTGTGGTCAAGGATACAGCCAGCATTGGATACACACGCCTTTAATCTCAATACCAACCATAGAAGACCTGGAGGTCTATACAGACAGGCAGTGACAAGGCAGTCATGTGGTTGGGTTTACAACCAATGAGAAGGCAGAACAGAAAGTCTATATAAAGACTTTAACACAGGAAGTAGGTCTCTTTCGGAGAGGTAGGACCACTGCAGGAGGAAGGGTAAGGTTTTAGCTCTTAGCTCTGACCTCTTGGTTTTCTTCTTGGCATTGGTTCTGTGTTTCTTATTTAATAAGACCGTTGGTTACATCTACAGATGTATTTTCTGAAATACAGTGAATCAGTTCACTTATTGGAGTTTCATTTTTCCTATGCATAAAGTGGGGATGTTTCTTGCTCAAAGCACACAGTGTGGCCCAGGCAAGTATTCAAGCAAACAGCCTTACAATCATCAATATGCAAGCACATTCCTTCTGTTTGATCCCCACAGCATCTACCACTAGGCTGGGCTTAAAACTTGCTTAATAATGGCGGTTACTTAACTAATTAGAAGGGAATTGGCAAAGAAAGGAATGAGTTACTTCTCAAAGGGCAAAATCTGAAGTATAATGCTCAAGTCTTTAAATGCTAATTTTGACTCTGACTGGAGAGGCAGTGATAAAAACACACACATTAATAGCTTCAAAATAATAACACAGGAAAATGGAAAGGCTGACATATGATGTGGGTGGTCAGAAACCTGAGTGACAGATCCCACTTGGCTGTGTGGCTATGTGCGAATTTCTTCCTGGGTTGAGTCAGTCAAATATTTTCAAGCCTTTAAAAATTCACATTCTTTAACAAGTTACCCTGGTAAGGGATTGTCAAAAACAGAAAGGAGAAGAAAAGAGAAAAAGGGCAAACTAGAAAAGAAAGGCACAGGGAAAGAACTGGGTTCACTGAGTTCCGACGTCGCCTTCACCCTGTCACTCAGCCGGCACACCTTCTGGTGCCCGGTGGGTGAGCTGTCTCTGGAACCACACATTTGGACAGAACCCTTCTTACCATGTAAGCCCTCCAGCAAGTTATGGAACCAAGAGGACCAAAGACATTTGCCTTCTGGCCTGCTGTGGAAACTGATGTGTGTAAGGACAGTTCTTGGTTGTCAACTTGACTACATCTGGTATTAACTAAAGCCTGAGCTGCTGGGTACACTTGTGAGGGGTTTTTCTTGACTGGATCATTTGGGGCAGGAAGATCCACCTTAAATCTGGGCTATACTTCACTCTTGCTGGTAAATTCATTTCTTCTCTGGTATTAGAGCCTACTTCTTCTGGATTCTGACATATACTGAACATCAGCTGAGATATCCAGCCTCTTGGACCAAACAACTATTGGAGTCTTAGACTTTCTGTTGGGAGGGAGCCATTGCTGAACTAGCTGGACCACAGCCTGTAAGCCACTCTAATAAATTCCATAAATATATCTATCTATCTATCTATCTATCTATCTATCTATCTATCTATCTATCGAAATAGAATCTAGAGAACCCTGACCAATACAAAGTCTTATCTATAGAGGATGGAGGCTCCTGAGGCCTGCCTTTTAGAGGATGAGCACTGGAGAGGTAGAGGCAGGAGGATCAGAAATTCAAGGCAGAGAGACCATGAGTTCAAGCCAGCAAAAAGCTGCATTCTTCTTGTCTCTATGGGACCTTGCCTCAGCTCCATTAAAGTCTGCCATCACTAACCACCACACTCTCTGCACCTAGCTACTTCTTCCACCTCTTTTCCTACCGGGGAGGGGAAGGACAAGGGACCCAGACAAATAAAATATTGCTTTGGGTCTAACTGCCTCAAATTAGGCTCTGAAATAAACAACTTTTTGTAACAGCCTCTTCCTGTACCACCATTCAGAGGCTGGGCAGTTCGTAAAAGAAATTTTGGTTTCAGTTAGCCTGAAGTTCAATTTCCTCTGATTGGTCTAGGACGCCATGAAAGCAATTAAATTTTTCTGCAATTCAATGGTAGGCAATGAGGATAAAAAAGTGCAGCACTCAGGAGGCAGAGGCAGGCAGATCTCTGTGAGTTCGAGGCCAGCCTGGGCTACAGAGTGAGTTCCAAGAAAGGCGACAAAGGTACACAGAGAGACCCGGTCTCAAAACAACAACAACAAAAACTCAAAAAACAAAACAACAAAAAAGAAAGTGCATGCAGATAATAAATTACATGGGAAGTAGACAAGTGATGCTGTGGTTTCCCTGAATGAATTAAGCACAGCATTGTCTAGGAGCAAACGAAACTCCCTATGCCCAAACAGCCTGGAGGAGCTGGCTGTATAGTCACTGGAGTAGACAGACAACCAGAGCCAAGAGTACGTTCACACCACAACCCCAACTACAACCATGCCAAATTCCAGGACACATTTTCTTCTCGCACCTCCTTTTGAGTATAAAGATGCAGTACACCATCTCATCCCGAGACCTGTCCTGGGCTGTGAGTTTTACCAAATGAGACAGGTTGACCTCGATGTTGGAGCTCTAAGGGCTTGGCGTGAACTGGTTACACATCACGGCGAGTACACCACATCGACAGGTACTACCTACCCTCTGCAACTCCAGGGGTGGAGTCGGAACACACGGCAAAAGTGCACTTCTGATAGCTGTCCTCCTGATCGGAGAAGCTGGGTTTCATATCCAAGTACTCAACTTGAGTTTTAATTTTTAAACACAGTTTTTCTAGGTCAAGAAAGACTCTGGGGGTTTAGGAATCATTTTGTCATTTAGGTTTTGGCGGAAGAGAAATTCACTTTAGACAACTTGTGCGCTCACACACACCCCAAAATACACTTATCCACACAAGGCCACTTATTGCGTGGCTTATTACTTCCATATGGAGTTTGAGCTTGAGCTGCATGAGATGTTTGATACAAACCGTCTGTTACTGTGAGGGAATGTGGATTAATATGTGGCTTCAATAAAGGTTACTAAAAGATCAACACTTTCGTGATGGGATTACAATGAATTTGACTACAAAGAGAACTGGTCTGCAGGAACTGAAAAGCAAGAAATTAAAAATGTACATATGCATCAAAGACTTAACTTGAGAGTTCTGGCTTATGTAGTTAAAAATCTCTGCAGGATTGATTCCTAATATTTCAACTCAAGATGAAAAACTAGGATCCCACTGTCTTGAAAAGAGCTAGATTATGAGCTTTAAAAAAGGGCACTACCATGTCCAAACCTGCCTTTCTAGAAGAAACTACAACTCATTCAAAGCCGTAGAAAGGCAGCTTGGAGAGTTTTTAGCATGAGCAATCACACTGTTTCTTAGAGTGAGTCTTGACAACATACATCTCCAAGGAAAAGCATAAAAACTTGATTATGAGCCTCTGGTTGCAAGAACAACCTAAATACTTTCCCAAGCCCATCTATAAACACATGCCAGTCTTTTCCAGGATAGATGGGCTGTAATGTAAACACTGGACACGGCCAGGCCTGCCACCCTGAGTTCTGAAGCCTCAGCTCCACTGTAACAGCTCTCCAAAGCTTCAGACGCTCTCCAAGGCACACACACTATCAACCGCCCTCAGAACATGGATTAATACAAAAGCCAAACGGCACTGAAAACCCCTTCCCACCTGCTTCACTCACCCTGAGGAGGAGAGGTCCCGGCAGACCCCAGCGCAGGCTGAGTCCAAGCCCCTGGGTTCTAGCTACAGGCTCTCCTCTTGGCACTGTGTTGCTTCGCTACATTTATAAAGCACAGGCTGTACCTAAGTCAAGCTTCTCCTTACAAAACCCCTCACATTACAAACATCCTCGGTATCAGAATCGTACAACGAAGCCACTCTACCCATCTAGCTTGGTAAGACAGTGACTTCAATGGGGGTTATGAACAAGAGCATGGGTGAGGGATTACCTACAGACGCATGATAACTCACAGGTGGTTCCATCATCCAAGAAAAGGACCTCCTCCCTAGTGACCATTAATGGCTTATCTGTCCTCAGAGAGGGACGGACCTCAAGTGCCACTAGTGACCTAGACCTGCGCAACTTTATAAGTCCTCTTCCCTTCCCCAAGGGATGTTAGGGGACCCTCTCTTGTCTCCCGTCAGTAGTCAGAGCGGCTCTGATCTTAAGATGGCCACGGCCATGTCATGCTCAGAGGACAGAGTTTCAGGGCAGAGAACTGTTACCTGCTTTGACCCCGCAATCAGCCTGAGTCTCCATCACTGACAGTCCCTGTGAGTCAACTCATGAGGATCAGCAATTAACATTGAAGTGGACAAGCAAAACACACTTGTGAAAGCAGCTGTAAGCAGTTTTAATTAATCGCCTTCAAAGGAAGGCCATGTGCTAAAGAGTAAACAGAACTGTGTGGAATCCACTGGTGTAGATGCCCATGCTGTCCATCAGGCCCAGCCTTTACTTCTGTCCCCAGTGCTGACAGACCGGCCGGCACACCCCGATTTCACTCATGACCTGCTCTACATTAATCTCTGACCCAATCAGATCCAATTCAGCTTACTGCCTCTTGTTAATGCAATCTGACAGCATTTGGAACTGGATATTAGATCAAAATTGTATTAGAGTATAACAAAGATCATTTTCCAGAATGTTGCAGAACAGTCATACAGAATAATATTACTTATTATTATACATGTAGCCTTTAGCGTTTGCCCCCTCTCATTAATGACCAAGGTCCACACAGGTTGTAGCACATGGGAGGAGTTTATGCTTTTAGTTGCTGAGTGGTAAGCCACTGTATGGCTCTATCCACAACTGCTTCTCTACACCAAGTGACCGTTATTTAGTTGTCTCTCTGTTTTGCATATTAAGCAAGGTGCTTTAAATACTTGGATACAGTTTTTGGTTGGATTTGTAGTTTTGTTTTCTTTGTAACAGTATCTGGGAGTGGAATTGCTGCTCCAATGGCAGACATATGGTTCATTTTATTTTATAGATACCGAAGTTTTTCAAAGAAGTCAGTGATTTCACATCCTCTGCATCAGAGCATGAGCGCTCACTGTCAGTATCTGATATCGTCAGTGGAAGATTTGTATCGATTCTGGGGCGGGAGAAGCTCGGTGCAGGGCTACTTCTCTAGCACGCACAAGGTCCTAGGCTCAGTCCCCAAGTGCCTGTGCAACAGTGCCCCTGCTGACTAGAGCGAGCACTGTGCCTCCTGGCCTTGTTTGCCATCTTGTCTCTTCTGGCCCACCTGCATTTCCATGAGCTGCGGCTGATGAATACCTACAACGCATTCAGTTAGTAATCCTCTGTTTAACACCACTTCGATCTAATCTAGCTATAACAGACCTTGTTGATCTCAATAACACTATCCTGAACCTAATGGGGACCCACAGGGAGGAGGAGAAGATGTATGGAAAAATAAAAGTGAAAACACTATCATAATGTCAGGGATTCCTTCAGAAGCATTCAGACAATTCAGGAGGGAGTGGTGGCTCAGTCTGTGACCCAGCCCCGCTGTGGGATGTCTTTCTGTATGCTGTGAATATGTGGGCTCCCACTGGATAACAAATAAAGCTGTTTTGGCCTATGACAAGAAAGCTTATAGCCAGGTGGGAGATCTAAACAGAGATATAGAGAGAAGGGCAGAGTCGGGAAAGACACCAGCTGCCACCCAAGAAGCAACAAGATGCCAGCAGATCAGTAACACCACAGACACATGGTAACATACAGATTTATAGAAATGGGTTAATTTAAGATGAAAGATCTAGTTAGCAAGAAGCTTGAGCCATAGGTCATACAGTTTGTTATTAATATAAGCTTCTGGCCGGGCGGTGGTGGCGCATGCCTTTAATTCCAGCACTTGGGAGGTAGAGCCAGGCGGATCTCTGTGAGTGAGTTCGAGGCCAGCCTGGTCTACAGAGCAAGATCCAAACAGGAATCAAAACTACACAGAGAAACCCTGTCTCAAAAAAACCAAAAACAACAACAACAAAACACACACACACACACACACACAGGCTTTTGAATGATTATTTTATAGGCAGCTGTGGGACTGCAGGGCAAGGCAGGACTGAGAAATTTCTGTCTACACAGCTTAGGAAGCTTAGGCAAGGATTGTGAGTTTGACAACAGCCCAAGTACAGCAAGACCCTGTCCCCCAAACCAGGGAACAGACGACTCTAAGTTTCATAGTTTCACTGCAATAGAAAATGGACTCGAGCTGGAGATGGCTGATCTGGTAAAGGGCTTGCCACACAAGCTGAAGGACTTGAGTTTGATCTCAGCACCCATGTAAAAGTGGTGGGATGCATGTGTATTCCCAGAACTGGGGAAGCAGAGGCAGGCAGATTCCTGGGGCTTGCTGGTCGGCCAGCCTAACTGAATTGGTGAGCTTCAGGCCTGTGAGAGACTGTTTCAAAAATTAAAGAGGAGAGTAAAGAAGATACCAGATGTCGATCTCTGGCATCTCATGCATGCACATATACAAATTAATTTAAAAAATCTGTTACTGTAAATTTGGACATATAGCAACAGAGGCCCATTCAGCACTTTCTACACAATATATTAGCACAAATACCACATCCGATCATTAAGAGCAATTACTCAATTCAATAATTATTGAACAGTCTGTGTGTGCTGATGGTTACGAAGGCAAAAATATGTGTGTGCATATATGTGTATGAACACACACATATGTAGTAGGGTAATTTGGAAATGATTTGAGATTTAGAGACAGGCTTAAACTGTAGAGTTTGAATTTGCACCTCAAGTTTGTGAACACTGCCATTTGATTCTCAGCCACCTAAGAGTGATGATCTTCCAGACATCCCGATTCATTTCCAACCTGTAGCGTTCCCTCAGTCTGCAGGACAACCACACAAGATAGGTGGTGTGAATTCAGATCCATGCGCAAGAAAGTTTATAAAGTTAAGGGCATTACCTGCCATTTCCCCAGGAGCGAATATGGGAAGCTGGCATTTGAATTCAACTGAGAGTTGGACCATAGCACATAGTTTTAATATTTACACTCTGGTGAGTAAAGATTGTCTTCACTTGTTCCTTATTTAATAGCACTTACAAGGAGACCACCAGTTCCCTAAGAAATACATTCCTTCTCTTGATTTCCAACAGTTACATTTCTACTCAGCTGTTTTTAAGTTAAACTGCACATATTTAGTCTTCCATCACTTTATATTATTAAATTAATTCCCATAGCATCCTTATTGTTCTTTACATTTTCAAACTTTCTCCAGCTTTTTTTTGGAGACTCTGGCAATCAAGTGCTTTAAAGGGAATAGGGTTCACTGGAGTGCACTTTTCTTTCATTGATACATTTTTTCCTCTAAAAAGGTTAATTTTGTTACAATATGCTACTTTATGTCTTCGAGTTGTTTTTTGGAAGGTCACTGACTTCACATACGCCCACTGTTTAGTCTCTGGTTGACCATAAATAAACAGAGCTTCAAAAACACCCCAAACCAGCAAAGAGCATGGTCAATGCTCTCCTGATTTGTTTTGGAATAATATGAGTCACTGTTTGATCTAACAACTCATTAAGCAAAAAACAACTCATTGGACATATATTTGTATCAGCCAACTTCCTTTCACTCCAGTGAAATTCCTGAGGCAAGTTAACATGTAAAGAGAAAAGAGCTGTTTTGGCCCCTGGTTTTGGAGGTTCTGGTCTGTGACCAAGTGGCCTCTGGTGAGGTAATGTTGTCATGGCGGAAGTGTGGCATGAACGTGTCATCTCATCAGCCAGGGAGAGGAAGACATCAGTGCCCCATAATCTCTTTCAAGAACTTGTGCTCAGTGATGGCCTACAAGGCTCCAGTCTCCTTAAGGCTCCCCCACCACCAGATGGCAGCACTCAGGACCAGTAGGGCACACACCCAGGGGAGCACACTGAATGCAAGGTCTGAAGGGGGCTCACAAAATCACCGTCATCACTACTCCCTGGAAAGAGATTACCCACTAAAGGGGTGATGATTAAGTAAATCTATAAAGGAAGTAGAACTCCCTTCTTTGAGTTTGAAGTGGACGACAGAAGGCATCATTTTAAAATGACCCCATCTCCTCTATTCTCCAGCGTTACTGTTTACAAAGAATGGAGCTATCATTGGTCTAATCGAATCACAAACCTTCAGAAGCATTTTTCCCTGGGGGGGGGGAAGCAAAAGAGAAAGTCAGAGAAATTGTAGGTGAGAGAAGGGCCGGATGGGACATTTCTGGCCAGAAGATGAGAAGTCATGAGAGAAAAGGTGGCCCCCAGCTGGCAGCCAGCAAGAAAATGGTAACCTTAGACCTATAGCTGAAGGGAGATGAACTCTGCCAACAATTTAAACAAGTCACAAGCGGATAATTCCCAAGAGCATTCCGGTAAGACCAGGAATTCCGGTAAGACCTAACACCTTGATTTTGGCCCTAAGAGACCCTGAGCAGACAAGCCAGCTGAACCAGACTTCTGACCCACATACTGTGAGATAATACAGGCAGGTGAGATCCCATCTGTCCTTTACCTGTCATGAGGCCAGCCCTGAGCAGCTGTTGACAGATGTTCAGATACAGGATGGCCAGGTGAGAACATCTGTGCGACTCTATCCAGCACTTCCAACACACATCTTTCTCCTCTGCCATGTACCAGGAACCATGCGGACAGCCCCCGGGAAGCACACTGGGTTGTGGCCAAACTCTAGAGGCAAGTTGAAGTGCCCGGGGGAGGGGGGCAGGGGTGGCGGGCAGGGGGGCAGCAGGGAGGCTGGAGAAGCACTAGAGAATATCCCACCTCACCTGATTTGGGGAGTAGATTTTATTCTTCATTGATTGCAGTTTTCTAAAATCTCTTGATAGTTCATTAGGGTAAGAACTAAATTAGATGTTCCAAAGTTCAGAGGACACAGATTGGGTGACTCAAAACACACGAACAGGACAGCTCTGCCGCAGCACAGAATACGGTTCCCACACCGGGAGACACAACACGAACTCTTTGAAAAATTTTGAGCATAATAGTCACAGTTCAAATATCACAACACTGGGAGGTAGAAGCAGGAGGACCAGAATTCAATGTCATCTTTGGCTACAGAGTGAATTTGAGGTCAGCCTGAGTTACACAAGACAACTTCAAAAAAACCAAGAAAAAAAAATCAATGTAAATAAGACAGAGATACTCACTATAACCAGTCCATACTAAGTAAGATTTATTAGGTAAGAGAAAAAGTTAAGAGGAATAAAAACTAGAATATAGGCAAAGTAATAATTTCTTTACAGACACATCAATATAAATCTAAAAATCCAAACAAATCAAGTAAAAACTCATCAAAACCTGTAAAGCAGCCCAGTACACCACTACGGGAGGGGTGGGTGAGGTAAAACTACAAATGCACTTATTGCTAGCTGTCATGTGCCCCGTGCAGGGTGGCCGATGCATCTGGGGGGAACTGAGTTGTCAAGTACAGGAGTGAAACACGCTTTCCCTCCTCCCCGTTGTGATGGGATCCTTAGGGGAAAGTTTTTGTGAGGCACAGGCCTGAGCTAGGACCTGACCGACAGCAAAGCTGAACTGTGAGCCAATCACAGGAGAGTCAGTGGCCTTGGAATCCCAGGCTGGGAGGCAGGAAGTGCCATGGCGCATGTGAGCTATGTGTCTAGGCTACTGGGCAAGGAACTATTTTTGCATAATTCCATACAAAAAATCAGGACTGCAAATTTTTTTTTTTTAATAAACAAAGCTTATGTTATGTGCTTATCACCTAAGCAGGCATAGACAACTCCAGTTAGCCTGGCAGGGGCTGTGAAGAAATCAGCACAGATTTGCCTTGGACGTGTTAAAATCGCACTGAAATGGGATGGCAGGTGAGAGCTTAATTTTCTTTTTAAATATCACTCTCTGGTATTATTAATTTTTGGAAAAACTATGATACAAAGCTGCTAATTGAATCTATTAGTGGTTCCAAGGACTATGCCAAGTTATTAAATAATGTGATCTTCTACCTTCAAATTACCACGTTGACATTAATTTCCTAGCTAACTCCCCAAATTTCTGACTCAACAATAATATAATTAAAATCCAATTCAGTTGGTGACATGTGGCTCTAATCCCGGCACTCAAGAGGCCGAGGCAGGTCTGTCAGTTTGAAACAGGCCTGAGCTCCACAGTGAGACCCTTTTCTAAAAAAAAAAAAAAAAAATCCACCTCCCATGAAACGGCACAGGCGTTTTAAAAATCCACAGAGCACTGGAGCTGGAGTTCTAGGTTTGCTCTGCCCGGCTGGTTACTGCCTGTGCCATCCTGCAAAATGCTTCTCCCCGCCCCAGCCTCCGCTTCCTCTCCCACAGAACACACACAGCAATGCCTGCTCCCTACAGTCACGGCAGGGCGTGAGATGCCATAGGCAAAACCCGTAACATAGTCTGTGAGTGGCAAGCGTCTCACACACGGTAACTCTCTTCCCTTCCCTCAATAGCCAGTCCTGTGAACATGACTGCAGTCCCAAAACTAACCATTACTACTCTATTTTCCTGCCTTACTCACTATCAAGTTTTCTTTCTAACTTCTTTTACTCGAGACTCTATCCTCCTATTTGGGGGTCTTAATTAGATAAGGAATGTTTAAAAAGCCAAGACTTGCTGATGGGTCGACTGAAGGGAGGGCATTGGAAAATGGACAGGAAAACAAGAGGGATGGCGGAGGCAGGGCCGTTAGGAGAGAGCACACACTGCATGCCTTGAAACAGACTTAACTCCTCCGGACCTGGGGTTACCAGGAACCTAGCCATTTAACGAGTATCAGAATTGGGACTGCCCCTTCACCCAGCTTTGCTAGTGACACTGTCTGGGCTTCCTGGTCTACTCCGTCTCTTGTGGAGGTTCAGAGATGAGAGTCATCCAGCCAGCAGATATTGGACACCTTTTTGTCATAGGCCACAGGCTCTGTTGCAAAGATACACTGGGAAAGGCAGCTTCTGCTTTGAAAGAATCCTAACATAAAGGAAACGTTACTTACAAGTCAGAAACGAGGAATATTAAAAACATCACAATGGAGGACAGTCCTCACGCACAGAGAAGTGACCCCTAACTAACTCTCAGGGGACAGGGAGGTTTGGGAAGGACCAACAGTCAGCCGGGCTAAGCACTACGATGTGGAGTTGGAAGGAGAGAAGGAAGCCGCGCTCCAGATGACGGCTTGCCTGCCTCAATGATGTCGGAAGGAAGAGAGAAGCCGGGAAGCTCAGGGGCTGGTGTGGAGGAGGGAGATCGGGAGCAGAGCCACGCAGCCTGCTGGGGGAACAGCGGACCTCAAAATCCCGAGGGCCCCAAAGAAGGAGCTGGCGTGTCAGACGGCAGTGTGGGTATGCGGAGTAGACAAGTGAAACAGCCTCAGAGAAGGGTGGCGATTTTATACTAGGAAGGAAAAGAAGTGGGGCAGAGACATGGCCCCAAATTCCCATCCCCCCCCTCTGTCTTCATCACTTTCTTGCTACTTCGGACTTCTAGGAAACAATTCTCCAGAGGAAGTAGGCTGCAGGTTTCCACTCAAGAGAAAAAGGGGACAGGTCTTTGGCTGTCCCTGGCGGGCGGAAGAGTTGGGAGTGTGTGAGACCCTCGCCTGCCCTGCCTGCAGGTGTCTTAGGCTCCATTCCAATCCCCCTGAGGGCAGCTGCTGAGGCTTCACTCAGTTGGGGACAGTTCCAGTGTCCTCAGCAAGACAGGAGAGGCTCTGAAGTCCACAAGGGGCTCTGAGGGGCCTGCCTGGAATAAGCCTGTGGCACGGTCTCTCATGAGCAGAGTCTGGTGCCAGGGTCACACGACAGTGACGTAAGGAGACAGGTGAAGCTCAGCTCCCTCGCAAGGAAAGCCTTGCCCTCGCTGGCTCTTTGGTTTTAGGGTTCTCCACACAACAGACTTATTTCCTATGGCTCTGTCCACACTCATCTAGATTTAGCATGCACCCAGCGAGGAACTCAGAGACTTAATTCATCCCAGGCATCCCAGGCCACTGCCTGGCAGTTCTACCTGTTAAAAATATTACTTCTCTGGTGAGCTGAACATTTTCCCTTTCTGATTTCTAAATATTAACCCAGAGTCTCAGCCAGGTTTAATTTCACTCCTCTTGGACAACTTTCCAAATAAGAAGATGGCTATCTCCTTCCCTGGGACATATTCTTTACTTATGTTTTAAATTAAGTAGAGTAATGATAGATTTAACATATTTCTGGGCTTATCAATAACTTCCATTACAGTTTTACTGGGTATTGGAGTAGGCTTTCATGAAGCCATGGTGAAGTAAAGTCAACAGAGAAGGAAGGGGTCCTGGAGTCCCTGGCCGCTCTGTGTTTTGTCTGTGAAAAGAGCTGCCTGGTGCCAGCAATTTCCCAGCCCGAGGGCCTGGCCTTTCCTGAGTGACAAACACTGCCGGTCCTGGGATGAATCTTTGACTCTTTACAGTTATGGTCATGCCACGCTCTTCCTTCAGCCTGAAACAGCCTCCTAGTTCCTTCCAGTCCTGGCTGCTGTGGCTGGATCTGTGGGATCTCCCCGAAGTCCTCTCATTTGGGACCCTACCCTACAATGCTGCCTGGCGCCGGGACTTAGAGGAGGAAGGTCATGAGTGTGGGGCCCTCACGGTGGAAGACGAGGAGAGAACACGTTTGCTTCCACTGTCTCTGCAGCTAAGACACAGTAGGAGGGCCCCCTGCAAACTGGAAGGGCCCTCACTGACACCCAGCCTCCACATCATGACAGAGGCTGGGGTTAAACGACCCAGGCTATGGTGTTTTCCTCAAGACAGCTCAAACTGACGAAGACACTGGGCGATCTACAATCTTTGACGGTGTTTTAGATCACAGTCCAAACCTTACACACAGAGACGGTTTTCCTGATTGAACAGTGGGAACAACCCACATGATTTAACAATCTTCTTCCACATGCCAAGCTCTTTACTTACAGTATCTAACTTACAGTATGAGACCATCAAGGTTTCTTATGTTTGTCTTAGAGGTGACAGTGTTGAAATCTGAAAAGGTATACGATGCCTAATAAGTAGCCAAGACGATATTCAAACCTGGCCTACCTACTTCAAGCCGTGAATGTCTAACATTGTCGTGTGTCCCACCCTAGTTACTGTCTTGGCAGCATGCAAACCATGAGGGACTAGACCATCACAGAGGGACCGAACACGCTTCAATATGAAGAACACTTTCGCTCAGGTTCCCATGCAGACTCTTTTAGAAGGTAGTAAATGTCTCATTGATTAGGAGGAAGTGCAGAGTCTGCTTCGTGGGGATTTCTAGTCTTAGCACCCACACAGGGCTGGCAGTGAGAGAGCTCCCTGACATCTGTGGATTTAGTTCTGTGTAGCAGGAGAGAGAACACTCTCGAGAGCTTGTTGGTGACTTGGGGCACTCCCTCACTAGTGTGCTTGGATCTCTTTCTGCCACTGGACACAACGACATAAGGCTGAATTTGGTAATTTGGTCAAAGCATAGAGACAAAAACTAAATTCACTGTGATTTCTTCTAACTTTAAAATAACCTTTTCTCTTCACTCCAAAACTTGTGGGGGATTCCTGGGCTAAGATGGCTGCCGGAAGATGGCGACTCCTGCAGCCCCCTGAAACTCTAATGAATGTTAGTGATGGCATGTTCCTTCCTGTGCCTTTTTAGAGAAGCTTTTAGTACTGCATGTTCTCATTACCTCAAAAGACAAGACAGAGTTATTTTCCCTTGCTGGCCCCTCTAGCTGCTTCTTTGATTCTCGTTGTGTGCCTCTAACATGCTGATACATTTAGGTGTGTGTGTGTGTGTGTGTGTGTGTGTGTGTGTGTGTGTGTGTGTGTGTGGTGTACTGTGTTTATCCTGCCTGGGATTTGCTGAGTTTCTTGAGTCTATACATTGAAATCTTTGAGAACTCTCTCTCTCTCTCTCTCTCTCTCTCTCTCTCTCTCTCTCTCTCTCTCTCTCTCTCTCACACACACACACACACACACACACACACACATTTTTCCCTCCTAAGTAGCATTGAGAATTGAATCCAAAACTCTCCTGTTGAGCTACTTTGAGACAGTCTTACTAAGCTACCTAGCTTGGTCTTGAACTTCCTTTCAAAGGCTGATTTTGAACTTACAGTCTTCCTGCTACAGACCCTGAGTAGCTGGGGTTTCTCTGCTATCACAGCCAGCTCAGACCACTCATCTGTAACTCGTTCTTCTGCTTCATTCAGTCTCTCTTGTAATTACACACACACATCATCCCAGAGGCACCTGGGAACGTATTTGGGTTTGTGTAGTCACACAGAGGTCAGACCTTTTCATACTTGTTCCATAGGCCCTGGAGCTCAAATTACCTAATTTTCAGTCTTTTACTTTTTCTTTAGATTTATTTTGCAATCTCTATTTTACTATTAAACCTACCCAGAGGCTTGACTTCTATGTTAGAGATTGTCATGGGCAGTGGTGGTGCACATCTTTAATCCCAGCATTTGAGAGGCAGAGGCAGGTAGATCTCCAAGTTCAAGTCCAGCCTGGTCTACAGAGCAAGTTCCAGGATAGTCAGGGCTACACAGAGAAACCCTGTCTCAAAAAACAAAAACAAAACCCAAACCAAAACAAAAAACAACAACAACAACAAAAAAAAAAAAAAAAAAAAAAAGGAAAGAAACTGACCCTTTAGTGCTCCTCCCTTCCACATTTTTTTTTCTTTTATAGTTTCCTGTTTCTGCTGACATTTCCTAGGCAGTTGTCCCCATATCTGTGGGGACTGGTCCAGGACTTCCTGCCCTAAGAAAGCTGTGGTTCTCAAATTCCTTCTACGAAGTAGCATATTCTCTGCACAGAACCTGTGTGCATCTCCATATACTTTACATTTAAGTCATGGCTTGCTACTTACAATACCCAGTGCAATGTAAGCACCTGTGAACTGTTGGGGGATCGATGAGAGGGAGACCAGGCCGCATTCAACGCAGATGCCTCTGACCAGCACCTCTGAATCAGTTAATGGCATCTATCTCTGTGGAACCCATGCACGGAGGACCAACTCTATTCACCTTCACTAAAACAGAGGCTTTGTTGAGTTTACACCTGAGATCCAGCATTGGGAGGATGAGGCAGGAGGATTGCTGCAAGCTTGATGACAGCCTGGGCAAGGGATTGGAGCAAAACCAAAACTCCCAAGACAAAAACCAAACCAAACCCACAAGCCAAAGAGTGTGTTCTCTTGCGCCTTTAGCAAGATTGTAGTAGTTATTTTAAAACTCAGGTCCACTAACTCCAACCTCTGAGTCAGCTTCATTGATCTTTCTTGAGAATGGGGTTTCCTTCTCCAGTTCTCCCCTTTATCTATGCCTCCCTTCGCTTTCCCGGGCTGTGTTCTCCAGAGTTCTGCTCTCTGGGTTTTCAACTGGACACCCAAATGTCCAGGAGAATTTCCGTTGCCCACAGGCCACAGACAGGGACTTGCACTCAGGCTAAAAGCTGTCAGACAAGATACTCACCATGTCCCTTTTAAGTTTTACTCTCTAGTAACTGCCCACTTCCGGTTAGTCTCTGGTGCATTTAGGTGTTTGTCTTTATCATACTTTCACTGATAATTTCTACTGTTTAATCTGCAGGAAGTTGATCCGACAGAAGCCACTTAGCAATACCAGCAGCAGAGATGCCAAGAGGGGCTGATGTACACAAATATGGAGTCATGTAGATAGTATTAAATAGATACAACAGAGTCAGACCGGAGAGATAAAATAGCATCAGAAAGTTGCAAGCTGCTGGGTGGTGGCGCACACCTTCAATCCCAGCACTCGGGAGGCAGAGGCAGGCGGATCTCTGTGAGTTCGAGGCCAGCCTGGGCTACAGAGTGAGTTCCAGGACAGCCAGGGCTACACAGAGAAACCCTGTCTTGAAAACAAAACATAGCAAAATAAAACAAAAATAATCGTCCCCCAAATAAAACAAAACACTCTCCAAGAAAACAACAATAATTTAAACAATCTTTAGTATGTTAACACAGGTAAGAGAAAATATAAATATTACACACATGGAACAAGAAGATATTAGCTAGAGAGAAAAAGTTCTTAAACATGAAAAATAGGAAAGCAGAAATGAAAAACACAAGGGCATAAATCAGGAGGTAAAACAAGAGCTAGTGAGATGGAAAGCAGGAAAGAGGTAAGATTAGAGGGCCCGTTCAGGAAACTGAGCGCTAAAGAAATAATTCAAAAAGAAATAATTCAAGGACACTTCCCAGAACTTAAGAACTTGAGTTTTATGGTCAAAAGGATCACTGAACAAACAACTAACATAACAGATTAAAAAAACAAGGCACACAGATGTCCCTGGACCGAAACAGGCCTACTGTAGTAGCCAAGGAAGTTGCGCATCTACTCAACTGAAACGGAAAACAGGAAGATTCCCCCTGCCAATCTTCATGAATGTTGTCAGGATCAAATCAAATAATGACACAGAAAAATCTTTTGAGGAAGCATCCTGAGCTTCATTTCACTGTATGGCTTTGCAAGTTGTTTCATTTTTCTGAGCTTTAAGGGGCTCATCTGTGAAGTGGGGGTGATTCCACCTGTCACAGGGGCTGCGAGGACTGCAGGACCATGTCTGACACATAGCCATCATGTCTGTTACCTAGGACAGCATCTTCGCTGCCCACATTGGTTTTTAGAATACCAGTTGGTTAGTAAGAGTCAACAAGCTTTCACAGAGGACACAAAGCAGACGGGGTACTTCTACGTCAGAATCCCTAAGCAGAATAAGCAAAAACAGATTTAAAATCAACCACACTATGAAGTGAGCACATCAATTTTAGAACCATACCTGTCAGCTGAAATATTTCCCAGGAAGCTTACAGAGGAATTCACCAAGAATACTTCTTCTCATGGGTTACTTCTGTGCACTAGGTACGTTTACAAGCACACACACCAAAGGGTGTGAGAGTGTGCATGCAAGCACTAGGAGAAACATTAGACCCACTAAGGAAAAATAAATCTCACATGAAAATGAGGCAACCGCAGAGACAACATATCGGAGAGGAGCGAAGCTGATGCCGTGGGACACACAAGCCAGTAATTTATGTTAGGGCTTCACAAAATGTAGGCACTAGGAAAGGAACCAAACTAAGTCAAATTACATCAATGAAAAGGTATGAGAAACTGGGCTGTCCCGGCTGGGATGCAGCTCCTTGCTCTGAACAGCGATGCCTGGGGTTCAGATGACTAGGAAAGCACCGTGACATTGAAGACAAAGCCTGTTCTCATCCCCGCTGCGGAGCCCCCAGCCGCGGGGAACAGCGGAACCATGCCTGGTGCCATACATGTGATCTTGTGGGTTTCTGCCTTTTTTTCTTTATTTTTTTGGGAAAAAGTAAGTTCAGATCATTTCTAAACTAGCAATTTGTCTGTCTAGATTTTGTTAAGCCTGTTATGGTTACGATAAAATATGATCTTTCATATTAAATCACTTCTGACCTTGGTAAAATATTGCTTTATATTAACTGGCTCTTGGGACCCTTTAATTTTATGAAACATGCACTTCAGTTTTTAGAGAGTATGAAAGCAAAACTGAATATTCCTGGTCTACTACATCATGTTAACAAGCTAGCATAGATCTGGGAACACACAGAAAATAAAACAGCAGATCTCCATTGAATCAGTTTCAAACAGGAAAGCAGGCTGACAATTAAAAAGAAAATATAGCCAGCGCTTCAAATCCCTGCCCAAGGAGCGGGGCGGGGGGAGCAGCTTCCCGGATTCACGGCTCCCCGCCCAAGGTCATTCTAGGGAAGAAAGTCACAAGAGTGAAGGACCATAGGAAATTCCAACACCCACTTTAGGGCAGGAGGCAGCACTTTTATGGATGTATGATGACAAGAATTTCTGGAATATGTGGTGTAAAGAACTAAAACCTTGTAGGCTCGTGGACAAGCGAGGGCACTCACAGTTCAAAGTACGTCTAGAAAGCAGCGGGAATGGGGTCACATTCTTCATCACAGAGACATAGCCAAGTGGCACGTCACCTTTGTATTACTTAAGCCAGGTGACACTCTTCAAGTCCTCTGGAATGCCCAGGCAGGGTCGATGGGGCGGGACACAGCCGAGGGCTCAGGGGCGTGAGGGCCATCGTCAGGCACGTGGTGTCTAGCATGTAGCAAGAGCCCCTGAAATGCTGAGAAATGAGTTGCAAAGTGAACGGAGCCATGGAAAAAGACTTGAACGTTCAGTTCTGCTTTTCGATAATCACCTAAACTGGAACGCCACTCTCAAAGTACCACTAAGAGCAAACGAGGAGCTGTGACAGAATATCAAGAAACTCAATGCTTCCCGAGCAAAGAATGTCCTCTCCGGATGAAAACGTAGACTGGACCAGCACTGTTGACTGACACGGCTGGTTTACTTCGGAATAAGCTCCTTATCCGACTGCAGCCCGGGAGAAACAGGCATCTGTGTGGACTGCAGACTACACTGGCCGCCTCAGATTCACTTCTGCCTCGATGGTGTGCCCTTAGCTATCTAAAACCAACCACGAGCTGGTAGAAAGGGGGTACAGAGGGGAACTAATATTTATTATGACCATGTTCTAATGATTTAAACATTTTATTTATATATTTCACTTAATATCTCATTGATATATATCCTTTTCATATTTCAAATGAGCTTGTGTTGACTGTACATTATCATTCTGAACCAAGTTTTAGAGAGCTTCTATACTGATATAAAGGGAACCATGAGCAGAGAAACCATGGAGTGCATCCTTCAGACCTCCTATTACAGAGCAACAATTGACTGATGGTCCCAGCTACTAATTCTGGATCCATACTGTGGATCTAGCACCCCCCCCCCCAAAGATGGTAAGGCAGAGACGCTAACTAAGACCTGCGGTACATGGACCTCTTCCAGTGGGCAGCTGAGCTTGTGGGCTTCCTGTAAATTTGGATGGATCTTTTTCAGAACCGAGTCACAGTCCAAAATTCCTCCTAACTAGTCCCCCCTCCCTCCTTCCTTTCTATAGGCATCCTCTACACATTAGGCTTTCCATCTTTCCCCACTCTCCTCAAATCCACTGTTTTGACATCTTAGTCCACTCCTGGAATCTGCTCCTTGTTGGACTCAATATAGTCAACGAATGTGAATGCTAGTATCCCGTGTGATTACTCAGGAGGAAGAGAACACCAATAGCGAACACCCTACAGCGACTCTGAGATGGGTTTCACAGTTGGGAAGTCTAATACAAAGAGCAAATTCAAAAGGCCTCCCTCCGACCTAACGTTCTCCTTCTGCACCTGGGATAACATGCAGGGATGAGGACTCAAGACTTGAGGCGATGTGTAATGAGCTGGAAGGAGAGCAGCGCAGCGCTAGCAGGTTTGCAGAGCTGGCTGGGGCTTCCTGGTATGACAAACTGAAACCACAGCTCTGCAGAGCAATCAAAGCAAAATCAAAAGTGAAATAGAAAGATGCCATAGAGCCACGGCACAGCAAGAATGCGGTCCCTGACAGATTCCTCCAATGAGTCACATCAGCAACCCAGCCAAACTGCTCAAAAGGAGATGATAATAAAAACCCAAGTCATTGACTGTCATTGACTGGACAGATACTTTGGTGAAGGTGATGTAGTGAGGAAAACTGAATCTTACATGGAGTTAGAATTATAGGCACTTGTGAGTCTCGCTTATCTGGGTGCTGGGGACCAAATTCAGGTCCTTTGCAAGAACAGTGTGCGCTCCTATCCACTGACTTCCTAACCTCTGAGCTGTTTGTTTTCTTTTTAAAAAAAGGATTATTAACTTTATTATATATATGTATGTATATATATTCACATATATACACATGTATGTGTGTGTGTGTGTGTGTGTGTGCGCGCGCGCGCCTATGTGTTTGCACAGCATACGCATGGTGTTCAAAGAGGTCAGAAGAGGCTGTTGGATCCCCTGGAACTGGAGTTACAGATGGTTGTGAGCTGCTATGTGGGTGCTGGGGACTGAACCCCGGGTCCTCTGCAAGAGCAACATGTGCTCTTAACCACCAAGCCATCTCTGCAGCCTCTGTACTATTTTTCATAAGAAGAAACTTTCATATCACTGCGCCAAGACCCAGAACCTAGTACATTCATTCAATGAGTCCTTTCTGGCTTTGTGTGTCCAAAAAGTACACAGACCTCTGTATAGATGCTGTGTTTCAGTTTAAAGTTAGAAAAGCAAGACATAACTTATAAAGTATAGGAAAACCAGGATAACATGTTTTGTTTGGAAATGATTGTACAAAAGATATGAATTAACTTTTAAAATAAACAAAATGAAGTATATCCTAACGGCTGCGTTTTAGGAAGGGGTAGACCAAAATGACAAC
Organism: Peromyscus leucopus; assembly: GCF_004664715.2. Classification (NCBI taxonomy): domain Eukaryota; kingdom Metazoa; phylum Chordata; class Mammalia; order Rodentia; family Cricetidae; genus Peromyscus; species Peromyscus leucopus. The sequence goes on along the minus strand of NC_051063.1, from coordinate 106,176,541 downwards.
ATAATGATGCCTCTGCTTCTCACAGCTACAACTCACTAGAATATCTTAGACCATCACTAAAAGCTCCACATCCTCTTAGACTCTTGCACGTGGTTATTAATGCCGCCTCTATGGAAATAAATAAAAAAGCCCTGATGGACGATGGAAAGTGCATTAGTGTCCATGTTATCGCTCTTGGTATGAATGTAATGGGCATCTTAATAAGGAGATATAAACTAATGTCACTGATTAGAAAATGCATCCACTCACAGCACTTCGCATCCTGCAGTGGGGTCTGATGGTCTTGTCTGAGTGGAATTACTATAAAGCAGATGATAAATTAGGGCAAGGGGCAGAGGGACACATAAATGTGCCTCAGAGACGAAGCAATTACATTCCAGGACATCACAAGTTCCAGGTCAACTCACAAGACAGAGCTGTGAGTCCTGAGCAGTCCTGCCGACCTGGGCAGTCCACCGCTCAGAACAGGCTGGGGCTGAACTATTTTGATAGCTGGGCCACGGCTTTTCTTAGTCGTAATAACCCGAAAGTAACATTTACATGTTTTAGTCTTTTTTAATCTCCTAAATACCATGAAGTGATGTTTATCAGAGTTAAGACACAGGCACATTCCGCTTGGATGATTTCACCCCCAGGGGAACTTGTCATTATGAGAGCTTATTAAAAGAAAGCAAAGCTTCACAAATCTTTCAGAAGAATCCTAAGTGACATTACAAATGAAATCCAAAAAAAATTGGTTTTGGCTTAGCTATACAAAGTAATTTCCTTTTTGTGGTTAGCTTAGCGGTCAGAGTCCAGCCATCTTTGGATGGAGTGACCACCGCAATTTCTATGTGACTGGCACAGAGGCAGGCTCTCCACTCTCTGCAGATTGGCTCTGATTTCAGTGCTCAGCGCAGGGATTGACCTATACTCAGTAAATGCCCACAGACTCATTTCCCACCGGCTCTTGGGAAATCCCACACATTTGTAGGAATGTTGGAAAGAAAGACATCTGTCTAAAGCCAGCCTGCTCATCTGCGGAGAACTTAACTACAAGTCCTTAAGATGCTCACAAATGCTGTTTCCAGCGTATCTTTCCGTAACATAAAGGACAAAAACACCAGAAATACTCCACATACATTTGCTTCAGTCATTTCTTTAAAATTTCTTCTCCACCAAAAATTTGTCCAAGCCTGCTTCCATTTCTGAAAATAACACGGAAATATTTTATGATGATTAGGTCCACAGAACACACATAAACACCCACTCTGCCTACATATACAGTATTGCAACCAAGAAAGGCAGATATACTTATTCGTGATGCTAAGATAAACGAAGTGCTCTACTTCAAAATCCTTTTTTCTTCTGGGGTATATGACAATAAAAGTGGCACCTTTTGTCATGGCCAACGCCTTCTTAAGAGGCGACGAGTATCCAACCGACATAGTGCTCCATAAAATCCTCTCACTGTTGTCCCGGAGAAGCACAGGACACGTGACACTCAGATTAAAGGATCAGGACAATAAAACAAACTCTGTGCAGTCACTACCCAGGCTACAGAGAGGTTTCTGGGCTCCAGGGGGTCCCCAGGAACCCTCCCTGTGCTAATTCCTCCCCTTTCCTGAGAGTAATCGAGCCTCCATTTGATGCATAGTTTTTATTCGTAAACAATACTGACGACCTCTGTCTGGTTTTGAACTACGTGTGGACAGAACACTGCAGAGATCGCTCACCACCACCCCATCCACTCTGAAACTCAGCGTCTGACAGGACTCTGTCCTAGTCACTGCCATGGTCTCCTGGTGGCGCAGTCCTCCATGTGTAAACACACCGTGATTAATGATGGACACACTGCTGACAGACTTCAGCCTGTCTCTAGTCTTTGGCTAGTGTGAACGCCGCTGCTATAAACACTCTCATATACAGATGTTCAACTTCACTGGACAGTGCCCAATTATTATTATTTTTTCTTTTTGAGACAGGGTCTCATGTATCCCAGGTTGGACTCAAACTTGCCATGTTAGTCAAGGAGAAACCAGAACTTGTGATTCTCCTGCCTCCATCTCGAGTGCTGGGATTACAGACAGGTTCCAACATGCCAGACTAGCATATCAGCAGCTAGCAATGATATCCATGTGGTGTTCAGGTGTGTCTGCAGGTAAAACATTCACATATATATTTAAATTAAAGAGTAACCTCTGTGTGTGTGTGTGTGTGTGTGTGTGTGTGTGTGTGTGTTAAAACCATGTATGTGCTCTAAAACCAGGCTGGAAGGCACAGCAGAACAGTACTGACAGAGGAATGAAGACAGTGTTTATTTACTTCAGTCTCCTTGTCAGGGACAACCCTGGGCTTAGAAAGACTGGGACTCCCTGGTGTCACCATGAGGAAGAGGCATGCTGCCTCAGCGAATCAGTCAGATGCAACTCTGAAGCGACAGTATCTCTGGAGCTTGAGGCCCTGGGCTGCCTCGCAGGGCACCCTGGGAACGAGGCAGGGCTGCCAGCTGTAAAACTGAACACATCGAGACAAAGCTAGAGAGCTTCAGAGCAGCTTGGGGAAGGTGGAAGACACTCCGTGGCACACCAGAGACTATGTGCCCTGTCACATGAAAACAAAGAACCCAAGACCTGGAGAGAAGTTCCTTACATGAAGTTCAAAGTGACACCACCAACCAGGAAATGACCCCAGGCCTCTGCCCCCAAATTGACTCAGCCCAGGGAAGAGTGCTCTATTTCAGAAGGCAGAAAAAAACAAAAACAAAAAAAAAAAAAAACATGCTTATCTTCTCAATTTCGTTATGAACTAATGAGTCCTAGAGAGCCGGAGTCTCTGTAAAGCAGGAGTCTGCATCTCTTGTCATATCTGTCCCCTGATGCTGAAGCCACACAGTGATGTGTGGATGCAGAGGAAACCCTGTGTCCTGGTCCCAAGTCACTGCCAAGTCTTTTTACCATTTTGAGAATGTAAAAAAAAAAGTCAGTAGGCCTCAGTTTTGACCCAAAGAAATTACAGCTAATTTCATATGTATTCACACATTCTGTTATCAAAGTGTGCTCAAGCCCAATTATTTCTGATTTTTTAAGCTGAGTGTAATATACAAAGCCTAATTTGCCATGTTCACCCCTTCAGTGCCCATTTTAGCTTATGTTTTAATCTACATGAATAGCATGAGGCAATTTGTGGATTTTGTTTTAGTATCTTGAATATATAGCATCATTTTTCTTCCCCTGAGGTGGTTGTGAGTTGTTATGTAGCCCAGGCTGCCCTCCTGAATCAGCCTCCTGGACACCAAATTCTAAGTTCAGTCCTAAAACATCCTGACTTCATTTCACCATTAATTAAAAATATTGTAGTTTATTGATAGCAAACAGAAAACATACCTAAAATTTTTTTAGCAGAGCCCTAGAAACATTTCCAGGAAGTGTGAGGCTGCTTTGGCAGTGGCTTTAGCCTCCTGCCAGTGGCTGGCATATGCTGGCATAGAACATTGAAATGGGCCGCAGGTGGGGCAGGTCAGGAGGGAGGACAGGGTGGTGTAAGTCAAAATCCATCAAATTCCACATGTAAGTTGCAAGGCATATGTATTAATTCAGTACAACATTTTGGGGACTCTAATTAGCCTAGCTATAATCTTTTTAAAAAGTATTATCTATTAAAATTGTAATGGTTATTCATAAAACATCAAATAAATAAACACATGAACTTAGCACTCACTAATAATCAAGAACTAGAAATAAAAATGGGGGTTATTACCTCCAAGAATTTAATATTAACAATGTAAAATATCATGAAAGGGCAAAGAAATACGTATGTCTAACTTTGTAGTGTCTCTATTCTCTGATCCTGAGAGTACATGTTCATTTTTTTATCACCCCTCCCCGATGTGTGCATGCTCTTGGTTTGGGACAACTTCGGGGGGGGGGTGGCCCCCGAGTACCCTCCTCCTTTTGTTTGAAACAGGGTCTCTTATTGGCTTGGAACAGCACTGAGTAAGCGAGGCTGGCTGGCCACTGTCCATCCAAGGAAGTGGCCCTCCTTGCTCTTCAGTTTGGAAGTGTGTGCTGTCCCTGCCTGGCATTTGTGTGGGTTCTGGAAATCTCAACTCTGGTCCTCCCACATGAAAGGCAAGAGCTTTACTGATCTAGACATCTCTTTAGTCCAGGATCATTTCCTTCTTTCTTTCTCTTCTTTTTGACAGGATTCTATAGTATAGACTGGCCTGGGACTTATGCTCTAGCCCAGGCTGACCTTGAACTTATGACAATCCTCCTGTTTAGCCTCCTAAGTGCTGGCATTACAGGTGTAAGCTACCACACCTGACCTAGGTATCTAGCATATAATGCCAATATTACAGTGGAAGAATAAAGAAATATTGGAAATGACCTTAATGTCTACCAATAAGGAAACTGTTAAATGCATTCTGGTAAATCCACACTACAGAACAACCTCCATACAGTTCTACTTACCAACAGAAACTGTATTCACAATATAGTTAATAGGAAAAAAGCAGAAAGTGCAACATACTGCACAATCAAAAACTATTTGTTTACTATTGTGTCTATTTTAACTATGTACTCTGGGCACCCTTGGTGGAAGATGGGGAGTCTGAGGCCAGTCTGACCCTCACAGACCTGAGCTATGTCTCAATTTCTAAACAGCAAGCACTCTACCAGACTGCCTGTGTTGAGTACCCATTTCAAGCTGTTATTCTATAAACCATAAGCTATACATTTCCCACAAAGCACTGCTTTAGTGGCATCCCCCACTTTTTCCCACCTTAAGTGGAGTCTTGCACATAGCCCAGGCTTGCCCTAAAGTCTCTGACCTCCTGTGGGTGCTGGGACGAGTACAGAAGAAGGTTACTATGCCCAGCTAAGTGCCTAACCATTCAGTATGCTGCCTTTGTATTAGTTAATTTTAATCTAATTTTTTTGGCTATTTACTTGCTAAATTTACATTAATAAGGATGCTAATTTTATTGTCATTGGAAACTCAAGCTTAAAATTTTAAAATGTTCTTCTCTGATGAGCAACAGAATTCAGATGTATAAATTTTTTTAGAGTTCACTTCTTCAAATATCTTATGTCTAAACTATGCTGGTCAGTTTGATGCCAACTAAAATCAGACCAAATTCATTTTTCATATGGCTCATAATTCATTTCATAAGGCTCAATCAATCACAAAAAAATACAGTCAGGATTCCTATGTCTCTGTACCAAGCACTATTTCCTTTCAGTTGAAATGCATTCTTTGCATAGCTCCCTCCCAGCAGATGTCACTCGTGGTGATGCTTTGAAAAGCCAACTCCATAGACGAAGAAGCTAAAATGAGTATCTAAAACGATGACAGAGGGAGAGAGATGTTACGGATGCTAAGCCTAGCAAGATGCTAAATGTACACCTTTGCTTCCAACCACAGGAAAAAGTGAAGGTTAGATACCATGTCTCTTGCTGGCAGCTAGGAAGAAACTAGCAAGCATGGTCCCTGTTCTCAGAGTGGGATGGGTGGCTCTCCAGGCCTTTCTTTGTTCACCTAGTACTCTTGCCTGAGTGTAAGAGCTTAGTCTTCAGGGGTTCAGTATATTCAACAGTAAAGTGAGTATAATGACGCCAGTGCTTGTAGGGCGTTTGCAATCAACAAAGGAGATGATATGTATGAATGGGCTCTGTGCCTGAAAATAAGCTATATGCAGGAGAGTTAGGGTTCTGCTTTTCTTACTGCAAAGATGTTCCTGGTATGGGTTTCTTGTTTCAGTTTAAAGTTGGAAAGGAAGTCCAATGATGTAAAGTCTTATCAATGCATCATTTTCCATATTTGAAGAATATGGTGATTACAGCCAATATAATACTTAAACTGTCTAGTAAACTGCTTAATAACCGATGACGGCTCTTCTAAAAGTTAACAAGTTAGTGCATAAACATTCAACCAATCATTTAAAGTACAAAGCATGCAATCTCTCTGAGCTCAAAACGAAAAATTTAAAGAACTATATATATATTTCCGTGTCAAAAATCTTCATTTAAGTATATATGCCCTCTATTTAAATACATGTTTATCATGCCTGTGCACACCCACGCGGAGACAGAGAGGAGGGGACGAAGGGAGGAGGACGTGGAGTGGAGTGTCAATTAACTATCTTAAGCAAGAAGCTGGCTTCTTAGCGCATTCTCCCAATATTTATTAATACACAAAACACGTCCAGGGGACTGATCTGGCCACATTTAGGTTCTGATATAACGTCTGGTAACTGAATGGCTTAGGAAACAACAGTAGTTAGCCAAAACCATCTTTCCTAGTCCCCTATGGAGGCAGCCTCTCTCTGCTCCTGCCAGGCTGGTGAGCGTATGCCCCAGGCAGTCCTGCCTCTGTCCCTTGCCTCTTGCACTAGCCAGAGCTGCACCCTCTCCACCTCCCATGAGATTCAGACGCCATCACCCTTGCCCTTTAGTTCAGACTGAAGTATTCCTTCTACACATACCAGTAAGAATGGCAACAACAGTAACAATACGTGGCAGCTGTCATTTATCGAGACTCCTTTTTGTGGACAAATCCTGATCTATGACATTATCTCAACTATACAAGTTAAAAAAAAAAAAAAAAAAAAAAAAAAAAAAAAAAAAAAAAAAAAAGCCAAAGATCCAGAAGTTGCCCGGGAGTAGTGCAAATATGGAGAATTTAAAATATTCTATTCTATTTCTTTTGCAATTTCCCAAAATTTGACTATAGGCCTGTATTATTTTTAAGTTTGGAATTTGTGTACATATAAGTGTGGCTCTAGGGTATGACCCCAGGACCTCATGTATGATAGGTAAGCATTTGCCCACTGAACTATATACTTAGGCCCAGAATTTTTATTTTAAAGGAAGACGACACAGGGCCATGCTAGCTTAAGGACAGGTATCTAGATTAATGGAAGAGAGTTCAGAGGTTAGAAATAAGCTCTCACACGCACAGTAAAGTTCTTTTGACAAGAGCGCAAGGCAACTGAGACAGCAGCATGAAGTCATCTCTCCAACACGTGCTTCTGGAACAAGTGGATATCCACACGTGGAAGAATAAAGCCAGAGCCCTTCTCTACACCCCCCCACCCCCCACCCCCCGTGATTCAAATGGACCACAGATCTAAATACTGGAGGCAAAGCTACCCCAAAGGGAGGCTGGAGCGAGGATGGCTCGGAGGTTCAGAGCACCTGTTGCTCTGTACAGGACTCGAGTTTGATTCTCAGCACCCACGTGGTAGTTCACAACTGTCTGTGACTCCAGTTCCAGGGGACCCAACGCCCTCTTCTGACTTCTGCAGACACCAGGCATGCGTGTGCACACACACACATATGCAGGAGGAGCATCCATACCAATAAATAAATAAACTAAAAAAAAGCTACACAGAAGGAAGCCTAGAAGTAACCGTGTGCCACCTTGCCGAGGTCTTCTACAGAAAGCACAGCAAGGGGAGAAAACAGATAAACCTGGGTCCCATCAAAACAAAAACCTTGCACTTCAATGAACATGATCAAGAAAGTGAGAAGAAAGCCTGCAGAATGGGAGAAAAGACTCACCTTGATTATTTATTATATAAATTATATTTAATGTACATAAGCTAAATGATCATACAAACAATGGGCATGTACTTTAAATGCTGCCTGACACCTTAGCAGGTAGAAAAGACTCCAATCAAAGCCGCAGCTAGTGGGATGGCTGCACTCAAAGAATTCATAATTCACAATAACAAGGGCTGGCAGGCGTGCAGAGAAGCTGGAGCCCTCAGTGTTGGCAGGAATGTACAATGGTGTAGCCATCAAAAAATGTCTGACAAATAGTTAAAACATTCATCATAGGGAGATAGAACTCAGTGGTGGGATGCTTGCTTAGCCTGCATCAGGCTCTGGGCCTGATCCTGAGTACAGGACTTAAAAAAAAAAAAAAAAAAAAAGGAAAAGAAGAAAAAAAAAAATCAAACACAATTTATGGCTTAGCAATTCTACCACTATCTACTATCTATCTATCTACTCAAGATAGGTACTTGAGAATAATGAAAATATGTGCCCATAAAAACTTGTATAAGATGTTCACAGCAGCAATAGTATAATAAACAAGGTCAAAATCATTCAAATGATTGTCAACTCATGAACCTAAGTATGGTTCACCTCTGTATGCCATTCTAATAGGTAAATGATTTGCCAATAAAAAAGAATGTCTGGTTCATGGTTCCAACATGGGTGAACCTATGCTAAGCAAAAGAAGCCAGGCTGAAAAGACCCCAAATTTTATGATTCCATCATCAAGCAATGTCCAGAATAGTCAAATCCACAGGAACAGAGAGCAGACTGCTAGCTGTCTAGGAACGAAGGGGCTTTGGGAAATGGGTATAGCGTTTCCTTTGGGGGACGATGACAAGATCTTTAGATCGACTATGTTTGAAGGAACATTATTTGCCAATATTAAAAGACAGTAAGGGCTGGGGAGACGGCTCAGTAGATAAAGCACTGGCCGTGAGGACCTGAGTTCGGATCTCCAGCTCCCATGTAAGATCTGGGTTGGGTGTGCCTGTCACCTCAGTGTTTAGGGGAAGGCATTGATGGAGGATCCTTGGGGCTTGTTGACCAGCCAGTCTAAAAGAAGTGGTGAGCTATTCCAGGATCAGGGAGAGACCCTGTCTCAAAAAATAAGGAGGAGATTAGAGGAAGATACCCACCAAGGACTTCTGGCCTGCACATGCATGTGAACGGGCTGCTCTATCAACACGCACACACCAAGCTACTGGATTTTATACTTCCAGTGGGTGAACTGTAAGGCATGTCAATTACATCTTAGCAAAGTCTTTTTAAGAATATTAAATATGAACTTTCACTACATTATTGCCAAATTTTTGTTGGCAGCATGGGGAACATTTTGACTATGGAAAAATCCTTGGAGGACTGGGACTACAGCTCATGGTGGTGTGCCCAAGGAGCATGTGTGAGGCCCCATGTTCAATCCCCAGTACTAGTGAAGAAGAAAAAAGAACAGTATTTGGAATGTTATTTCTGGTTCCCAGAGAATCACAAACTAAAATGCATTTCTCCCTGTGTCATATACATTGAACTGTACGTTGGAGAGACACACACAGATTTAAGTTGATGATGGGCAGGCACTGATCCCATCTAAAGAGCCATGGACTGCGGGCACCAGGAACACGAGTGTTAGAGAAAGACCATGACCTCACAGGACACAGCTTATTTAAAAGGAGAAGGTGCTTTCACTTTCTATGAAGTCTGTAAATATGCGGCGACAGGAAGGGGCAGAGTAAGAGGGGACAGCCATGGAGAGCCTGGGCTTTAGTATGTGTGTTGCTGTAGTGAGCACCAGCCCTAAGTAAAACAATTGTTTTACTTAACTCTTGGCACAGAGATAATGGTCTATGTGGAATCCATAGAACGGCCTAAATTTTAAAAAAGGAGTTAACAGTCATCAAGCTAGCGGGAACACTTAATCTAGACTCTCTTTGTCAATGGGACAGGTCTGTGAAGCTACAGATATTAGCACATGGGCAGTTCAGTATCTTTAACACTAGTTCTAGAAAGTGCGCAGATATGAAATGGGCTATAGGATTGAAATCACACCAAAGTCCTTACAGTCAACCGAATGTAAGTCGTCATTGCTATTTGTAAAGTGTATCCACCAAGCACTAGGTTCTCAGTCCCTCAGCTTTTGGGGAGGAAAGAAGAGGGCATGTTTTTAAAAAAAGCCAAAGGGAAGGTGAAGAGCCCACAGAGAGCTGCTGAGCCTGGCATGTGCTATGCTGCATTACTGGGACTCACAACGGTAGGTCTGTCTCATACCAGGTCTGACATCGATCTGGGGGCTGATACACACATCCTGTCTTATTAGAGTATGAGCAGCCGAGGGCTTTTGTAGGAAGTCTGCATGGCCACACTGCCTAGGAGAGCAATCCAAGTGTTTTGGTCTCAAAGGTCCTTTACGCTCTTCAAATTAGTTAGGACTCTCAAAGACCTTTTGCATATGTGGGCCACAGACATGCTAACATTTGCTAATTAGTAATTAAATAAACTTTAATCATTAATTCATTAAAAAATAAGAGAGGAGCTAGAGATATGGCTTAGCAGTTAACAGTAGTTGCTGCTCTTCTAGAGGACCGGGTTCAGTTCCCAGCACCCACATCTGAGTTTTTTTTGAGACTTGCACTAGCTCAAGCAGCCTAGAAATTACTATGTAGTCCAAGCTGGTCTTGAGCTCAGAGTGATCCTCCTGTCTCTGCCTCATAGGCTGCAATACAGGATTTATGCCTGAGTCTGCCAGGCCATTTCTGCAGCATCCCCTGCTGCCCAGCAGCGAAGGCTATCTCCTACTGAGGGGGTCTGGTTCTGGACAGAAGCATTTGGCTGGGCTGACTCACTCTCAATGATTGGTCCAGCACACACCCCTCAGCCTGCAGTGGCATGCAGAGGGCAAGCAGGTCGGCTGGGCTCTCTGCTCTTCTCATGATTCTTTAGGGGTTCTGCTTGAAGGTCTGGGCTGTTAAAACTCGGGCTGGACTGATCCCAAACCCTGAAGTAACAAATATTACCAAGTTCTGTCATTTCCTCCACCAGAAAAGTGGTTTTACTACTACTTCTGGTTGTGATGAAAGGTCCTATTGACTATTCAACTCCTCAACCAAGTTCTGGATGCGGTATTAAATGACTTCACTCCTTTTCTCTGGCGCTTTAACACATGCTAGTGCTTTCATCCACCTCCACTAACGTGGCTTGTAAATCATGGAGGTGGGGCTGCCTTAAGGCAGGACTTGTTCACATCTCTAGAGATGGGGTATAAACGAGACTGACTGAAAAGACAAATTCTTCTTTGACAGCATGCATTAGTGTGTACAGATAATCCTTCCCAAGTTACACACATCTTATTGCTGTGAGGCTGGCTTACGAACCATAGTTATTAATAATTTTATTACAAATCAGAACATGGAAAAGTGATGCCAGTCAGGTCAAAACAAAAGAAACTTCCCCAAAGCTTCTTGAGGTCACAAATTTGCTAAAAGTTTCTTTTATGTGCTTAAAAGTGGCTTCTTGCACAAGATTTCAAATCTATGGAAGTCTGTTTTGAAGAAACAGAAAATGACACCAGAGAGCAAGCTACTTGTTTCCTAGGGCTAGAGTAGACAAGCTATTGCCTTCCCCTAAAGAAAACAAAGTTGCACACACAATTGCTATAGGCAGGCTGCTTCTTAGGCCGATGAGAACATTAGTTGAGCACACTGTGGCCTGGGCTTGGGTAAGAAGTCAAAGGCTACTTGGAAAGTGCTCCTAAGTGATCCGTTTGAGAGCCAAAGCAGAGCGCTGACTTCCACAGCACAGAGGCAGCCTCCACTGGACCTTCCAGCTGGGCTGCTCTTACATCTCTTTACACCACCTTTTCCATTTCTGCTGGGAACACGACATGTGTATGTGCATGTGTTCTTGAGTTTGAAGCGGATATATATTTATGAGAGATAGGCATACTTCTTTATAAGATCCAGGCACTGCAGCTGGGCAGGTTGCATCCGGAAGCTTCCAAATCCAGTGCCTACGTGCACAGAGCAAAAAACAGCAGCAGAAAGGGCAGGAGAGAAGAACCTCTGAACTCAGACTAGACATGAGTTCTTCTAAAGAGTGCCGCTTTTACTGCTGACGACCGTGACTCTGTCCCCAGGGCTGAGCCCCCCCGGACACACTGCCACAGTCCCTCGTTTGCCAATTTACTTCATCTTCCTTGGTGTGACAGTAGTCTGGGTGTTTCGGGACTAGACCAGCCTGCCAATGTATGGTCTTTTCCATGGAGTGATACAACTGTGACAGGGTGTGTGAGGCAGACAGACTTGACATTAAAGTGCTGCTTCCTTGACAGAAATACTTAGCTGCCCAAAATAGGGGTGTGGGGTGTAGGGGACGAAAAGAGGGGCTCAAGGGAAGGTGAGTCATGGGCAAAGCCTGTGTGTGGCCGCTCACCCTGCTTGAAGTCGTGTGAGAGTGAGAGTGGTGTGATCCTGAGCACGCGGAGCTTGGGTTAGGAAGTAAGTGTGCAAACTAGAAATAGGATCCAATTTCAGAAAAGGATAACGATCTTCATAAAAACCACATTTCAGAAAACCCAACATTAAACTGATGTTGTCCGAGGGGAAGAAAGGCAAAGATAACACAGATGGAAGACTCATTCGAGTCTGATTGGACTTTAGATTCATGTGGAGAAAGGACAACTGAGGCTCGTAAAAAGCAAAGCATCACAACGCTTATTACTTCTATAAAATCGAAGGTCCGAGGATCCAGCTGACAATGTCTTTAAGGGACAGCAAACCGTGGCTACTCCACCGGGTGATATTGCAATCGGATGGATGTCCAAAGGGAGGACGAGCGCTGAAGCAGGCCTTCCCAGACAGCTAACAATTCCTGCAGCGTCCACCTCTTGAAGTAGCGCCAACTGCACTAAAGAAATGCTGTGGGCTGCTTTCAGGACAACACAAACTCAGGCACCTGATACCCTTCCTATGGCCCGTGGAAAACACTGTTTAAGGGCGACACTAACTGATGGGATGTTGAAAGAGCCACAAGAATCCAAGATGGGTTGGGAAGAACATGTGCTTGGTCTTTCCCTTTGGGCCCTGGGTAATGAGGTGAGGAGCCCATTATGGACTTGCCAAAAGTACTAAACTTTTACTCCATAGACAATAATGCAAAACGAGTCCCCAGAAGTGGTCGAGGAGAAGAAAGCTATTACCAATCGAGCAGCAGAGCCAAGGGATTGTTCAGACCACACACTCAAGCCCAAGCCTACCAAGAAGAACTCAGAAAAGGACGGCGAGAGTCAGAGATGGATTCCAGCGAATACCCACTGCTTCTCCGAGTTCATTTTAATGTCACAATAAGACTGTGGCCAACACACGGCATTGCCATGTACCTGGCTAAAGTGAAGGGCTGGCTGCAGTAGTTAACTATGGAGAGAGGGCGAACAGCGGAGTGGGTGAGAGGAAGGAGAAGAGCCGCTTACCTGGGCAATGTTCTTGTTCAGAAGGTAGACACCATAATCAAACTGCAGCTTCTCCCCTCCCTTTGGATACAGCGGGAACCTAAGAAAGGTAAACAAAGATGAGAATTCTCAGGAACAGGTAAGCTGACCTCCACACTGTTGTCAAAGGCACAGGTTTTGTAGGTGCAGTACAAGCACCTTGTGATTGATTTAACCATGGACTTGGCTATGGCGGCTGCGATCGACTAAGATCGGTGTCAGAATCAACTTCCATCTTCCCACGGAGAGACTGAACACAAAACAGGGGTGCGGAACACCAGTGACCCCCACCTCCAAGGAGCTGAGTCTCTGCTTCCTGTTACGGGTCGGAATCTTACCATCCTATGACAAAGATCCTCCAAGTATTGTAATACCCTGGCCTTGACATTTCAACTCCTAGAACTAAATGGGAAAGATAAGGGGGAACATCAGACTTAAAAACAAAATATAAGGCTGTTTCTCTTAAGCTGTCCAGTCAACATCAATGCCAAGGATGAGCCAAAACTCATCTAAAATTCATCCCCTTTGCAAGGCCAGCTATGTGGACTCAATATCTGCATGGCAATGTATTCCTGCCACCAAACTCAGGGATGACTGGACATTGTGACCTGCCTCACTGAGGCAGCAAGGCACAGGCTTGGGATCTCCTTAAGACGAGGCGGTATTTCAGGGAACATATTTCTCTCATGAGGTCCCCTTCTTCCCCACGCACAATAGGAAGAAGTCAGTGTACACTCAGTTGTTTTGTCCCTCCCTCCCTGTCTCTCAAGATCAAGCATGAGTACAATGATCTGAAACAGACTTCTCTACAGAGAGATCGGTCACCAGAGCTTCTTGCTGTTTTTTCTTAATGGCAGCCATGCTAACAGTGTGGTTTGAATTTGCACGATGGTCAAATTGTTGTTTGGCATTGTTTTAAATGTTTATTAGCCATTTCCAAATCATCTTTTGAGACTACCTGTTTAGTAGCCCATTTTTCTACACTGCTGGTAGGAATGCAAATGCTCTAGCCACTATGGAACTAAGTATAGAGGGTCTCAAAAAGCTACAAATGAAACTATCATTCTGGGTATCTACCTGACCATGCTAGGTCAGCACACCACAGACGTGCCTCCATTTCCATGTTTACTGCAGAACTACCCACAACAGCCGAGTGATGGGATGCGCCCAGGCATCTGTCAGGTGAATGGGTAAAGAAGATGTGGTATACACATATTGGAACTTCATTTGGCCATCAAAAAGGACAATATCACGCTACTTGCCGGAGAATGACTGGGACAGGAAATCACTACGATAAATAAGCCAGGCACAGACAGACCAATGTCACCTCTTTATGGCTACACCAAAACATCTGCCTGTCTGTCCATCTGTCATCCATGATGAATGACATGAAAGAAGGAGACTGAGGGGAAGAAGGGAGGGCAAAGGATGGGGGGAGGGAGGGCACAGGAGGGGGGAGGGCACAGGAGGGGGGAGGGCACAGGAGGGGGGAGGGCACAGGAGGGGGAGGGCACAGGAGGGAGAGAGAGTGGGGTCAAACTTCATGATATATTTGAAAGAAACTAACTGAAACCCAACATGATGAACATTGAACACATATTAATTAAAAAAAAAAATCAACCCCAACTTAGAGTCATGCAGCAAATGCCACCTTGCTTGGTTCTGCAATGTGGAATTACTCTCAAGAATAACATAACCATAGTGAAATGAAGAGTGTGGAATAATTACAAACTTGATTGTCTCAACTGCCTGAAGAAAAAAGGCATTAAAAAAAAGCCTGGAAGGGATAGTATTTTCAAATAAAATAAAGGAGGGAAATACAATTTAAAAGCTTTTTATTAAATTCTCAAGAGCCATGGTTTCATAGTATCCAAAAGGTAAATCTGATGTGCTGTAAAATTATAGGCATTGGGGAGTGAGCAAGGTCGTGAACTAAAAATTTACTAAAGGAAAACAAATGTTTTCAACACCCATCAAAAACACAGGGCTCAGCATTTAACCGGGACAGTAAAACATAAACTAGGACGTGTGTGTGTGTGTGTGTGTGTGTGTGTGTGTGTGTGTGTGTGTGTCCCCAGTGGAGAGGAACGAAAAGGACAGCTAAGGCGACCAGCAGTGTGACGCCAGTTTTGTTTGTTTGGTTGGTGTCTGCCAGGTGCCCGGGACCCAGCCGCACTCACGGTCTGGGGTGCTGGCAACTCCCGATGATCTGCGGACCCAACCATGGGGCTCTTTAGAGGAATCTGCCCACTGTAGGGTTATTCTATAAGCTACCCCACATAGGTAGACTCTCTGAACAGTTCTCCCAACCCAAAGTTATCTCCACGTTCAAGTTATAAATCCAGAAACTCCACATACCATAAGAGTAAATTGAGATCAGCTCACGCTGAAAACCAAACCTCTACATTTGTGAAAACTGGATCTCACAACATTTGACTTTATTATGACTGCTCTGGGACTTTGTGGAAAGAGCCATAAGGTATGTGTGTAACATTAAAACAAAACCAGAGAGTGATTAGAGCCAAAGGTTGGAACAGGGCAATGCTGAGAACAGACCAGGAGTCAGGACAGAGTTCACGTTTCATTCTCCTTCTACATTCTTAATGGGTCACTTCAAGGTGAACACTTTGTTTATAACTTCCACATTCATCTCCTGTTGCAGAGGCACATGGGTATCTAGACCTCCTCAGCAACCTAGAAAGGTGGAGGCCACTACAAACGTAAGCCTATCACCATCAGGGCGTAAGATAGGAACCCAAGGCTTTATTAAAACCAAAGGCTTTATTTCAATTACATTTGCAAGTCATGGACAGCTTAGACAGAACTCAGGCAAAAGGGACTTATTATAGGAGAGTATTACAGCCAGCGTGGTGGGACATGCCTGTGAACCCCAGTGCCTAGGAGGATTGCAAATTCAAGGTCGGTATGGGCTACATAGCAAGACTTGTCTCAAAAAAACCCAATCAGTCAAACAAAAAACAGGAAGGAGAGGATAGCATTAAATAACTGTACGCTGAAACATATATTTACTATTAATATATTCGATATGGATTATTAATACCACACACAACTAATAGCCAATATTAAGTTATTTTCCAACTTAAAAACATTTCCAAGTTCTATTAGGATTGCACCTACTATGAAAAATCACAGAAGCAGAAAGCAATGGCCGCAGCGTATGTGGGAATCCCCCTGAGGTCTGTACCACCGGTGCCTGGCCACTGGCGCCTGGCGGGGGAGGGGGTGGCTTCGGTCCAGGAGCCTATCTCGTCTCCCATGCCTGCTCTCACCACTTTGAGTGATCACATCATCCTAATGCACCTGCACACTTCCTTCTCCCAGTCACTTCAGTTTGTAATTTTGCACATACTGTGTGATTATTTGATTAATTCATGTCTCTCTTAGTACATGGCTCTGCATACTAATATATCTCCCTTAGTACATGGCTAGCTCTCACAGGATAGACACTGGTTTTTTTGTTGTTGATGTTTTTTCCAGACAACTGACCTAAAACTTACTATGTAGCTCAGGCTGGCCTCAAAATCCAGGCAATCCTCCTGGCTTCAGCCTCCTTAGTATTAAGATTATAAGCATGAGCTATATTGTGACCAGCTTAGAGACAGGTTCAATTCTGTTCTTCTTTTGCTTTTACTAATAGACACTAAACAAATAGACACTAAACAAATAGTTTTTGAATTAAAGAAACAGATGATGTGTGCAAATGATTTGGAGCTCATCCTACAGGGCCATTTCAAAATGAGGGCAGATCTGAGACAGGACTTCCAGATGCTAATGTGGTCCCTGTGGGATTAGCCGCGAGGCTAAACCTGGGAATGACTGGGCAAGTGACAAGCGCTCGACTTGACTTTGCAACAGTGTCACTATTATTGCAAAGAAACCGATGCCTTGGTCACCTGTTTAGTTAGTGGAAGAGACATGACCTCATTGCTCGGTCTTCAGGGATAAATGCCGCATTCTCTCTTGCTCTGTGTCCGTCAGAGGCACACCCAGGATGACTGATCAGGAGAACGTCAGCCAGCTGAGAGCAAGGATGGAGGGAACAGGGGTGTTCATCTTGGTGGACGGGGGCGTCAGCACCTTCACAGACACACAGCAGGGGGTCTGCTCTACCTGGCTTCGGGCATCGGGGAGTGAAGTGCACGCTGCCTTGATCTCACCACAGCCACTCAAAACCATAGAAGTCTTGGGTACAGGCGATCAGTTAGAAATGGGGGAACATATGAAGGACGGAGGATGGAACGGTGGCCTCCCAGAAAGTAGGATCCTAATTCCCAGAACCTGTGAGCATGGCCTATATTTGGAAAAGGGGTCCCAAAATAGTTTTTAAAAAAAATCTCAGGATGAGATCACCTTGATTATCCAGGTGTGCCTTGAATCCAGCAGGTGTGCTTATAAGGGAATGGCCAAAGAGAGATCATGTGGCCTTATAGCCATAGCCAGGAAATGTCTAGAAGCTTGGAAACGGGAAAGAAAGGTGGGTGGCCCTACTGACACCTTGATTTTGGATTTTAGGCATCCATGAGAGATACATTTCTGTTGTTTTAAGCCATAAAGTTTGTGGTAATTGATGAAAGCCCTAGAAACCACCATGGAAGGAAACGCTGGCTTCCCACCAACAGAATGAGACACAGCCTTTCCCCAGCATCAAGGCTCTGTAACGTGCACGTGTGGATCTAAATGCAGAACCATTTCATTTTCCTTCAGAAACCCAGAAAGCATTTCAAAATTACAATGCCTAAGGCACATCTGGACGGGCATTGGCTAGGGTTGGAATGCAGACTACTACTGAGTACTGCTAGGAAGGATCCCTGAAAAGAAACCTGTGTATTTGGCCTGACGCAGAGCCCTTGGCCTCCTGCATTAAGTTCACACATACATAAACACCACCTACAGAGTCAGGCACAATGGTGGGTGTCTCCAATCCCAGTACCCCAGGGCTGCAGCAGCCTTGGGTTCAAAGCAAACCTAGGCTACTTAGAAACCCTTTTTCTTAAAAACAAAACAAAAAACAAACACAGAGACATAATACACAAAGACTATGTGATACTCACCTTAGGAAAATATTTTAAAAGGAAGTGATATTTTGAAACTTTCTTATTTAAGAAAATTATTATAAGCACGTACTTCTCCCTCAACACCAGCAATTTTTCTGTTTTGTAAACAAAGAACTCTGAATTGGTGACAGTTTCTTGCTCCCATTCTCAGACTCACATCCAGGCTAGGTTTTTGACACAAGGTGGGAGCTGAGATGCCGTGGGACCTGCTTTACTCTTACTATGCATTTAAGATCACATTGGTCCACTGTGTTTGTAGGAAGCATGACAACATTTACTATATTCTGAGGACATGACTACCTCACAGGGAACACACTGGCTCCTGTCTGTATTAGCTTTCATCACAACTTTTCTCCTGGGCTTAGAGTGACATTCAACTCAAGCAAGTCTGACCTTACTCTAGAATTTGCCTGGGTGAGGGGGCTTCAGTGCATGCCTCTAGGGGATTATCTTCATTGTATGGAGCTGGGAAGAACTGCCTGCTGTGGGTGGCACCCACCGTTCCCTGGCTGGGCTTGGACTGTGTAAGTGAAGAAGGAGCCTGTGAGACTAGACAGTCTTTTCTGTTACAACCAACTTTTTTTTTTTTTGGTTTTTCGAGACAGGACCTAATGGACTACCTCAACTCACTCTGGCAGGCCAGTGACATGGAGAGTAACTGGCATCTCAGGAAAAAAAAGGAAAAAGAAAAGTAACTAAAGCAAAATTGGAGTTTCAGCCCAAGAATATAAAGCTCACTTTTCAAAAATTAATTTTTATTTTATGTGTATGGATGTTTTTGTCTGCATGTGTGTCTGTTACCACATGCATGTCTGGTGTCCACAGAGGCCAGGAGAGGGCGCTGTAGTCCTTGGAAATGGTTGTGAGCTGCCATGTGGGTGCTGGGAATTGAAACTGGGTCCTCTGGAAGAGCAGCAAATACTCTTAACCACTGAGCCATCTCTCCAGCCTCAAAGTTCACTTTTAAAAAGATATATTCTTCCAAACAAGTCCTCTTAAACCAACTATAATAACTTTGAGTCAGTTCTGGCATACTTAGGCCAGCCCGTTGCACTGACTCCTGTGGGAAAATTAGGGAGACAGGCGGTGACACTGGGTACAAGCTAGCAGTCCTGGGTTGGCTTTGCTAAATCTTGAAGCTATATGGACTTCAAATAAACAACAACAATAACTACTACTACTACTTCTACCAAAAATAATAATCAAAACATAAAACCAAGACTAACAAATTACACCAAATCCTCTAGGGGAAAAGAAAAGGAAAAATGCCACCAGCACACCTCTATAGAGCCTTCCCTCATTATTTAGAAAGAGCTGACCAAATGTTAAAACTACATTGATCCATACTAAATTGGAGATCCACAGATCTATACTGGGTAGCTGTAAGACAGAGGCAAAGTAACAACTTGACAATAACCAAGGATTGCTTACTTTTCCAGGACTAAGCAGAGAGCGTGAGGTCTCCGAACTTGGCAGCATGTCTGATGTCTGGCCCGTGACACTGAGGTGAGGCCAGAGAGAGGCTGCAGGGAACAGAGATGGGGATGGCGGGCTGCAGAGGTTCACTCGGACTGGAAAAATACTTCAGTGTGTGTTTCTATGTCATAGGGTCACATTTATTAACCAACCCAAAAACTAATCCTCTAAAAACATTTAAAAATAGTATTTCTACCTCCGTTTGCCATCTGTTACTCTAATTCATTTTCAAGTTTCATTGTTTTAAATTTCTTTTTAGTTGGGTGTGTCTGTGTGCATACATGCACGCTTGTGTGTTTGCACCACAGCCCACATGTGGAGGTCAGAGGACAACTTGGTACAGTCACTTTCCCCTCCATTTCTAAGTGTGCTCTAGGGAATGAACCAAGTGGTCAGGCGTGGAGGAAGGCACCTTAACCCACTGAGCATTTTGCTGGCTCTCAATTCCTTTGTGGTTTAAATTTTCAGTCTGAGGGCTATTGATCATCCTCCAATGAATGACAGTGTTATTTTAAGCTTGCTAATCAATTTAAGGTGGCAGAGAAAGCCATATATATCCACTGCTCTGGGCTAAAGTTAACACGAGGAAGAGTAGGAGTTGAACAAAGGATTTCTCTGACCCTGTTCCCCATAGTTGAATCAGCCTCTGAAAGATCAGCTCTGATTACACATCCACTCTTCTCTCAGACCTATGAAAGACTGTGCACTGTACCTGAAATAAAGTGCACTCTGCACAGCCCAGCCCGGGGGAGGGGGGGGCAGAACCACTCTATCCAGTGGTTCCTGTGATCGCACAGATACCATTCTGGGCTCAGCAGGCCCCTGGGACTGTCCTTCCCTCTGTCCCTTCAACATGCCAAATTTGTTCCCTACCTTGGGAGTTTTGAATTCTTATTTCCTCTGTCTCAGAGTTTTTTCCGCTGTCATCCCAGAGCAGATACTGTCATGCCATTCTGGCCACTGATTAAAGTCACCTTCAGAGAGGCCTTCACATCTAAAAGCATTCTTCAGGAAAATGGACAGATCAGAGCGGTCAGGCTTACTCATCAGCTTTAACACTGCTGAGGTAAGCACAGCTGGATGCGATGGCCTTCCAGATGTGACACAACAGGAAGTATCAGTAATGCCAGGAGAACACAATCATGAAAAAATCTTATCCTGGTCCTTCAGGAGGCTTAGGGGAAAATATGTTAAACGATAACAAAAGAATGTAACCAGTGAAATTCAAAATGTGGGGGCTCTAATGGAGAAGCTGTGCATTTAATTTCAACAAGAAAAAAATGGGAGGAAAAGTACAGGAGAGAAACACCAAATGAAAGCAGACTTAAGATGTGGAGCAACAGAAGACATACACACACTGTAACACACACTGTAATACACTGTAATACAACTGAAGACATACACACACTATAACACACACTGTAATACACTGTAATACAACTGAAGGCATACACACACTGTAATAAACACTGTAATACACTAATGCAACTGAAGATACACACTGTAATACATGCTGTAATACACTAATACAACTGCAGGTATACACTGTAACACATGCTGTAACACACTGTAATGCAACTGCAGGCGTACACTGTAACACACTGTAATGCAACTTCAGGCATACACACACTGTAACACACTGTAATACAACTGCAGGCACACACTGTAACACACACTGTAATGCAACTGCAGACATACACTGTAACACACACTGTAATACAACTGCAGGCACACACTGTAACACACACTGTAACACACACTGTAATACAACTGCAGGCATACACTGTAACACACACTGTAATACAACTGCAGGCATACACTGTAACACACTGTAATGCAACTGCAGACATACACTGTAACACACACTGTAATGCAACTGCAGGCATACACACACTGTAACACACTGTAATACAACTGCAGGCACACACTGTAACACACACTGTAATACAATTGCAGGCATACACACACTGTAATGCAACTGCAGGCATACACTGTAACACACTGTAATACAACTGCAGGCATACACTAACACACAGTGTGGAGAAAGGCCTACTATAAAGCCAGACACAAGCACACAATGTCCAACTCTAAAGATGATTTTACAACTACAACCAAGCAAACGAGAAACATTTGCACATAAAAGCTGTGTACAGAAATGTGCCCGGCAGCTTTGTTCATAATGCTGAAAAACAGGGAACAGCATTCATCATTAAGAACGTGGACAAACAGGTCTATTCACACAATGAACAACTCTAAATAGTTCAAAGGAAATGTGCTACCGCTACACACAACAGCGTGAGTGAAGCTACAAACATACCAAGTGAAAGAAGCTTACACAGAAAGGTTCATATTGCTCTCTGTGGTTGACTAACGGCTGCCTGGAGGACTGTCAAACACAGTGATTGACGGCAGGCAGGGGATGCTTCTGGGCAGGTTTAATGTTCTGTATCTGAATAGGAATTGGATTGCACAGATATTTACATCTAAGGATCTCAGAGATGGTTCAATATATATATATATATATATATGTATATATATATATATATATATATATGCATGCATCTCACAGTATCTAAGTTTTACCTCAAAAAAAAAAAAAAAAAGGTAAAGAAATCCTGGCCCTCTAGTAAACCCCTTGCACGAGGTGGAGCATTGGAGCAAAGCCATGTGGCATCGAAATGAACGTGCTGGCAGGTAAGCAGAGGGATGGGTAAGTGCAAAGACTAATAACCGAGTAGATACAGCAAAATGTTAACCAGAGGTGTACTGATGTCCCTGTGAAAACTCCTTCAGCTTTTTTGTATATTCAGCCATTTTTTGTAAAAAGTAAATTGTGGTATAAAACGTAAATAAAGTAAAGAAGTCTCTAGGCAGAGGCAAATGATAAGAGAAAAATTTAAATATGACAGAGAATGGATTTCCAAACCTTGGCTTCTACTTCTGTCAGTGAGAAACTGAATAAACACCTGTTAACATTGCTTCCTGGAAGGAGGAGAGCAAGCCACTGGCCTCCCACCTGGACATCCTGGCCACTCCCTCCTCCCCTCCCAGTCATTTGCATGTAATTCTAACTTAGCAGGCTGAGCTGGGCCAGGTGGTGGTAGAGTACACTGTGGGCAAGTCATCTATGCTGGGGTGACACTTTCCAGTGGTGCAGCTGCTTTGGGGTCACCATGCTTCTGTGAGTAACCCTCAATCATTCTCTGTAAATTAGTCCAATAAATGCATCATTTCCCAAAAAGAAACTGAACATGTACTCCATTGATATCCATAAGCAGTAAATACTCTAGTGTTGTGACTCATAAGCATGGGCTACTGCACAAACAGAAGAACAATACAAACTAGAAATTTACAGTATGAAAGTGGAAATGCTTTTAAAAACAGGAGACATTAGCAACTAAAGGAAATATAAAGACTCCTTTGGTTTTAGACTTGGAGAAATCAAGCACACAATAAAGGTCATGGAGGGCTGGAGAGATGGCTCAGAGGTTAAGAGCACTGGCTGCTCTTCCAGAGGCCCTAAGTTTAATTCCCAGCCCCCACATGGTGGCTCACAACTATCTGTAATGAGATCTGGTGCCCTCTTCTGGCCTGCAGGCATACATGCAGGCAGAACACTGTATACATAACAAATAAATAAATCTTAAAAAAAAGTCATGGAATGATTGGAGAAGTATGAGCTAATAGTTATTTGATAACACTAAGGAACTTTTTTTTAACCTATGATGGCGGCATAACACTATATTAGAAACTTATCTTTTAGACTAGAGACATGTTGAAATATTTATGAATAAAATGTTACAATAGTCAGGGTTTATTTAGAAATAATTCACTTGGATGGAGAGAATAAGAATACAGATAAAAAAGATGAATGAGTGTACCTAATTATTACAGCTGGGCTTAAGGGTATGTTATACCATTTTCTCTACTTTTGTATATGTGCTTCAAGTTTTCCTTCCATAGTAAAAGTTGATTCAAAAGAAAACAATAGCCCTTCAGTTCACTCTATCATCTGTTTCTCATTTGAGTCCATTTCCTTCAACCAGAATGTATGCTCTGGGAAGGCACACGTTTTTATCTGTGTTGTTTATTATATTTCTAGTATTTAGGCTGCTTTTTTATAGTTGAGAAAGTCAATAAATGTTGTTGAAAAATGAAAGCATCAAAATCCACTTATGCCATGATTATCCCTTGTTGGCTACATTAAAGTCTTACTTCCATATTTCATAGGTTCCTGATCATGTGCTGGACATCTTTATCTAAATGTCCCATAAAAATGTCAAACTCCCCATGTTCAAAATTGAGTGTTATCTTATCCTAGAGGCATGAGGTAATGGCTTTTCTTCTCTGTCCCTGTAGTGTCCTATGGACAGTTATTCCCAAGCCTTAGGATGGAATAAGTATGCTACTTGCCTCTCTTCATATAGAGAGTGGAGCTCTCTTGCAGAACTCAGGATATACCATCTTACTCTAACTCATGCCAACATGAATGGAATCAGTTTTTTGATAATTCTCCCAGTGTCTAATGGGTCAATAAACCTTACTTAAAAGTTAACAAGTTAAAAACAGTAACTAGAAGTCCTAAAAAAACAAGTTACAAGGGAAAAGGAAAGAAAACATGGAGGGACCACTGCAGTACTCGAAGGCCTGGGGTTTGAACAGCACAGTGGCTGCAGAGGGAGGCAAGTGGCTTGTGTCTCCCGTGTTGAGGATGAGGCCAAATGATTTGCTGATAGACTTTATATGAGGTGTGAAAGGCAGACTCAAAGATGGGTAAGCAGCAGGCAGAATGGAGGTCTCATCCTATCCGAGTGTAGGGGACACTGAAAGGAAAGCTAGAGGCTTTACGGAGATATTGGGCAGGTCTGAGACCTGAGAGAACAGGGTTCTTCTGTAAACCACAGGAAATGTATAGGCAGAGTTTTTAGTCAAGACTGGATGGAGATTTATTATTAATTATAAATGCTTCGACCAATAGCTTAGGCTTGTTACTAACTAGCTCTTACATCTTAAATTAACCCATATTTTTTTATCTACGTTCTACCATGTGGCAGTACCTCTTTTCAGCACAGCAAGTTCATCTTGCTTCTCTCCATGCCCTGGCAACTCCACCTTCCTTCCCAGTGTTTTCTCAGTCTGGCTTTCCCACCTAACCTCTTCCTGCCTAGTTGTTGGCCAGTTAGCTCTTTATTAAACCAATGAGAGCAACACATCTTCACAATATATAAAAGGATTATTTCACAGCAGAAATCCATGGAAATGTAATGGAATTGGGTTCTGAGTTGTTTGTTTTTAGGCAGGCTCTCATTGTATTCCAGACTAGACCTGGATTCTCCAAGAAGATAGCCTTGAATTTCTGATTCTGCTGACTCTACCTCCTGAGTTCTGGGATGGTTTATGGTGCTGGAATCCAACCTAGCACATCCATCCTGCATGCTAGAAAAGCACTTTACAAAATGGGCTAGCTCCCCAGCCTGGGACGTAGATTTTAGTTTTTTTTAATTTTAATTAAAGAATTTTTCATACGATATATTTTGGTGATGTTCTTTCCCTTCTCAACTTCTCCCTGACCCCTCCCTAACCATCAGCCATACATTTTTTTCTCTCTTAAAACTGAAAGAAATGCAAAACAAAACCAAGTTCTCTATACTGGGATTCTGTTTGGTTTGAAGCTGCACAGATCTCGTGCATGCTGTCATAGCTCTGTGGGTTCATACGTACACCAGCTCTTTAAAGAGTGTTCTTGGCTACAGTGTGGTAAAAGAGAATAAGACCTGTTTTACAGTCTGTTGTAATGTTCCAGGCCAAAAGTGAAAACCATTTTGATTAGGGTTCCAGGGGTAGAAAGGCAGATACGTTCTGAGCTCTGATTTGTGAGTAGAACTAGAAGAATTTTGTGATGACTGCTATGATGGCAAAAAGGGGGCTGGGTGTGGGAGCACACACCTGTAATATCAGACTCGAGAAGTGGGAGCAGGAGGACTGTGAGCTTGAGCTGGGCTATATGGCAACACTCTGTCTCAAAACTCCCGTCCTTTAAAAAAAAAAAAAGGCAAAGAGGAAGGAAATGACCCTTCAGTTTGTCCTCTGAGAAACCAGGCAGATGGTAGTTGTCTATAAACTGACCATTTTGAATATATTGTCTATAACGAGTATATATTATATATCTTGAATTATATATAAGTGAATATATCTTAAAATGGTCAGAGGAAGGACCAGATAAACACAAATATACACTGTATATATCCATTATATACAATATATTCAAGATATATACATATATGTGTACGTATCTTGAATACATTTGGGGGGAGAAATTGAGGTGAAAGTAGCAATTAATAGACATTAGGTGGAAACCAAAACCACAAGTATGAATGGGAGGGCCTGAAGAGCCACCTCATAGAGCCAAGTTTCAGAGCCCTGCGGATGTCAATCAATGCTTGGAAAATGAAAGGCGACGCTGAAAGGCCTGGCTCTAAGGTATGAGGCAAGCTGAGCAGCCCAGGAAAAGCAGGACCTCAAGGAGGAGGCTGTCAACACTCCACAGTGCTCAGAGGCTGTGCAACAGGAAGCTAACTGCCTGCTGGATTTAGCTGCGTAAGCTAACATAGTTAGTTTGGTGGGTGGCTTTGGCAGTGTGGGGAGAGTCTCAGTGTAGGGGGACAGTCTAGTGTGAGCCCATGAGTGGCTGGAGGGGAGACAATGGAGATGACAAGCTTGACATGGGAAGGAGAGCTCAGCCAGCAGAGGGACACTGCGAGACACAGCAGAGGGGCTGTTCCAAGGCTCTCCGTGTCACAGGATGAGACCAAGCAGAGTCTTAGATGGTGTTGGGACAACTCTCCCACTAACACAGGAAGGACGGAAGAGAACCATTTCTATGGATGCAGTACTTAATTCACCAAATTCCAACAAACTGTTACTGGGTGCAGATTAGTTTTTCTGTCAACTTGACACAAGCTACAGTCATTTGGGGAGAGGAAACCTCAATTGAGAAAATGCCTGATTGGTGTGCAGGCAAGTGTGTGCGGCATATCCTTGATTAATGATTGATGTGGGGGGTGCTACTGTGGAATAATCTTCTTGTAAACTGTAAAGATTTGTCACTTGAATTAGTTTAATAAAACACTGGCCGGTGGTAGTGGCGCACACCTTTAATCCCAGCACTCAGGAGGCAGAGCCAGGCAGATCTCTGTGAGTTCGAGGCCAGCCTGGTGTACAGAAAGAGATCCAGGACAGGCACCAAAACTACACAGAGAAACTGTCTCGGGAACAAACAAACAAACAAACAAATAAAAAAAAAAAAAAAAAAAAAAAAAAAACACTGATTGGCTGGTAGCCAGGCAGGAAATACAGGTGGGGCAATCAAACTAAGGATGCTGTGATGAAGAAGTATGGAGTCATGAGAGATGCCAGTAGACGCAGGGGAAACAGGACATGTAGAAAATGAGATAAGTCATGAGCCACATGGCAGAGGGTAGATAAAAAATATGGGTTAATTTAAAGTGTAAGAGTTAGCTAGTAACAAGCCTGAGCTATCGGCTGAGCATTTATAATTAATGTTAAGACTCAGTGTGGCTGAAGACAGCTTATGTTGGAGAGGATATGGAGCAAGGGGAACACTTCTCCACTGTTGGTGTAAGTGCAAACTTGTACAGCCACTTTGGAAATTAGTATGGTGGTTTCTCAGAAAATTGGTAATCAATCTTCCTCAAGACCCAGCTATACTACTCTTGGGCATATACCCAAGGAATACTCAATCATATCACAAGGACACATGCTCAACTATGTTCATAGTAGCATTATTTGTAATAGCCAGAACCTGGAAACAACCTAGATGCCCCTTAACCAAAGAGTGGATTAAGAAAATGTGATACACACACACACACACACACACACACACACACACACACACACAATGGAGTACTATTCAGCAGTAAAAAAACAATGCCATCATGAAATTTGCAGACAAATGGATAGAACTAGAAAATATCAACCTGAGTGAGGTAACCCAGACTCAGAAGGACAAACAAGGTATGTACTCACTCGTAAGTGGATACTAGATGTAAAGCAAAGGATAACCAGTCTACAACCCATAGCTCCAGAAAAGCTAGCTAACAAGGAGGACCTAAAGAGGGACGCATGGATCACCCTGGGAAGGGGAAATAGATGAGATCTCCATGAGTAAACTGGGGATGAGGGGTGGGCAATGGAGGGTAGGGGATAGGGGATGAGAACATAAGGGAACAAGACGGTCAAATTGTAACAGGGATGGAGTGGGAGAGCAATGAAAGAGATATCATGATAGTGGGAGACATCATGGGGATAGGGAGAAACTGGGTGCTAGGGAAGTTCCCAAGAATCCCCAAAAATGAACCTAGCTTAGACTACTAGCAATAGTGGAGAGCGTGCCTGTGCTGGCTTACCCCAGTTATCAGATCAGTGAATACCCTGTCATCACAGAGCCTTTCTCCAGTAACTGATGGAAGCAGATGCAGAGATCCACAGCCAAGAACCAGACCGAGCTCCAGGAGTCCAGTCAAAGAGAGGGAAGAGGGATTCTATGAGCAAGTGCATCAGGATCATGATGGGGAAATCTACAGAGACAACCAAACCAA
Source organism: Peromyscus leucopus (assembly GCF_004664715.2). Lineage (NCBI taxonomy): Eukaryota > Metazoa > Chordata > Mammalia > Rodentia > Cricetidae > Peromyscus > Peromyscus leucopus. The sequence goes on along the minus strand of NC_051063.1, from coordinate 106,148,355 downwards.
GCTAGTGGGAACTCATGAAATTTAGATCAAGAGCTGTGGAGCCTGCATGGGACTGGACTAGGCCCTCTGCATATTGAGACAGTTGTGTAGCTTGATCTGCTTGGGCCCCCTGGCAGAAGGATAAGGATCCATCCCTAGTGCATGAGCAGGCTTTTTGGAGCCCACTACCTATGATTAGACACCTCACATAGCCTTGAGGCAAGGGGAGGTGTGGTGGTATTGTGTTCCCCAAAATATTGTGTACCCTAATAAACTTATCTGGGGTCAGAGACAGAACACTCACAATATTAAACATAGAGGATAGGCAGTGGTAGCACAAGCCTTTAATCCCAGCACTTGGGAGGCAGAGCTAGGCAGAAATCCATGTGTTCAAGGATAGAGCCAAGCATGGTTATTCACGCCTTTAATCCCAGAAAGCGAGCCTTTAATCCCAGGGAGTGAGGCAGAAAGCAGAAAGATATATAAGGCGTGAGGACCAGAAACTAGAGGCATTTGGCCTGGTTAAGCATTTGGCCTGGTTAAGCATTCAGGCTTTTGAGCAGCAGTTCAGCTGAGACCCATTTTGGATGAGGACTCAGAGGCCTCCAGTCTGAGGAAACAAGACGAGCTGAGGATCCAGCGAGGCGAGGTAGCTGTGGCTTGTTTTGGTTCTCTGACCTTCCAGTTCACCCCAATACCTGGCTCGGGTTTGATTTTATTAATGAAGACTCTTTAAGATTCCTGCTACAGGGAGGGGCTTGGACCTGCCTCTACTAAATGTACCTCCCCATGGGAGGCCTTACCTTCTTGTAGGAGGGAATAGAGGGTGGGTTGGGAGGGGAAGACTGGAGGGGTGGGAGGAGGGAGGAGGGGAATCTTTGATTGGTATGTAAAATGAATTAAAACATTTCTTAATAATAAAAAAAGACTCAGTGTAGTTATTCAGAAGCTGGCTGGTAGGACAGGAAAACTGCCTACATGGTGCCACCCTGGGCAGACGGTCCTGGGGTGTATAAGAGGGCAGGCTAAGTGAGGCATGAGGAACAAGCCAGTAAGCAGTGTTCCTCCATGGTCTCTGCTTCAGTTTTCGTCCTAAGTTCCTGTTGGGGGATAGTTGTACACTGTGTGAAGATTTATTGCTGTGATTGGTGTAATAAGCTGAACAGCCAACAGCTAGGCAGGAGGTATAGGTGGGACTTCCGGGCAGACAGAGACCTCTGGGAAGAAGAAAGGCAGAGTCGCCAGACTCAGAGGAAGCAGGATGGACAGTACGGAGGTGAGGTAATGCCACGTGGCAGAACATAGATTAGTATAAATGGGCTAATTTAAGTTGTAAGAGCCAGCTGAGAACAAGCCTAAGCTAAGGCCGAGCTTTCGTAACTAATAGTAAGTCTCCCTGTTGTTATTTGCCAGCTGGCGGCTCTGACGAGGAAGTTCTGCTACAAGTTCCTGCTTTGGTTTAGCTCAGTGATGGACTGTAAGCCATAAGCCAAATAAACTTTTTCTTTCCCAAATTTCCTTTGCTTTTACCACAGCACCAGAAAGCCAATCAGGCCATATTGTGCGCCAGGTAAAAATGCTATCTGGGAGAGATCTAGTTGGGCAAGCAGATGGGGGGAAGCTTAGACTCCAACAGAGTAGTCAGGCACTGTTCACTTAACCATGGCAGCAAGTGTGGAATTCATAAAGCACTCTAGAGCAAGAAACGCTACCTCAGAGAGGAAGGGGAGGCGGCAGAGAAAACGTGACTAGCTGAGACCTCCAAGAGGCAGGAACTAAAGGAGGGATGCTCAGTCAGGGGAAGCACGCTGTTCTCCAGGAACGGAGAGACAACCAGTAAAGGTGAAGAGGGGATGCATGGCAAGGGACAGGCAGACGAAGACACAGACAGGCCAGGCACAAGGCCTGAGACTGTGAGGTTACAACCTGACTGAGAAACAGAGGGGCAAGGGTGCCAGGGGACACCAGGGAGCAGTTACCCTCTGCCTCCTTTGGCTGAAGAAAAACAATAATGAAAGATGGTATGTGCCAATTAAAGAGACAGATGCGCTGTGATAGGGAACAAGATGTAAGCTTGGAACTTCCAAAGAGGACATCATGATGAGAGGGTTTCAGACCGGAGCCAAGGCTGAGCACAGCACTTGGACAGGGCTCTACTAAAAAGAGAATGGGTTTCAGAGAAATCAAAGTCCACATAATTTCATAAGGCTAAAAATACCCCACCCTCAAAATAACTTGGTGAAAGTGGCAGGGCCGTGGAAACTGCTAACAAACTCAGTATCAATTTCCTTAGAGCAGCAAGCCTCCCAGATTCCACACCCCTTTTATAACCTGAAAAATAGTCCAAAGGCAAAGTTCAGTGAACAGAACATAATTAAAGGATGGAAAACCTGTCTTTTTTAATAGTCAGTTTTGTAAAATAAAATTTCTGCCAAGTAAATCAGAAATCACATTCCACAACATTAACAGCCACCTTGCATTTGCCTAGCTTTAGCAGCACCTGTTTCCCACAAAAATCTGTAAATGCTAAAAAAAATAAAAAAAGAAACTCGACAATTAAAGCATGCAAGGTACATAAACACTCAGCAAGGCCAGAAGACATTTCCATCTGGAACATAAACGCAGAAGAAAAGCCATTCAGCATTTCCAGTGTCTAAGACACCCCTTCCCGATGGGGTCTGCGATGCAGGTTTGTTTATTAAACAGCTCAAGTCTCCTAACACACATTCACCGAAAGCCAGTTCCCTACATGGCGCTGGTAACACAACGGGGGGCTTAATCCCCTGTATGAAAATTATTTATCCAAAACCTTCTTTAAGCGGAGAAAGGAGAAAAACAGAGAGGGTGAGGCATAATCAATTAAGGCTCTGAGCCAGAGGGGAAGCAGACCAGGACTTAGCTTTGCTATCAGAGCGAGGGCACTCTGCTCCAAGTCAGCACCCCAAACTCACAAGCTTTCAGGGTCCAAAGGAGACTCCCACAAAATATCTGGATTCGCCACACCTCCCAGGAAAGTCAGCACTTGGGGACCATTATCACCATCAGGACCAGCTTTATTCCCACCTCCCTCCCTCCCCCATCTGTAGGTGCCTCAAGGAGACACCCATATTTTATTCCTTTTATTGCTTCTGCGTTACAAGGCATTTTTATGCACCTGGCACGTTTTAGCTCATACTTCATTGTTCACACAAATGGCTTGTCTCCTCAGTCAGTGAGAATATAATCTCTTTAAGGACATGGCTGGTTAAGCTGAAGTTCTCAGTGGGTGTTAAAGACACCCATCTAAACAAATGATAGGATGAACACATCAGACAAACACCAACTGAGACATATCTACGCGACCACAGCCTTGTGAATTCCAAACAAGCCATGAGGGCCAGAGATTTTAAGATTTGGAAATATTTCCATCATTCATTCTTTAATACTCCTCTAGACAACCAACCTTGTTTTTACATAACACACACACACACACACACACACACACACACACACACACACAGAGACATACACACTGAGGGTGCAGCAAGCAGGACACTAGCTCTTCAGCACACACACACACACACTGCTGAGGGCACAGCAGTGAACTCAGCACACACCAGCATCCACGATCCTGATCTTCCCCCACATTCCATGGTGGTCACTTGGGTCCCACTCACCTTGCTCCCCATTTGCCTGCATAAAGCCCAGTATAATTCCTAACCCAGCACCTTTCACACTTGAGTATAATTTACCCGTGGATCCCTTGAATCTTACACAGGATTGTATACAGTGAGCTACAGTCTTCCCACGACTACAACCCACTTTCTCGAGCACTATGTTGGGAGCTTATGTTTTGTGGAGAGGAGGGGAGAGAAAGTATGGATGGATGAGGGAGGCGCAGGGATGTTAGCCCACACCTAACTCCCAAACATCTGCATGTTGTTTTCTGTTTCCCTTTCTAGTAACAATCTTATTCAGGGTTTTTATAACAATTGTGGAGATGCTCTTCCCCCACAAACCAGATGTTCACTCACACAATGGTCACCAAAGTCACCGACCGCTGTCTGATAAGCTGGCACTCCAAAAACCACCGACTCTAACTTTTACGACAACATTTTGGATTTAGGGCTAAATCAAAAGGGCAGAAATTGTCAGCACCAATAACCATGGCCTCATTAAAGTCCTAACTGCAGCTACTAAAGTCCCAGGAACAATACTCACACATCATTACTTTCCAGACTTATGCAAATAAAAGGGAATAAAAGATTTGGAGATAAGTTCACAGAACTCCAGTAAATCAAGTTTTCAATAACTGTCCATAAATCTGTTAACTACCTAAGTTTGGAAGGCTAATTTTAGGTCATCTATCACGGAGGCTTAAATACCTTTACCTACTTTCAGTATGTCAAAGCTCAAATTTATACACATAAGTTAGTGGACATGTTTTCCAAGGGCATATGCTGTCTAGGAACCCATACATTCAGAACATATTTGAGAAAGATGTATTTCAATTATGAAACTGAAAAAAATCACTTCAGCTCATCATCGTGCACAGTTTCCGAGCACAGAAAGGTAATTCAGAGTTCCTCAGTCACGTGAGAAGTACAGACTTCACAGCGGAGGAATCTCTAAGGATGCCCACCTGAGAGCAACCAGTGTAAACACCCAGGCTGTTGTAATCAACTCCCCTTTAATTAGCAGTGAGACCTGCCCAGTTCTGACCAGTCATTTGGAGCTGACCTCTGACAAGTACTTACAAGCCATCGAAATCTCATTTGATTTTATAGCCTCATATTTGTTATTGGGCTAATCTTTACCTGTTCTACATCACACAACAGCTCAAATATTTGAATGGCCCAGCAATAAATTTCCATGGTCCCCCTGGGTCAGTCAGATGTTAGCTGTTAAGTAAAGCTAAAAGGATCTATGCTTCATAAATTTCCTTCAGGGTCCACATTTGCTCTTACAGGCGAGGCTTTCAAGCCCAAACATCTTTATAGCTATGTGCAGTGATTTATTAACTCCGCCTTGTTTTATCCAGAAAGATCAATCACATATGTATCAATAAGCCGGTGTGCTGGGGACTGCCTTTTATTGTACATATAACCACCTGCCTTTAATACAAACTCCAAGCTGAAGCTTTGGTAAGCGATCGCTGGATTTGAACAGCCTTCACCTGTTTCTAATTTGGTACAAACCATATGGTTTAGCTCTGCTAGTTTGTTCTAAGCCAGTCTTTCCTCTTTTGGAACCAACCATACAAAAGAAAACAAATCCACGGTACAAACCCCTACATTCGAGGATGTTACATACCCACCCACCCCAAGCAATCTGCGCAATTGCTTTGAGCAGCATTTCCCACAAATAATAGAGTGATGGATACTTTGGAATATGAAATTATTACATTTCTTTGAAAAAATTTAGATATGTCCAACACTATTCTTGAGAATTCTAAGTCATGTTCAAACTGTAAAAATGACTACTTTATCTCAGTACTTCAAAAAAAGATAACAGCCATATCTAGCTGCCTGTGTGGTCAGGAGCTAGTGGAGGAATTTACATCAGGCCAGGAGAAACCAAGGCTTTCTTTTCCCTTTCCTTGTGCCTCTCCAAATTAGACCAAAAGTTTGCAAGGCAGGGAGCCAGCAGAGAGTGCAACAACGTAACCAGCACGGTAAAGTCAATAACAAAATTAAGAGTGTCTGGGTACGAGGGCAGGAGAAAATCCCCAGGAAAAAGTGACTAATAGAAATGTCTAGCAGAGGCAGAAGTCAGCTCTGCCTCCTGCAGCTCCCTGGACTTCTTCCCCTCCAGCCACAGGGACTTAACACCGGCCACGGCTGGCAGGGCATCTCAGATTCAGATCTGCCTTGTCTGAGGTCCACTGCAAATGTCTGTTCCGAGGCCTTTACAGTCCCAAGGCAGAATGGACTGCCTCCCTTAAGGCCTGCCAGCATCCACACGGCATGTGGCCGCAGATACTCACACCAGGCTCTGTTTCACAATCACACAGTTACTAAGCTGTCTGGTGCCGGGTATGGGGCCAATGCTCATCCAACAATTTAGTTTACCAACAAACTAATGAAATCATAAAACACTTAAGAAGTAATGCTTACTTGTAGAAACACGGTATATGTATGTGGCTTTAAAAGTCAAAGTATTTTATACGCCGGGCGGTTAAATAAAGGTGCGTTTACATGTTTACTAGCTAAACTACAGGAACTCTAGCCTCAGTTCCTCGACTCGGAACCAATTACTCCCGACATAACTTGAAGCCCCACCCTGAGTTGCACTCTCTCGATTTTGTAAGGAATACCCTTCTAGTCCTCTTTGACTGACTGGCTTAGAAATGACGCACAATCTAGGGAGAAAGAGGAGGCCCTAGCTCTAGTATACTTCGCTCCCCACTTCTTCCCCACATACCCACACGTCCCTTCCCCCTACTCTCAGAGTCACCACCACAAGCTTTGGTTACATCAACAAACAGCCCCCACACTATTACAGCCATGCGATGATTATTTTGAGCCAAGCCACACAATGTACGGTCACTGTATTTGTTTCTCTGAAAGCTGGCTTCCATGAGTTCACAGGTTTGTTTTCTCTTTCATTTGCTAAGTGTATCTGTATGTCGCATTTCTTTCCTGATCTGAACATGATGAAATTCCCCTCTTGCTGTAATTACGGCCTTCCTCTTTCTCTGAGCCCTCCAATCCCCGGCTCTACCAATCCATGGGAGCTGAGGTACTGCGTCCCCCCACCCTCAGACCCTCCCACTGCAGCCCTGGGTTGGCTCTTCCTCTTCTTGAATGATGGCTTCCTCTACTCAACTCCTGCCCTGGTGCTAACAGGGTCCACCTCCTGGGGGTTCCTAGGAAAGGTGCGAGGCGGCTTTCTTCTTCCTTTTTAGGTCTGTTGAAGGAGCAAAGGTCTATCCCCTCCCTCGAGGGCCCTGAGGACAGACCAAAGTTCAACCTGGGGACCAGTGAGTTTACTGGGCTTACGTACAGAGCATGGGTGTCCCCAGAAGGGCCACACAATGGGAAAGCCTCAGCCAGCATGGATGACATCATTGGGGCCTTAAAAATTTCTGAGGGGAAATGATTTCTGCAGTCTAGATTTATCTGTCAAATTAATCATCAACCCAATGTACAGGTAGTGTGTGGGGGGGTTACTTCAGACATGTAAGTCTTTGGTATAGAGTGCTGTCCACTGAGCAACACTGCTACCACCGTCAGAACCGCTGGGCCCATTCAACAGGTGACCCTCAAGGTCGGGCCTGGAGAGGGTCATTGCCCCCAAGGTGCTAGCTGACCCCTCCTGCCCCTCACAGCCAGTTGTAGGTAATTCTGCCCCAGTTTCACGTGGCCTCGTGGTCTAGGGAGATGCTAGAATACAGACCATGGGAGGTTTACTGCAGAGGGCAGACTTTTCTTCCGTGTGTCTCTTTTGTACACTTCTAAGTAAATGTTTTCTTCAAGTACATTGCTCACTTATTTTTCACAGAACTAATACCCCTTTAACTCTAGCACCTGAATCAAGAAATAGAGTACTGCCAACATGCAGCTCAGTGTAAAATTTCCACCAAAAGTACTGAGCAGAACTCTCTAGAACTACAAATCAACTTCTGAGTCAACTGTTAGTGAGGGGCAGAATCACCATGACTGGGACAAAGCCAGCTGCGGCTGGATGCCTCAGACACACGGAGCAAGAGGCCAAGGAGGCAGAGTTCTGCTGAGAGACAGTGACTGCTGCAGCTGCCCCATGGTCTCCCACAGCCACAGATTCTACACATCTGGCGAGTCCTTGTGGATGCCACCTCAAGGGCTTCTGTGGGAGTAAAGAAGCATGCACATCGTTCTGTGACTGGTGGCTGAGAGCAGTTTTACTGACAGCACTATCTAGTACATCCCACTGACTCCTAGTTAGTATTTCACTGTCAGTCTGTTTCTATTTGCTCTATTTTTCACTAAAGCAAATAATGACACATCAAATATCATCACGTGCGTTTTTCTGAGCACTTCTCTCTGGTGGGTATACTCAGAAACACTGTGTCCCATTGTACTAGATTCTGCCAAATGGTTGCTACTACTAACTTACAGAACAATGTGTAAGTCTTGGAAAGAAATATAATAAAAATCATGGCATGAGTCTCATAATTGATGAATATATATAAATGTATGTATAAATTTAGACCAGCTCCTGAAGCATAGGACTAGAGTTTTCGGAGTGGTTATTATCGATCTTAATCTCATATTCCTAGAATATAATACCAGGCCTATTCACATGTACTGGGTCAGCTTGGCTAGGCTGGAAACAGTCCCAGAATACTGATGTTCAGATGGATCCAGGTTAGCTGAGTAAAAGGTAACTGCAGGCGATCGGGAACGCAGCCATTCCGTTCTGATGGCCATGGTGATTAGACAGCAGGAGACACAGGCTGCCTGGAGATTCGCTCTCTGCACACCGTCTGCATGGAGAGCTCTCCCTCCTGCTGACCAAGAGCGACTCCAGTCCCACTAGCAGCTGGAATGGCAACAGCTTCCTGCGGTCTCCACCTGGTCTCCTTTGGGGTTCCGCTCAGCAGCTGGATGGATCTACCCTGCCTTCCAATCCTGTCCTGGACTGACCACCTGCACCAGAGCTTCAGCAGGGCTGGCTAGAGGCTCCTTGCCAGTCCTCCAACTCCCCGATTTGAATTTCGACTTCCCCAGCTCCTCCCACAACTGCAGAAAGACATGTTTCTATACTAAACCATTATTCTGGAACATTTATATTGACTCTGTTGTCCTGACTAAAATCTAGTTGATTCAATACCTTTGGTGAGTTTCTGGCTGAGCCATTCACTGCCGCTACCATTTGTTCTCTCTCTCTTTCCCCGCTTTTCTACTCAGGTGCCCAAGGTTTCATTCAGTAACTCACACAGAGGGGAGTTCTCAACTATGTGTTCTTGGGTTGAACACAGTCTCCTGTGAGTTTTGAGCACTCTAATCCTGATACACTTTCATATAGCTGTTGGCCAGACTTCCTGTGGTTGTACTAATGTGTATATCATTACTCTTTTGTTCCTGGCTCACCGGGAATTTCCTATGTACACCAACCTGGTCTGAAACTTGTGGTAATCCTCCTGCCTCTGACTCTAGGTGGGACTACAGTCATGTGCCACCACACTCAGCCATTTACCATTTTTAATGTCAAATAGCTTCCACCAACTTCTTTTTGCTTGCTGATCGTTACCTTTTGTCCTCACCATTTCCACTTCCACACTTCGGTTTTAAAGAGCAGCTGAACAGCTTTCCTCACTGCAGACCCGGCTTGGCTATTCGTGCCGCCATGCTTACAGGCCAAAGCTGTTCTGCTCGGTTGCTGGCAGATTACATCTGATAATTTACGAGGAAAATAGATTTTCAATGCCCTGCAGTGGATGACTTCAAATGCCAACAGTTTTAACGGTAACCAGAGTTCCTTTTTTCAGGCTGCTTTTCTAAGCTACACACCCGCAACTCTCCATTTGTTTCATGAACTCTGACTCAAATTTTATGGATGTTATTTCCTCCTTTATCTTTTGAGAATTCTCGATATCCTTTCTTCAGTCTTTTTTTTAGATTTCTGTTTCCTCAATGCATGGATTCGCCTGCTTTCTAGACCTTTCCCCACAGGCTGTGGTTTCCTCTTTGAGTTTTTTATCCTGTGCTCACTCCCTCTAGACAAAGAGTTGCATGCTGCCTTGGACTGCTCAGAACTCACTACCCTACAGCATTTCTCACAACAGCACCACTGACACTTGGGACCAGATAACTCAGGGGTTTGTGGCAACAGAGGAGGCTCTGTATGGAGCCAAGTAGAAGGCGGCATGTCTGGCCGCTACCCTCTAGATGCTACCAGCATGCTCCCTGCTCCCAGTCAGAGGCACGCTGCCCCTGGGTGATGAAAACTGACCCAGTTGAGAACCACAGCCACACTGGTATTGTGCAGTGAGTTGGCATACAGTACAGACATGGCACCATGGGGTTTCTGCTTTCTTTCCGTTTCACAGGCGGAAAAACAGAGGGTCTTTAGCTATGCCCTGACTGGGAAGCATGGCCCCGGCTCTTAGCTTCACAAAGGTGGCTGGGCTCTGCTCATCTCACGAGTGGCTTGACAACTCCTAAGTTTCATTCTCGGTTCTCTTAAAGGACCACAATCCCAGGCCTATCTGCTCCCCGCTGAATCCAGTGCCGCACGGGCTAGTGTTCTCCCTGCTCCCTATGCTGGGATTGAACCCAGAAACCTTAAACATACTCTGCAAGGGCTCTATTACTGAGGGACATCACAGCTAGCTTATGTTTTCAATTCTTCTTTATGATTATTTCCTCTCCATTACTGTCGGCAAAGAGGTAGAATTTGGGTGGGAGAGTTTTTTCAGTGAGATGTAGCCAATCTGCATCCTCTCAGAAAGGACCAACACCCTCTCAAATCTCTGAGGAAAAATAACATGCTATTTACCAAATTCTTTTTAACCAACTTATAAACCTCTCATCTTGTGATTTGTGCAGAACCACAAAATAATCAAACAAATCCTTGCATCTTTCAGATGGAATATCATTCATCAAGTTCACAACTAGGAGGTGACTGCTAACAGGTTTTCTTTTAGTAACAAGAGTTTTAGGCTGGAAATGACAAAATCCTGCACCATATACTCAAAAATAAATATGACACCTGTGGAATATTTTGCAAGAGACGTTGCCTGAATAAATTCATGTGTCATCCACACTTTAAAAAAAATTTAAGTGTAGGAGTCAATCAAACTCCAAGAGTTCTGCCACTTCTCATTAGCTAACCAAACTTCTGTTTATACAAATTAAAATAATAAAATGCTTCAGTTGCTTATTGGTGCGTTTAATTAACTTATAACAGTAAGTTCCTATAGCTGACTACAGTTAACACTTCTAACATTTCATCACTAGACTCTCCACACCACGAACCTGGGAGCTATCATTTATAGTAATGGGAGTTACTAACAAGCATCATGGGAAGAATTAATTCTTTTCTAAGTCTTTTAAAAAAGGTTTCTATTAATATGAGTAGCACTCAACATTCTAGGCATTATTAACACCAGTTTTGGCTCAAAAGGAAATATGGAGAGCCGCTACTATAAATTTAAAACCAATCCAGAAGCTAAAATGCATAGAAAATGTATGAGTTATGAGCAAAACTAGCCACCCACCTCCACGCTGTGCTCACAGTGAAGCGAAGGAAGGAGAAGCTATGTCTAAGAAACATGGAGCCTGGTCTCAAGGAAGCCTTTAAGAAACAAATCGAACAATGTTGCACAGAAACGGAAATTCTGAAGAGGTTAGTACAAATATTAGCCACACCATTGTGTGAGTCCCTGTGGAAGAGCAGAGATGACCAAGGGGAATCTGCTTAAATATCCACACCGTACCGGCAGTCAGTGTTTGCACATGTATACATTACGTGACAGCAGGGGTGTCAGGAGGTGAGGACTTGCGTAGATCTATCTGTTTGCTAAATTGCTCTCTGAAATAGATGAACTGAATGAAAATGTCATTACCAAAGGACTGTTCTCTCTCCTCTACATGCTCATTAAATTTGGCTTTAGACACTCTAGTGTTGGTCAGTTTGAGAAACATAAAACAACGTTTCCTGGTTTAAAAACTATTATATTTATTTATTTGTGTGTGTCTGTGGGTAAACGTATCTTTCATCATATGGGCCCTGGGGATCCAGTTCAGATTGTCAGATGTGGTGGCAAGTGCCATCTTGCTGGCCTTTTCTGGTTTTAGTTTGAATTTTCCTGGTTACTAGTATGGTTATTTTTCTTGTACTATTAGATGTTTAAGGTTTATTCTGCTATAATACCTTCTTAAACACTACGTCCATATTCTAGTAGGCTGCTTGCTCTTACTACTTTTATGTAAAGATATGAAAAACATACATCCTGGAGCCAAGAGGATGGCTCAGTGGGCAAAGCAACTTGCCTTGCAAATGTGAGGACCTGAGTTTGAATCATAAAGGCATGTGCAGTACCATCCCTAGCCGCTAGGAGCCAGATAGCCTGGGTACCCTGCAATGAACAGTAACGGCCTCTCTCCAGTGAGGTGGAAGAGGGGGACCTGTGTCTGAAGTTGTCCTCTGACCTCCACACCTGTGCTGTAGTCAGATGTTATGGCTTATACATGTCCTCCACAGACAGACAGACAGACAGACAGACAGACACACACACACACAGAGACACAGACACACAGACACACACACACACACACACACACACACACACACACACACACACACACACTTCTGGACAGACCTTGGGTTAATCTGTGGGCTTTAAAGTATTTTCTCTTGATCTGTGGCTTGCCTTTTCATTCTGTTTTCTTTTGTTTATAAGCAAGCTGCTTTTTCTCTTCAATAAAATCAAATTTATGGAATCTTTCTCAAGGTACAGGCTATTTCTGTGATTTATTTAAGAAATCCTTTCTGGATTCAAAGCCAAGGAGTTTTTCATTCTAAAAACCAGAATCTCATCTTTACTGGAACAAAACAAGTTCAACCAGCAGGGAACAGAACTGTAACTACTATGTGGTGTTGGCGAATGCAGACGTGATGGGTTACAGTGGACCTCCAGGTACAGATCACTGTGTGTGGGTTCTCTCGTACTGTTCACACTTTCTGGAGGCTGTCTGTTACCTGTGGCTTTTCAGATCAGTAAACGGGGGCTAGATGACCCAAGCAAATGTTCAGAGGGTGAAGGAGGAAAAGCATGAGTTCTCCTCAAGAACACACGGCTTTTATCCTTTAGAAGCCAGGCTGATCTGGCTATAGTGATACAACACTCAGGGGCTGGAGGCAGACTGGGCTACAGAGCATGACCTTATCTCAAAGAAGGAAAAAAAAAAAAGAAAGAAAAAAATGAAAACTACCACCACATCACAATTCAAATGTAGCTCATCTCTGTTAGGTACAGGTAGGAGTAACTGTATGTTTAAATAAAGTTATGTTTATTATAACCAATGTGACCAAAAATAAATATACATTCATATATTTTGACTCAATTTTCTAATTACTCAAGCCTAGTGTGAGTAAATTTATTAACTACTCAAGCCTTCTTTGAAGGGAATTTGAATTTTTGCTCCAAGATTAAATTATAAATGTATTTCTCTTTCATCTACACCTAAAAATAAAAGACAACTGAGCCACGTCAAACACATCGCTTACCAGGCAGGGATTTGAACTGCATGCCCGTGAGTGCAACGTGGGCAGCAGCTGGTCTGTGCCAGCACAGCTGCCCTTTGGGGCCTTCTAGCCTCTGCCTGGACTTGTAACCGCTGCCATGTAACTAGCTCACATGTCTAGGGACCACTGAATCAAGCATGCTTTTGCTGGCTCTCTCCAGCCTGGCCCCGTGCTGGCCACCAGCCCCTCCTACACCAAGAACGGCTGTCTGCGGCCCCAAGTGCTGCTGTGGGGCGCACTGGTGACTCAGGGCCCACCCAGCACAGACCGTCCTGGACAAAGGGGCTCTCGTCACAGACAGGTCATCTGCAGAATATAGCACCTTGCTCAGGACTCACAGCTTTTTGTTTTCTTGTTTTTCTAGACCACAGTTGCAGAATCTAACCACCAGATAAAGGAGCGTAACTGTAGGCTTTCCAAGACTTCTCCACACAGCATCAACTGCAGACACTGGCTTCTTAGTGTACCAAAAACATCAAACACTTAAGAATGAAAGGAAACAATAGCACGTCTTTTAATAAAACGCCAGCGAAGTCTCGGGTGATCCTTGCCAGAGTCCACAGCACCTCTGCTGTCGTGAGGTAATATGAAAGACTGTGAAGGTCAGCCCATGGAACACCTCACTGCTATTCTGGGGCCACCTGTGACAAACATGAGGTCATGCATTGTAAAAATGTAACCTGATTTCCCTTATACCACAGCCCACCAGTCACTAAATACATTATCCCTCCATCCCATCTCCCCTCTGAGAATTTCTGAACCTCTATTATGATTTGAATATATTGCAAACCAGAAAAGCAGGAGTTCAGGTTGGGGCCACATGTCATCGTCATCTGGTTTTCCTTTCTGTCCCGCTGTCCCATTACATTACTGAAGTTTAATTTAGTTGGATGCAGAAAACTGAGATGACAGAAATACCCGAGAAGACTTCCTCATCCAGATAGTAACATCAGCACTGCTAAAGCACACTTCATTAAAAGCGACACACACAATATACTTCCAAGTGTCAGCAACGAAACAGCCATGGCATTCCTTCTGACTCACGCTCCACATTTCCCTCTCAGCGGAATGCCAGATCTTCACAAGGTGTTCATTTCCTGTCTCACCCAGCAACCACCTTCTGCATTTTTATTGTGTTGATCTCTCCTGCCTGCATTTCCATGGGGATTCCTCACTTTAAAACATTCTTTGCTCTCACTCCCAACATGGCCCGCTCAGCAGTGCTGCCCAGGCCTGGGATTACAGTGAGCAGAAGCGAACAGCTTGCCGTGGTCCTAAGGGACTCCATGAAAAACCAGTGTCCTGGCGAGAGCATCTAGAGTTAAGGCTGTGGACCACAGTGTGGAGGGTCAGGTTACCTAATAGCATTTGCAAAATGGAGCATCCTTTATTCTCCTAACTCAACTAAAACAAAAAGGAAAGAAAAGAAGAAAATCTTCCTTTTTTCAATGTCAATACAAGGATATGAGTTTAATACTTAGAAAAATGTAGATCCTACATTGCAAATATTTCAGACACGAGGAGAACAAAACAAGTAAGGCCAGGCACAGTGGTACAAAATGGGACCCCAGAACATACAAGACTGAGGCGGGGGGACTGTTAAGTTTGAGATGAGCCTGGACTATACGATAAGACCCCACACTTGATACAACAACGAAGATGAATCCCCACTTGTACAGCTGATCTGAGTGATTGTTACGATTCCGTGAACACACACATCAAAGTGCTTCATTCTGGAGATGCGTACCAAGAGAGCGCTGAACAGCAGACAACAGAGACCGGAACAGAGGACGGCAAATGATGGGAGCGTAAGAAGTACCTTGCAGAGAGCAGAAGGGCTATGTACAGCTACGATTTGGATTCTGGACGTGGCTAGGGAAGGCATTAGAGGCAGATGGGGCAGCATGGACAATGAGTAACAAGGTCAAAAGCAACAGGAGGTATCTGGTACAGCGCATGCTCAGTGTCACTCCAACACGGGGAGCGACTGAAGCGTTAGCAGAGGCCAGCTGGGAACTCTTCGGTCTGAACATATGTTCTACCTTCTTTTTAGGAAGGACTGAGGACTCTAGGAGGCGAACACTCCTTGGGCCCCGGTGTTTCCCGATCCCAGATGTGGTGCACCTGGCTGCTTCCAGCTCCGGCTGCCCTGACTTCTCTGCTGTGACAGACTGCACCTTGCTTGAGCTGTGAGCTGAAATAAACCCTTTCTCCGCTAAGCTGCTGAGTATTTTTTCGTGGAAAGAAACGAAGTCAATTAACAAATGGAGGTTGAGAATTTTTATAGAAAGGCACCTATGAATCTTTTAAGACACACTGACAGGGAAACGGAAACCAGGAGACAGAATTACCACGCTCCCACACAAGAGCTCTGGAGCTTTCATTTACATTTTCACTGTGAGCATTGTAATAGTGAAATCTCAGGCACTCACCTCACCATATAAATGAAGTTCAAACGATTTTATCTGCTTCAACAAGATGACATCAAAAACCCCAAATCCCATTCATTCATTCACTCACTCATTCATTCATTCAACAACTCAACATTAGCTGCTAAGCAGCAGGCTGAGGGAGCAGAGGGTCAAAGATGCTCACGGCTATTCCAGTCTCCTGTGTCTTTTCTTAAATGTCTTGCTGAAAGGGAGCTTCATGGACTTCCAGACCTGCCTAGGGGGCTGACCTGTGTGGTGAGCCTTTTACACTCTGGGTCACAAAACAAGGAGCATGAGGTAAAACGTCTGTTCACCTTCATGAGAAGCAGGCCCACAGGCAAGGACTAGAAACTTGGCTCAGAATCATCTGAGTTTGGACACATCACGATTTCTCTGTACTTAGAAATTCAATTCCTAAAAGAAATCAGACCCAAGCAGATAAAGAGGGAAGTCCTGGGATTTTGGTGCACCAGAAGGAGTAAACTTAAGTTCAAAACAAAACAAACAAACAAAAATCAAGGAACGTGAAGAACAGCGTCCATATTGCCTGGGTTCCAAAATCCCACCAGAAAAAACCCAGCTGCCCATCTTTTAGAGATCTGCAAAGTCCTTTTGTAGATGTGCCAAGAAGTTTCTAAAAGTACCTGCCAATTATACCACTCCATTTCTCCAAGTGAAAATAAAAGAAAGGAAAAAAAAAAAATCCCATCTCCCTCCTCCCCACAAAAGTGAAAAAAATCCTCCAGACATTTTTGAGGGGTTGGAAAGCCATTTATCGACTCTGGCCAGTGGGACCTAGCCCACTCAGTGGCATTTCGGTTTGGGTTCTGAATAGGTCATCCTCCAGACAGCCTAGTAGCGAAGTAACGATGAACAATACAGTTTCTTTCAAAACCACTTTGAACTCTGCATTTTAGTCTTTGGTGAAGGAAGCAAGACACATACTGCAGCTGAACCTCTGTGACAGCCCCTCCTGTTCTTGGTCGAGTCTTGCAGGGACCTGCCACAAAGACCTCAGAGTTCCCCTTTATGGTGTGCGGTGCACAGCCACCGTGTGAGCAAGGAACCACTCCACGGCCAAGCTTATAACAGGCCAGACGGAGGGAAGAGCGGTTGCCCTTCCTCCATACTGCATGAAGAGCCATGAACTCTACTGCCTCACACGCAGCGGCCTGCAGAGGCATGCAGTCAGAAAGAGCAGCAGCTGGGAATCCGAGGCCTCCAGGACATTAACTATAATCTATACAATGAGTCATTCAATTCCTACTTTCCATCTCCCATGAAGGCCCGATTTCATTTAATACCCTGGAAAGGTTCCTATCAAGCCGAACACTTAGGCAGGAAGCAAGCTGTGTCTAACCTGCTCTCAGTGTCTGGGGTAGAGTAACCATCAGCTAACAGGTTGATTCAATCAACAAGCATAGTCAATTACTTTATTCCTACTTATATTTCTACATCCATGCTCTTCCAAAAAAGGATTTGAAGGCTTTTCTAAAACTTCATAAAGTCAGCCTGAATGTTTAATAGTTCACAAAAATCTAAAACAAGTCTAAAATGCATCATTAACTAAGGTAGTGGTAAGAAAGATGCATAATACAACATACTATAAGATGCAATTCACTTTAGTGACATTAAAATGTTAAAAATACATATGTTTAGTCAACATAATACAATGGGTTCCAGCAAAAAGGCAAAGCAGTAGAAAACAAACTTCATTCATAAAAAATGCAATTGTTGTGGTTTTCCTGGAAAAATAAAACTGGTAACACAATCAAGCTGAAGTCTAGCCAGCCACCATAGACTGTTGAATTGCCCATATGCTCAGCTGCCCCTTCACAAATTACCTAGGTGATCTAAAGAAAAAATATTTTAACATTCTGAGAGATAGCCCTTCTTCAAGTTTCCAAAATGATTTCCCATATAATTCACATTAAAGTCAAATTATTATGAAACAAGTTGATAAAAATCTGGAGGGACATTTACTTTCAATAATATGGAATACAAGGAGGATCAGAGGGTGAAGGAAGCCTGTGCTTCAGTAAGGTGGGGACTGTGAGGGACTAGGCAGGTAAAGATGCCTGCTGTTAAGTCCAGTGACAGTAAGTTGATACCCAGGCCCTGAAGGTGAGCACCAACACCCAAATTGTTCTCTGACCTTTGCATGCACATCATGGAATGCAGGCACATGTGTAGGTATAACAAACACATGCCCATGCAAGTGCGCACACACACACACACACACACACACACACACACGAACATGCACACATACATGCAGTAAATAAATGTAAGTAGAAAAAAGAAAAAGAAAATCTTAAGGTACTCTTTTTCAAGTCATATCTGCTCATGGTTTACTAAACAGAGATCCCTTCATCCTTAAGTGATGTTTTTCATCACTAACTACATTAAATGATGTCAGAGAAAATAGTGGAGAAGATTACTCGAAGGGCCTATCCTCTGGAAATACATGATAGATAGATAGATAGATAGATAGATAGATAGATAGATAGATAGATAGATAGATGATAGATAGACAGACAGACAGACAGATAGATTAGATAGAGAAAGCAAAAGTGTCAAAATTAACTTGGTCAAAACTCTGGAAAACAATTAAAGCTTCCACCAACCTACTGAACACTGCCATCAAGCAGGAAGAGGGAAACAAGAAGGGAGCTCCAGAGCCCTGATCTGGAGGCTGGAGACCGCAGCCTGCACTCCAGTGTGGAGCCTGCAATTCTCAAGGAAGCAAAACAGATCTTACTCTCCAAAAACTGACTATCCAACCAACTTAGTAACGATGCTGAAAAAGCAAATCTGTCGAGGAAACAAACAACATGCAAAACCAGAAGTGTCTCAGTGTGTGAGAACTGTACAAATGGCAACAAGTATAAAGAGAACATGAGGACATGAGTCCTCCAGATCCATCTAGCCCTGAACTTACTATGTAGCTAAGGATGACCCTGAACTTCTGCACACCTGTACTTCTGAGAGGTCTTTAAAAACAAAGACTCTGCACAGGTCATGTAGGGTGCTTCTCACAACCTGACAACCGGTTTGATCCTGGACGCCACCCCCCCCAATAGAAAAAGAATTGACATAAAAATTGTCATTTGAGGCTGAGTAGATGGCTCAGAGGTTAAGAGCACTGGCTACTGTTGCAGAGGTCCTGAGTTCAAACCCCAGCACCCACATGACAGCACACAACTGTGTGTACCTCTAGTCCCAGGGGACTCTGGCACCCTCTTCTGGTCTCTTCAGGTACTGAATATGTATGGTACCCAGCCATACATCCAGGCACATCCATACATATGAAATAAAAATAAAGACAAAAAAAAATTTAAGAAATTGTCCTTTGATCTCCACTTGCATGCAATGGCACTTGGGCCCACCCCTTACCACACAAATAAATGCAATTTTAAAATATTTTTTAAAAATGAAAAAGACATTTCTGGCAAATGATAATCAAGAGAACTAGGAATTATTGAATTAAAAGCAGAAAAAAAGTCTTTGAGTAAAAAATTGTTCTAGGTGGGCAGACAGGTCATTATATACTGATAAAAGAGTCAATCCATAAAGGGTTGATGACATCGAGGGACAAAGACAGCATACTAGAGCAATGCAAAATGCACGAAGCAAATCCAGACAGACCTGAGGAAAGATGAAGATATTCTCACAGCGCAGGTTTGAGAGCTCAGACTCCACTTTCGGTCATGTGCACAACATCCAGGCAGATGTGAATAATTGCACAGGGGCACTGGTGGCAATATAAGCAACCAGACTCAACAGACACATGCTGCAAGCCCTCCCTCCCCCCACACCATGTAGATAAGGCATTTCAAAGCACATTCTTCTTCAGTATATGTGAAACACTCCAAGATAACTCAAAAAATAAATCTTAATTTTAAAAAAAAAGTCACAAAAATAATTGGTCACAATAGGATAAAACAGAAGGAAAATAAAAAATTTAAAAATAAATACATAAACTCAAATAGCATTTCTTCAACTGATGGGTGAATGAAAAAAATCACAAGGGAAATCAGATAGTATGTTGAGATAAATTTATAAAAGCTAACCGTGACATTAAAATATCTCAATATAATATTACATCGAATAAACTAGACAAGGAAGAGAAGACAATACGCCAGCCAGCACAATGAAGAACATCACAGAGAGTGCAGCTTACAAAGTCGGGGACATACCACCAATAGACTCAATGAAGCTGAGAGAGTCTCTACAAAGACTAAGCTGACAGACCTTTCACCTATGACAAATGAATCAGATACAACGCTGGAGGCAACAACACAGACCTCACTGAAAAAAAATGATGACGGCAAGTAAACAGTAGGAGCAGCCGACGGCACCAAAAAATCAGACCGACAGCTCGGATGGAATAGGTGTGCATGAGAAAGAGCGGAGGGATAGAGTGGCTGCAGAAAACTGGAACAGATACACAAGAAGAAGAAACTTCTCAGTGAGTCAGGAACCTCTCTAAAATAAAAGTCCAAGACCAGACGGCTTCACTGGTAAACTCAAACAAATATTTAAGAAAGGATTAACAGGAACCCTCAAACTCTCCAAAAAGTCTGAGTGGGGATCAATGCCTTTCTTATGTTAGGAGGTTAGGCTACTCTGATCCTAAAGCCAGATGCACACTAACAAACAAAAATGACAGGCTTACAAGTACAGGTATAAAAACTGTCGACAAAGTTCAGCAATCGGAATCTAAGAGCATGTTAAGAGGATTATAGGCCACGGCCAAGTGGGATTTTCACAGGAATCAAACATCTGATGAATGTGATACACCACAGTGACAGCAGAAAACAATGCAGCCCCTGGAGCATCCTTCACAGAAGAGACACAGGGAAAACAAAGACCTTCCTGAGCATGGCTGGGGACACTCCTGAAGGTGCTTGGTACTCAGGGGCAGAGGTCCAAGTGCGTTCTCTTAGAATGGAGAGACAGAGACGCCTGCTCTTCCAGCTGTTACTCAGTGCTGTGCTAGAAGTTCTAGCAGGAGCAATTAGGTAAGAAAAACAAGACAAAACAAAAAGCATCCAAGTCGGAAGGAATTCAGACTTTCTCTGTTCACAGACAACATTGGACCAATATATAGAAAATTCAAACAATCTGTGAGAGAAATGACAAAAACAATAAGATATACAGAAATATATTTAATCAAGGGCACGCAAAACTTGTCTATTGAAAAATATGAAACATTGCCAAGAAGAACCACAAAGGACCTAAATAAAGACAAGCTGTTACTATTATTAATTACCACTAAGATGCCAATACTTATTAATAAGATGGCAATGCTGCTCTGATCCATGGATCCTATACAATCCCTTCAAAATCAAAGTGGCTATTTTTTTTTCCAGTGTTGGCAAGCCTGATCCTCCAATTCCTAAGGAATTGCAAAGGACCCCAAATAGCCAAAACAGTATTGCAAAGGAACAAATTTGGAGTTCTTTCCCTTCAAAATTGCAAACATTATTATGGCCCTGGTATAAACACAGGCATATAGCCAACTGGAATAGAAATAACGCATGACCAATTGATTTTTTTGCAACAGGGATGCCAAGGCCATTGAAGGGAGAAAGAATAGCTTTTTCCACACACTATAAATTTAAAACAACAACTCCAAAATGGAACAAACAGCTACCTATAAGAATTAAAGAATTAATGTGGAAGAACACAAGGATCAATCTTTATGACCCTGGACTAAATGATGGGTTTCAGATATGACACTAAAGCACCTGAAAGAACAGAAAAACTGAACTTTATCAAAATGAAAACCCTTTTATGCACCAGGGGAACTAAGAAGGCGGTGAGGCAACTGTTTTAATTGTTTCCTCTTTACTCACTGATGGGGAATTGCCACCCTAGCATATTCATGCAACATCTCATCCTCGACTGATGGGCTTAAGAGCAGGTTATCAGACATGTGTGCTCATATCACCGAGGAAGAGGACGCTGCACACCATGACTACAGGACTGCATTCAGGAAAGAGTGAATAATCAGAATACTGAGGATAAATAAGCCAGAAACAACCACAATTCAATAGTGTTGGGAGGTGGAGCCTTTTCTTAAAGGGTGGTGTAGTCATAAGGATTCTGTTGTCATGAACAGATTTTGTCCTCAAGCTAGGACAACCGGACTTGACAGGAGCAATCTGGTTCCTTTACATGCCTTCCATCCCTCCCCCTACATGAGAATATGACTTCCTCCAGTCTGGAGGGTGCACCGAACGGGATAGACTCGGCCTCAGGGGTCAGAGGACATGTCAGGACCATGTGCCCGAGCTTCCCAGCCTCCGGAGCCATGAGAAAGAATATCTTGTTTATAAATCTCCCAGCACATGCGCACATCTGAGCACACGTGCACACCTGAGCACACGCGCGCGCACACACAGTGCTGCAACAGCACCAACAGATCAGACAAGAGGTCTGTTGAGATGCACGCGCAGTATAGTATCAAAAGCCGAGGTGCACCTGTACGATGTGACAGGTTCTCTCGGTGATTCTTCAGCACGTGGGAACTGACAATGGGGCCCAACGGAAGCCCTCCTCCTCTGCCAAGGTACATAATAATGGCTTCAAATTTTGAGGTTAAACTGTAACAACTCATAGAATGAAAAAATATTTGCAAATCACTTATCTGATAAGGGTCTAATATTCAGAATACATAAAGAAGTTTTACAACTTAACAACAAAAACCAATAACCAAGTTGGAAAATGGGCAATAGGTAAGGAGACATTTCATCCAAGACGATATACAAATGGTCACTAAGCATAAGAGAAAACAACGAAAACAGCACCATCCCATAAGGAAACGGCGACGAGGGAGTGCCCTTCACATCTGGAGTGCAGAACGGCACAGCTGCCAGGGGCAACGCTTTGGTGTCCTCTCAAAGGTGAACAGACTTCCTGCATGACCCAGCAACTGCACGGAGGTGAAGAAAAGAACTGAAAACGGGCATTCAAACAACTATGAGCAAATATTCGTAGTGACACTATTCAGGAGAGCCACAGGTAGAAATAACCCAGATGTCCATCAAGAGATGAATGAAGAAACAAGATGTGGTATACACACTTGACGGGAAATTATTGGACCATAAAAATGAATGAAGTACGACGGTGCTTCAACATAGACACATATTGAAAACATTATGCTAACTGAAAGAAGCCAGGAAGAAAAAGGTCACATATTGTATGGTCCATTTATATAAAATAGCCAGAATAGGAGAATCCATAGCGACAGAACAGACTGATGGTTGCCAGGGACTGAGGACGGGCAGGGGTTAGGGGGTAACTGTTTAATGGGCACAGGATTTTATTTGGGGTTTCAGAACTATAGAGGTGTTAGGTGCACAAAGGTGAAAATGTACTCAAATACCACTGAACACTCAAATCTTGAATTTTGTGTTATGTAAATTTCAAATTGATTTTTAAAAAATATCTAAGAAAAGAAAACAACCTCATATTCCCTTTGTCAAATACATACATTACAGGCTCTCATTCAATTTCTGGTGTTTTTTAAACTGAAAAGCATACTTGGGCTCAAGTCAATCATAACATTGGAAAAGGTATGGATCTAACTTAGTCAAGTGCTCCTTAGCTGAGAGCCATGTTCTTCCAGACATATAATCATCCCTCAACATCTGAGGGAGATTGCTTCCCACTCTCTTTCATGGTTGCCAGGACCCATGGTTCTCAAGTCCCTTATATAAACGGCATGGCTGTGCATATGGTCTACACATACTCTCTGTATGGTTTAGAGTCTTTTTAAGTTGCTTCTGAGTCCTACTATATGACGACAACCACACGTCCCAGCAACTCCACTGGTGCACAGCAGAACAGAGTGGGTGCTCGACACGCGCAAATAAACAGTCAGAGCAACACTGCTTATTGGCGGCTAACGAGCTGCTGTACTGGAGCTGGAGAGATGGCTCAGCAGCTAAGGGCACACTCTGCTCTCGCCGAGGACCCCAGCTCGGTCCCCAGCACCCACCTCAGGTAGCTCACAACTGCCCAGAACACCAGCTCCAGGCATCAGATGACTTCTTCGGCCTCCTGTGCGACGCCCCCTTCCCCCACATATACACATAATTAAAAATAACATAAAAAGTTAAAAAATCTTTAAAAGTAGTTCTTTTACTGTATTACTTAGGGTACAACTGGACATGTTCAATACAGACACAACTGGCTCCCAATACTTGTAACTGAATGTTGCTAAACTCATGGGTGCGGAACTCACGTGTAGGGATGGAGCACAAGGATGCCGAGGGCTGGCCACACTGCTAAGCTATCCTGTTGGTACTCTCTCTGCACAGCCCACTTTCCCTCTAAAGACAGTGATGCTAAACTGCTTTCAAGTTCCCTAAGTATACTTAGCAATATCTAACTTTCCATGCCATGGAAACGGGAATCTTCCTAATCTAGGGCAGTGGTTCTCAACCACATTATACATCGGAACCACCACTGAAGCTTTAAACATTACTCATATCTGAGTACTGCCAATAGAGGTAGGATCTCCGAGATGGGGTCAGGAATCTAGGGGTCAAAAGCTCAGTTTTTAAGGCTCTCAAGATGACTTTAATGTACAGCCAGAGTTGAGAATAATTCACCTAGAATATTCCATATCCCCATTCCCTGCCTGGCCACTGGTGCCTTACGCTCCTCCTGCTCCTCCTCTTTCTTGCCCTGACCCCACCTCCCAGGAGCAGGGGCTGCTGGGATTATAGTTCACAGACCAGGCTTACTCTGATGTTTTCTAAATGCCAATTATTTATGTTGGAAAGTAGTGTCTTTCTAGAAATTAAGCCATTTGACTAGAATTTCTGATGTATTAGTTTAAAGTCGCCTGCTCTGTCTCCTTACTCTCAAATGCCTGTATACATATTTGTGGTTTTTCTCCTTTTTTCATTCCTCAAACTGTTATTCCACCTTCCCTCTTTTCTTTCTAAGTCCCCTTCCAGGGCCTTGAGCACCGTTCCGCTGGTTCAAAGACCAGGCCTTCTGCCTCTTCTGCATCAGCACACTGCCCAGCAGCCCAGCTAACATCCACTCTTACCGTTACCGTTTCCTTCCATGCTCTTTCCTGGGCTTTTGCCAACTATTGTTCCTCAGTTGCTTCGCTTGAGACTTAGGTGACTTACTTTCAAATATCTTTTCTGGTGCATGTACTTAGGATATAAATTTCCCGGAGCCCAGATACAGCTACACTCCAAACTTTGACATGACATATTCTCATTACCATTCTGTGTAAATTTTATATGTCCTTTATGGTTTCTTCTGTTACCTGTAGGTTATTTAAATCTTACTTACAGTGTTAAGGGTCAACCCAAAACCTCAACACACACTAGCCAAACACTTCAGCACTAAGTCATATTTCCTGCTCCACAATTTGTCTGTTTTGACGGTCTCTCCATGTTGCAAGGCGTGCTTTCCAAAGTGACAGGTCATAGAGAAACTGTCCTCAATGAGAAGACACTTCACATTTCCAGTATACTCACCATTTCATCCCTGTTTCCAAGCAGCTTATATTAAAAACAGACAAGAAAGACACTTACTCTCTCTCCTTTTCAGTCAGCTTGTCATTGATATTATCTTTGATTGTTGATCTGGACCCCTTATGAATTATGGGATATCTGAGGGGTACTTGTAGGAAAAAGGAAATCATGGAGACCAAATGTGCAGTGTAACCAAGGGCGACGGCAATGCTTCCATCATCTTTTGCTGTAAATTCAAAAACAGAGGAAATTAAAACAACCATTTACCTTACAGACGTAGCTCTGAGGAGGTCTTATGCAAATAGGTAGGAAATAAAATATTAATCACTTACCTAAATGATGTGAATTTATGCAAATCTAAACACATTAACAAGGCTTGAAATTTCACCTACTAACTATTCTTAAAGCTATCTCCCAATGATTAGTGTGTTGAGGTCAAGATGTGATATACCTCTTATGTAAGAGTTCTTAGTGTGCCCAAATAGTCATTACTTTCTTTTACATCCTATCTATCACATAATGTGATTAGTCAGAGATTTTTAACGTAACATAGTCCAAATGCTGTACAGAATATTAATTCTGAAGTGAAGTAACAGAACATACTACCTCCTTACAGGGGGGGGTGGGGGGGTGTTATGCTTCAAGTAAGGGGAAATATGTTCCATAGTGAAGATCAAAAAACATATTGTTCATACACCAACCTAATCATATAATTTAGGTGGAGGTAACTAGAGGGAAAACACATGTGCCATACAAATGTAAGCATTTGGCTTTTAAAAAGCTACAAATTATATTCTAAAAACTCATCATTCATATTTCTGCTCCTATCTAAAGATAATAAATGATTATTCAAGTTCTCAGAACTCGAGGAATGCAACAGAAAGTCTCAAATGTCCCTAAGAAGGAAGAAAAGTCAAACTCCTACCTAGCATACAGTATTCCTTAAGGACCTTCAAAAGCTCCGCATGTGTAAAGATTGAATCCATGGACTAGGATATCCCAGCCATGGAGAGGGGGATGAAATGATCACAGCAACTGTGGCCTCACTACTGCTTGATGCCTAAGGACACCTTCAGCTTCAATTATTAACCCTATTTTTCATGTTGTTCTATTTATAGTTTTGATATCTGTACACCAGCTTTTTATGGCAGGGATGCCACTGCATGGTCCCTTCCGCAGTGAAGTCTCTGCCCTTGACTAAAATCAGTCTCTTAAGTTTCTCTTTGATCGTCCTGTAAACAAACATCACTTACTATTACTCACTTTTCTTCTTCCTAGACTTTGTCTGTAGTAATACTCTATCCAATAGTCATTCATTCACCAACAAATACTGAACGAGACTCCTCTTTAATACCGTCTTATTCATTTACAGACTGAAATCAAAGCAAACCAAAAACAAAGGCCCAAAGAGTCTAAATAACTGTCCGAAGTAACATCGCTAAGTCGGCCAACACCAAGGCCTCTGGTCCTTGCCCGCTCTCCCACACCATCACAGAACCTCCTCGTTAAAAAATCAGTATCTACTCACTTCAACTTGGAGTTCTAGAACGTACCAGGCGCTTGACACTTTGCACCACCCCAGTGTCTCCACACTTTTTTAGTAATGGAAAAGAACATATAAACAGTCTGTGATCCGGGGCTGGAGAGAGGCCTCCATGGTTCAGAGCACATGCCGCTCTTCCTGAGGACATGAGTTCTGTTCCTAGCACCCACATCAGGTGGCCCACAACCACTTGTCACCCCAGCTTCAGGAGGATCCAATGCTTCCTGGCCTCTTTGGGCATCAGCACACACATGCACGTAACTACACACAGATACAGATATACATACATGGTTAAAATCATAAAAATAAACCTTTAAAAACTGTCTGCAACCTCCCACTTCTGTAGTACTTCACAGGCAGGCTTCTCTCCACACAAGTCCATGGAAAAGTGGACAGCATTCATTTCGGATGACTAATGAGTCAATACTAATCAACATGCTAGGTATTTTTAGAGACTATGTCCTCTTGTCCCAGACACAGTCAGACTTTGATTACTAACAAGTTTGCCTCTATAGAAACCCATACATCATACTATACTAGTGACTAAAAGTACTTCACTTTAAGTGTGTGTGTGTGTGTGTGTGTGTGTGTGTGTGTGTGTGTGTGTGTGTGAGAGAGAGAGAGAGAGAGAGAGAGAGAGAGAGAGAGGAGAGAGAGAGAGAGGGAGGGAGGGAGGGAGGGGGAGAGAGACTTCTCAGGACCTGTCTATCTCGTTTTCTGACACAGTCTCTCACTGGTACCTGGGGCTCACTGATTTGGCTAGATTGACTTGAGCCCTGGGGATCCAACTCCTTGCACTGGGATCACAGGCCTGCACCAACTCCTGAACCAGTCACAGGCCTGCACCACACTTCCTGAACTCAGTCACAGGCCTGCACCACACTTCCTGAACTCAGTCACAGGCCTGCACCACCACTTCCTGAACTCAGTCACAGGCCTGCACCACCACTTCCTGAACTCAGTCACAGGCCTGCACCATACTTCCTGAACTCAGTCACAGGCCTGCACCACCACTTCCTGAACTCAGTCACAGGCCTGCACCACCACACTTCCTGAACTCAGTCACAGGCCTGCACCACCACACTTCCTGAACTCAGTCACAGGCCTGCACCATACTTCCTGAACTCAGTCACAGGCCTGCACCACCACACTTCCTGAACTCAGTCACAGGCCTGCACCACCATCCTGAACTCAGTCACAGGCCTCCACCACCCACACTTCCTGAACTCAGTCCAAGTCACAGGCCTGCACACACACTTCCTGAACTCAGTCACAGGCCTGCACCACCACACTTCCTGAACTCAGTCACAGGCCTGCACCACCACTTCCTGAACTCAGTCACAGGCCTGCACCACACTTCCTGAACTCAGTCACAGGCCTGCACCACCACTTCCTGAACTCAGTCACAGGCCTGCACCATACTTCCTGAACTCAGTCACAGGCCTGCACCACCACTTCCTGAACTCAGTCACAGGCCTGCACCATACTTCCTGAACTCAGTCACAGGCCTGCACCACCACACTTCCTGAACTCAGTCACAGGCCTGCACCACCACACTTCCTGAACTCAGTCACAGGCCTGCACCACTTCCTGCTCATCACAGCCGCACCACCACACTTCCTGAACTCAGTCACAGGCCTGCACCACCACTTCCTGAATCCAGTCACAGGCCTGCACCACCACTTCCTGAACTCAGTCACAGGCCTGCACCACACTTCCTGAACTCAGTCACAGGCCTGCACCACACTTCCTGAACTCAGTCACAGGCCTGCACCACCACACTTCCTGAACTCAGTCACAGGCCTGCACCACACTTCCTGAACTCAGTCACAGGCCTGCACCACACTTCCTGAACTCAGTCACAGGCCTGCACCACCACTTCCTGAACTCAGTCACAGGCCTGCACCACACTTCCTGAACTCAGTCACAGGCCTGCACCACACTTCCTGAACTCAGTCACAGGCCTGCACCACCACTTCCTGAACTCAGTCACAGGCCTGCACCACCACACTTCCTGAACTCAGTCACAGGCCTGCACCACCACACTTCCTGAACTCAGTCACAGGCCTGCACCACCACACTTCCTGAACTCAGTCACAGGCCTGCACCACCACTTCCTGAATCCAGTCACAGGCCTGCACCACCACTTCCTGAACTCAGTCACAGGCCTGCACCACACTTCCTGAACCGTCCAGCCTGCACCACACTTCCTGAACTGAACTCAGTCACAGCCTGCACCACACTTCCTGAACTCAGTCACAGGCCTGCACCATCCACTTCCTGAACTCAGTCACAGGCCTGCACCACACACTTCCTGAACTCAGTCACAGGCCTGCACCACCACTTCCTGAACTCAGTCACAGGCCTGCACCACACTTCCTGAACTCAGTCACAGGCCTGCACCACCACTTCCTGAACTCAGTCACAGGCCTGCACCACCACTTCCTGAACTCAGTCACAGCAGAGCCATTGCACCACCACACTTCCTGAACTCAGTCACAGGCCTGCACCACCACTTCCTGAACTCAGTCACAGGCCTGCACCACCACTTCCTGAACTCAGGTCCCCATGCTTCTGTGACTGGGGTATTTCCCCAGCCAAAAAAGTACTTTAAATTATGAATTCTCTCGGGATACTAAAGCTAGGAGAAATCTTAGATATCACAGCATGCAATACCATCAACTCACGGGTGACAAAAGACGAAGCCCAGGTGGACAGCTTAGCCCAAATCATATCGTGAAAACCGTAAGCGACAGAGTGAGGAAACTGCTTCCACGCCTCACAACATGCTGCTCTCCACTTATCTAAGTATCAGTCTCGGCTGAGGCTGGGAGTGCCTGCGCAGTGGCTGAACTCTGCCTCCTGCCTTCTAGAAAGTGCAGAGCCACCAAACTGCAAACACTCCGAAGAGCAAAAGGACTTGTGTTGAAAAGAACCTTCTTTCGAAGGGAGAGGAGGAGGAAGACTTAAGGGGCCCACACTTTGCATCACTGACACTTCCTTTATGGATCTAACACTCCCTTCCTACATGACCAGGTAGGAAAGGGGTTGAAAATTTTCAGAGAGCAACAAAAAGCCTTTTAATGCCTCCCAAAGAAGTCAAATACAAACCGCTAATGGTTAATACCTCAAGTATCTACATGCTTCTCATATTACTAAAGGGTAATGGTAAGAAAACTTACTTTGGCATATTTTTAGATTACATATACATCTTCACTAAGAGACCGGATCTCGATTCACCTCCTCACAGTGAGTAAAACCAATTTTGCTTAAATTTCAATATCCAAAAGGCGTCTCAAAGAGAACTGTACGCACAGAAATGAAAAATAAGTCAAAGGAATAGTGGACAATAGAGTAAAGTACCATTGGCAGTGACCTTCAGTCCAGGCTCTTCACACTCACCACTGCTCTCCCCATTAAACACCTACGAGGTTTCCCGCTCCACCAGCCTCACAGCTAAACACTGCGGTGTTGGATTTCCAATATTGAAGCTTTATATTAAAAGGCATTTTAAAAGGACCACGGGTGGAGCCTTACGGGGCCCAGGAGGATTTCGATACCCTCAAAAGGAAAACCACCTCCTGGTAGAGAAGTCACCACTGAGCCTCCAGTGGGAAAATGTGAGCTCATGTGGTTAATTATGGCAATTGCAGGCCATGCAACCTCAGATGTCACATTCTGCTGCCAATCATTTTAGCTGAAAACCAAAAGGCTTAAAAGTTCCCAGCATTCTGAGATCTGAAAGCCTTTTTACCTGCCAGCGCCAAAACATGGCCCTCTGAGGTGTGCTTTTCCAGCAAGCATTAACGACGTCTGCAACACCTAACACAGAGGAGAGGTGTGGGTTTCCTATGCTGCTCTGGGAGGAGAAAGGTCACAAATGACAGTTCTGTTGGTGAGAGGAGGGCTCGGGAGCAACGGGACGAACTGGAAGGTCCGTGAGACGATACTAATCCAACAGGGTTCCAAGAACTTGAAAGCAAATCGAAACCCCGCAGTCCCCTCACAATAGGTATTTCCGATTTGTTTTTAAAATGTAGGATGCCACTCAAAACTGGAGCTTTTGTGTAATTTTTATGATTAAAAAATGCACAAACACACAGCAGCTACACAAACTATAAATCAATTCAATGTTCCTTTGAGTGGTATGCCGGACAAACTGTCCATGTTGCCCGAGTCTGAGCACAGTGAGTGATCTCAAAGCTCTCACCATCCCGCTTTTCCAGTTCCCGAGGCAGCTCGGCTGGTAGGGGACCAAACGCCCACTGATCCAGACAGGACAAAATATTTAAGACTCTAATCACTGCCACAGCATTTATGGAATCATTCCATGTTCTTAGTGAGACACTGTTTGACATATGGACTCTCCTTTCCAAGAAATCATGCCTGCATGAAGGGACACAGACACAGAGGACATCTGGGTCTCATTACCACAAAAGGTTCTTGTGTTATAGATTACTTAAAAACACACAAGCACAAACGCTGGGGTTTGGGGTTTTTGTTTTGTTTCTTTTCTCTTTTTAAACTAAGTGTCTCAGTCAATGGAACTCAGAGGAACATTCTTTTCTGGGCACTTCCCTCCCATTGTGTCCAGCTCTCTCTGGCATACTCTAACAATCACCCATTCGGAAAAGCATAATAAATCCTGAGCCCCTTGGTGGAGTTTCCCAAAAATTACTGACCCATACAGTGTTAATCCTTACCTAGCTGAGGCTCAGGGACATCATAAGAAAATCAGCTGGAAGCTCCTTCCCTAGAACCTCTCCCAGAATGCACACTAAGTCTTTAAGACTTGGAAGGTCATTATGCAAAGACAAGGAAGAAAATGGCATCAGGACAGGAATAAGACAGACCTTAGATTCAGGCAGATCAGGGCTAACTTCATTCAGCTTTGTCTCCAATGAGTCCTTGGATGGAAAAGTTTTGAATTTTTCAAAGCCTCAATTTCTCTCTCTCTCTTCTCTCCTCTTTCTCCCTCCCTCCCCCCTCTCTTTCTCTCTCTCTCTCTCTCTCCTTCCTCTCCATCCCCCCTCACTGAGACAAACAAACACTATCCCCAAAGCAATTCTCGGCCCACAAGAGGCGTCTCACCGCACTAAAGTAATAACAAAATCAAACACCCCTGTACTTCATTGCAATTTTTGAAACAGTCTCGTGTAGTGAAAGCTGGCTTTGAACTCCTGCTCTTCCTGCCTCCAAGTGTTGGAATTACAGGTACCTGATCAATATCTTCTTGATGTTACTGCATTTCTGCTCATCTGACCTCAACCACCCTCTTACCCTCCTTTCAACAGGGATATGAGTTGTTTCTGAAGACAGCTCAGGCATTCTCTGGTTCAAGAAGCAGTTTACCTGGTTCCCCAAGAGATTATTCCCACTTGGAGTCTCTAACATAGACTATGTATTCAATAAGCACTCTTCTTGATCACATATCTGGTCCCACCACAGGACTACAATCTCGCCAAGGCTAGATCAATGCCCTGGTCCTCTCTGTATTCCTTAGCATCTGGCTGGTAGATAACCAACAGGCATCTATGTTGTTAGACCACATAAGTGTCCTGCAGAATGTAAACACGAGGCTACCCTATGTCCTTCTTGAGACTGCTGACCCCCAGGGGACACAGGGAGTGGACTGAAGAGGACCTCGGACTAAAATTAAACGTTTGTTTCATCTTATCTCCCATTTCACTCTTCAGCGACTTCACTGAAGAGCTACTGTGCATTTGTAAAGGACTGGAGAATATATTTGGATTTACTGAGCATTCTAAGTGTAGATAGCTATGGAAACCATGAGAAACAAGGCACTTCAAAGAAAACCAAAATAGAACCAAGACCCTTGCTTAGCAGACCAACAACAGAGCACCACTAACACTATCCCTGCTCCCATCAGGTCATTCCCTACCCAGCAGCCAGCAGGATCGACAGCACAGCACAGTGGACGCAGCTCAGTGCACACAGCGCAGTGCACACAGCGCAGTGCACACAGCTCAGTGCACACAGCGCAGTGCATGCAGCTCAGTGCATGCAGCTCAGTGCACGCAGCACAGTGCACGCAGCACAGTGCACGCAGCTCAGTGCACGCAGCTCAGTGCACACAGCGCAGTGCATGCAGCTCAGTGCATGCAGCTCAGTGCATGCCACAGCCCCTCAGAAGCCCTTTAAGCACTGGCCATGTGCTGAGAAGGAAAGAGGAACTCCTTCCAGCGACCTCAGACCCTGCCGGCCTCTCTCCTGCCTCTCTCAGCCTCTTCTCTTGGTGCTTACTATGTTCCAGTCACATAGATCTGGTCTTCTCTCTCCTTCCTTCCTCTCCCATTTGCAAGCAATTCCAACTATATTTCGTGAGGACTTCCTATAAGAAAAGTTTTTTCAAATGTCTTCTCATTCAATCATCCCAAGGAATTAGCGATGCAAATAATCCAGGAAAGAAACAAGCTAAGAGAGTACATCATTTGCCTAAAATAGCAGTCTTTTCTCCAATATTCCAATCCTGAGTTTTTCAAGTATGCCAAGGCCCCCTCTACCATGACCTCTGACCTTTGAACTTAAGCCCTCTCCAGTTATAACCTGATTCGTTCTTTCAGCTTTTAAATTCTGTGTTAAGTGTTGTTCCTTAGAGTGGTCTCCTATGAATATTCAAAGTAGTTTTCCTCACTGTCTGGCAACACATTGTCTTGTTAAATGTATGGTTATTAATTACATCCTTATTGATTGGCTGTTTCCTTCAGTAGGCTGTAGGTTCCATGAAAGGACAGAACATGTTTGCTTTTTTTAATAATTACACCCTCAGAGCTCAGCACAGTGTTTGGCATATAGGCACTCAGTAAATATATTTTTAGTTATTATTTTAATTTATGTGTATGGGTGTTCTGCCTGCATATATCTGTGCATCATGTTCATGCCTGATGCTGTAGAGGCGCTGGATCACCATGAACTGGAGTTACAGATGGTTGTGAATTGTCATGTAGGTGCTGGGAATCAAACCCAAGTCTTCTGGAAGGGCAGCCAGTGCTTTTAGCTGCTGAGCCATCTCTCCAGCCCCCAGCAAATATATTTTTTTTTTTAAATGAGTAAGGAAACTAATGCACCAAAGGCTTTAGGACATCACAACTTTGCATAGAATTAACACCAAAGTGCACCGTTGACTGAAGGAGGTTTGAGGTCAGTGTGCCACGGTTAACCTACCCAGCTCTGTTGCTAACACCATTCCTCAGGCTGCCCTCGCTTTCATAAGCATTAAAGATAAATCAAAACCCAAGCTTTGACAGACCTGGTGTGTCCAATTCTCACAGCAATTACACAAGACTGGCTAGAAACGAACTCAACCATGACATGGCTTACAGAAGGGGCCAGAACTAGAACCAGGATTGCCATCTCCTGGTTATCACTGTCCTGATAGCATGTCTCAGTTATCCATGTGTTATGTGAGCAGACAGGGGTGACTAATTAAACTCCACTTGAATGTTTATGACCCCCAAGAGCAATGTTCTTTAAAGGGAAGTGGCCAGGCAGTGGTGGTGCACGCCTTTAATCCCAGCACTCGGGAAGCAGAGGCAGGCGGGTCTCTGTGAGTTCGAGGCCAGCCTGGTCTCCAAAGCGAGTTCCAGGAAAGGCTCCAAAGCTACACAGAAAAACCCTGTCTTAAAAAAAAAAAAAAAAAAAAAAAAAAAAAAAAAAAAAAAGGAAGTGGAAGGACATCCTGATGGACACTAATAAGGTCCTCTCCTTGAAGTTCTGTGATGCCCAGTTGGCTTTGGGAATACTCTACAGGGCACATTAGGAGACCTGCAAGCAGTATTTAGGCTATGGGGGAAAACAATACAGTTTGATAACAATGCAAACAGTCTCTTGGTCTGGGGAGAGGGCTCGATGGGTACATAAAGGACTTGCTGTGCAAACATGAGCTCAGATCCCTGGCACTCACATGTATATGTATATGCATATATGTAAATGAACATGTATACACTGAATCTGAATGCTGTAATCTCTCTAGTGGAAAAAAAAGAAACAAGAATTCAACCAATTAAAGTTATGCTAATAGGAATACCATAAGATAAAATCTCAAATAGTTTTCAGAATGGTAACAATATGGTCATAAACAACAGACTAATTCCTGCTCTAACTCTGCTCTTAGCTATACATAGATTTTCATAAAAAGCAACTAAAAAGACCAGGAAATTACTATTCTGATAACTGAAGACCATTAATTTTTTTTTCTTAATTTCAAATACAATGTTCAATAATTATTTGTCCTAAGATTAGGCTAAATATTTTGTTACATTTCCTACCAGGGAAGCAAATTCTGTGTACTTTTAACTGGGAAGGGACAGAAATTCTAAAATCCCCTTTGGACAAAGTGCTAGGTATCCATTATCAAAATAACGCTATTCCAATAACTGTTACATTTAATCAAATCTTTAGAAGTAAAAAAAGAAATAAAATACCTTGGAAGTCCTCAGAATTAGGCAACTTGACACCACATACAAAATAATCCTTATGCTCATTCTGTGAATTTAATCAAAGAATGAAATTAATTCATTGTTCCAAAAAGCAAAGAAGCCACTAGGTCAAATCTAGAATTCATCAGGGCCAGTGTCACATTTAAGAGTCAGCGTGGGAACTGTTTGGGCTGAGGAGGAGACATGGCGACTGTCAGGCCACACTCTCCTGCATCTGTTATACTTGGCATTTTCCTCATAAAATCACAGGTCCATCACCCAAAGAAAAAGGCATGTGAAAGTAACACCATAAAACATCTTCCTGCCGGGCACGGGGCGCATGTCTGAAATCCTAGCACTTGGGACAAAGAAGCAGGAAGACTAAGGTTCAAAGGTCATTCCTAGCTGCATAGCATGTTTAAAGAAGCCTGAATTACATGATTTCCATTTTAAAAATAAGAAAAAGAAACATTCTGGCTAACCCATATCCATTCCATATATAATTTAACAAGATTTTGTGAGCAAATTCAAATTCTATTGTTTTTTCCTCTGAAAATTAGTCTATTAAGTAGATCACCATTAACAAAGACATTATCAAATTTAGAAGACTTGGTTTTCTAAATAACAACTCTAATTAGTTTTATTTTGTTATCACCTTTTATATTGATTTTAAAAAATTACGTTCAAAATTCATGAATTAATAAATGAATGACAGTTATCTCGGGAATACTGAAATAGACACCAATACACATAGGTCACTTAGCAATTATGTCTTAAAGCAGAGCATACACATCAGAAGACACGTGTCAGAATAGTGGATAACTAATTGAATAAAAAGATTATGAAGGAACCAGAAATAATCTGGCATTCTTTTTGATGATGACAAATCCTATCTGTCAAGCTGATATATATAAAACAATCAAATTATGGATTCTGAGGCCAAGTAAATGTGTGTGCCTGCATGTAAGAGGGAGGCCAGAGGTCAACTCTGGGAAGTGTTCCTCAAGATGGTTGTCCACCTTGCTTTTGAGACAGGGTCTCTCAATAGGACCTGGGGCTCACTAACTGTGTAGACTGGCTGGCCATCGAGTCCAGAGATCCTCCTGTCTCTGCCTCCCCAGCACTGGGACAAGAGCAAGCTGTCACGCCCAGCTTTTCACTTGGGTTCAAGGAATGAACCTGAGTCTTCATGTCACGCTTGTGTGGTGAGCGCGCTGAGGGTGGGGCTGTCTTCCCAGCCCCCAACTGAGACTTACTACACTTTCCAAGTAGGTGCTAGCTCTTGATGTTCTCCTGAACCACGAGAGAGCACAGGGAGGGATGGCTTTGTCACCGAAAGGAAATTTCAAGTGGAATCATCTTTCCAAAAAACCCCACCTTTTCAGGAGTTTGAAACTTACCAAATCAATAGGGTAAATGTAGGAAAGCTCAGAGAGTAACTGCCTGCAACGAATTGTCAACTGAGCATTAGTCTTCAGAAAGAGTTCTCTAATGAGGAAAAAGGAAAAGTACATTCATGAAAAAAATGCTTGTATGTTTTCTAACACTTATTTCTACCCAATTAATACAGGGAAGATTAAATGGTCTGTAATTGGCCAGAGAATTTCAGCAGTGGAGGCAAGAATGAGAGCCACCCTGAGTCCCGACCCGTTTCCAACACTGCCAGTTGTGTTTAGTCCATACTGTGGGCTCCTGTGTGTGCCCAGCACTGTGCCAAAAGCTCTAAAGGATATAACAACCAAATACCCATGCCCTGAGCACCTCCCACTCCATACCAGGAGCTCTGCAAATGTTTGTTCAGTTATTCCAGTGACCACAGCGGGCTATCACTCCCTATCACAGCTATACTCACTCCCAATCGGGAAGCAAGATTTGGAGCGGCCTAGTAAACATTTAATAACCAGTAATTCAGTGAAGCTGATTGATGTCAGGATTTATATATATGGCATTTCCTTAATTGAAAAAGAAAAAAAAAGTCAAAGTATCCTTACACAGCTACATGTTACAGCTATCTCGAGAAACACCATGTTATAATATAAGAAAAATAATAAAATACAGCCGAGCAAAAACCCAAGGTATCAGGTAAGATGGACTCATGAGACACACAATTTTGCTTGCGGGAAAATCTGGGCTCAAAAGTGTTGTGAAGTCAGTGTGTTTAGTGTGTTGGAAAACCCAGACTACTCTCCTGTCCGAAGAGCACTGAACACTCGGCGGCTCTCCGTGAGCTGGACAGAGCGACTTCTCAGAGCCTCGCCTTCCTACTGCACACTGGGGTAAGAACAGATATTCTCTGCTTTGTCTAGGTCTAAGGATTCTCAACTACTGAAGTTCCTCAGGGAAAACTGTGACATGACAGAACTTGCCCCAGAGGTGAGTGAAGGGAAGAGAAAGAACAGAGGTGACCATGAATTTGGGAGAGAGGGGAAATTGTCATCATTTTATGTTGAGAGAAAAACGAAAATTAACTATAGCTGTACAATGCCAGTTTGTTAAAGGGTATTTGAAAATTAAGCAGAGTCACCATATTGGGACGAGAAAAATATGGGAAAGATGGTATTTTAAGAGGAAAGTCTTGATAGCAGGATTGGGGGTGGGGGTGGGGGTTGAAGGTGGGGGGGATGGTCAGGCCTGGAAAGCTGGAGAGACGGGTGATTAGAGAAACGTTCTAGGTATTGCTGAGGTAATCAAGTGTGCTATCAAGAAGCAGAAGTCTGAAGAAATCACTGAGGACAGCAAGCCAGCTGCACTGCCTGGAAGACAGGAGAGACCAGGACGGAAGTAGCAGCCACAGTGCTGTGGCCTGGGCCTTGAGAAACAGTGTTGACATTTCTAGCACAGGACAGACACACAGTAGGTGGTCACAAGTATCTGCTGAGTCAGTGAACGGGGTGCTGCTTTTCCCGTGGCCCCTGTGCAGGAGCTCACACTCAGAGAAGCCGGCTCACCGTTTCGCAGTGCACTCCTTCCTCAGCTCGCTCAGGGATTCCTTCTGGTGCTGAAGCTTGCCGTGCTCGGTTGAAAATGCGCTTCCTACAAGGGGCAGGAAGGAAGGAGACAGTGACCGATCTAACATTGCACACACATGCTCCACCATCCACACATGCAGGAAGGAAGGAGTCAGTGACCGATCTAACATTGCACACACGTGCTCCACCATCCACACACGCGCTCCACCATCCACACATGCAGGAAGGAAGGAGTCAGTGACCAATCTAACATTGCACACACGTGCTCCACCATCCACACACATGCTCCACCATCCACACACGTGTTCTACCATCCACACATGCAGGAAGGAAGGAGACAGTGACCGATCTAACATTGCACACACGTGCTCCACCATCCACACATGCAGGAAGGAAGGAGACAGTGACGGATCTAACATTGCACACACATGCTCCACCATCCACACATGTGCTCCACCATCCACACATGCAGGAAGGAAGGAATCAGTGACCGATCTAACATTGCACACATGTGCTCCACCATCCACACACACGCTCCACCATCCACACACGTGCTCCACCATCCACACACGTGCTCCACCATCCACACATGCAGGAAGGAAGGAGTCAGTGATCGATCTAACACTGCACACATGTGCTCCACCATCCACACATGTGCTCCATCATCCACACACATACTCCACCACATCTAAACACGTGCTCCACCATCCACACACATGCTCCACCACATCCACACACATGCTCCACCATTCACACACATGCTCCACCACATCTAAACACGTGCTCCACCATCCACACACATGCTCCACCACATCCACACATGTGCTCCACCATCCACACACGTGCTCCACCATCCACACACATGCTCCACCATCCATACACGTCCTCCACCATCCACACACGCGCTCCACCATCCACACACGTGCTCCACCACATCTACACATGTGCTCCACCATCCATACACATGCTCCACCATCCACACACATGCTCCACCATCCACACACATGCTCCACCACATCCACACATGCAGGAAGGAAGGAATCAGTGACCAATCTAACACTGCACACATGTGCTCCACCATCCACACACGTGCTCCACCACATACACATACGTGCTCTACCACATCCACACACGTGCTCCACCATCCACACACATGCTCCACCACATCTACACACGTGCTCCACCATCCATACATGTAGGAAGGAGATAGTGACCAATCTAACACTGAACACACATGCTCCACCACATACACATACGTGCTCCACCACATCCACACACGTGCTCCACCATCCACACACATGCTCCACCACATCCACACACGCACTCCACCATCCACACACGTGCTCCACCATCCACACACATGCTCCAGCACATCCACACACATGCTCCACCATCCATACACATGCTCCACCATCCACACACGTGCTCCACCATCCATACACATGCTCCACCATCCACACACGTGCTCCACCATTCACACAGGCAGGCAGGAAGGAGACAGTGACCAATCTAACACTGCACACACGTGCTCCACCATCCACACACGTGTTCCACCACATCCACACATGTGCTCCACCATTCACACACGTGCTCCACCATCCACACATGCAGGAAGGAAGGAGTCAGTGACCAATCTAACACTGCATACACATGCTCCACCATCCACACACGTGCTCAACCATCCACACATGCAGGAAGGAAGGAGTCAGTGACCAATCTAACACTGCACACACATGCTCCACCACATCCACACACATGCTCTACCACATCCACACATGTGCTCCACCACATCCACATACGTGCTCCATCATCCACACCCGTGACCCACCACATCCACACACGTGCTCCACCATCACACACACAGAGCGCAGTCTCCTGGCTGGGAAGGGGTAAAACGCGTTAGCAGGCAAGGGACATCAGGCAAAGGGTTTGGGGATGAGTTAACCAGAATAAACTGCTATTGGCTCAGTTTACATTGGTCCAGCCTCTAACAGAAGTCAAACAGCAGGACTCAGACTCTGCCCATAGGTTTCTGGACACTGACCAAGAATTCTTTATGAGACTTTCAAAATTCAGACTTCACTCCTGAAAGACTGGGTACCTTATTTTCAACCACAAACTCTACATAACATTATTGAGAATATAAAATGTAGAACAGGAAAATTACCTATATTTTGACTGTTACACTACAGTTCATATAAGCAGTTTTATGAACTTTCATCTTGCTTGTATATATTTTAGTGAAAATCACAGGGCACAGGAAATGTGCATTCTGATTTTTCCATATTATGTCATGAGTATTTTTACATGGTGACAGTCTGAAGTTATGGCTGTATAAAAACTCAGCTTTATGGATGTGCTTGTAGGACTATTATACATTTTATCTCAGAGGCTCATACTTGAATCCTATTATAGAACATTTAATTTCCTTTTAGTGTTTGCTTTAGTATGTTAATGATTAAGATGTGCGTTCAAATGCCTGAATTTTGCAACTATATCAAGTGTTTGAACCTCAGTTTTGTGATAATAAAATCCTTTCCCATCCTACTCTGAGAAAACGAGAGCTTGTGTTCTTGACATCCAGGCCTGATTACATCTCCAGAGGTCCGCTGGCAAAGAGAAACGGTGTGAGACCCTGACGTACTGAGTTTTGTAGTTTTCAAAGGACTTTGCCTTATGAACTGTGATCCAATAAGAAGAGCGACCCTAAACTCTTCTGCATGCCTCCCACTCACTTAGGAAAGAACTCATTAATTAATTGAGACAGGGTCTCACTGTGTAGCATCGAACTCACAGAGCTCCGCCTGCCTCTGCCTCCTGAGTGCTGGGGGTAAAGGTGTGCACCACCCAGCCAGTGCTCTTAACCACTGCGCCATCTCTCCAGCCCCTGTTCATGCCTTTCTTCATCAAATATTTAGTTTTTCTTGCCCTTCACTTCAACCAGAATAACTGATTAGTATAGACAACTGGCATCGGTTTCATTTGAAGCAACAGAGATTTATTTTTGCAAAATGCCTCATTCCTCAGCACCAGTTTAGTGTAAGTAGCAGGAATTGTTAACAATGCGGCTTTCCTTCGGGGTATATTGGTTGGGGGTGCGGGGGACACTAACTTCATTTTAAAACACTTCAACTGTCGAAGAGGGCGCGTTAGTTACTTTGGTATTGTCTTAGCACAGGGTAGTTCTGTCCCGTCTAGTCATCTTTCATTCTAAGTTAGTTCTACAGCCCAGGCACTTTGTCTCCACTCTCCCTTTCTAGGATGCCAAATGCTTATTCCATGGGACCAAACAAAGTCAAGAATTCATTACATACAGAAAACAGTGAAAACAAATGTTATCGGAAGTTCCTTCCAATAAACAGAAGGGAATGGGCCACAGGCCCAACTCCCAGCTACTGCCCTTCTTAGCTCCTGATGACCACGCCTGGAGACTCTAAATTTAAAACTCCAGAGGACTCCTGCCAGGAAGTCGGAGAGCAGCACTTTACCTCCACATAGTCTTCTCTACGCTGTGTCTGTGAGGATTACTTTGTTCCCACCATCACTATGGATGTACCCGTTACGTCCCTATCACTTCCATTGGTGGGTCTTTGGGAGAGAAGGAAAACAAATATATTCTTGGTTTGCCATCTCCCAGACTACCTCCGGAACTATCCCCCGATCTAGGCGTATACCAACGTTCCCCCCTGCTGAGATGGAGCCTCTGCAGTGGGAACACAGGCAAGCACTATAGTTTTAACAACTAAATGTCACTGTTGGTGCTGATACATCTGACAGCCAAAGAACAGAAATATTGCTTCCGTCAAGAAAACAAAATGCAGGTTCTGCCGGCTTTCTTTCCCTAGAGAATTTGTCTGGCCATTGGCCAGCTTCTGTCAAAGTTACAGTTAAAACCAATAAACCATCATTTTGAGTTTTACACATGATGTCAGATTACTAAAATCAATATTCTTGGACTGTGCGAGTTCTCTCTCTACCAAACTGCCTTTTCTGTACCAGGAATTAGGATGCTGTCCTTCTCGTGGGTTAATAGGCGTTTTTTTGTGTGAATTTTTTCTCACTATGAATTTTACAAAACAGCAATTGACTATTTAATTTTGAAACTTACTATCTAGCACGTAAGAGCCTGCACACTAAATTCCCGCCAGAACTGCTAAGAGAAGACATCTTCCTCCCTTTAAGGAACTGGTCCCTTGTGGCAGGGATGGAAGCAGCAGGTGCCGTTCGTACCTCTACACAACTGTTCCAACTGCTGTGGGCGGTGCTCACTTTAGTTCTCAGAATGGAAGCTTCGATGTTGAGGCTTTGACTATTTAGAGAGCCCACCAAATATCTAGGCTAAAATATCACCTGTGCTACACTCAAGACTCTAGACAAGTCTGTACTTCATCTTCTTTTTATCGAGACAAGGTCTCAGTACCGAGGCTGGACAACCAGGCCCAGCTTTCAGAGTGCGGGAATTACAAACACGGTGGACCACCCACCCAGTGCAGTCTTAACTGGGGATGGCATCGCTTTCCCCAACATTTGCACTCTCTGTGCACACCCCCATGAAGGCCCAAGGGGGTGAACAAAGCGACACAGCTGATTTGAAATAGTACTGAAAGATCACCACAAAGCACACGGAGGTGCCTGGCCTAGCAATCCTATCCTGATTCTCTCGTTTGCTTTCACACGCTTGGAGAAAACCAGACCCTGTAAGTCCCAAGCCTTTCCCAACAGGAAATTATGGGAAATTTCCCAATAGGTCATTATGCCAATACTGGGATAATGACCTCACCTCACAGGATACGGAAACAATAGGATGCTGAAGAATTCTGGCCATCATTAACATGTAAACCAACTGCCCACGCTGTAATTTTCTCAGCTTTATCTTATTCAGGAACAAGGAAATATTTCTAAGTCTACCCTGAACTCCTTTCCATTCAACTCCACCTCACACTGGCATCACTGCACTCTAGCTCTGGGACTTGTTTTCAATTCCACAGGCCAAGCCCTGCCCCCTGCCAGTCCACCAGGATCTCCCAGTTTCCAAGGCTGAGCTCCTTGTGGAAAACTCTCCCGAGCAGTCCTTGTAAACAATGGCCTCCCAACATTAGCTTCTGCTACCACAGCTTGTACCATCACTAGTAATTAGTGGCAATATTTCCTGGTTTATTCTTTAAAAGAAATTTTAGATTTATTTATGAGTCTGTCTGGGTATCTATGGAAACTGGAAGAGGGCACCAGATGCCCTGGCGCTGGAATTCCAGGCGGCTGTGAGCCACCTGACACGGGTGCTGGGACCCGAACTCAGTTCCTCTAGGTGCTGAGCCATCTCTCCAGCCATTTGTTGAGTTTCTTACTTATTACCTTGCTCACTGTATAACCATCCAAAACTGGGTATCTTAATTCTTTCATTTGCCCTTTTAACGTCACCCTGTTTCTCTAGGGCTTGTGTGCTACAGGCCATGTCCCAGCCGACGTTAAAAGCTCCCATGTTCTTCTTCTGGTCCTCTTGGCTTTAAACCATTAGGTTATCACAGTGGAATGTCCTAACTAACTACCCCGTGGGCCTATGGACTCTCTGCTCCTTTAACATTCCCAGTCTGTTTAGGTTTTAATCACAGTAGTGATTATTTGCTGGAATAATTTCCTCCCTGGCAATTCTCTACTCTCAACAAGGCTGGCAAAGAATATTTTCTAAACCATGTATCTACCCTGCACTCAGTGGTGATGCTACCAAACAGATGAGTCAGAGGATGCAGAGGTAATTCCTTAGGGTCTCAGAAGAATCAGCAGCAAAATCAAGGTCAAATATCAAACATTCCTGACCTTGTCCCCTCACCAGGCTCTCAGGCTCAGACTTGGATGTGTCTGCCTACCAAGTATGACTTTGGCAAACAAGAGTATCCCCAAAGTATAACAAGACCTATCAGTAAATAAACCTGGTTACCTACATCCAGCTACATGCTCTGTCCACTGTCCAGTGCTTTTCTGTATTTACCATAGGATCAACATTAGATCGTAACTTTCTGATGCCTCTAATATAAAAGAATTCTCAATTCAAAACCACACATAGGGAGCCACACCACCACCATCTCCACTGTAAATGGAGGGTGCTGAAGTATAAAGCAGTGTGAAAAC
The DNA here is from genome assembly GCF_004664715.2 of Peromyscus leucopus. Classification (NCBI taxonomy): domain Eukaryota; kingdom Metazoa; phylum Chordata; class Mammalia; order Rodentia; family Cricetidae; genus Peromyscus; species Peromyscus leucopus. Next base: position 106,104,147 of record NC_051063.1, on the reverse strand, counting down.
CAATAGGTCTGACCATCATGCCAAATACTCATCTAGCCTGGACATGGTCATTCTTTCTTTCTAGGATAAAACAGAGAGCCAAGAATGTCATAGCATGACTGTCCCAACAACACACCAGAACAGAAACCTATAACCCTACAAGCTTGGCCACAACTTTCTACGTGCCTTTGAACAAATCCTCCTCCTCTGTAAAATGGGTAATAATATACCACGTCTTTATCATTAAAAAGATACAGTATATTTAACTCATAGGACTCTTAGTGATGATTAAATGAGAGAAAGACCAGAAAACATGATACTGTCTGACATTATATTCCCTATAAAGACAAACTCATAAATATGAGCATATATTATTATACATTCATCTCTAAAACTCAGCAATTAGTATTCATTGACAATCATACATATATATAATGTATCATGATCATACCCACCCCATCCACCTTTCATTTTCTTTTGTTTTTCCTTGGGGGGGGTTGTTTTTCAAGATGGGGGTTTCTCTGTGTAGTTTTAGTGCCTGTCCTGGATCTCGCTCTGTAGACCAGGCTGGCCTCGAACTCACAGAGATCCTCCTGTCTCTGCCTCCTGAGGGCTGGGATTAAAGGCGTGCACCACCGCCGCCCGGCTCCTCTCTTCTTACTGGTATAGAAATCACTGCAAATGTCATCACTTTTCGTCTGGTGCTAAGACACTTGCTACTTTCTTCTATCATAGAGGGCAAAGATCTAACAGGAACATAGTCAAGGAAGCACAGATCCCTGTCTTTTGACCACACGGTGGAATCACACACGCCCCATGGGCTTTCCACATCATATTACTTATGTGTGTGCTGTGTTGTCTTGTATGCATGTGTATGACTGGGTGTGCGTCCCTGTGCATCAGATCATGGACGCCAGAGGTTGGTGTCGGTTGTCTCCTCCGCTCTTCACCTCTGCAGACAGGCTCTCAGACTGGGTCTGGCCCTCTCTGACCGACTAGATTAGCAGACTAGCACCCCAAGGATCCCTCCATGTTTGTTTTCCAGCACTGGGGTCGCAGGTGCAGACTGCTACCCTCCAGCCTCCTATGTGGACACTAGGGATTCGAACTGAAGTCATCACGCCTACTCAGCAACCCAGCTGAGCCATCTCCCAAGTTCTATATAGTGCTTCAGAGTTATCGAAGCCACATAAGTATTTTCGTCCCAGCATTGTGAGCTCATGAATTTAAGTAATTCATATCCTTTCTCTACTCAGCCAAGACCATATTATAACTGCAGTGTTCACTGAACATATGGAGTTTTCTGCTCTTATAGAAACATTATGAAAAATTAGTGTATCTTTTTACAGTGATTTTCTTTCTTTTTTTTCTTTTCAAGACAGTTTCTCTGTGTAACAGCTCTGGCTGTCCTGAAACTCATCACTTTGTAGATCAGGCTGCCCTTGAACTCACAGGATCTGCTTGCCTCTGCCTCCCAAGTGCTAGAATTAAAGCATGCACCAACACTGCCCAGGTAAAGTGAATTTTTTAAAAATTATTTTATTATTCGATGTATATAGGTGTTTTGCCTGCATGTATGTCTCTGTATAACATGTGTGCCTTATACCCATGAAGGTCAGAAGTGGGCGCTGAGCCCCCTGGAAATGAATTATGGATGGTTGTAAATTGCTATGTAGGTATTGAGAATCAAGTCCAGGTCCTCTACAAGAGCAGCCTGTGCTCTTAACCACTGAGTCATCTCTCCAGGCAAAATTTTTCTTTTGAACATAATATAAAAACAGTATCATTTAGAAAAAAGCTAACTGTAAATTTACATACCACCAACAAGTAGAAAATAAACTTAAACAGAACTACAATAGTCTTACAAAGCATCAGAGAATCTGAGTAAATTCAATTGAGCAAAGGCCCATGCATCACTGTCTCAACAGAACTTTGTAAAGAAGATCTAACGAACAATGGCACATGGGATTTTCTTGCGGCGGCGGTAGACAAAGCCTGAGATTCTAGTTCTCACGGTTATCCTGACAGATAAATTCAATGCAGTCCCATCAAACTCATAGCAAGGCTTTCTGTTTTGTCTAGAAATTTGTATGATGATGCAAATAACCAAGATGATTTGGAAGAAAAACAACTAAATTGAAGAACTTTGACAAACATCAAAACGAAGTATGATATGAGAAAAATAAAAACATATAGAAACTGAAAAGTAGATGAACGGACTGGAGCGAAGGGTCCTTAAGGGAGCTGGCGCAAGGCTACAGTGACCTAACTCACATGAACGTGAACTGCAAGGCTCAGTTTGTCTCTGAAAAGCAGAATGCTAATTCTAACTTATAGACACACGACCGTCGCTTCCAGAGGGACTGGTGATATAAACGTGGACAGGAAAACAGTAAAGCGTTCTGAAGAAAACACAGAGGAACACCTTTAAGGATGTCAAACAGGCCAATGTTTCTTAGACTAGACCCCAGAGCCTCAAATGTAGACTAAGAGAACGGAAGCGGCAGCAAGCCACAGGATGGAGAACATGCTCCTAACGTGCACGCCAAAGAAATTCCCTACACCGGTGAAGAACAAGGAACTCTGTAAACTGGCAGTACAGAAATTTAAAAAATAGTCAAAAGACCTCAACCGACACTTTACAAAAGACTCATTTAAAGTATGTAGAACAGCGTTCGTGGGAATAGAACTCAGAGCTATGAGGGCATACCCCACACACCATACAAAGACCAAATGCTATACGCAGACCAGGATGCGGGCAAAGATGGAGGCCCTGCAAGGAAACGCTGTTTTGGAAAAGCTTTAAACACCATCCATTACAGCTGAAGAGAGACAGCCACCCTACAATCCCGCAGTTGGACTCCTAGGTTTCTAGCCAATGGAAGTGCACATTTATCTACATTAAGAAACACGCACTGGAGAGATGGCTCAGAGGTTAAGAGCACTGGCTGCTCTTCCAAAGGTTCTGAGTTCAATTCCCAGCAACCACATGGTGGCTCACAACCATCTATGAGATCTGTTCCCTCTTCTGGCCTGCATGCACATATGCAGGCAAAACATTGTATACATAATAAATAAATAATTCTTAAAAAAAAAAGAAAGAAACATGCACTAGAATATGCATGGAAGGAATAACTGTAGTAGTCTCAAACTGGAAATTACCAACAGTGAAAGCAAATAAATAAATACATATCTGTATAATGGAATACGCTTTGGCTTTAAGAACCAATTATAATTACATGAAGGCAAGGATGACTCTAAGAAACATGTTGAAAAAGCTACTACACAAAGTGTACATATAATTTCTATAAAGTGCAAAATTGGGTTAAACCAATCCCTGAGGACATAAGTGAAGGTACCTGGTTAGTGTGGCTGGAATTGTGGTGAATGGCAGGAAGCACCAGAAGGTACCACAGGGTTCGAGTCTTTACTAATGGTTTTACTTACTGAAATTCTACTTACATGTGTGTTCACCTTGTGAAAAGTAAAGTTACATATATCTCAATATATGGTTGTAGTACATAAATAATGGTTGTAGTACATAATTATGCATGTTACCTCCACCAAGATATTTCAAAAATATTTTAAAAATTAAAGAAGAAACGTCTGCAAAGATGTCTATTTGAGCCTATGGAAAGAAGACAACTACTGTGCTTGGGTGAGGCTTGTCTCTATGGCGCCACTACTCACCTTTGTCCTGGAGAGCCATCTGTTGCTTATGCAGGAAGGCCACCTCCCGTCCCAATGCTTTCTTCTGTCTTTCCAGTTCATTTCGAAGCACCAAAATTTTTAATCGTAGACCTTCACTTTCTTTTTTCTAAGTAAGTAAAATCACAGGTAAATTATGAATATAAAGAAAGCCGTAGCTGTAACTGCATATCCACCATGTTTCAAACAAATAATGGCCAAATACTCATTAACCTACAGATCTTTGAGTAATTATCAGCAGCTATCAATTCTATGGAGAGAAGACAGAAATAAGCAAGAATAAGTAGAAATGAACCTTTCCTAGGAACTCAAATCTCTTGTAGTAATAAGAAGTGGAGGGGACATTAACTGTGTCATGTGAGCACAAACTGGACACCCCAAGTAGATAAGGATAACACAAAATACCAGCAATGAAACCTAGTGATGTAAAAGAATGATATATCACAGTCAAATGGAATTTACTCCAGAGATCCAGGCCGGTTACCATTCAAACACAACATCACAACAGCAAGCTAAGGAAGAAAGGCATCTGCTATCAATGGATGTGTACAGGTAATAAAGGTACACATTAAAGACATACAAAACACACTGTTTATTCATGATATAAAGACACGAAAGTTTCAGAAACAAAGAACAAGAACAGACGAGAAGTTGCCTTTACTGCTCTCACTTAACGTCTGTGGACCAGAAGTCCTCACCAAGGCAATAAGACAAGAAAAGGGCCGGCAGTGGTGGCCCATGCTTTTAATCTCAGCACCCAGGAGGCAGAGGCAGGGGATCTCTATGAGTTCAAGGCCAGCCCGGTCTACAGAGGGGGTTCCCGGACAGCCAGGGCTACACAGAGAAACCTTGTCTTGAAAAACAAGAAAGAAAAGGAATGAGAAGCTTTGCTGACAGGGAAGAACGAACCTCCAGAAACAAAAGCCAGCCTCTGCGACATGAGCAATCAAAGCAGACTGGAATCTGGATCTCCAGCACCTGAGCAACGTCAGGAGGGCCTGTCTTGCTGAGAAGGGCAGAGACAGAATCAGAGATGGGGATCCGAGCAAGCTGGCTAGTTAGACTAGCCATATCAGTGAGCTCTGAGTTCAATGAAAAGATAGAAAAGGATTGAGGAAAAATCCTGATGTCAACCCTGGGCCTCTGATGTACATGCGCATTCACACACACACACGTGACATGTATGCATAACACAAACACACGAAAACACACACACCCATGCACACCCATGTGTGCAAAAGGGAACAAATTCCTTTTTATTCAAATATCTTATTGCTTCCAATAATAATAAATCTGACATCCTGACTGCACAGTGTAGCTATTTGTGCCTGCACATATAAACATGCCCTAGAAGAATGTATCTTTGCTGGTCTCTATTACATAGTATCAATAATATCATGATTTTCCATGATATAAGTATTAATCAAACTGAAATTTGGCTATGCCTGGTAAATTTTTGTCTTTTCCAAAAGTATGGCATAGCTAATTAAAATTATAATAGAAAAATATACTTATTTAATAAAGTAAAAATTAACAAAATGTGGAAGAAGCTACTGGAAATTTCTTAAAGGTAGAAGTCAATCCTAAATTGATTTATAGATAATAAGGAAACCTAGAAATTGAGTGAGATGTGGCGCACATGACCTGTAGAAGCAACGGTCAAAAAAAAATGATTCTGGGCAATTGTGTTGAAGGTACTCTGCGGCAATCATTTCTCACCCAGAATGCTTTCTTCTTCGTCCCTGAAATAATCATTCTAAACAGGTGGCACGATAATCCACTAAGGACACACCAGCCAAGAAAACAGTACAAAACTGTACTTCCTAACCATTACATTAGGCTTGAAAAATCTAGGAAATATGCCCTTAAAAAGAATGTTCCTAAGTAATTTTTTGAACACTGTAAACATTTATGAGACTTACTACTAACTTATGTATTTATTATGTTTTGCCAAAACACCATCAAAACAAAGACCCAAAAGTCAATGATGTTCTAAAACGTGGAAGAGTCCAAGTACCCAATGACAGATTTGTGGAAAAGCAAAATGCAGTGTATACATAGAATATTATTCTGCTTTAAGAAAGAGGAATCCTGGCATATGCAATAACATGGAAAGACTCTAAGATTATTAGGCTATGTGAAATGAATAAGCTGTAAACAGTCCCTCTATGTCCGACACCATTTACGTGAGGTACTTAGAATAGTCAAAATCTGGCTGGGAATGTAGCTCGGTGGTGGAGCACATGCCTACCACAGACAAGGCCCTGGACTCCTTGCCAGCAGGTGTGGGAAGGATAAGTCATGAGAACGAACATGGATCACAGACAGCAACATGGATCACAGACAGCATGGTGGCAGGGCTTGGGAATGAAGGAGAATGTGGAGTTAGTACTTACCAGCTACAGACGTTCAGTTTTACAAGATAAAAACGTTGATGACAGATGGTGGGGGTGGCTGTACACCATTATGAATGTATTTAATACCAATGAACTATACTAAACATTTAAAAAATGTCTGCATGGGGCTGGAGAGATGGCTTAGTGGTTAAGAGCACTGACTGCTCTTCCCAAGTTTCGATTCCCAGCACCCACATGGCAGCTCACAAATGACTGTAATTCCAGTTCCAGGGGACCCGACACCCATGGCAAAAACACCAATGCACATAAGATAGAAATAAAATTTTATTTAAAAAGGAAAGAAAAGCGTCATAAATAAATAAATAAATAAATAAATAAATAAATAAATAAATAAATAAAAAGACTAAAACTGGTTGGTAGGTTGGCTCAGTAAGTAAGGTGTTTGCCACTAAGCCTCATGACCCGTGTTCAAGTCCTGGAACTACTCGGAAGGAGGAAAGAAGTGACTCCACAAATCTGTTGTCTGGCCTCCACATACACACCACGGCACATGAATAAATAAATACAATTTTTTAATCAGTGCAATTAGAAATGTTCCGTTATATGTCTTTTTTTTGTTTTTTTGTTTGTTTGTTTGTTTGTTTGTTTGTTTTTGAGACAGGGTTTCTCTGTGTAGCTTTGCGCCTTTCCTGGGACTCACTTGGTAGTCCAGGCTGGCCTCGAACTCACAGAGATCCGCCTGGCTCTGCCTCCCGAGTGCTGGGATTAAAGGCGTGCGCCACCACCAACCGGCCCATTATATCTTTTATAATTAAAAAAATTGAGGAAATGGGACAATGAGTTGGTTTATTATTTGGGGGTGGGAGAGAACCAAGCCCGGTAAGATTTTCTTTAGTGTGATCAGAAATCTTTGGGTCTTCAGACATCACTGAGGGGAAAATAAGTAAACTCTTCAGAAGTAGATTTTTCAGAAAGATATAGATGCTCAATTGCCTTAGCCCAATTTTTTTCACAAAATATTCAAACAGAAGTTTACTTGGGCAGACAAAGAAAGTGGGGGGAGGCGTTTTTAAGTAGACACAACCTGGCGGGGGGGGGCGGGCGGAGTTAACTTGCTGTGTTCTAGGGTGCACACTCAAATTGGGAATGTTTTCTGTTCCAAAGCACAAAACTTACAAGTTAATCTAACTACAAGGCTAAGCCAGGAAGGCATGAGTAAAGTGTGTTTGTGTTATGGTCCGTGTGAGGAAACTGGCCCACTTACAGAACGAGATCCATTAGCTCAAACCAGGATTGTTGGCTCCCGTTTCTGAGGAGTAAACAAACCCTGCCCATGTGCCGTGGCTCTGTTCCCTGCTCATACTCCAAAGGCAAGCTGATCACAGCTCTTAACGTAATGTAAGTATCTTCTACGGGCTGCCATGCTCAAGTTATCTCTTTACTCCAAGTACAGTTAACGTCACACAGCTATCACTTTTAATTAGATTTCACACAACACTCAGAAATCACAGACATGCATGTTTGCAAGCACACATTCCTGTTTATGGGGCTTTTAAAAAATCATGGGTAACGTTAAATACTCATTTAAAAATGGCAGATTGATCTATAAATAGTATATTAATACAAACAAGTATTTTCTCATAGATCACACTGGAGCTAAAAACCCTCAGACATAAGTTCCTAAAATATGGCCCTAGGATAATGAAGGTTTCAAACGTGTGTAGTCACACTGAGCAGCTGGGCCCCTTTCATGGTCGGTCATGTTCTCTGTGTGGAGCACAGGAAAGTCTGCAGGATACTGCCAAGGACTTACTGCCAAACTGGATGAGAAACTCTAGAGGCCTTTCAGAAATTGTTATATGTATTCATATGTGCCTGTGTGCGTGCGTGCGTGCGTGCGTGCGAGTATGCCAGCACCCATGTCAGGGTGAGAAGAAACTTTGGGAGTCAATTCTCTCCTTCCACCATGTGGGTTTCAGGGACCAAACTCAGCTCATCAGGCTTGCTGGCATGTGCCTCTACCCAGGGAGCCATCTCATCCATCTTTTATTAAGCAAGAACTCAGTTTGATAAAGTTACAGTCACAAAACCAAAACAAAACCTCCACTTTTTTTTTAAGAAAAAAAAAACGTATTTCTCATAAAAGTCTGTTATACTAACATAGATTTGCTATTGGCATTTAAAATTAATTAGAAAACATCTTTTAAAATTTTCTCATATTTGACTTCCAACATAATAGCGTAGCCTAAGTTCTTAGAGATTATCACAATTTTTAACATATTAAAGGGTCCTAAGACCAAAACATTTGAGGAATTAGTGATCTACATCAGATTTTATCTTATCTGTAGTCATCACCCACAACTGGAAGTAACTAACAATCTGGAAAATGTCTCACAACTGTGGAAGTTAACAAATTGCTTCCAAATGTAGTTTATAGTTTGTTTTTCTTCCAGTTACATGTAGTCAATCATTAAGAAAGAGAAAACGCTTCCTTAGAAAAGATTTCACCCAATTTATTAATTTCATAGACTCAGTAGTACTATCAGGCCCGAACTCAGGTGTGGGCAGAAAATTAAAGTTTTCTTTAATTTAAAATATAAAAAGAATTGGGCTTCTAAATAAGAATAAATACCTACAAACTAGTCTTCTAAGAAATTAAATATGTGAAGATCCTGCATGGTTTCTAGAGTGATCAACGTGCGCTGTTTTGAAGAGCAGTCCAAGTTTGGGATGAACACAATACACACAGGCAACTCTCCCTCCTTATTCTGAGACTTTGCCTTGAGAGTGGCTCTGGAGACCAGCAGAGAGCCAAGTGTCTCCACCTAGAGGAATCAGAAATGGCACAAGGATGCCAGAATTGGGGAAGACAGAAAACAGGCACCCCAAATTCTGTTCATTGAACTCTCAAACTGAACCCTATTCCACACACGTATAGATGAACACAAAGTTGCTAATGATTAAGAGTGAAAAGTTAAGCTGGAAATCAAAGCCATGTCAACCAGAGGCATGGCACTCTGAGCTTAAGCAAGTGGACTGACTACCTGCTAAAATACATTCTCCAAAGTCAAGTCTCAAAGTCTACAAATTACATTCAGGCTATCCGGGGAGCTATGCAATATTGCTCAATCCATGAAGACTTGGAGAATACGACTCACTCTCTAGGAAAGAGGCGTCAACATATGGGCAACCACAAGCCAACGACGATGTTAGCAGTACCAGACAAACACTTGAGCGCCACTCAGGAATATGCTCAGACGGAAAGCACACTGCTCTAATAATCAGTAAAAGGAGAGAAAATCTTAGAGAGTCGAGATTAATGAGAATATCTAGGAGGTTTCTGTTTCTAGTCAAGATGTGAGTGAGGACAAACGGGCAATGAGCAGGTGACTATGCAAGGCTACCCTACCCTATACCAAAATCTCACTGCATCTCAGTATCCCTAACAAAAATAAAAGCCACATCCCCAGATCCAATCTAACATGACACAAAAGGATTGCAAAGTGTCATCGGTTCTACTATGAAAATGCAAGAGTAATATATGCATGCATGAGGGCTTAGGTTCAATCACCAGTATTGCAAAAAATATTAAATTTGAAGCTAAAACAATGTAGTTTGTTTTATTAAATTTCAAACTAGTGAGAAAACCATGATTGCTTCACTATATGCAGAAAACCATTTAAGCCAGTCATGATTTAAAAATCTCCCAGAAACTAGAAAGGATTAAATCCTAAACCAGTGCAGACCATTGCTAATGTCATACTTAATGAAGCAAGGGCAACATTCTCCCTCACACTAGGCACAAGGCAAGAACCCCTGTGTGCTCAGTTTGGTATACAGAGGTTCCTGCCAGTGAAATGAGCAGAGAATTTAGAATTATCCAAACATAAGCTGGGTGGGGTGTCACAGGCCTGAGATACTTACCACTTGGGAGGCTGAAGCAGGAGGATTGCTGCAAGTTTGAGGCCAGAATGGGCTACAGAGCAAAACTTTGTCTCAAAAACAGCAGCAGCAACAACAAACTTCCCCATCAAAATCTAAATTTATAGATGATTATCTGCATAAAAAACCCAAGAAATCTACAAAATGAAAATTATAACTATAGAATAAAACTCTAAGATACAGTAGAAATAAATTAGAATGAACAGCATTCTAATATACTAGTCACAGACAAACGACAAACATTCAAAAGCAGTTACACTTATTACCAGTTTTTTGGAGACAAGGACTTTCTCATTAGTCCAGGCTAACCTTAAATTCCTGATCCTCTTGCCTTAGCTTTCCCAAAATTTAACATCCATTTGTGATAAAATCCCAGAGACTAGGAAGAGGCAATACCCTAAGACCAGAACAAACTGTTGCTAGTACTGCATGGCCTGTCTTGTCCCTCCAACCAGGGTTTGTGGGGTGTACTCCAACACCCACCTGAATGTGTCATGATGCCTTGGGCTTGCCCGAACTCCCACAAAAACTTAGACTATCTCTAAGAAAGGAGCTTGAAGACATTATTGAGAGAATCAAAGAAAAGTCTACATAAAACATAAATGTCACATTCGCAGGCTTAGAGACCTCAACATTGTTAAGAGGGCAATTCTCCACAAATTCTTGTTAAAATTCCAACAGGTTCTATGGTAGAAACTGACAAGCAAGTTATAAAATTCATTCGGCAATATAAAGAACCTGGGGTGTAGGGTAAAAAACAGGAACTTTATAAAAAGAGTATTTGCCCTACCTGGCTTTCTAGACAAACCTACAACAACGGCAGCTTGGGAAGACAGACTGACAGGTCCATGAGACGGAGATGAAACGGATGCATGTGCATATGGTCAGCTGACTTTAGACAAACACGTCAGGGAGAGTAATGGGGGAAGGAAAGGCTGGTCACCAAATACTGTTCTGTCAACTGAACATCAGTTTGGGGGAATGCTTTACTTTTTCTTCATTCAGTTAAAAAAAAAAATAACAAGAACTTGAAACCATCACAGATCTACACACAAAGCCCAAACTCTAAAACTTCTAGAAAAAAACAGCAGAAAATGTCTGTAATCTTGAATTAGACAGGATATTCTTATAAAGACTACAGAAAAGCCAGAAAACATAAAGAAAAAATACATCAGAGGACCAGGAGATGGCTCAGTCGGTCGAGTGTTCACCACGCAAGCCCGAGGACCTGTGTTCAATCCCCAGAACGCCTGTGAAAACCAGAACAAAGCTGGGGATGGCAGCCAGGGGCACATGGCTGTAGCCGGGGCACGGGAACAAATCCTGTCTTAAAAAACAAGGTGAGTGTGGCGCACGCCTTTAGTCCCAGCACTCGGGAGGCAGAGGAAGATGGACCTCTGTGAGTTTGAGGCCAGCCTGGGCTACGAAGCAAGTTCTAGCCAGCCAGTGCTACACAGAGAAACCCTGTGTCAAAAAACAAACAAACAAACAAACAAACAAACAAACCCAAAGCCCCCCCCACGAAACCACATGCAAAAACATATATACCAATTCATTCAACTTTATTTATTTTTTTATTTTTATTTTTTTCTTTTTAAATATCAACATTGAGAACAACGAACTGCAGGCTGGAGAGCTGGCTCAACGGTTGAGAGCACTTCCTGCTCTTGCAGAGGACCTGGGTTAGGTTCCCAGCACCACACACCAGATGGTTTACAACTACCTGTAACTTCAGTCTCAGGGGATCCAAAGCCCCTTTCTGACCTCCAATGGCACCAGACATGTATGTGGTACAAACATATACACACAGTCAAAATATTCATATACATAAAACAAAAATAATCTTTGAAACAAGTTGTTTTTTACAAGGAAAAAATGTAAGTATCAGACTCAAAGAATATTTTCCTCAAATACATATCAGGAAAAGAACTTGTACATAGAAATATATATATATAAAATTAATAAGGACCAGAAAGACAGCTCAGTACTTAAAAGTACTGGTTGCTCTTCCAGAAGAGCCAAGGTTGATTCTCAACGTCCAAATGGTGGCTCACATTTTCATGTAACTCCAATTCTAGGAATCTGACGCCCTCTTTTGTCCTCCATGGACAACGGGAACACATGCAGTATGCTGATGCACATATAGGCAAAAAACATTTACCTATACACATAAAAATAAATAAACAAAACCCACCAATTAAAGCTGAAAAAAAATCTAACTAACAATGGGAAAGAGTAATTGTATGTTTTCTCTCATAAGCAAAAGCTAAAATGAAAACAATGTAACAGATGAACCAAAAGTAGTAGTGATTACTCAGGCAAGGGGGTTGGGGAGGGGCTAAGGGAGAGTATTTGGGAGGGTAGAGATGATGAAAGCATGATATATGTATACGTGGAAATGTCATAGTGAAATCCATTAATATTGAGATTTAATATACATTAATAATTAAAATAACAAAACAAATGGAAGAAGAAATCAGAACCACTTTTTACACATATGCCAGGACTTAATAGACAAATACATCGTACTTAATGAGAGCCAGGTTTCTCACTATCAGAAAAAGATACTGCAAATAAACAAAGTGAATGAGAAAGCCAGAATAAACTCTGTGGCATTAGGATTGAAAACATTATTATGAACTCATGTTTATTTTACTACAGATAGATATACATTCATACAGAGATAGCCATGTCCACTGAGAGGGCTTTAAAAGCACAAAGCACACCCAGTGACCAGATCTTATTTCTGAACACCATCAGCCAACCTAAGGAGCAGGGCTCTGGTGAGAGATGGCTCATGCCAGGGCTAAGACGGCCAAATACCACATGAACCCGACTACACAGCACTGCAGTGTAAAGGACACTAAAAGAGGGTAAAAGACGCAAAAATCAACCTGAAAGAGTTATTAATTACGTTACTTATTTTGGAAAGGGTTTTGCTATGTATCCTAGGCTGGCCTTGAACTCAATAAGTAGCCTAGGCTAGGCTTGAGTGAAAACACTGGTGAAATCTGAACAGTCAGGAGTTAACAGTGTCATATTAATGTTACAGTCTTAGCTCTGCCTACACAGCATGTCAGCTGCACCATGGGTGCAGAAGATGTCATCATTAGTGAAAACAGGGAGGAACCTATGGGGAAATTCTGAATGATCATTGCAAGATTCTTACAAATCTAAAAATTTGGTTTTTACAGGCAGATGCTCCAAACTGGAACTTCTTCTAAGATAGGAGATATGAACGCCAACTAAGACATGGAGTGTTCATCACAGAACTGTAATTTAGAAGTGAAAAGGGAACACTACATAACCTTTAGAATCCTCTTGAATGAAAGTCCCTGCAAGAATGCAGTTAGCTACCAAAGACGACAAGATGATACCCAGAACAATGCCATAACTGTTGAAACTGCATTTCTAGCTCAGAATTTACAAAGAAAACTACAACCAACTCAACATTTCCTACAGAAAACAGAGGAAGAACATTGCCTGCTGGGAAAGTAGCAAGGCAGCACTCTAACAAAAACCAAATGAAAAGCAAGCTAATGAGAACACGGAGACAGCTCAGCAGGGAAGGCTGCATGCTGGGAAAGCCTGGGTCCTGAGTTTGGATCCCCAGCTTCTATATAAAAGCAGGGCATGGCCTTATGAGCCTGTAACCCTAGTGCTGGGGGGTAATAGTGGAAACTAAAGGCCACTGGGCTAGCTGGCTACCAGCCTAGTCAAAAACTGGGGAAGAGCCCGGCTCAAGGGATAAGGCAGAGGTGATAGTGGAGGCCTCCTAACATCCTTCTCTAGCCTCCAAACACACGAATATGGAAAACCACACACACATACATTCATCACCCTCAACACAAAAAAGACAGCGGCAAGAAAACAAAACTGCAGACCAATATTCCCCATGAAAATAAAAGCAAAACGTTCTCTAAATTTTTAAACAAATTGAATACAGTAATATGGTAAAAATAATTTATTATGACCAAGAGGATTTCCTTCAGGCATACAAAGTAGGGTTAACATTCTAAACTCAACCAATGTGCTCCAGCATAGCACCACAACAAAACAGAAAAGTTAAAAGACACACAACTAGAGGAACAAAAGCAGCGAACAAAACCCCAGACACAATGTAGAAGCCATAATGATGGCAGCAGACATTGCCTAGGAAATATAGTTAAATGCCAGAGTTCATGTTGAGCATGGATGTAATGCAACAAGATGCCAAATCTTTGCAAGGCATCACCTATAAACTCTGTATCTCTTAACAGATAATTATTTAAAGCTAACTAAGAAGAGGTTTGAAAAGGATAACTGATTGATTTCGGCATCAAATATGCCCTTTCCCTTGGGCTAGAGTGAAGAGTGATTTTTTTTTTAATTACTTACACCCATGATATTAATCACATTTGTGGTATTCATAGATTACATTCGCAGTATTCATTCAATATATATATAAATTTTAAATGTCGAATGTCATTTCTTGAAGGGGGTAGGAAGTTAAATACAGGCTTACAGCACAATCGGGAGGACCCCAGAGGGCAGAAGTTCACTACTGATGTTTTACAATCTTGCATCTAAGCTGTTAACGCCCATTATTCAGGATACACAGACAAGGAACTTCCCTTAAGCATTCAGGAGGGTGGAATCTGGCAGGGAATCGGGAGGATATCAAGGTTAAGGTCCACAAGCAAGGCAACAGTTACCCAAAACAGGGGCCAGGGCCCTACAGGTCCCCCTTTTATTAAAAAATGAGCTTCTGACTTGGGTTGCGTGGGGCGTCAGCAGGTCACCTTCCCCGTCATGGAGACACCTGCCCAGGCCACACAGGTGCTCTGTCTTAAGTTGGTGAGTGCCGCCCAGGCAACCTGTCTCTGAATACTCATTATCATACCGGCTCAATCATGTGTGAGCTGCATGGTTAATTGCTGCCAAAGATCTCAAAGTGGCACTGGGCTTGCAATCTGTGTATTCGATATAGAAAAGACCAACAGAGGTCCTATCTCACCCATAGCCAGTAGGCTAAAGGCAACTGAGCCATTCCCTTCCTTAACGAGCCATACTGTACGTTGGAGTCCTTGTAAGATCCCAAAAGCAACTGGAACTTGAGTTTATAAGTTTATAATTTTCAAAGCCAATCGAGATGTATATAACTAATGAATTAAATTTATCATGCCTAATAGAATGAAAGATTAACTAACTGTGGTAGCTACTTTTGTTGCCAGGGTCTCCATTGTGCTAGCTGTAGTAAGCAATTATGAAATGGTAATCCCAGAAACAGTAGCAGCAGTGTGCACCATTGTTATAACAGCAATAGCGGCAGCAGCAATGTCAGATTCTCTTCTGGATTGTGTGGACATCCACTGGCATGGATACAACTCCAGGAACACGAACCACCAAGGTCCATTTTTTTTGATCCCAGCATGACTTTAGCTGGCAGCTCTTCTGGAGAATCCAATCTCATGGCTACAGTTCCTAGGCTTACATTAATGCTTGCCAAAGCTGGCCATATTGGGCTCTCAATCTCCATTGGCATCAGAAGGGTAGATTTTTTTCATGGAGACCCATTAGGTCTCTGTCATGTTGGGCTTCAGCAACAGCCACAGGGTGCGTTCAATGCTCAGGAATCCAAAGAGGAACCTCATTGTCCTGAGAAAGACATAAACCAAACTCCAGGGCCACACCAACACTAGATCAGGTCTCCTCCATGTGCTAGTAGAAAGATCCTTCCATCGCTCCAGAGGGTGATTTGCAACAGGAGCCCTCCAGTGTTTATCTGCACCGGATCCTCCAGCAGAATCCACCGATTTAAAAAAAAAAAAAAAATGGACCGCTTCACGAATTTGCGTGTCATCCTTGTGCAGGGCCATGCTAATCTCTGTATCGTTCCAATTTTAGTGTATGTGCTGCCGAAGTGAGCACGAAGAGTGATTCTTACATACTAAAAATACTTGGGATGGAGTAAATGGACTTGGACCAATTTGCAAAGGTAACAGTACTTCTAATATGCTACAAGTAAACTTAGAGTTTATAACAAGGCACTGTGTTGGATTCTTTCTATTTTAATGTTTATTTATATGTATATTTGTGTCCCTGTTTGTATGTATGCCACTTGTGTACAAGGGCCCATGGAGACCAGAAGAGGGCATCAGTCCCCTGGAGTTTGGGTTATAGGCAGTTGTGAGTCATTGTCATCATTCACTGCCCCCGCCCCCGCCCCGCCCCGTGGGTGCTGGGAATTGAATCTGGGTCCTCTAAAAGAGAATCAAGCACTCTAACTGATGAGCCATCTCTCCAGCCTAATAGATTCATCTTAAATTCAACAAATACTTAATACTTACTTCACATCTACTATGAGCAAACGTTTGTCTAGATGTTGGGAATCAAATGGGAGGGAGGGAGGGAGGGAGGGAGGGAAGGAGGAGAAAGGGCGGGAGGGAAGGAGGAGAAATTGAAGGAAGAGGGAGACGTAGGAGGGTGGCGATCCCAAGTCACATAGAGTTTAGAGAGACAAAAGTATATTAAGTAGATATCATGTTAGATGGTAATAAATACTACAGTGAAAAACCAAGCAGGAGCGGGAACTGGGTGTGCTAGGGTGTGATTTTCAATGGGGTTATTAGGGAACTAGATGATTTCTAGGTTCACTTCCAGTTCAAAACTCCTTGACTTCCTTCTGTGTTAACTAGGCAGCAAAAACCACAGAGTGACCCTGTGAACCTGACCTCAGTAAACTCACGCATTCTATCACCTGACTCGGTGTGTCACCACTTATATTTTAGAAAAACAGGATTAAGCATACATGTTTCCACCCTGAGACAAAGCATATGCAGCCACTTAATGACGCAAGTCATTTCCCAGTCCTGCTTGGGAAAGTAAGATAAATAAAACCTAGCAAGTTCTCCCCAGACAGGGGTCCTAAAAATGCAGCATTTTTGTGCATTGCAGGAAGGATTAAAACCTGACACTTTTCCCTCCCCCTACAATATATATACTCACGGCCTGGAATTTAGTCCTTTATTGACCCTAAGTTATAACACAATGGACAGTTGTTTCTCTAGCATGGAGGATTGTCCATAGACAAAGAAAGTGCTATCAAGACCCAAACAGCTACTACTGGGTACCATTGGATGTCTGCTATGTGCCAGGGACAGCACAAGTGCATGTATGAAGTTCAACTGTGTGGACTGTCAATATCAGCACATTTCTACAGGTTGAACAAATTCATTAGCTCAAATCCTAGGAGAGAGTGTGCATAGGTAGCAGTCCACATGCCTCCTGGAACTCCAGGAGCATGTGACTGTGTAGACGAACCTTCAGTGTAAGAGGTGCCTTTGGATAAGTGCATACAAGTGACAGTGAGGAGAGGCTCTGTACGTGAGATACTAGTTCCCGTGTGCAAATAATTCCTGTGACTTCATGCCAAGTTGTGCATTTTAAATATTTTTGTACCCCATAGCACATAGAAAGCTGTACATAGTACGTGGCTTCATCTGAAGCACAGTGTAATTTAGTGCTCACACCTGGCTCACAGAGACAGAACGGGCATTCCAAAGCTGCTACTCTTTCCCTCTCAAGGAAGAGTATGAAAAAGCATCCAATTCTATGAAGATCTGCAACCCACCCATCTGGACTGAGGTCACGGTTTCTTTGGAATGCCTCACCAACCCCACATTTCTCTAGAGGTAAACACTGTTCACAAATGGGCCTCTTATGTTTGATCCTATTGATTTTAAAATCCATCTTTTAAAAGTAGATTAATTCTGGATAAATATAATCAAAGTACACATTAAATTTTAAGAAACTGTCTTCATCAAACCCAGCACTATGTATCTCTACCAATGAAATGTGTTTTTGCATTTATTTATTCATTTAGTATCTGTAAGTGCGTGTGTCATAGAAGTCAGAGGACAATGTGTAGGAGTGGGCTTTTTCCTTCTGCCACCCGAGTCCCAAGGACCACACTCACGTCGTCAGGTTTGGGGGCAGGCACCTTAGCGGCTGAGCCGTCGGTACCCGCCCAAATGCTTACTTTCAGTAAATTAGTCCCTACTGGTCTCCCCCATCCCTACCCCGTCCTGGCAGCTCTTTTTACTCATTATACACTTCTTATTTATAAGACGTTAATAAAATAGTCTGCTAGTCATCTTCCAAGTAATTACGTATAATCTCAAGTTTCATCTAACAGAATATAGCAGATTTACCTTACATTATTAGCAAATGGGAACTTTTATTTCTAACATTTAAAATACACCAGCAGCCATCTTAATGCAACGTTATTAGCATCATGATTGGTACTGTCTAGAGACTTTTTTCTAAGAATAATACGATAATCATTTGAAGAAAACAAGGAGTTTGAACAGGTACTTGTACAAAAACCTACCAGCTCATTGCTTGTCGACGTGAGTCTTAGTTTTTCTTCAATTTCCTTTCCAATTCTCTGAACAGTTACCTGAGTCTGTTTAATTGCACACTGGGCTCTATGAAGCCTAGAAATACAAGTTGTAGAAAAATGTAAGTGAGTTAATTACAAAGTCTAAACACAGAGAGTCACAGACATGAATTATAAATCTCCTAGGATAAACAGAGCCAACCCTGAACTAACCAATTATTTCTAGATTCAAACATAATGAAGTAACAGGAATCACAATCCTAAAATAACAGTGCTCTGAAAAGCCTACCTCTGCTATAACATAGTTATGGCGAAGGACTCTGGAGGGTTGGAAGCACTTTAGAAAATGATCGGGTTGAGGGGCCGAGAAGAAGGCTTGGTCAGAAAGGAGCCTGCTGCTCAAGCATGAGGACCTGAGTTCGATACCCAGCACCTATGTAAAAGCTTGACATGGCAGCACAAGCCTGTAATCTCATTGCTGGGAAGCAGAGACATGGGATTCATGGGGCTTTATATAAATTACTAGAATTTATATAAAAAGTAAAAGATCTAGAAGTAACAAACCAATCTTAAAATCTGTCAGATAGCAAGGTTTTCTGCAGTTGCATGATCAATAACATAAGTATGTTACTAACATAAAGATGAGAACTAGATCAATAACCAGGTGCTCTTCTACATGCAGATATTTGGTTGGCAGAGGTAAGATGACTTTGAGCCCAGGATTTTGAGACCAGTGGTGACAGAGTAGTGAGACTCTGTCTCAAACAAGGGGCTGGAGAGACAGATGCCTCAGTGGTGAAGAGCACTGGTTTTACAGAGGACCCAGGTTTAGTTGCCAGAACCCACGAGGAAGCATACAGCCATCTGTAATTCCAGTTCCAGGGGTCTCAATGTCCTCTTCTGGCCTCCATGGGCACCAGGCACACATGTGATGCACATACGTATGTACATACATACATACATACATACATACATACATACATACACACACAGAGACAGAACAACCATTTAACTAGTTTACCAGGACCAGGAATGTCTGTTCACCTAGAGATACCACGAGGAAAGTGAAAATGTAGTCTTCAAACTGGGAGAAAGGAGCAAAACCAAAGAACCATGCGGGAGCCACACCAGGGAAAAGACACTCTTCCACAAATGGTGCGGGAAGCTGGATTGGATATCCTCATAAAGGAAAAGGAAATCAGATCCCTCTCACTCTGCAAAAAAACAATGTGGATCAAAGACTTTAAGTCCTAAAACTCTGAAACTGCTAGAGAAAAAATAAAACCAACAAAAACTACTTCAAGACATAGCATGGGCAACTTGGAGATACAGGCATAGACAAAGACGTTCCGCAAGGACTCCAGCAGCGCAGCGGGATCTGCAGACGGTGGAGTGCGCAGTCAAAAACCCAAAAACCCGCACAGCAAAGCGAGCGTCAGCAGGATGAAGACAGCCTGCGGAGTCGGGAGAGCGTCTGCTGATGGCAGCCATACCCACGGCTAGTAGAGAAAAAACTCAACAGGTTGGGGATTTAGTTCAGTGGTAGAGTGGTTGGCCCTGGGCTTGGTCTGCAATCCCAAAATAAAATAAAACAACTCCAAATTAAACACACACCCAAACCCCCACAGATTATTTGTTCAATGAATGGGCAAATGAACTGAAGAGACATTCTCAAAAGGAAAAAATAATAAATCACCAATAAATACACACACACAGAAAGTGCCTAACAACCTCTGCCCCAGGGACAGGAAAAGAAAAACCACATGGGTGCCCATTCCTCCCAGCACCAAGGAAACCAAGGACATCAAAAGCTTGCAAGGGTCGCTCAGGAGACATTATGTATGTATGTATGTATGTATGTATGTATGTATGTATGTATGTATGAATAAAACTACCATGATAACATCCACTGCTTTGTGCACTAAAAATTGATTTCAAAGAGACAGTGAAGTAAGCATAGAAAAAGGAATTTAACATCTTAGTCTCGAGATGAATGTAAATGACATTCACGGTGAGACGCTGTTTCACACCCATTACAAGAACTAAAGTTACGGATGGCAGAGCAGGGAGCAGCTGGAATGTACGGCACTGCTAGTAAGTTAGATAATACCAACATTTTGAAAAGGCAGTTCCTTAGGAAATTTAAAATACATCTAACCTTCGGTCCAGCAGTTCTAATCATAAGTGCTTACCCAGAAAAGACAAAAACGTAAGTCCACAAGCTCGGTTTCAGAATGCTCACAGAAGCCAGGTGTAGTTGTGTGCCCTGTAATCCTACAACTTGGGAAGCGGAGGCAGGAAGATCAAAAGTTCAAGGCCAGCTTGAGCTACATAGTCAGTTCAAAGCCAGCCAAATTTACAGAAAACACTGTCTCCAACAACAACAACAACAAAAGGTCACAGAAAACAATCCAAATATCCACCAACTGGGACACTAAGAACCAAATTAAGACCTGTATGGTAACAGTCTACTGAGAGTAAGTGATACACACAAGACTATGAATAAATCTCAAAAAGATGCTGAATGAAGAAAGCCAGAAGCAAAACAAGAATAGCTGTGTCCTGCTCTTGATCTAAAACCCACCAGCAGATAAGACCTTCCTGTGGTGTCAGAAGAGTAGCTAGCTGCTTCTGTGGCCAGGGACAGACACTAGGGAACTGAGGAAGTCTGAGGAAAACTCACATTATGATGTACTGTATGTCAATTTGACTTCATTTATTAAAATTGGCTATCAATTTTTAGCCTGCATGTCTTCTTTGTAGGGGGGAGAAGGAGTCGCTCATTTTTTAACGGATTTTGTGGCATCAATATCTCTGGGAGCAAGTGAGTAGGACACTTCTATGCTGTTGGGAATTTCTTCATAGTTGCTGAGGTCATCTGAAAACTGTCAACTCTAGGAGGCGCCTTTGCTCCTGAGACCGGTCATTCAGCAGCTCCCTCAGGACTGCGCCATCCTGTTCCTCTTGATGCGCCTATGTATGCTTAGTTACACTGATAGTAAGACGGTCCTACAAAGGCACCTCGACAGAAACCTGAGTGCAAGGGGAGGTCTTTGAGAAATGGCCCTATTTCATCCCCAGCCTATCTCCCTGGATCTTCAAATTCAGTAATACTGATCCACTGGCATTTACCTGGACATAATCTTCCATGTCTTATTCCTGCCGTGAATCTGCCCACACATTTTCTCTGCACCCTCGCAGGTAAGCAGAGCTTTACTTAACCCACAAAGAGGCAGCTCAGCCATAGCCTCTGCTCCGCTGCCCTTCCCTGGCTGCACCAGGCAGCTGGAGGCACTTGCTCCTTGCTCTGGACATACGCGCCACACCACCCACACACAGCACCGCAGCAAACAGCACTAAGGACCATGCATACAGGGAATGGTTCTTCCCTTGTCCTCTTCCTTAGCAGCTCTTAATGAGGGCAAGAATACTCATCTTCTCACACACGCTCTAGATGCTGAGCACAGGGAGGGGTACAACAGAGGCGCTCAATGGATTTCCTGATGTCCAGAGTTTATACATAACATTAGCACATTGGTGAGATTGATAGAGTGGGAGATTAACTGAGAGATCACTGTTTCCTACATTTATAAATTCAAAATACTTTATCAAGAAAAACTGCATAGAGACCACTCCTTCAGGCAGGGGAAACAAGCAATTTTTACTAAAATCAATAGGTATTATCAACCCGCAGAGACGCCAACACAGAGCGGTTACTTTGCGGGGAGCTGCCTAGAGCTCCACTGGTACTGTGTAAACAACCTTGTCAAATGGCAAGGACTTTCAAAATAAAAATGATTCATGACCATAATTAATGTATGACTTCAACTACTTGGCTCTCACTGCCCCAGACGCTTTCTGATCTTACCTTAGGGGCTTAAAACCCACAGACAGAGTCACATTTCCTCCACTCTTCAGTGTTATCCAAATAGACCCTCAGAGGCCTGCCACATCAAGACCGGCCTCAGAATGGCCCCCTTTCAAATCCAACTGGAGAAGAAAAGTTTCGAGGATTTAGGCTTTTCAAAATAACATGGCACATCCTGATCCTCGCGGGGGTGAGGAGGGGAGGGCCTGACAAGAAAGAAGCAACTGCTTTGCCTTCACACAGGATGGCCGCCTGAGGAGGGGATGCTTCCTGAATTCATGCCTGTGGAAATTCTCTACAAAGAGAAACACACCATCTAGTCATTTGGGTGACGGGTCAAGGCTAGTCATCTAGTCATTTGGGTGACGGGTCAAGGCTAGTCATTTAGTCACTTGGGTGACTGGTCAAGGCTAGTCATCTAGTCACTTGGGTGATGGGTCAAGGCTAGTCATCTAGTCACTTGGGTGACTGGTCAAGACTAGTGCTCCCAGCTGATGTAAAACTGCACTCTGCATGCTGGGAGAAGAGATCAAGCAGCTATACTAGTCACCCTGGTGATGGAGGACAGATGTGCATTGTTACCTAATGCTATCTGACGGGAGGTGGGGTGTAGAAACTGAGTGTAATGAAAGTTCTTAGAAGCTAGATAGTGTTGTGAATGTAAAGATATACACTGAACGAAAAATTATATAGCCAATATTGAGAACACCCAATCACATTTAACCACAATCTCTGGACATGAGACTTGAGCAGGCGTTTTCTCTACTTAACGCTGATCATGTGGCATGCAAACTGCTCCATGCAAGTCTGAGAGAGGCAATGACAAACCAGAGCTTCCGGGAAGTAGCACGGCTCCTGCAGCTTGTGGGGAGCAGCACGGTTCCCTGCAGCTTGTGGGGAGGGTGAAGTGGAGAGAAATGCAGGGTGACAGGGACTAACTGGGACAAACGGCGGCGGGCGGCGGCGGCGGCGGCGGCATGGATCATGGGAAAAACTCAGGCTTTTATTCAGAAGGCACTGGGAAGCCGATCAACTTTTAAGCTGGAAAAGATGTCATTATATTTGTACTTTTGAAAGCTCTATGCGGGAACTTTCAGGGACTGCGGAGGGCTGAGAGAGGAGACAGTTGAGGCTAGAGGAAGGGCAGCCATGATTGATGCGAAGAAATGCCAGAGCAGACTCTTTAGTTTGCACAATTAATACAAGTCAGTAATTCAAATAAAATAAAAAGAGAAGGCTCTTCCTTCTCACATAAGGTGAATGGGGTGTGGGCAGTAAACAAGAAGGCTAGTGTGTGGTTATAGCAACCACCTGAGCAAAAACAGGCATTGTCCTGAATAAAACAATGACAGCAAACTGGGTGTGTGTGGGGAGGACGGAGAAGGGGTGAAAGGTCAGGCACAGGAGAGAGAAAGTTTGATGCCTGAAAACAAATGGCCAGCTGTTCTGGTTTGTACCCGGTTTGACTGTGTCCCTGTAGGCTGACATGACGGGAAGCACGGTCCTTGGGGTGGTGGTACTGGGAGGTAATAGAAGCTTTAAAAAGTGAGGTCTAGCAGGATACCACTGGGGTTGCGCTCTCATGTGGCCCTTTCAATACTCAGGACAGGGCTGTTCCTAAAGGGACCAGCCTGACCCAACCCACACTGCCCCTGCTCGATCCTGCACCCACCGCCATCCACCATGGGCCATCAGAGCCTGTGCTTGCTATGTGGATTCCAGAAGTGCGAGCCAAGGAAAGTTCTGTTCCATGGTGGCCTCTGACAACGACAGTACACCACGGGGAAGAGACATCTCTAGCTATCCTTCAGGCATCTGGAGGAATTAAGGGAGACTCACAAATAACTTCATGTCAGTAAGTTTAATTTAGATCAAGTAGCCAAACTGCCCCCAAACCACTAGTTTCCATATCTAAAGAAGTAGAAAATATGAACAATTACTACCTTGTTAACTAGATTTAGGGGCTAAAGAGTTGGCTCAGAAGTTAAGAGCACTGGCTGCTCTTCCAGAGGTCCTGAGTTCAGTTCCCAGCACCCACATGGTGGCTCACAACCATCTCTAGTAGAATCTGATGCCCTCTGCTGGTATAAAGTCACACATGCAGGCAGAGAACTCATACATTAAATAAATAAATAAATAAATAAATAAATAAATAAATAAATAAATAAATCTTTTAAAAAATTAGAGATAATTAGAACCTTCTCAGGCTGGGGGAACAGCTCAGTTGTAGTACCTGAAAAGGACCTGTGAGACCCTGTTTCAACTCATTGCACTAAAAACATCAAAACAAAATATCTTGTCTGCTTACCCAGGCCAGGCTCAGAGGCTTGCTGGTAAAATACCAGCTGTATTAATCTTTCAGAGACAAAGAAAGTATTTCAATTTGCCTGACAACACAAGTATTGTGGAATATTTAACTAGGCAAAGATGTGCTGTATTTGTTTACCTATGTAAAGATGTGTTGCATTTGTTTAACTATGTAAAGATGTGTTGCATTTGTTTAGCTATGTAAAGATGTGCTGTTGTTTTACCTTGCTTGCCTAAGGTACCTGATTGGTCTCATTAAAAGCTGAATGGTTGGCCAGTATGGTGATATTTTATTTGTACTGAAATGTGATTTTAATTTTATGTTAATAAATAAAGTTGCCCTGGGGTCAGAGCTATTAGAGCCATAGCAAGAGCGTGGTGGTTAGAAGAGCTAGGTAGATTTCTGTGTGTTCAGGGATACAGCCAGTATTGGAGACATACGCCTTTAAGACCTGGAGGGCGGTACTTACAGGCAGTGACAAGGCAGTCATGTGGTTGGGTTTACAACCAATGAGAAGGCAGAACAGAAAGACTATTATACACAGACAAACAGGAAGTAGCTCTCTCTCGGGGAAGTTAGGAGCACTGCAGGAGGTAAGATTTTATCTCTGAGCTCTGACCTCTCGGCTTTCTCTTTTACATTGGCTCTGTGTTTCTTATTTTAATAAGACGATTGGTTACATCTACATCTGGTGCCCAACGTGGGGCACGAACCCACGACCCTGAGATTAAGAGTCTCATGCTCTACCGACTGAGATATTATTCAGGATTTCAATGGGCAACTGCTCTGAGTTCTGAAAAAGCTGATTCTGTAATCACTCATTTGCTAGAAGTTATGGCCATCATGGGTATACCTGCACAAATCAAAACTGACAATGCTGCATCAGGCCAGTGGTGCGCACGCCTTTAATCCTAGCACTAGGGAGGCAAAGGCAGGCTGATCACTGTGAGTTCGAGGCCAGCCTGGGCTACATAGGGAGTCCCAGGAAAGGCACCAAAGCTACACAGAGAAACCCTGTCTTGAAAAACCAAAATAAATAAATAAATAAATAAATAAATAAATAAATAATAAAAAAGCTGAATGGCCAATAATGAGGGAGGAGATACAGGCAGACTTCTGGGCAGGGAGAGTAAGTAGGAGGAGGATTTTAGGCTCGGAAAAAAAGAGAAAGAAAAGGAGACAGCAGGAATACACCAGGGGCCAGCCAGCCAGACACAGTGGAAGCAGGAAAGTAGGACATACAGAATGAAAGAAAGGTAAAAAATCTGAGGCAAAACATAGATGAATAGAAATAGGTTAAATTAAGCTAAAAGAGCTAGTGGGACAAGCCTACGCTAAGGCGAGCATTCATAATTAATAATAAGTCTCCTTGTCTTTATTTGGGAGCTATTTGGTAACTCAAAGAAAATTCCAACTACACATAATAGTAATACTGAAACACAAACACAGCCAGACCATCACAAAAACACTTCTGAGCAGTATAATAATGCTGAACAGCTACAATTAACACTAAAGACCAGAAAGGGTGCAAAGCAAGACATCCATAGTCATCACTTTATTCAACACAGTCCTTGAAGTCTAAGCAGTCAAGGCAACTGAGAACAGGGCATGAAATTAAAAGAGGAAGTACTGGAGACAAAAGTAACAAGGGACTGGTGTGGTCAAAGCATGTGGACACAGGTGTGGACACAGGCACAGTGAAACCCTTTACTTTGTGAAGTTAACACAAACTAGTTTTAAAAAGGAAAGAAGTCATAGCACAAGAAAGTAAAGTCAAGAGCATGTACTTGAAAATATTATGGTTGTGAACACAGAAAAATCAAAAGGGATCTACAATCTAACTCTACTAGAAGTAAGTTTGGTCAAGTCCAAGATTCCAGAAAAAAATTTATAAACTAATTGCTGCTTATATATACTATCAACAAATAACTAAGAATAAATCTAATGAAGGATGTCAAAGATTTCAACTCAGAAACCATAAAATATTGCTGAGATAGTAAATCAGTGGAATAAATGGAGACACATGAAATGAGGACTCATACTGTTAGTGATTATTTCCCTAACTAATTTGCAGTAGCCACGCAATCGCAATCAAAACTACCACAGCTTTGATTTGACCTTTTTAAATCAAAAATTACTATCTCTATTTCCTTTGGAAATTGAGAAGTTGATTCCAAAAGAAATGATGCAGAAATACAAAAGAACTAGACTAGCCATGGAAATGCTGAAGAGTTGCCGTTGAGGTCTTATGCTACCAGACCATAGCACCTACACAAAGCTACAGTAAGGCAGCTGCAGTCACGTGATCCTGTACAACTACATCAATAAAGCACAATTCAGATTATAAAAACAGACCTTTCACTATATAACTTATCTTCATTAACAAGAAAAAGAAGACCCCTATCAGTAAATGGCCCTGAAATAAGATCTGGTTGTAAGGCATTTTCTTAATTAGTGACTGATGTGAGAAGCCCCAGCCCATTGTGGGTGGGGCCATTCCTGGGATGGTCAAGTTTGGTTCTATAAGAAAGCAGGCTGAGCAAGCCATGTGGAGCAAGTCAGTAAGCAGCACCCCTCCATGGCCTCTGTGTCAGATCCTGCCTCCAGGTTCCTGCCCTGCTTGAGTTCCTGTCCTGACTTCCTTCAATGGTGGATCTTGATGTAGACATGTAAGCCAAATAAATTCTTTCACCCCCAAGTAGCTTGGGGTTTCGTCACAGCAACAGTAACCCAAACTAAGACACTGGTCACAACTTACTACTGTCCCTAGTCTCACTCAGCCTCCTGCCATTAGTCACCTTTGTCCCCCTAGACAACTTTATTCCTACTTTCATAGCATATATACTAACATGCTTTTATGTTTTTATATAAAATCTAGAAACTACAATGACAGAAAGCATATAATATTTCATCTTTCATGGACTGGCTTATATAGGCTTATTGTGATTCTTTCCAATTGATTCCACTCTCCTCTTTATGACTGAAAACAAATACATTGTGCACATACATTTTCTTTTTTTGTTTGCTTATTTTTTTTGTTGCTGTTTGTTTGTTTGTTTGTTTGTTTGAGACAAGGTTTCTCTGTGTAGTTTTGGTGCCTATCCTGGATCTCTCCCTGTAGACCAGGCTGGCCTTGAACTCACAGACATCCGCTGGCACTGCCTCCGGATTAAAAGCGTGCACCACCGCCACCTGGCCATATGCTTTCTTTACCCATCCCTCCATTGTTGGACATCCAGGCTGGCTCCATAACTTAGCTACTGTGAACAGATCTGCAGTAAATATGATGTGCAACTATCTCCATGATGTGCTGACTCAGACCTTTGAGTAATGTCCAGAGTGCCATATATGAGTCATATATGATCTACTTTAGTGCCTTCCACGGGGGCTGGACTATTACATTTCTGCCAGCAGCGTTTCAGATTCTCTTTTGTTGGCATCCTTGCCAACACACTGTTAACTGTTTTCTTGATGACTGTCTTTCTCACTGTGGTGGCATGGAATTTTGGTGATTTTAATTTGCATTTTTTGATGTTTAGTGAAGTTGAACATTTTTCTTGTGTTTATTGGCCATTTGTATTTTATCTTTTGAGAATTGTTCATTTCATTAGCCCATTTATTATTATTGATTGAGCAGTTTTGATTTCTTGTTAACTAGTTTTCTGACTTCTTTATATATTCTGGATATTAACACTTTCAAATGTTGTATTAGTTACTTTTCTGTTGCTATGATAAAACACCATGACAAAAAGCAAGTACAGGAAGGAGTTTATTTTGCCTTAGCATTCCAGAGGGTGAGTCCATAATGAGTGGGGGAAGCATGGTGGGAGGCAGCCAGAGCAGGAAGCTGAGGAATTACAGCTTCACTGTCTCCCCCGCCCTCCGACACACACAAAAGCTGAAGAACTGGGGAGGCTAGCAAGCAACTAGCTCAGGCAGGAGTGGAAACAGCCCTGCCAGAGTGACCGGCAGAGGATGAGGGGACTTACAGAATAATAGAGGAATCTGTGCTGTGATCTGAACGATGATGACACAGGTACATGCTCATCACATCACACCGGGAGCCAGGACAATGGTGACGCCATTGTGTAGGGCAGGGAGCATAAGAAGAGCCACTTGGGAAGTTTTACTTGAGACTGAGGTGCCTATGCCACATCAGTAGCAGTGTGGGGTATTTGTTCAATATCGAGACTGGTGTTGGGGAGATAGACCTTGGCCAGGGACAAAAATGTGGCAATCATTAGCACACAGATGCTAATAATGTTATGAAACATTACAACATTTCATAACATCATAACATGAGCAGGGTGAATGAGATCACCCTGCAAGACTGTGAGAATGAGAGAGAGCAGGCCTAGAACAGATTTCAGAGGAACATCAATATTGGAGGAATTAGAAAAGAAGAAATAAAAACATGCCAAAACAAAAAAATCCAAAGTGAGACTCTGCAGAGACCCAGGACAGCTGCAAGAGTTGATGTCACAGCAGTTAGAGATGGAACGCCTCTGGGAAGCAGTGCCCACTGTCTCAGAATCTAGGGACCCGAGGTCTGGGCAGTGTTAGCACATTTAGCAATAAGGGACTGATTTAAACACCAATTCTAATCTGTTCACCTCTAAACCCACAGGCATCATCATCATCCTCTTCACCCAGCTGATAGCTTCCTAGCTGGCTTCCCAGGTCAGCTCTAGCTCTTCTCAATTGCATTCCCTAAAGCACCCCCATTCTTCATTTGCTCATTACTCACTGTAGCTCCTCTAATAGCCTCCAGGGCCTCCCTTGTGCTCTCTCCACTGACCTTGCTTAGCACCCTGAGTCACCATCCTCCTGGAGAACACAGAAGAACACACCACAAGGCCTCAGGCTTCCCCACCAGCAACAGTCTCAACTCCAGGTTTCTCCTCTCCTAAGCCAGAGGAGAGTTTAAAGGTCCCCACTTAGACTGCGATTACAGAGGCTTTGACACCTGCCTGGGATTAAATTTTCTCAGAGACAACTAGAAATATCACAGGCTACAAACTCACAATTTAAAATACTAGTGCTACCTAGTAGAGCAAGACCTCATCCACTTTCTTCAGCTCTCACAAGTACAAACCTTTTGTGTCCTCCAGGCCTCTAATCACTGGGGTCAGTCCTCTACTGTCCTTTTCACAACTGTGACATCTCTAACACACTCTACATGTACTTCTAGACGTGTTGTTAACACTGCCCATTGATTTTAAAAATGTTTTTTTTCCTGGGAACATGGCCTATAAATCTTCCACACTAGATGCACTTTTCAGCATATATTTATGTCATGCTAAATCTTCCACAGCAGTCAGGAAGCACCACGCTACAGGACTGACTGCAGCGATCCAGCACTGACCAGGGCCTGCTCCCCTCACTCTCCCCCATCTGCAGCCCACAGGCCTGCGGCTGCCCCTCAGTGCTCTCAGCTGCATCTCCTCGTTCACTCCCAGTTCCCGCCTGTTCAGCACCAATAAAAGGCTTTTCTCTTTCTGAAATCCAACCTCCTCCATCCAAACGGAACACTGCCGTCCAATTGTCCAAAACATGCATTTCAACAGTGGTCAACAGAAATCACAACACTGAATGAGGCTCAAGAGATGCTTGAGGTCTTTGTGTATCAATAATCAGAACCAACAGTGAGAAAAGCCCTGTTCTAGAACTAAGTGATCACAAGGTCTAAAAATCTATGATTAGATATTACTTTTTGATCAAAGGTAACCTATATCTCTATTTAAAAAGAGATAAGAGTCATGTGTGGTAATACATGCGTCTAATTCCAGGAACTAGGAGACTGGGGCAAGAGGATTACAAGTTTAAGGTCAGTTATGAGTTACGTTAAAAAAATGTATCTGGAACATCATATACATTTATTGACTTAATAATTGTGTTGAGCAAATACACATTTATTTAGGATTTGCTGTGTGCTCGTCAGTAGACTGAAAACATGAACTACATATTTCATTTAGCCCTCACACGAGTTCCCAGACGCTGTACGTCACTGCCATCCTACAGGTGGGAAGGTAAAGTTGCTAAGTGGCACAATCAGGATTCAAGCCCAACAATGGAAAAAGCCAGGCTCCACTGCTTCATTCTCTACCCATCAATCCACTGTTCCCACGTGGACCCTAAAGCCCAGCATCAGCACCACATCAAACATCAAATGCATTGATTTTGTCGCCCAAGTCCTTTTCCCAGACACATCCTTTGTGTTGAACTCCAGTGCTCTTGACAACACAGAGGGCCTCTGTGTGCCTCCCCCTTCTACTGTTCTACCCACAATGCACCTCACATGACAACTAAAGGCTCTTAGCCTATCTGTAGAGGCTTGCCTTCTCACACGTCTGCCCCCACCTAGGATTTCCAGCCCCTGTCATTTATGCCCATATAATCTCCTGCCCTCAGATATTAGGACTGAATGTGAAATGAAAGGCTACCACACTCCTCCCAGATTCTGTTATTTTACAGGGTGAAAGGAATCTGGAGATATAATGATCCCATGTTAATTATGAGTTAATCAAAAAGGAGATTATCAAGGTGCTATGGACTGAATCTTGTCTGCTCACATCCACTGTTGAGGTTCCAAATCCCAATGTAAATACGTTAGAGATGAGGTGTTTCGGCACTAAGGTTAAATGAGATCACGTGGTTAGGGTCTTAATACTATAGGATTGGTGACCCTAGAACTGTCCCTCTCCATTCATGCACAGAAGAAAGGCTACGGGAGGACACTGTGAGAAGACAGCCATCTGCAGGCCAGGAAGGGAGCCCTCCCCACACACTATGTGGGCACTCTGATCTCAGACTTCCTGCTTTTAGATCTATGAGAAAACACATTTCTGTTGAAGCCACCCAGTCTCTGGAATCCTGCGGCAGCCCACACTAATACTCTCACTAGGTCTGACCTCATCAGGTAAGCTCTCCAGAGACTAGCCCTTCCTAAAAAAGAGCTTAAAGCATGACAGGACCTGTGGGGTAGGGAACCTGACGAGGAACTATAGCAGCCTCTCTGGAGTTGACAGTAGCCCCAGATTTGAACCAGCAAGAACTAGGGACCTGAGTCTTACAACCACAAGGGGGTGAACTGTGCCAGCAACCACACGAGCCTAAGTAAGGAGTGAGCTCCAAAATGCACCGGGTCACAGCTGACACGATGGCTGCAGTCACCCGAGACCATGAACCTCAATGCTGCAATCATCTGTTCACTGGCTTTGTCCAGCACAGGCCTCCAGACTCAACGCCTAACCTACATCCTGTGAGTACTGGTGTCCCAGCGTCTCTATAGTGTCACGCACACAGGCCTTCAAGACACAGCTTCAGCAAGCATCACTTCCCTTCCTTCCCCCAGAATGGGAGCAGGCCCGTCACTGTTGAGACTGTCACTACAGAATGTACACTAAGTCACTGCTGACTGTTTTGATTCCCATTAATTCTGGTTTTCTCCGGTCCTAGGAAATATAAACTGACATGTTTAGTTATGCTTTCTTACAGTGTGTCGAGCATTAAAAAGAAAATGCCTGGGAAACTACCTTGAGATCATTTTTAAAAGTCAGCAAAGCAGAAAGGTCCCAGCACTTCTCATTCTGGATTCTACATGTCTATGGATGTAAGTCCACTTCTTCTAACAACTTAGACCTCACTGATCATCAACACTGACTTGTGTAGTGACCAAAGGTTCTCCATGGCTTTTTCAATAAAGTTGTTGGGGTTGGAGAGATGGCGTAGTGGTTATAAGCACACACTACTCTTGTAGAGTACTAGAGTTTGATTCCTAGCACTCAGGCTGGGCAGCTCACACCACCTATAACTCTAGTTCTGGGAAACCTGATGCCTTCTTCTGGCTTCCATGAGCACTTCACTCACATGCTCAAAACCACACACATTTTAAATAAAATACATAAACAAATAAATAGAACTGTTGTCCACATGGCAAGCCTCCCTCTTCTCATACTATATTCTTATCCCAATTACATTTCCTCTTCAAATTTAACATGAATTGAATATATCTTCTACCTTTCCAGTCCTCCAGGAGCTTCATGATTATGCACTACGATCACCTCATCTACAAACTCCCTATCTTCACTGCATTAGCCTAGGAAGTCTTCCTGGTTCAAGTGCTTACACTGTAACACACCTGGAAGGAAGAACACATCTCCTGTTCACCCTACATCACCCAAGCACACTGCATTTTCCAACAGGAGGTATTCAACAAAACACTTCGCTGGAAAGTAGTGGAATGAGTAGACATGTTGAACAGCACTAGATCAAAACCAGAACCCTGTGTCATGTTATTAAAACTTTCCTTCCAGGCTGATAGTGAATCATTAGGCAGTTATCAACGTGTTTTCTCTGTCATTTAGCCCATACTTCTTCATCTTGCTGACAAAGCTATCACCACACCCCTAGTCAAGCACATACTAGAGTTATGTATATGTGCGAGTCTAATTATCCTTTCAAAGCAGATACATCAGTCTGAGATAACTTGTTCTTGGAAAAGCCTTGCCTAAAAGAAGCAAGATTCAAGCTACAATTTGAAAGAAGGGCACACAGGACTCTGGCTGCTGTATGCAAGGGAACAGCCTTGGAGGTGATTAGGAATCTCTTCTCAAAGTCATTAAAAGAGTCTTACATGTTCAGAACTAGTGTCTTGCATGTTCAGAACAGCAAGTAGATGATGTCCTAAAACAAAAGTATGTAAGAGCTGTTTCCAAAGGGACAGCCTGGGAAGGCAACCAGAGCTCCACTACAGTGTCCTTGGTACGCCCAGAAATCATTTGCATCTCTACAGCACCTACAGCAGTCTCAGACTCATGGGAATCCCTCAAATACTTGAGTTTATTAAGTATCATTCTCCCAAACCAGGAATCTACCCTAAAGCCTTCTACATTCCTCTGTCTAGACCACTCACATAGTTGAGAACACACAGTCTCGTGGTAATGGCATCAAATAAAACACAATAGTTGTGCTACATATAAAATTAATATCCTTTCATTGAAAAGTAACTGGTAGCACTGTGGGTGGGAAAGTTCTACTGCGAAGATGGTAGGTGGTGTGAAAGCATGTGCTAATGAGACTGTCAGGTCTAACTAAGATGTACTCTCCGAACCAGCAACGAGAATGATGGGCAATGGTCACAGAACAATAAGCAAGTCTTCGCATTTCCAATTTACAACTCAAATAACTCATTTCAGGCAACAACCACCACACTTGGCATAAGAACAGGCTAAATCATTCCCAGATTTGTTCCTAATACCATCCATGTGCATTTTAGCAAGTTTAATTTAAAATGTATCCACTGCACAATAAACACACTTGAGGAAGTACACAGAAAAGAACTTCAGAAGCAGAGACGAGAAGAACAAACTGCAGATATGGACAGAATCTTTCAAACTAAAGGAACGTATGTATACAACTTTATGCCAATAAGATTTAAGTTATGATCCTCTAGCAAAATATAAATTACCAATTGTCTCAAAAAGGGTTGAAAACATGAAAAGATCAATAGTCAGTAAAGAATTACAATGAGCAACCAGAGCAGTGAAGGGGCTCAGAAGGCCCTGATCGGCTTATAGGTGCCTGAATGTTTGTCCTTCTGAAACTCAAGTTGAAACTGTGACAACACTAGGAGGTGGATCCTTGCAGCAGAGTTTAGGACAGGAGGCTCCGCCCTCATCAATGAACCCATCATCACAGGAATGGGTTCATTATAAAAGGCTGAGTTTGGCCTTCTTTTCCTCCTCTTTTCCTCTCTTGGCCCTTCTCTGTGTGATTCACACACACACACACACACACACACACACACACACACACACACACTATGTTTTTTTGTGTCAGAATATATGTTATGTTGTGTGTGGTTGCCCATGAGGGCCAGAAGGCAGCACTGGATCCCTGAAGCTGGAGTTATAAGTGATGGTGAGCTGCAGAATATGGGTCCTAGGAAATGAACTCTGGTTGAATAGAAAACTATCTTAACTGCTAAGCCATCTCTCCAGATGTTCCAAAGTATTTTTGATGCATCCAGGAGGCCTACCATATGCTAGTACTTTGATCCTGGAAATTCCCAGTCTCTGGAATTATGAGAAATAAATTTGTTTGTTACAAGTTGCTAAGCAATGGGTACTCTGCTAGGGCAGCGCTAAGAAACTAAGAAAACTGGGGTGAGGAGCGGGGTACTGCTATAACTACAAATAACTAAAAATGAGAAGCAGCTTTGGAACTGGGTAACAAAAGAATCTGTAGGAACAAGCTAGAAAAGACGGAGATTGATATGAGAGGCGGATTAAGATTTTTGTGAATGCTCAGAAAATGGGGTGTACTATAAAGAACATCTGAATTTCCCTGGTGAATGTTTTTAAGTGGTGGTGACCAGAATGTTGGTAGGATTGACTATGAATACCACAGACAATTCTATGCCAATGAATAGCACAGATAATTCTTATGAATCCTCAGATGGGAATGCAGGAACAAGGTGACAGATACTGGAGGAAAGAGCATCCTTGATATAAAATGGTAGGAACTTGGCTGAATGATATCCACGTATTTAGAGTATATGAGTGCAGCACAGGACAGGATTTAAGTGATGCACGAAAATGCCTGTGAAAGACATGGCCAAGAAGTGGAGCATGTCAGCTGATGTGTGGTTTCTTTTAACTGCATTATAAAATGCAAAAGGAAATAAACAGTTTTAGAACATTAAGACTTAGAAAAACCCTCAGCCTGGCCAAATCTGTTCATCAGAGAACACCAAGGATATGGTCAAGTAATGATAAGGAGACCAGGATGTATACGAGGAAGCCCAGTGCCGGTCATCAAGTCAATGAGAGAGTGACCTCCAAAGGCATTTCGAAGAACGCTTCCACTCAATCAAGTCAAGGTCACGTGGAGCGAGGGGATGAAGCTGCTGCACAGTCCCCGTTAGGGCAATGTCTTTTGGAATGGTGGGGGTGGAGCTGCCCTCAAGACTCGAGAATCATAAAGCTGTCCAAGTGAGACCTCAATTTATGAGAGTGGTTTTAGGAGCTGAGCCAAGCAAAGTCACAGAAGTTGTTGGGGCCCCTATTGCCAGTGAGGAGGCAACACAAGGGATTCAGAGTTGCTTGTCCTGTTGGGGATGGGACTTACCTGCGACCTGCTGCCCCTCTATTCTGCCCCCATTATTTCGTCCTTTTGGAAGGACATATCTAGCCTATGGCTGTCCACCACTGAATTTCAGAAGCATATAACTTGCTCAACTACTGCTGGAAGGAAATCTGCCTCAGAACTACCTGTATCTAACTAGATGAAGCTCTGAATTCTGGAGTTGATGCCGGAATGAGCTAAGCCTTTTGAGACTGTTGGGATGGACTGAGTATGTTCTGCATGTGACGAGGACATGCACTTTGAAGAGTCAAGGGGTAATGGACTGAATGTTTGCCTCAGGCGTTTTGTTACAGCAGCACAAAACAGACAACAAGAATAGGTGAGGTCCACCACTCAAATCTAAATGATACAAACCACCTCAGATCATGGGGATGTAGGTGGCATCTCGATCCACTTTACAGGAGCACAGTCCTTACCAGTACAGGAATTTGTACAGGAATGCACATAAAGAACTGCAGAATACTACGTAAGATGGCATCAAATACAACCCGATGTGTATGAAAAAGGGGGAAGACCACGAGCAAGTAAAATTTATACCAGGAATACAAGAATAGTTTAAATTTAATTACGTTTGCGTAAATGATACTTTAAACTGGCCTGGAAAATTTAAGACTTCTCCGCCTCCATGTAAGAAATATGACTACCCTGAGAACACCATGTGAGGGCGATCAAGCTAGCCTCGCGGAAAGGCTGTTCGGAAAGAGAGAGATCCAGCCAGCCCCCACTGCTCAAGGAGATCCAACTGGGCAACCAAATGTGAGGGAAGATGCATTCTGCTGTTGCGTCCGGGAGGATCTTCATCTGACTCGGGCCATAGCTCTTACAGCAACTGCACATCCTCCATGAGCTCAGGCCATCCCAGAGAACTGGGAGGGACCCGGGATAAGAACGGCCGTGTTGCTATTTTATTTGACTTACTTTGCTTGAGACAGTCTCACTCGGTATCCCTGGCTTGCCACCCAACAAAATTTGCATTTTGACTCACCTTACACACCCAAAGAGTCAAGGAAAGCCACTATGCTCAGAAATGGTGTGGTACATCTATGGTCCCAGCCACTCAGGAGGCTGAGGCAGGATTGCTTGAATCTAGGAGTTCCAGCCTAGCTTGGGCAACGGGTTCTTAAAAAATAAATAGAATAACAAACCCCCACAAAAACGGTGATAGCAATGGGAGGGGAAAACCACCACGAGGCCTAAAAGAAACTGTATACAGCCAGCATGCGTCTTCTCAAATGCATTTCATTCCAAGTTTCTCCAGGAACCCAGTATCAACAGACTGATTATCTCAACTGGCGAAACTAGTGTGTGTGTAGCATAAATTTTAACTTCATTGCTACAATAAAATTTCATTATGGGCTGTTTGACTCTGTTTTGGCTCCTGGCCATAGGTTGTATCTTTAACCCTGGTTAAATAGCTTACAGATTTGAATCTTTGCTCACAAGAAAGATGGTACAAGAAGAATGTGTGTGAACCAACACGTACCAGTTCCTGTGTCATTGAGATCACACTGCTTCAGGACATACAGTTGACTGCCTTACTCTCCTGTCCCAGCCAATGCTTCTCGGCTACCCTCCACCTCGACTGTTTATTCACGAACCCCCCCACTGTACTGACCTTTATCCTTACTTCATGCTCTTATCCCTGACCTCAAAACCCCTCCCCTAATCCCCGGCTTTCTGCATCCCTCCTGCGAAAACTTCCCAAGTCACACGGCTTCTCTTTTTTCTAATTCTGTATTAATGCGCACAAAACTGCAGCTAATGAGTATTTCATATGCCGTTTTATTCAAATAAGCACAGGCCCTGCAAAGTCCACACTCACTCTTGGCTCCCTGTTGTCCTCTGCCCTGTCCTCCACGGCACTGAAAATCGGCCGCACAGTTAGAGACACCGGACGACTTGAAAAATCACTTTGAAACTTATTTAAGTAGTATTTTCAATTAACTGGATTTCATAAGAAGAACCTTTGAAAAGGAAATTACTGAATCTGGCTAAGTCCTAGCAGAAAGCAGTGGTGTTGAACCGTGGAGAAAAGACTGGATTTGTAAACCGCAGAGAGGACTTGTCCCAGCATGAGGTCACTGCTGTGTGGAGCTGGCGAAAAGCTTCACCACTGTGCCTGACCAAAGGGCAGAGGATTCTACCCTGGGAATGAGAAGCAAGGAAGACAGACACAAATTCAAAGACTTTTCTGCAGTGAGACTGACTTCAAGGTTAAAAAAAAAAAAAAGACAACACAGGAAACTCAAAACTCAAAGACACACTGCACAGAGCTCCAACTAGAAAAAGTCCCGACACAGCTGAAAGAAAGAGAGAATAAATCCAGAAGATCTGTGAAAAGCGGGAAGTACACCCAGCAGCTGGAGGTCCTTCTGCAACGTTGTATTCAAAGCTGAACTGGTGCTGGTGCTCCAGCTTTAACACCATGCATTATGAGTACACAATAATATTACAAGTAAAAGGGTCCATCATGGCATTTCCGCACATGCATATCATTGCTTAGATGAGTCTGACCCCCTCTCTCCATGATTCCCCTTCTGCATCCCTAATGTGCCCTTTTATTTTAGTTTCCTCCCCACCCCCTAGATTCCACAAATGAGAGAAAACACATTATCATTGTGAAAATCACCTATTTCATCCCACAATTCCACCCATTTTCTTGCAAACAATCTAATTTCATTTTTCTATATAGTTGGATAAAACTCTTGTGTTTTATAGAACATTTACAGAAAATGCCACATTTTCTATTGCACTCATCCACTGATAGATACCCAGGTTGATTCCATGATGGGGCTATTGGCTTTTGTTTTGTACGATTTGAGACAGGGTTTCCCATAGTCTAGGATGCTCTCAGACCTCTACACTTAGTCAAGGATGACCTTGGATCCCTGGTCCTCCTAAGTGCTAGGATTAGAGGCCCAGGCCACCATGTTCAGCACAATTGTAATTAAAGGTTACTGTGAGGTAACTTTTTTTTTATTAAATATTTCCAGGCATCTATATATAATTTTATCACTTGATTTCTGTCTCCTCAAATATTAGCAGTGATTCTAATTCTTATTAGTCATGCCTTCTGCCTAGTACATTTATCCCAGCAAGAAAGTCACTGTTCAAAATACTTTGGGGAGCTGCCCAAAATTTGCAACCCAGTCCCTGAAGGCCCCCAGTAAAACTGAAGCTCTATGGTGCTGGAGGCTTTGATATTTAGGGATGGTTGGAACTGGTGTGAGCCAAATCTTTTCGTGAATTGGCTGAGTAAGCACACAGGATAATGACCTTCTTGACAGATAACAGAATGTAGTTACAGGTAAAGCAATGCTTCTGTTTTATGCTGTTAGTTCTAGGAATAATGTAGGAACGGAGTCTCATGACAAGTAAGGTCACCTTTAAGATCAAAAGATCTACTGGGAGCTACTGTAGACGCCTTTAATTCAAGCTGTCACCTTAACCATGCAAACAGAGCCCCAGTTAAAGTGACTTGCCCAGTGTTTCAAAACTATCACAGTTAGGGAGCTGGGCTAACTCCCAAGTTTACCTCCCAATTCGCTGCTCCTTTCGGTCCTCTTTGCCCATCTGCCTGCTATGTTCGAATATGCACATGGTCTTAGGACTGGTGGAAGAAAATCTGAGAAGTTTTCAAGGAGCCTCCAATTGCCAATGCACGTGATTACGTTTGCTCATTTCAGTTTGGGGTGTAGTGTTTCAGAACTGGCTTAACAAATTTCTCCGTTTGGCCCACTATCTGAAGAAAATGAGCAGACCCAGAATCCCTTCTATATTGGCAGTTCTGCTGTCGTTTTCACTGGACATGGATCAAAATGACTACAGTGTCTCCACAGACAAGTTTCTACCAGCACACTGTACACACAACTCTTGATGTCTGTTCCAAAATGAAACCACTGCTCTCTCCTTCCCCTCCCTCCATCCATCACATCAGCTTAGTTTATTCCTAGTCTCACACATTCTCAAGTGCCTCACAAGTCTTTTGATCAGTGATAAGATTTAAAAAAAAAAAATCTAAGCAGGGTAAGAATTCAGACCTGTCTGTAACTCCATTTCCAGGGCTTCTCACAGCCTCACACAGGTGTACATGCAGGCAAAACACCAGTGAACATAAAATTAAAATAAATTATATTTTAAAAAAAGTTTTCAGACTACGTGCACAGGAAGCTTCCTGAGCTATATGGGACGTGCGTGCGTGCGTGCGTGGGGGGGGGGTTACATAAGGACACTTTGCTGCAGTGGGAAAAAAAAAAAGTCAGATGGAAGCCAAAGGATCCGACCCAAACTTGAGTTCTCCCAATTGAGGAGCGACAGTAACGGGTCTTCCGTGCTCCTCAGAAGGTCCAGGCTCTGAGCTCTCCATGGAGAGGAACCAAACTGTCTGGCTCTAACTCCCCCTCAGCATCCCTGCCCCACTGCAGGCTTAAATGCTCTCCAACTTAGACTTAAGTAAAGAAGACAAGGGACTGCTCCAGGGATGACAAAGTCAGCGCCACACCCTCCACTAAAGGACAGTGCCCAGAAGTCATGTGACACCCTAGGGGCACCAAGAGCAGCACCTGCTGGCAGAAGCCAGGATGGGGCTCCAGACTCAGCAGCCACACAATGAAGCTCTCCAGAGCTTTTGCTTCGGAAACGGATAAAATTGGCTGGATTAGATCCTAGCTCAGATGCTGCCCTGACCCAGCCTAAAGAAGCCTAAAAACAAAATGGCGGCATCAAGAGACAGAACTATGTCTCAGAATAAAGCTCAAAACCATTTCTAGGAATGGAAAACACTCAGCAAATAGTGTGGTGAGATTGATGATGGATGCCTGGAGTTCAACAGAAAATTATCACATGTACAAAGATGCAGAAAAATACAAAATAAAAAGCAAATTTATTCCACTGAAAGTGACCCGCAGTTGATGGGGTTACTTGATAGGCCTTAAGACAGTAGCCACCACAAAACTGTGTATGTCCGTATACAGAGGGGCCAGCCTTCTGCAGGTGAGAGACCGGGAACGAGATGCAGAGGTGGCGAGAAGAACACACAGACTTCTTTTCTGAGGGACAAAGCTTCTTTTTATTCTTTCTGTTGCTTGTTCTTCTCTGTTCTTTTTCTGGTCTGTTCTTCTACCCTGATGTTTCCCTTCTCTCTCTTTCCTGATGCCTTCCTTCTAACTCCTTCCTTCTAACTTCTTTATTTTTTCCCTTACAGCTTATATACCTCAGCAAAATCTTTTGAGCAATATAAAAATTACAATGTGGTGACATTCTATTTTTTAAGAGAATGATTACAATGAATACAAGTAAAACACAGCATGTTACCCAATATACTAACATGATTAAACATTTTACGTATTACAGGTGAAAAACAAATTAATCCCAATAACCCACACACATTTATGTCCAAGCAATTTCCTACAGATTAACAAAGTGTAGGCAAGCAAGGTATTTTTCTCAGCTTTTACTGCCAGGCTGCATTTTGCAATTACAAAGAAAGGATCAATCATTTTATTATTTATCTCAAAAGGTAATCTTATAAAAAAATCTTAAAAAGAATCACAAATCTAAACTTTTATATATGAAAAAGTCATTTCTGCTTTAAGTCCTCAGGGTGCATACTTACTCATTAACAGTTTTTTGTTTGTTTGTTTGGTTTTTTTTTTTTTTTTTATGAAATTATATCAGGAAGCCGAGGGCAGAAATGGGTACAAGGAATTAATCATTGATCATCAACCCATCCTAGCAAGAAAGGTACATCAGCCAGCAATAGCCAGGCTGCATGTTGTTTTTGTTCCCTGACCTCAATAAGTCCCTCGCTCAACTATTAAAAGTGTGCCTTTCTAACCTTACTAACTATCTACATGTCTCGATTTTCTCTAAGGCTGGTGGCTGAATCACTAATCTGCTCCAGTAGCAATGCTTGGAAAAAAGCAATCACTATAATTCTAAGTACTAGTAACACTGCCCAGTGAGGAGCTAGCTGCCCCCTGAGAGTTTCCATACAACCCATGGATTAGGAGGGATGCGGTGACCACACACACAACAGTAAGAGCTGTGCTCAACAGCAGCATGAGGTCCTCAGGACAGACACAGTGTCCTCGGGCTCTGCCTCTCCACAGCTCACTCAGATGTGGCTTCGCGCGGCCCTGTCCCACAAGTTCCACTGCTGCCTGTGGGTCCCCTTGCATGGCCCCTGACCCTCAAACACTACACAACAGACTGAGTGCATTAAGGAGAGACATGGGAAAAATCTGAAAGACCCAAACTGAACTTGTTCTTTCTTTTTTGGAGCTGGGAATTGAATATTATTTAGGGCTTTGTACATACTAGTGAAGTACTTTACTCCTAAACATCCCGGCCCTGGTTTGTTTGAGGCAGAGTTTGACCATGTGGCTCAGGCTGGCTTGGAATTTACAATTTACCTCCAGGACTCAGATTACATGTACCTCCAACTACACCTGATCTCCAGTTTTGATCTTCTAAGAGATAAAAACCACGATGTCTTATAACAGATAGAAAGTCTCTCTCTCAGTCTCTGTCTGTCTCTTACACACACACACACACACACACACACACACACACACACACATACATACACAAAAATATTTTTTTTTTTTTTTTTTTTTTTTTGGTTTTTCGATACAGGGTTTCTCTGTGTAGCTTTGCGCCTTTCCTGGGACTCACTTGGTAGCCCAGGCTGGCCTCGAACTCACAGAGATCCGCCTGGCTCTGCCTCCCGAGTGCTGGGATTAAAGGCGTGCGCCACCACCGCCCGGCCACAAAAATATTTTTAAAATTTCTTTGTAAAAGAAAACACTGTACCAAGGGACCTCATAATCAAATTGCTTTCCATAGTTAAAAAAACAAAAAAATAAACAAACTTAAAATCAGTCTGAGAAAAGATTCGGAACATAGAAAGAAGAATATATTAAGATGATTGGAGCTGGGCGGTGGGTGGCACATGCCTTTAATCCCAGCAATCAGGAGGCAGAGGCAGGTGGATCTCTGTGAGTTCGAGGCCAGCCTGGTCTACAGAGTGAGTTCCAGGACAGGCAGGGCTGCACAGTCAACCTTGTCTCAAAGAACAAACAAACAAACAAACAAACAAAAAAACACTAAGAAACCAAAACAAAATAATGATTGGACAATGAAACAAAACCTCTAAAGAATTAAAAAGCAAAGCAAAACAAAAGCTTAACCTAGATTCTATGTGCAGCAAAAATACCCTTCAAAATGATGATACAGAGATGTTTTCAGACAATGGAACAAAACCTTTAAAGAATTAAAAAGCAAAAACCAAAAGCTCAACCTAGATTCTATGTCCAGCAATAATATCCTTCAAAATGAGGATGATACAGACATGTTTTCAGACATACTGAAAGTTTTCAATTATCAACTGAAATGTACCACAAAAAATGCAAAAGGAAATATTTCAGACATAAGGAAAATGATTCCAGATGGAGATGTGTCCCTGAACATGAGAATGAAAAGCATCAGCAAGAGTAAGTATGTGACAGACATGACCTTTTTCAATTTTAGTCATGGGCCACAGAGAATTGTTTCCATTAATGACGGCCTGCACATAAAACGTGGTCCCTCAAACCATGACAGAGCTAGAAAATTCTTATTGCCAAGGGACACCTTGGCTATCTTGATGTTGTAGTTCAATTTATGGGTATTAATAGCATGAATGCCCATCACTGGTTCCCGTGCTCACTTTAGAGTATACACCTGTCTATAAAAGAGGAGTTTAGGACATAACAGTATGCTGAGTTATGCTGGCAGCAGATCCATATACCTCACCAAGTCCTGTGTACATGGTGCAACTGACTCCTGCCATTTACATTTGTATATGATGATAGCACAATGATAAAACCACCCACCAATGCATTCCTTGGCTCATACCCACACTGCTAAATATGTGTGACTGTACGTAAACCTCTTCTGATGTGAATCAACTGTTGACAGCAAAAATAATAACTATGGATAAGTATTCCAAGGTTTGTAACAAAAGGAAAGCAGGTAACAGTAGCGAAAAATCACTGGAGTCTTTGCTTCCTGTCACTGTGAGGAAATACCTGAGATGATCAAGTTCTAGAGCAGAAAGGTTATTTTTGGAGTTTCAGCGCAGTCAACTGGCTGGTGGTGTGTGGGCCTCTGATGAAGAATTACACCATGGTGGAGGCCCACAGTAGAAGGGGGGTGTCTCAATCTTCCCTTCAATGGCTCACTCCCTGACTTCCACCTACCAGGCTGCATCTGGAAATATTTCTACCCTGTCCGGGAGCACCACTGTCTTTCACATGTGGGCTGTCGGGGGTACTTATCCAAACTGGGCAAGAGAAAAACAAAAGAATGCTGAATGAGGTTTCAGAGCAGTGAAGGTGTAAATATCACTCGAAAATGTTCATTATAAACTTGAAAGCAACACACAACAGAACTAATAAGACAACAAATCATAAAATCCAAAAGAAGACAGATGGAAAGGAAGGGAACTAATAATACTG
This sequence comes from Peromyscus leucopus, assembly GCF_004664715.2. Classification (NCBI taxonomy): domain Eukaryota; kingdom Metazoa; phylum Chordata; class Mammalia; order Rodentia; family Cricetidae; genus Peromyscus; species Peromyscus leucopus. The sequence goes on along the minus strand of NC_051063.1, from coordinate 106,059,959 downwards.
GGCCAGACTGAGCACAAACAGCAGAAATGGAATCTAACCCAGAGACAGCAGCGGTGAACATGAACTAAAATGGACTGGAATTCAGCCCAATGGCGCAGCACTTGGGCAGCATGCTCATGATCCTTGGTTCAGTCCCCAGAACTGCTAAGAAAAAGCCAAAAATCATAGAAGCATCCCACTTAGTGGACAAACACGGTCATACTAGATAGACAAGGGCAAAGTCAAGGTGGGAGGGGATGTGGTGTGGAGGATGGGGGTTTGTGTGAGGAGGAGTTGGGTGGCTACGACCAAGACATATTGTGGCCGGGTGGTGGTGGCGCACGCCTTTAATCCCAGCACTCGGGAGGCAGAGCCAGGTGGATCTCTGTGAGTTCGAGGCCAGCCTGGGCTACCAAGTGAGTTCCAGGAAAGGCGCAAAGCTACACAGAGAAACCCTGTCTCGAAAAACCAAAAAAAAAAAAAAAAAAAGAAAGAAAGAAAGAAAAAGACATATTGTGTGCATGTATGGAGTTATGAAAGAATAAATAAAAACTATTTTAAAAAGAAGAAGCAACACAACTTCATGTTGTCTACAAAGAACCCTTTTTAAATAGAAAAATATGCAAAGGTTAGCAGGTGAAAGGCCCAGAAAAGGTCTGGCTTATTAACATTATCTAAAGAAAGTTGGAGTGGTGTATGAATCCTGGACAAAGTGGGTTCCAGAGCACAAAGGATTACCACAACAAAGATGGCAGTTTTATGATTAAGATACCCATGTGTCCAGAGGATATACTAAACATTGGTTTTTACAAAGGATACAATTTCTAAATGTCTATGCACCTAGTAACAGAGCTTGGAAACATGAAGCCAAGGTGAGAGGACCTCAGGGAGCAGCAGACACTGTCACAGAGTTCAGCATTCCTCTCTCGGTGCAGGATAAAGTGAAAACAGAAAGCAAAAATATTAACAACAAAAAAAAAACCTAACTAATTTGCCTACAAATCTGACAACATTAACTTAGAAGCTACCATTTAACAATAACAGAATATGCTGCTTTGCAAATGATCAAGAAATAGTTACCATTAAAGAAATATTCTAAACCAAAACACAAATCTCAGTAAACTGAAAATAATTCAAACCACACTGTGCTAGCTTCTCTCTTCACAACAAAATCAGACATCAAGAACAAAAAAAAAAAAAGAAAGAAAGAAAGAAAAAAGAAAAAAAATCACAGCCATAACTATACGAATGTTATTGTAGTAACTGTACTGAGACAAAGCTGTTTGGAATGATCCAGAGCAAGAGGGCCCAAGGCTTTCGTCTTCATTAAGTGGTACACAGGCATACACCTCACGCTATAGAAAGGACACCATGATGCTCTCCAAAAGCCACCGTGGAAAAGTCACCAGGTCTTAGCTACACCCACCCGTCAGTGTCTGTTCTTCCCTCCAGTGGCCCCATCTCCAGAACTTATAATGTAGACAAGCTGAGCTAGATGCCCAGGGTAGGATGAAGATAGTTAGATGGGATATTTTTCAACAATCTCCTTTGAAAGGTTTAATCATCTATTAATAATAGTAATAGATGTAAGCATATACACATACCACGAGACAGCAAGCTTCACACTGCTACAGAGTTGGTGCAGGGTTTCACGAGCCTGGCACCGCCATCTGTGCTAAGGACACAGACTTGCTGTATATGGTGAATACACTCGGCCACTAGACTGCTAAGAAACATGAGTGTAAAGCCTGTGTGATATGACTGCATGGGGTGAGAATTTCACACTCCTTCCGTTTCCTGAGACACATTCAGTAAGTTCCATGAATAGTCTGCTGTTTATTATAAATTTACCCTTTATTATAAAACACAATGCTAAACAACTGTGTGCAGCTGTGGATTAGGGAGGTGCTCTAAAGATAGGTTACACTGGTCAGGAAGCCAGGTGGACTAACTGCATTTCCAACTTAAAATGGGCTTACGGGGGAAGGAGGCAGAGATGGCTTAGCAGTTACTAGGACTTGCCTACAGAAGGCCCAGGTTCAGTCCCCAGTACTCATGTGGTGGCTCATAACTGACTATAATTCCAGGGGATCTGACACCTTCTACCAACCCCTGAAGGCACCAGACATGCACATAGTATGTTTACATACATGTTAACAAAAAATAAAAGTAAAATAAAAATAAAAATAAATAAAAAAAATAAAAATCACTCTTCAAAGAAAAAATGGGTTCCTGGTAAGGGATCCTATTGGGTATCACAGGACACACACAACCTGCATGAAGAAAAACGTCAGAAAAATGTGAATCCTCCCCTCCCCCACTCTTTGTTCCATGCTGAACAATTCAGTAGAAAAGTCTTTGGTGGAACCAAAGAAAGTAAAATTCCTTGTGGCATTGAAGCTATGGGAGGGGTGGGATCCTGGCACAGGCTATAATAGCCCGAGGGAAGCCACCGGGAAATCTGACGGAAGCAGGCAGGTGCAGAGTCTCGGTGTCCGAGTGCTACGAGAAACAGCAGACCCACGACGGACTGACTAGACACTGAATAATGAATGCAAGGGGGCAGGCAGAGGAGTTCACAGAGTTGAAGGGTGGGCCATAAATATAAGAAGTAAAACAAAACCCCTCGAATGAACCTCTGACGTCACACTGGAGCAGGAGATACCTGTGTAAATACCTGTGTAAATTCAGTTTTCAACATAGGTGGATGATAAGAGGGGCAGGTGATATAAATATATAAGTGTGTATGTGCATGCCTGTGTGTGTGTAGAGGGTTAGGAATAAGGTAGACCAGCAGCAAAGAATACAAAGGCCCAGATCTTAATTTTTTTTTTCTGGTTTTTCAAAGGTAGGTTTCCTCTGCGTAGTCCTGGCTGTCCTATAATTTGTCTGTAGACCAAGCTGGCCCTGAACTCAGAGATCTGTCTGCCTCTGCTGGGATTAAAGGCTTGCACCACCACTGCCTGGCTTCCAAATCCTAATTTCTAAGCTGCACCAAAGGAAACCAAAGCTCCTCAAACGACATATTCCAATGCAGGGGCACAGGGAAGTGTGGCTCAGTCAGTGTCAGGCAGTGAGGGAAACAAACGGGGACGGGAGCATCGGAGTAAGTAGTTACGGTGCACACTACTATCCGCGGGCTCAAACAGAGTCTGCCCGCCCGCCCGTACGGCCACAAGTACACAGAGGGAGACTAGACATTTTCTTATAGTGGAACGTCAACTGATAAAAGTAGAAGAGATGAGGGACTTAGAAAATAATCACTTGGCAGCCATCATATAACAATTCGGCCAACATAAATGTGTGCTGAAACCAGTGGGTAGGATTTTGATGGAAAATTATCTGAAACTATCTTCCCACAAAACTGCAAAGTCAAAAAGGTTAACTTCACAGAGGAGAAAGACGGCAGGCACCACTGCAATCAAACGTTCCCACATGAGAATGTCTACTAGGGGACAAATTGAATGGGCATTAGACAGGACTGATTCAATTATATATTAGGACTTAGAATGCTTGCCCTCTTCATGAGGAAACAGCAAACAAAACAAAATGACAGTAAAAAATAACTGACCTGAGGGTTTTTTTTTCCCAAATGTCAAAGGAAGGCTGAAGAACTGTTTCTGACCGACAGAATAAAGGGACAACAGTTACTGAGTGGTGTGCGATGGAATCCCTTTGTTACAAAGAACACGGAGACAGATGAAGACACTTGGGACTTGACTTGCACAGATGGATTAGGTGTCAGTGACGTGTGAATGGGAACTTCCTGGTTTCTGTGGCTGCTCCATGGTTATCTGGGAAATGCTCTTGTTTGTAGACACTGTACTGATACCATTGGCAGAGCTGGAAGGGCCCTTCTATCTACTTTCAATGGTGATGGGCAAAACTCCTGATACTATTTCTGCAATGCTTCCATAAATTTGGAAGTATTTCAAAGGAAAAGAAATGCTCAAGGAACCAAGGCAAGGAACACCAAGATTGCAGAATTTCAATACAAACTTCCTAAGACAACACACCCACCCACATAAAGTCCACTCATTTCATGCAACGTCACCCAGTGACATCATGGAGCAGGGAAGCAAGTGTCTGGCCCTTTTCTCTAGCTGACATATTTCACAACCAGGTATCTCCCAGTGATAATTCATACAGTAACTGTCTCAGTTAGGGTTTCTATTGCGGCAATGAAACAACATGACCAAAAAGCAAGTTGGGGAGGAAAGGGTTTATCTGGCTTACACCTCAGCATTGCTGTTCATCACTGAAGGAAGTCAGGACAGGAACTCAAACAGGGCAGGATCCCTGGAGGCAGGAACTGATGCAGAGGCCATGGAGGGGAGCTGCTTACTGGCTTGCTTCCCATGGCTTGCTCAGCCCACCTTTTTATAGAACCCAGGACCAGCAGCCCAGGGATGGCACCACCCACCATGGGCTGGGCCCTCCTCCATTGATCACTAATTGAGAAAATGCCTTACAGCTGGATCTCAAGGAGGCATTTCCTCAACTGATGCTCCCATCCTCTCTGATGACTCTAGCCTGTATCAAGTTGACACCCCAAACCAGCCAGTAGAGTAACTAATTTATTTAGAATAAATTTTCAATGCCAGTTCTATCACTAAAATGTAATATAAAAGCCATCAGGGACTTGGAGACTAGATCAACATGATTTCTAGAATACAGAAGAGTCAACAATTTCTGAACCCGGCCTGGATGTTCTCTCTGTGATTGGTATAAAATGTACAACTGTAGGCTGGCATAGTAACAGAATAAGGGATGGCTTATTAACACCACTTAAAGGAAGATGGAGTGGTGTATGGAGACTAGACAAAGTGGGCATGCAGTCTAACTGGGTACTGCTAAATAAAGGAGGCATTATTCTATTTCAATTTTCAAGCAAAACATTAAATGTTGCTCACACACAAATGGTTGGAATTCACATATTCAAACATAAGAAATAGTCTTTGTCTTTTAAAAATAAGCAAATAAACAAAAACATAGCCAAAAAAAATCTATTCAGGGGCTGGAGAGATAGCTCAGTGGTCAAGAGTATGGACTACTCTTGCAGAGGACCCAAGGTTGGTTCCCAGGACACACACAGATTTACAGCCACCTGTGACTCCAGCACGAGGGGGATCCAACACACACACACACACACACACACGCACACACACACACACACACGCACGCACGCACGCACGCACGCACGCACCTATACATAATTAAAAATCTTAAATCTTTTAGAAAATCTATCCATTGCTTTAGTCCCTGGGTCTTGGCTCTTTGGAGGTTGCTCTGGTGTTAGCACACCAGCATTTACTGTCTGACAACAAAGAGGGCCCTGGGAGCTCTATTTCCAGACAAAGGCGATAGCTGATTACAGAATCATCAAATGTAAAATCACTTTTCAAACTTGATCGCGTAAAAAAAAGTGCGACTAGTAACAAGACAGGAGTAGAGGAAGCGGGGCAGCGGGAGGAAGGCAAATGTGCTGAATTCCTCATTCCTCATGCTCCAAAGCAAGAGCACACTGTCTAAAGCTCATTTGTCAAATGACAGAAACAAAGACATTGGCGTCAAGTTTTACAGATGACCACCCTAAGTTAAAACAGAAAGCGTTGAAGGTGGCTGTCGCTAAGGGGTAGAAATGGGCAGAGTGGGGGAGGGTGGAACAGGAGTCTCCATTTTCTTATTTTAGAGTTTGATTTTTTTTTTTTAATGATATACTGTCAGTTCACTTTAATTTTTAGGGGGCAGGAGGGGTGTTTACCATCTTCTCCAGGGAGTTTCTGAGACCCCACACACACACCTGGGCCTCTTCTTACTGTTTCTAGAGAAGCGAGCGGAGAACTAGCAGAACATTCATTATGCTGCGCTGCCCTCGCTGCGGGTTTGGCTGTCTGTCTGCAAGGCCCTTGCTGGAATCTCCCTGAAGGCTGGACCAGTATTTCCACCAGCATCCCAGCATCTCACCTGCACAACTGCAACAAATACCAGCTCAGGGAATGAACGGCAGAGAAGGATGGTGGCAGTGAATAAGAGTGCTCATACCAATTTTTACTTGAAAAGCAGTATCAAAAAAAAAAAAATGGGAAAACTATAAAAAAAAAAACCTCAACTTCTCTTTGTTTGTGCCACAACAAATATACCTCACAAAAATTCATTTAGGAAAGAAATTTTTGATGAAAACCCACAAGAGTTTAAAAAGAAAAAAGCTGAAGGAAAACAGTGCCTTTCCCATTTGCTTTCCATCAGAGAGAGCCTTCACCACCTCGCTGGCAGAGCACAAGGCAGCAGCATGCTGGCTGCACTACAGATGCAGGCATGCATTTTGCCTTGAGGGGGCCTGGGCACAGCTTGTGCCTTTGGTGGGGGAGTCACCATGCCTTGCCAGGGTATCTTTCAGACTAGTGAATTTACTTATGTGTAAACCATGTTTCAAGTCTATTCAAACGACTCCACAAAGTAATTCCACATGACAACTTCTTTCTACCATCAAAAACCTACTTACATTAAAAGGAAAACTATGGCTTAAAAACAAGCACTGAGAAGGCATGGTCTCCAAGGATACAGGACAGCTTCGTGTTGAGGCTTCAACGCTGACATGCCTGACAGTGTCAGTGAATAGAAGTGTTCTGAGAGTAATTATACAAGTCGCTTTTTCTATGTGCTCTGTATAAACAGCCTCGTAACAATGGTTTATAACTTGGGGGATTGTTAAGTAAGAGATTCTCTTTTAGCCTTGGAAATGCACTGTCTGAAGTTAGCTATTTACTCACTGCAAGGTTCAGCTCTGAAGCCTGAAGAAGTGTTAGGATTATACGGCTCTTTGATCAAATCAACAAAAGCCAAATGGAGCTGTGGTGTAGTCTTGGCAGATGAAGGGGCTCGGTACGCACGGGGTCTGCTGAACCTGTGCATCCCATCAGAAAGGGCATGGAGCAGAGGAGAAGTCACACTTTGGGAGGCGACCAGAAAATACTAGTCAAGCTTGTGTAAGCCATTAAACTTCCCTGAGTGTTCCTGAGCCATAACCTCCCACACAGAATTGCTGAAGGAGTTAAAAGGCGCACAAAAGCACACACAGAACACACTCCTTACACACAACAACAGTTCAAAATGGTGAACACCTACAGCCCCAGCTAATGACCGTCTCAGACAAGAGATCACTTGAGCCTAGGAGACCAGCAATGGAATGAAACCAGTTTTAAAAACAGGAGAAGTAACAACCATTATCAAAGGGCTGATGAAGCCAGGCCTAACCATTATCAAAGGGCTGATGCAGCCAGGCCTAACCATTATCAAAGGGCTAATGCAGCCAGGCCTAACCATTATCAAAGGGCTGATGCAGCCAGGCCTGGTGGTGCACGCCTTTAACCCTAGCACTCCAGAGGCAACGGCACGCAGATATCTGTGAGTTCATGGCCAGCCTGGTCTACATGATGAGTTACAGCACAGCCAAGGATATAAAGAGACCTTTTGTTTATTTATTTTTAAAAACAAATGCAGGGTTATTAAAGCTAAGTAAGCATCCAGCACAAAGCAGGATTATGAAATACAAAAAGATACAAAGATGAAGAGAGATCCTCAGAGGCTTCATAGAGTAGAGGTATGCAGTCCCCATCTGGAAGAGTTCTTTTCACGAGTCAGGCAAGCAAACTTTCCCATTCTTCTTGCTGCTTCACGGGTTCCATTTTCTGATTGTTGCACTGCCTGATAAGACCCCAGTTATTTTGTTTACACCTACTGTATGCTAAGGAATAAAACTGGTCCCTGTGCTCACTGGCTTCCTATCTACTGGGCGATAGAGAGTAACTGAATGGAGAATTCAATCACCATGTGTGGTTTGGTTGTTCATCTTGACCTCCAGCTTTACTGAACTAGATGTTCCTAGATTATTAATAAAGCACATCTCTGGCGTGTCTGTGAGGGCAGTCCTAGCAAAAACGCACTAACAGAAAGAAGACCCACCCTGAATGTGGGTGGCACCACCCCACACGCTGGACCCTAAATGGAATATGCTGGAGAAAGGAGAATGCCCGCTAGCACAGAACACTATCTCTTTGCTCCCTGCTACCAAGAGCTGAGGAGTCCCTCCATGCTACCACTGTCATGCCTCCCCTCAAGCTACAGTGATGGAGTCAGTGGTCACGGACTGACACCTCTGAACCCCATAAACCAAAATAAATCTTTCTCCCCTTCACCAGTTTCTCTCAGTAATTTGGTCACAGCAATGGAAAAACTAACGTAGGAGATTAGTCCTGGGAGGAGGGACACTGCTGTGACCAACCCCGATCACATCACTCTTCAAGCCTTTAGAACTGGTTTGCTGGAAAGGCTTAGGTAAGTGAGCAAGCACAGGGTGGTATAAGCAGAGCTTTCAGACTGGGATTTCAGATGGGAACAGGACTACTGAGAACTGGAGGCCATTCACTATTATATTGCTAAAAGAACTTGGCTACATTTTGTCGGGGTCTTGAGACTTTTAGGCTAAATTTAAGGGTAACAGACTAATAAGGCAAGGGAAATCCAGTCAGCTCACCATTCATGCTTTGGTATTGTCACTACTGTCAGAGTTATCCAAGTTTATAGTGAGAACTGGGAGCAAAGGGCACAGCCAATGGATTTGAAGAACTTGCAGTTTGCCCATAAACAGAGCACCAAGTTGAGACTGAGGAAGATAGGTTAGAGCCACTGAAAAGAAGCCATATCCATTTGGACGTTAGGAAAAATGCCTTAACGACACCTAAGAATTTGGCTAGATCCTGCACACAGGATGAAACAATTTTAACTAATCTGGAGGACTCCAAAGGCTAGGAATACAGCTCCATGGCAGAGCGCTTGCTTAGCATATGTGAGGCTCTAGGTTTAATCCCAGAACCAAAACTTAAAGCAGCTTCACTTTGAAGTGCCTGATGCTGTCATGGGGCCGTCTGGCCATCTAAGGAAGCATTTGCCTGTGAGCAGCCGTCCAGGCACTGCTCTGGCCATGGAGAAAGGGGTCTAGGCTACTGTTCAAACTGGCAGCCAGCGGTGACTTCATCATTACATATCCTTGTCATGCATCCACACAGAATGAAGAGGTTAAGAAGCCCAGAGAGGCTTGCATCCAGACTTCAAAGGAAGACCCAGGAGGCCAGGCAGTATGGAGCAGGGTGAGGATTCCCAAGGTGGTGATGTGTGAAGCCGGGAGAGTGAAACTGAAGACACAACGGGGACTCCGGGCAATGAGAGATGGCAGGAACAGGGACGTCAGCTGAGGAAGGCTGCAGGTAAAGAGCAGGGCCACTTGAAGAGAGTGGCCTCGAGTACTGCAAACACCAGCAGTACTGCCCGAGCCCCTGGGAGTTCCTATCACACCACCCCGCTTCAGGTGCTGGACGTGGGGCTGCAGGATTCAGTGATGGCCAGGCTGGCGAGCCGTCCTGCTTTGGTCCAATCCTGCCTGGTCTTACTGTTTTCCTCCTGCTTTGGTCCAATCCTGCCTGGTCTTACTGTTTTCCTTCCCTCCATTTTGGAATGGGAACATGTACACCACGCCACTGTATCCTGGAAGCACGTGACTTCTCTTCTTATTTCACAACACATCATAGCTAAGAACTATCACCCTGAGTCTCCGAGGAAACTGCAGTTAGAACTTCTGGACAATGCAGAGGCTGTTAACGATACAGAGGCCTTTGGAGATAAACTGATACAGTTCGTGCTATGATATGGGTATGAGCCATTTGGAGGCAGAATCCTATGATTTAAGGAGATATCTGGGGCTGGAAGTTGACAAGGGGAGGAGCTGATATTGTCTCAACTGTCAGCTTGATTCAATTGAGAAGCTCCCAAGGGATTAGTAAAGCAAGCCTGGGTGCCCAGGAAGGAGCTTCCAGGAAGGATTAAGTGAGGGGGAGACACACCCTGAACGTGGATGGCACCACGCCACAGGCTTGAGGTAGAGATAAAAGGAAAGAAAAGCCACCTCTCCTACAACCTCCCCTTCCAGCCACAGTAAGGTGAAAAGCTTCCTCCACAGCTCCCACACTGGGATGCTGATGTGCCCTACCTCAGGCCCACAGTCTGCTGTACACAGTGGCTATGGGCTGAAACCAGAAACCAAAATAAACTTTTCTCTCTCTCAAGCTACTTGTCTTATGTATTTTGTCATGGAAACAGAAAGACTAATTAACACGCCACTTGTAACATGATGTGTCGTGTCCCGTCCCGTGTCCCCCGCCCCCCCCCCCCCCCCGTCCCCCCCCCCCCCCCCCCCCCCCCCCCCCCCCCCCCCCCCCCCCCCCCGTCTCGCCAACATAAAGCCAAAGTAACAGAGCAAGCTGAGATCAAGATTTAAATATAGGGCAAAGTAGGAGGCTCCATGAGGCTTAAACCCACCTATTTTAACCCAGTCTCTGCAGAGTCCCACTGGCCGAATGTGCCCTGGGGTGGTTCCTCACAAAGCAGGGCTCTCTGCTCCTTTGCTTGGGGACAGCTTTGGGGACCAGAACAGAAGGACGGACCGAAACAAACAGGCTCCTACTAACAGGAAGAACCTAATAAAACCATGTTGCTAGTGACATTGAATTTCAAGTAACTGATCAGTATTCTTTTTCTAGATTACTGGACCCTGATCCTTGAATTCTCAACTACCGTGTTTATCACACAACATAGCTCTGTGAGTCATAAGGATACTATATGGCAAGGCTCTTGCTTGTTAATGCTGTATGCTTTCTCCTAATTATATATCTCATTATTGATCATGACAAAGTGATGGCAAACATATGAGCCCAATCTCATGACAGAAACATCAGACGTCTCCAATGAGACTTTCTACAAAATATCTCAAATCTGTCTGGTCATCAATACTAAAAAATCTGAGAACTTGACAATCAAAAGGAGCTTAGGGAAACATAATGATGAGACATGCTGTGATGGCCAGGGCAATGACATCTGAGTAAAGTATGGGCTTTAATTTAGTTAGCAACACATCAATTCTGGTTCACTAACTGTAGTGAGTATATCATTCTAATAGAAGACATAACTAATCAGGCATGGAATATATGAAAATGTGTACTGTCTTAGCAATTTTCTACATAAGGCTGTTTAAATTTTTTTTCAATGTCAGAAAATGCATTTGGCACTAACAGCAACATTCTGATGAAGTTTCGAGCTAATTTAGTAAAACAAGAACAGATTTTTTTTTTTAAACCACAAAATAAAGAACAGGTAATTTGTCCTAACATCAGACTCAGGCTGCTTACACCAGCACTGTGAGAAATCAGTGCCTAAATCCTACTGGAAACCAGCCAGCAAAACATGACCAACAAACAACGCTTTCACTCCAAACAAAGGAGCATATTCTCAAAGAAATTCTGCTAAGCCGTAGTCCCGCCTCACACAAACCCTGCAGCCCTCTGCAGGACCGACAATCCTCTTTTTGCCCCAGGTTCTTCGACAAGAGACTCGGCTAAGAGAACACTTTTAAAAACTGACCTGACCATCTAATCCTTGCCCAGCTATTTCTGAACTGATGAAACAGTTCAAGCTGGAAGGCCTTGAAAAGCGAGCCAAGGGGCCCACGGTAGAGGATAATGCTGCAGAGCGGGCTAGCTGGACAGATGCTCTGTGCTGAGTATGCCGGGCTAGCTGGAAAGATGCTCTGTGCTGAGTATGCCGGGCTAGCTGGAAAGATGCTCTGTGCTGAGTATGCCAGGCTAGCTGGAAAGATGCTCTGTGCTGAGTTTGCCATGGTGAGAAGCGACAGGCAAACCCTAGGATGCTCTTTCTCTCCCAAAGCTCAATAGGCTGGGACATTTTTGTGGGAAGACGCACCACCATGCAGGACGGTGCGCTCTGCAGACAGAATCATGCATCCCCAACCCAAACACTCTAGGTTCCATGAAAGCTAAGATTGACTTTCTTTGTACCTAAAGTGCCTCAGCACACTGAAAAAGCAATAACCACCTTAATAATCACAGACGTTTTCACACTGAGGAGAAATAAAACATAGGACGAGCCATTAGAAAAAGTCCAATTGGGTGGTGTTTAGTACATTCATGATGTACAACCACACAATCACGGACTCTTACGTCAGAATTAAATGAATCAATTGGGCTTCCTTCCTCTCCGCCGTCTTCGGCAACAGCCTAGAGTAGGAGTTTCCGTGTCACTGGTTCACTGTGTGCTGCTTTTCTCCCCACACCACTTACTGAGTAGTCAGCAGCACCTGTGGAGGGCAAGCACTCGCCCATCGGCAGGGAGCTCACACTTCCCTCCAGAGCAGTGTATCTCTCCCTGTACAAACTCTAACCGCACCGAGTCACCCGTATCTTCCATGGACTCATGCGTTCACATGCAGTGGCTGTCAGCCTCAGTTTCCCAACTAACAAGGACAGGGACACCTCCTGTTAGATGGTTGTCTGAGAACTGAGTTAGAGCAGGATATCTCAAACTGCTTTCATTGTCTTCTCTTGTGCCCTACAGAACAGTGAGCTTGGAGATGGAGGTGGCTTCCTCACATCTCCACCATTTTCCAGACTACGGGCTTCCTCCACTCCCTAAAAAGCTCTCAGGCCCTTCACTGTGCATGATGCTTGATTGTGCCATTTCCCTGTTTGCTGCTGTTACCGACAGCCCCCCAGTGATGACTCTAGCTTAGCAATGGGAAATTCCAGCACCGCCCCACCCCCTCGACACATGCCCTTCCTCTTGATGACGTCTACATCATGTACAAGACCTATGCAGTATTCCCACCTCCTGACTCTTGACCCCCCATGCAGTTCGTCCATTTAGTCCCATATTTTAATCATAATACTTTCAACCTAACTATCATTCATCTCAATCTCTGATTATCCACCTTCACATTTCCAGACACCTGCAGTATTCCACTCCGCCATCTTGTCATCACCAGAACTTCCACGCCATCAGTCCCAATACCACTCCCTTTATTGTCCTCATTTCTCTCTCACTCAGCTCAGTCCCAAGGATTACTGACATAAATCACTTCTTCAGCCCTTTCTTCTGGTCCATGAACTCACACCAGCAGGATATCAATTCTCTGGACCCATGTAGTTAAAGACCCCAGGAAAAATACACCCACCACACTGAATGACCTCTCTCTAAATGCACAGCCCATGGGCCAAGCATGCTCCCTGGGCCGCCATGAACACAGACAGTGAGAAATGCTACCCTGAGGCCCCACCACAGACCTAGTGATTTGAAGACTGTAGGGATCAGGCAAGGAAGCTTTATATCCTGGCCCCCAACTGAAACCAACAGAGGGTAAAACTGGGAAATGTTTGGCCCAGCCATTCTGCAACCCCAGATAGCTAATTCCCTATCTGCTCCGCTCTTCTCAAATGTTTACATCTCCTCCACCGTCCTCACCTGCCAGATGACCCACGGAAGAACAGACTCAACCCGAGAAGAAAGCATCACTCTCCCATCACCAAATATGGTGGCCGAGGGATTCTATCACTGTCCCCATATTCTGTTTCCCACTGTGACAACTCAGCCCCTTTCTGAGGCCAAGCCACCCACCCGAACACTGGACCCCCAACTGAGGTCTGTGTGACGACTGTGTCTCTGTAGTCTGAGGAGATGAACATGGTGAACAGAATGCACATCCCCTGTCCCTCTTTTCACTCAGTATTAGTACCACTTCCAGTCCTTTGGATAGAAGGGAAAAAAAGTAGTAGTCTCCAGGCTCTTCATGTCCTCACTCCCATCAACCCCTCAGCCGCTCCACCACACCGTCCAAACTGTTCTGATGTCACCGGCGTACTCCATGGCTCTAAAGTCAGCATTCTGCTCTCAGTCCTCACTCTGTCTGTCAGCAACAAGGCACTCAATTGGTCACGTGCTTCAAGACGCTTCATTTACCGAGGCTTCTGGAACATGCTGTTCTGGATTTTCCCAACCTCACCAGCCCAGCTCTTCTTAAACAGAACCTGGGGGCTTTGGGGGAGGTCCTCCTTCTGGCTAGCCCCTGAGGCATGAGTTTTTGCAGGGCAGTTTCCTCTTTTGGGCATGGAGAGGGGAATGGCCCCTTCACAAGCAGCTGCTTCAAAGCTACAGTGAGTTGGTCTGGAAAAGCAATGTTAACACATTCTTGGAGCTTCATAGCAGCCTCTAACTTATTTCCCTGGCCCTGAGATAATGAATAAATATTTATTTCCCAGGGAGTGGTTTGTGTTAACTCCATTGATACAATGCCTAATTCATTTATCGGGCATCAACTGGTTCCTGAGGTCAAATATATGTATATATATACATTTATACCACATAGACATATAAAACAGCCTCATTGGTATCTCCACCCTAACATGCTATGAACACATTCTTCATTTCCTATTAATGACCACCCCACCAATGTATCTCGAAGCATCTGTTTCCATCATATCACTATAATGCACTTAGTTAGTTGGGGCAAATACTTATCCTTAAGTCCAATTTCTCCATACAGCCCATCAGCAAGTCTAGTTAGCTGTCTTGAAAACCGTGTTGGCATCTGACCACTTTCTTCATTTACCCCGACTGCCACTAAGCCACCCTCATCAGCAGAGGTCACTGCAAGTGTCTTCAGTGACCCCTCATCTCCCTGTCTTCCCTCGCCGACGCACCGTGCCACAGTCATTTGCTTTTTCTTATTTTCTTATCTTGTCTATGTTTTACTTTGTGGTACTGGACTCAAACCCAGGGCCTTGAACATGCTACTACACCATGCACTACCACTCAGCTCCACCCTCAGGACAGAAATCATTTAAGTAATCCAGATCACACTATTTTTTTTGCTCCAGGGTTCTTGAACAAGCTTCATATTGTGCATGGGGGTTAGGAAATCTAAAACCCCATGGAAGATCTGGCCTTTGCCACTCTGCTCATTGTATTCAAGTAAGATTGCCCTCCTGGCTGGAGCTGTTCCTGAAACAAAGCAAAACTCTTTCCCAGCCGGCTGCTTTGATACCTGTGATCTTTCCTCTCTGGAATGTTCTTCCTCCAGATGCCCACTGGCTTGCTGCCTTATCTTTTTCAAGTCTTTTCTGTTCAAATATTTTGTTCTCAGTGCAGTCCTCCCTGCCCTGAAATACCTCACTCAGCCATCCTCTGCACACTCCACCCCCTGCCCTAGTTTTCCTGACCACCAGGGGAAAAATAAAAACTACCTAAAACTTGTGTGTTTGGTTTTCAATTTCCCATTGGAATGTAACCTCTGTGAAGACAGAATTGCTATTTTGTCTTCCAAAGGCAGGATCTGGTACACCTCAGACATCAGTATGTGCAGGCATCATAACACTCGTTCTCAGGGACAGCATACGCTCAATGTCATTTTTGGCTTCCAAGTTGTATCCCTTCAGAAGGAGCTAAACAAACAAACAAACAAACAAACAAACAAAAAACCATACAAATGTAAGCAGTGTAGGAAGAAAGAAAGAAAATGAAATCATAAGCCTTTGGCTCTGACCCAGTGCCACCTTTGGTGGGTCAATTCCCAATTCTGGATCTCAGTTTCCTGAGACCTAAAGATGACAGAGGGAGCGAGTGAGGGAGGCTGTCCACTGTGCAGAGCAAATAACACAAAGCACATCATGACTTCCCTGGAAGAGAGTACTTGCTCAATAGACATGTATTTTATTGTTATTCACCAAATTAATCAAATTACTGCTTAAAGACAGCAAGAATATCCCCAAAGTTGTTCCTTCTCCTGGCTAAATGTCCTCTTCCAACTAGTCCTTAAATGCTTTAAAACAGCCATGATGCTGGCTTTTCTCATCAAAGTAAACCAGCACTCAAGCAGAATACTCCAAATATGATCTAACGAACTCAAAGTCCAAACAGCCATTACCCTACCTAATCTGGACAATATATTTTCATTACTGCACTGTAACACAATCTTAGCTCCTTCTTAAATGCTGCTGAGTCAACTGCTTGGTTTCCACCAGAGTCTTCATGAACTCCAGGCTCCAGATGCCAGCTCCACACTAAGACTCAAATCTGACTGTGTTGCTAGAATCAAAGAAACTCAGAAAGAGAAACCAGTGCTGCTGTGCAAGAACCATTTTATCCCCACGGAGAATGCAAGGAGAGGCGGCCAGGAACAGGCAGGGAAGGGTGCTGGAGGGTCACAGCGTCAGAGCACTCCACAACGACATGTAAGGGTGAAAACAACAATAAAAACACACAACAAGACCCACGGGTCCCAGGTACGCCGTGGAGGGCACCAGCAAAGCCCGCTTTCAAAGTCTCTGGGACATCAAGCTGTATGGCCCATTTTATGTTGAGGTGGACCACCAAAGCCACTCCACTGAGGAGTGTCTCCAGGGGGTCTCGACAAGAAAGAGATGATGTGTCAAGAGAACTGTCCACACTAAATGGAGAACCTAATGGAAAGAAAGCCTTTGTTATCTGCCCATCAGGCACTCTGTGACTTCCTAACTGAGTAACATTAAGTGCTTGACTTTCCTGAGTTTCAGTTTGCCTAATAATAAAACAGAATTATAACAGCAGCATGTCTACTGTGGCACTATAAAAATATTTATGCAGAAGCTAAAGGCCTGGCTCAGCAGTTAAGAGGACTTGCTGCTCTTGCAGAAGACCTAGGTTTGGCTCTCAGACCCACAAGGCACCACACAACCATCTGTAACTCTAGTTACAGAACTTCAGATGCCCTCTTCTGGTGCCCTGGGCACCGGGTATGCACATGGTACACGAACAGGCACTGGCACAAAATTTAAAAAAAAAAAAAAAACCTTTTTCTTAAATAAAGGTATGCAAAAATTTGAGCATTGAATACTGTTCATAATCTTGCTCAGATACTACTTTCCTTCCTTGACCCCTGCATAGGCCTTTTGCAGGAAAAGGAAGAATTCTGATATGTCTAGAACATAAAATATTTAGAAATTATTACTAACTTTCAATGAATGAAAGACTGTTTGCTTGATAGACCTGTTAATCTGTTCTCTAGAATCTAAGTCCCCAAAGTAGAACTTGGCTTCTCACGTTAATAGAGTGTTTCCAGTCATAAAGAGCCAATTGCAAGAACAAGGTTATTATAAACTCACTGTCAACAGATAACACATTAAACTCTGATTTTCTTCAAAGGTGAAACATTCACCTTTGGAACGAAGGTGGTACCAGGGCCACCGTGATGTCCTGATGCATACAAGGTATTAAGTCTTCCAAGAACTCTGATACATTCTCTTAATAAAACTGGATGTAAAAATCAAGTTATGGGTGGGGTGGGTGTTTAATGGTAACTGGTTGTTTTCCTTGGCACAGACATGAGGGTGAAATCACTAACCCTTGGAAAGCTGCCTTAGAACATGCCTGGCACGGCAAGAATGGAGTTACAAGGCAGCCACGAGGGGCGTGATGGCGAAGCCTTAATTCTCAGTGACATCTTAAACAAAGTTGCCTTAGTCAAGTCACCCTGTGGATCCAAGCCCGGGCAGGCGCACTTGGGCAGAGACAGAGAGCGTGTCTCGGGCAGAAGACTATCCACAGACTTAACTGCTCTCCAACGATACTCTTCGCCTCTTCACCCATCGTGTTAACAACATTTGAAAAGTCAGTTTTATGCTAAGCCAAAATCCTTCATAGGGCTTTGGAATGACTCATGTGATTAACCCTCTACGTTCCCACTCTCTATGAACATCCAATAAACTAGAGATCCTCCTGCCTCAGCTTCCCGACTGTTGGCATTACAGGTAGGCACCACCATGCTCTCCAGGTGTATCCTTTCATATCCTTTAACAACAATGTGTACACCAAGAAAACCAAGAGAGAACTTTCTTCAGAAAACAAGAAGCCATTCCTGACAATGTATGCCAGAAAAGGTTGGGAGGGGGGTGATAAGAAGATGAATAACTGGATATAGTAGCCCAATATAAGATCTCCTTAAAATTATAGCTTTTTCCTTTGATGACAATATGTACACAAGAACAGAAATGAAAGTTACAGTTAAAATACGAATATTTTCATCAAAATGAGTGGCTACTTTATATAAAATAATATACAAAACTCTCTAACGTACTTGAGAGCAAATTTAATATAAAGGCAAATGACCACACGAAGAAAACCACAAAATGTTACTGAAGAAATATGAGCAAAAGGGGCCAACATAAAGGCATATCTTAGATGGGAATACTAACATAAGAATGATAGTTGTCCCAAAGTTAACATAAAAATTCAATTAATCAAAAATTTCCATTAAGGAGGCCGGAGAGATGGCTCAGAGGTTAAGAGCACTGGCTGCTCTTCCAGGGGACCTGAGCTCAGTTCCCAGCACCCACATGGCGGCTCACAACTGCTTGTAACTCTATCTCCAGGGGATCCAACACCCCCACACAGACATACATGTAGGCAAAACACCAATGCACATAAATAAAAACAAATAAATCTTTAAAAGAAACCTCACTCCTAGGATTCTAACACTCAGAAATAAAATATCTAAGAGCATGTGTGTGTCATATCACACACGTGTGCACAAACATACATACACAGACACACTTCAGCACTGTACACACTGGCAAAGCAAACACTAAAAGACTAGAATCGGTGAAAACAGGAGATGGCTATCAAAGGTGATGGGTGCTTCACTGAGCCCACTGGTGACCCCTGAAGCCTCCAGTGGATCGTTCCAATCCAAAGGTCACACAGATAACCCTGGTTACGCTAAATGCTTTCTAAAACAACACCAAAGTCACAAACCTGGGGAAGTGACTGGGCGGGAGACTGGAGGGCTGGAAGAGCCGGAAGGAGATCGGGGAACAGGGAAAGTGACCGGAAAGCACTACACAGAACAGGTCTGAAACTGTCAGAGCACAAAGCTAAGTTTAAAAAGTAAACAACAAGATAAAATCAAAAGACACACTCCCGGGGAAGACTTGACTAAAGCAGCACATATATCCACAAGATGATATTGACATGTTTATTTTGTCTTAAGTGATTGACATGGAAAAGTTGTAATGGTATTTTAAAGTAACTTTTTAAATCTTTCATTCCTTGGTCCTTGGGTTGCAAAAGAAAAGTCTTAAATATAAGTACATGTGAAATTAAAGAAGGGATAATGGTGGGATGAAGGTGGTTGAGCTCCACCAGGGACTATCATTAAATCACTAAAAGAATGAATTGGAGGAGTTTGCACACACGACACTGAGTAAGAAAAAATCAAGATGCAGAATCATTACTGTATACACTTTCCATTCCAGCTTTGTAAATCGGTAATTAAAGCCATATCCACACATAAGATCGACGACATACACGGAGAGCGTGGGAAAACACAGACAGCTACAGATGAGACGGGAGCCTGCTGACAGCGATGTGTGACGAGGGGTCATATGCGCTCTGTGTTTGGGTGGCTTTCTGGCAAGGGATGGGAAAAGGGAGTTTACAAAGAAAAGCCAAAAAGTAAAGGAGGACCACCTAAAATCACACCAACATCTATTAAAATCCTATTTTTGCAATGTATGTGCCTTTATGAATATGTATACAGGCACAGATATATCTATATTATGTAGAGAGAAAAGGGAAAAATTAAAAATAAAAGAAATATGTCATTATACATAAACACAAATTGTTTTACCCGCACTTGCATGGAATACCAAAACTTTATATTCTGATTGAGAACCTTTCTAAAACTTACCCTAGGTCTACCAGGGCTTAATAATCAGTGTTCTTTCCCACTGACGACATAACAACCATGGGACCTGATGGGAAAATGCACACATACTGGGACCTGGCCGATGGTTACCAGCCTGCCTTAGTGCACAGCCATGGACCTGGATGGACCTTTCTGCTGTGGCTCAAAATACAGATGCCATTAGTGCAATGACTAGGTCAGGGATGCAGGATGAGGACACGTGTGCGCAAACACGTCGAGGACACACACACAACACAACACACACACACACACACACACACACACATACACACACACACACACACACACACACACACACACCCTCCTTTTCCATGATACTGTAAGGCAAGACTATTTAAGAACCACAGAGAGCAAATTCCCAGGGTGTGCTTCATGCTGTCAGTGTGTGTATCTTCATCCAACCCCTCCATTCTCGGCCTGCTGACTTGAAATGAACACCCAGACCCTGGGGGAGAGGCAGAGAAACATGACTGTTACTCCATCCACTCTCTGGCACTTTCTGCACACGTGGCGCTCTTAACTGTCTATAGCTGTCATTGCCTCTAGAGACAACCTAAGGAGAGGAAGGAAACACAGCTTTCCCCACACCGAAAAGCTGAGCGTCACATCCACATTTGAAGACTGACTCGTATGCTCTTGTCCCAGGTTCTCTAAAATGACTCCCAGAATAACTTACTGGCCATTGGACAGCTGGTCCCTTTTCAAATAGAAAGTTTATAGGCGAAAGTGTTATCCACCAAGAAGGGGAGGGAATTTGCCTCTAGAGGGCCAAATGAAGGCTTTTCAGAAAAACCTACGGAAAAAAGAAAGGTTAGAAGCCACAGGTTTCTGAAAACCTCATCGGATGCTGCAGGGGAGCAGGCCGGAAAGAAGAGGGGCAGCGCGGCCCTCGATCTGACGACACTTTCAACACTTTGGAGATAACTACCTAGCACATTTTTCACAGCTCGCATTTTGCCATCTGCAAACGGTAACCGGAATGACAGCACCTTGGCCTGCCATAGCCTGGAGAAGAGTGAGATGCAGTCAGTGGAAACAGCATTTCTATCCAGGGATTCATAGCGGAGGGAGGGAAGAGGGTAAAAACCAAGAAAGGCCCAGGAGAAGGGGAGAGAGATTTTTAAGGAAGTGTGATGGAACAGGTGAGATAACACACGTGACTGAAAGTGGAAAGGGGGAGACGGGAATGGGAAGGTCCAAAGAAGGCGGGTGAGGGAGATGGGGAGAGGAGCTGGTAGGAGGTGGGAGGGGCATCCACCAAAACTAAGTATGAATGAAAATGTCATAATGAAACACGTTCATGTGTGTGATGAGAAACAGTGTTGGTGAGACAATCTTCTTCACCTAGATGATAACTGTGTGCCGGGGCTAATACAAATCAACCAGGAGGCTCCCAGTGTGGGGTGCTGAGCAGAAAGGAGTGAAGGGCTAACCTGGACTCAGTCAGCGCTCCAGAAATAACAGCTATTAATTACAGAGTGGGGCAAGCTGGGAACAAGACAACAGTTCCAAAGAGGTGTGTTCTCAACGGCCTGTGAACACCACAGTTAGTGTGAACTTCATGCTGCACAGAACGGTCCTGTAACTTGGTTCTAAGTCCACAGTGACAAGGCTGACGCACCTCTGACAGACTGCTCGGGCAGCAATGTGGTGGGTGCCTGGGGAACTGCAAAGAGGTCAGACAGGCTGACTGCAAAGCCGGGGTCTGGGCCCAGAACAGCTAGCTGAGTCTGAAGACGGACCCTCCCACCACCCAGCTCTGTGACGGCGGCGGCTAAGCGACTAACTGCTTTGTGGTGCAACTTCCTCATCTGTAAAAAGGGAAAAAAGCGGGTGTTAGCACAGAAGGGACATCGTATGGAAGAGAGTGGCATCATCACCACCACCAATGCTGGGCCAGGCAAGGTGGTACCCACCTTTAATGCCAGCACACCCGATTCCACTGCTTTAAGACGTAGTTATTTTTTGCTGTGTGCCTGAGCGTATCTATGTGCACCATGTGTGCAGGAGCCCATGAAGGTCAAAAGTGGCACTGGAGTCCTAGAACTGAGTTACAGATGGTCGGCCGTGAGAGACCATGTGGGTGCCGGAAACAAAACCTGGGTCCTCTGCAAAAGCAGCAAGCGCTCTTGACCACCGAGCCACCCGACAGCCACCCAAGCTTTATTATTGTAAAATGTCCAACAAAGCACGGCTCTGATGGCATGTGAGGAAAACTGGAGTGAAAGGACTATTAGGAGAAGAAGAACAGGGGAGGAGGGTGATACATGAGCCCCCGGCAAAGGCTGGAGAGGACTCAGAGCCAGCTAAACACCAGGGAAGGAAGGAGAGCGGGGAAAACAAGAATGACTATGATGTCTAGAGCTTGGGTGACTGGGGTGGCGCAAACCCCAGAGAGGAGAAAGGGAAGGGACAGAGGATAAAGCCGATGAGGGAATCTGGCCACACTGGAGTTGAGGCTCCTCAAGGGCTGCACATGCCCAACAGCCCCGGTAAACAGACTGTGGATCCGAGAGAAGGCAGACAGCAGGACTTTAACTGGAGGCTGGCTGAAGCTGTGGTAGCAGAGCCGAGCTGACAGAAGTCTCTGGGCCAGGAACCCCAGACAAAGAAGGGAGACATGGCCAGGGGAAAAATCCCTCCTCCAGAAGCTTCAATGCCGTCAGTGAGAGGAGACAAGACATTTTAAAATTATGACTGGTCAGGATGGGCCGCTAATTTTCAAAGTGGAAGTGAACGTCTGAATGGCATGCAGGCAAAGGGGAAATGATGCTAAGCTGAAGAGTCAGTGGCTCAAGCTGAGAACTCTGGCGTCGAACAAGGCTGTCACCCACCAGGTGCCCCCAGATTGCCTGAGGGATTCCACAGACCTCGCCTTAGTTCACCCTCCCGATATTCCTAATTGTATGAGACAAACACCATCCCCATTTACAAGCCCAGGCGGAAGCAAAGGTAAGGATCCCACAAAAGCCCTGCTCCAGTCTACCAACCTAGAGCACTTTCAGTACCAGGGACCAGGCAGAGGGCCACGGCCGGTGGCTGTCTCACAGCTGTTCTGTATATATCAACCTGGAAAAAGCAAGGCATTTCCGAGGAGGAAAGAGAACGAGTGAGCAGGCAGAAAGCCGGTCACACTACAATACAGCACCCTCTTTAGAAAGGGTGAAGGGTGGGGTGAGGATGACACCCCAAACCTTTACCCTCAGAAGGCAGCAGGATTAGATGTGACCCCTTGACTGCAGTCTCACCCGATGTCTGCCCCACGATGACACCAGGGTTAGAATTCTAAACTTACACCGCACCATAACCCTGTCTCCTCTCTTATAAACCATTCAGTAACTCACCACCAAACAAAACAAAACAAAACCCTAAAGGCAACAACAGCAACAAACCAGAGTCCTCCTCCCCCATTATCTAATTAGCCTAAGCCCCTAAAGCCTGAATGCTATTTGATAGCATTTCCTAACACCGATTTATACTCCACTGAAGCCCTCCAGGCCAGCTTGCTCACCCCAGATTGGAAAGTAACTGACAATTCAAATGTCAGTTACAGAACAACATTGACACCTTGTGGTGGACATCCGGAAGTAGGGGCACAGAGCAAAGCGGCTAGCTGTTTACTGGAGGACGGATCTTCAGCCTGAGAGGGCTCTGACTGCCTCCCTCCACCCCGAAGGACTCTGGAAGCCCGGCTTCTCCTGCAGACTCTTAACTAACCTAGGGTCTCCAGCGCGAGCCAAAGCACCTGAGCTGGCGGATGTCCCACAAAACCGTATAAAACTCCCTAGTCTCCGTGTTCCGAAGTCCTAACTCACAAGAGTCTCTATTATTCCATGACACCCACAAGCAAAAAATACAAAGAAACTATGAGCACGACAATACAGTGAAAGATTTTTTTTTTATTTTAATTTTTAATTTTGAGACTGGCTGGCTGAAACTCACTATGTAGCCCAGGTTGGCCTCAACCTTGAAACCACCTTCCCTCAGTGTTAGGGCAGGTGAGTACAACTATACCCCCTAGCCTGTACAAGTTATTAATTAGAATACACTCCTAAAAGACAGAATCAGGAGACCAAAGTTCTCACTCTGGGGCTAAGGGTTAGTAACAAACGCAGACACTATGGGTGTTGCTGTTGTTGGAGACAGAGTCTCACATAGCCCAGGCTGGCCTTGAATTTGACATGTAGCCAAAGATGATTATTATCTCCTGACCCACCTGCCTGCACCTCCTAAGTGCCAGGATTATGGGCTCGTACCACCATGTCCAGCTTTTGGCTATGTTTTCAATTATAGACCAAGTAGCAAAATTGTTATAAATCAAGAAGAACCAGGAAAAGATAATAGATTTTTTTTTTTCAATATCCCCATTCAAGGACAATGTTAGCTGAGTAGAGAAAAGAACAAAGAAATGCAGTCTGAGAGAGAGACACAAGTTTCCCGGCAAGCATTCCATGTCTACCACCACAAAAGGCTACAGGGAGGAGAGCAATGCTTTCAATAAAGCAGACAATGGCTGCCTGCTGCTGTCTGCAAGAACTAGAACAATGGTCACTGACTTTGACAAGTACAACTAAGAGCTCCTGGGTCTAGGGTGCTTCATTCAGTGCAGGGGGTAATTTGGTTGATAAACAGACATTTCATCTGGCTCAGAAAAACTGGGTCTTGGGCCTGGAGAAAGGGCTTGATGGGTACATGAGGATCCCTGTGAAGCCTGGGCGTGGCTAACAGGACTGTAACCACAGTGTTGGGGTCGGACACAGGAAGACCTCGGGAGCTCACTGACCAACCAGCCTAGCAGAGATGCAGGCTACAGCTCAGTGAGAGACCCTGCTCAAGCACACGAGGAGGAGAGTGACAGAGTGAAACATCCAATGCTTCCCTCTGGCTTCTGTATGTGCATACTCATCACACACACACACACACACACACACACACACACACACACACAATGTGCATACACCACCACACCCGACATAAAAGTGAGTCTATATTGTTATGTAGAAATGAGTTTCCACACAGTGATAGGAAACACTTGTAAATTATACAACTTCCTGACTTAGTAACTAACACCACTTCTTCCATCACAAGAACCAGAGAAGTTAAATGAACTGGAGTAAACAGGGACTTTAGAGGTACTGGGGATTGAACTCTGGAACTCGCACATGGTGGGTGAATGCTTTTCCACTGAGCTATACCTGCTGCCCCATTCACAGCACTTCCTATGGTATCATATCTTTTTACCTCCTATTCTCTGCAATAACTTAGAGCTCTCAGCACCCTTTAAAGTACCCTCTTTTCTCTGTTGCACTATCCCAAATGCCTCTCTTTTCTATGATTTGGGAATTTTTTTCTTGTAATTCTATTGATTTCTCTAGTAAGATCACACAATCTCATACTTAGAAAATATCATTTTTAAAAGTGCTCTTTTACTATCATTTTACTAAGAACAGGTCAGGAACTGTTAGCTGTTTATTTACATTTCAACAATTTCCGGGCACTCTATTAACACTTACCGTGTTCCCAGTTCAACAGACTCAAAAGAATGTCTGGTCAATTAGTAAATCCTATCTGTTCCGCTACATATCCTAAGCAGTCAAACTGAAGACACCTCTCAGACACAAGTCAAGTGATCACCATATGTGGTTGCTTTAGAATCACGATCCCTTAAGAGCAGTTTTCACAAGCCATGTAACCAAACTCTATGTCACCGAATACAAGATTCAAGGCTCACAAAGGAAAGGCTCCTTGTATAATGTTTATAAAATAATCATTCTTTACGAATCCTTCTGGACTCTTCCACTGGAAAATCTAAAGGATATGTAATGGTCTACAATTTATGATGTGTTAGGTAAACATTAGAAAAACACTACCCAAGTCACATTTCAACCAGCAGTCTCAGCTGAGTGACAAGGGCTGAGTGTCACTGCTGACTGCGCCCCCTGGGAAATGATCCTGATCATCAACCACATATGAAGCCACATTTTTCAATCTTCCAAGATTAATCCCGGACATTTTCTATACAGACATATACAGACAGAGAGCTGAGGCACTGAAGCCTCTGAGCCTTAGCTGTCTACAAAGCTCCTTGGCCTGTCATACGGGATCCTTTTAAGATGAGAACAAGCCAAACGTCTACGCCATGCCTAGGACTGTTGGTGGGCTCTCCTGGGGAAGGAATAGTTGGGACGTTCCTGATATGAACTCACTCTGCAGCTTACAGGCCATACCAGCCAGTACCTCAGTTTCTGTTTTAAGATCTCCAGCTGCCCACCGCTCTTTCCCACTGCCCAATGAGAGGAAATGGCTTTTCAAAGACTTTGTCGAGGAGATAAACTTAAATCGCTGCAGCTACAGAATTTATGGAGCTTTCACTAAAAAATGCTAAGCTTGAGTAATGGCTTCTCAAGCTCCGACGCTTCCCCTCACACTGCAGCATCACAGACGCACAATGAGAGAGAGCCGTCCAAATCCAGGGGCCTCTAAGGAGTTTCTTACCGCAGCAAAGAGAAGACGTCGTAAGAATTACGGACACAGTTCTGATCCACCTGAAGGATGGTCTTCTGTGCGTTTGGATGACCCTGAAAGACATTGGTGAAGAGGGTAAAGAAAAAGAAGCAAAACCTATGCATAGGTCAACCACATTTGCCTTTCTCTGGATATAACCTATGAAAGACCTGGGTCCACTTACAATGTCAGAGACTTCCCAAAGTGAAGTGTAACCTCTGTGGAGGCGCTGTCAAATCTTTCCGCTGAGTGCATTTAAATCAATTCTTTCTCACCATTCCCGCAGATGAGGACTGTGCTTACCTTCCCAGGGACAGTCCAGGAGCCTTTCAGTACATTACGCGACTACAGAAGGGCGTGCTACTCTCCGCTAGGCCGAGCCCCAAACACCATGCTTCTCTGGAAGCCCCAGTCCTACCCAGGGGGATAAAAACAAGTGTTCCCACCCACGCCAGTACCATGGTTTCCAACAAGAACAGAGTGACAGAGGGACGAGGCAGGTATCTCTGATACTTGAGAAAGGCAGTATAAACTGTAGGTAATAAGAAGACAGGCCACAGGGGCTGTAGCTGTTGGTGTCCAGCAATGTGCAAAGCCCTGGGTTCCATCGGCCGCACTTATAAACATGATGTGATGGTGTACATGCAACCATCACATGGGAAGTAGAGGCAGGAAGATCAGAAGTTCAAGGTTATCCTTAGCTACATAGCAGTTTGAGGCCAGCCTGAGCTTCCTGTGACCCTGACTCAAACAAGCCTCTGGACTCGACTGTCAGAATTCTATTTCAAGCCCTCAATACACCAGCTCTGTGACTGTCACCTAAACCTTCTTAGGGAATTGTTTTCTCTGCGTGTAACACAGAACTGACAGCAGACCACACCTCATAAATGTCATAGGAAAAGTTAATATTCGCAAAGTGAGAGGCATGCAGCAAACCTAAGTACCAGCTATAACCACAGCACAGACATTTTGAATTAATAATAAACATTGGCAGGCCTGGCATTTTTGGCGCACATCTTTAATCCCAGCACTCGGGAGGCAGAGGCAGGAGGATCTCTGTGAGTTCAAGTCCAGCCTGGTCTACAGAGCGAGATCCAGGCCAGGCTCCAAAGCTACAGAGAGAAACCCTGTCTCGCAAAAAAAACCAAGATAGATAGATAGATAGATAGATAGATAGATAGATAGATAGATAATACCGGCAAGGATGTGAGGGAAAAGGAGGGATGGAAGTTAATACAGCCACTATGAAATTCCATGTGGAAATTTCTGGAAAAAGTAAAAATTTTTAGGAATGCATCAACTACCAAAAATGACTCAAGAAGAAACACAAAATCTATACAGACTTTTCATACATAAAGAAGTTAAATTCAATACCATGAGACTAACAGGAGAAATAAATAAAAACAAAAGTCTAAATGTGGGGGATAGAAGACTAGTTAATCCTAGAATTATTAAAATAATAGTAATAACAACAACAATCCAGCTCAAAGTCTTAGGAGGAAAGAAAAGGGAGGGGAAGGGAGGGAAGGAGATGGTCGGAGGGACTTCTTAAGCCACTGTATGAGATCACTACAACTCTTACACCAAAACCAAACAAAGCATAAGAAAATCACATACTATTTATAAATATAAACACTGAAATCTTTCACAAAATGTTACAGAACTCATCTAGCAGCATATTAAGATGATTATTTCATGTACTCTGGCAACTGTTTCTGGGTATATCCCCAAAAGAAAGCCAGGATTTGGATCTAAGGTTTGTGTCTCTGTGGGCATAGGAGCCTTATTCATAACTGCCCATGGGTGGAATCAACCCGCCAGTCCACAGACAGAGGAAAAGACAAACAAATGTGGACTATTCATACACTTAGCCTTGAAAGAGGGAAAACAATCTAGCACATGATCCAACCGAAGTCCTAGCCAGAACAATTAGGCAAGAAATACAAAGTATACCTAAACTGGACCAAAATAAAATGGGAAAACATCTCCTGTTCTGGATACTGTCAAGGCAGCAACAATACCTGCATCCATTCACAAAACATCACCTCTCTATCAAAACCCCATCTGCCTTCTCTACAGAAGTGGGGAAGCCAACTTTAAATCCACATGGAGTCAGCGGAGGCTGACAAGAGAACAAAATATTGAAAAGAGAACAAAGGAGACTTACATTTTCTGATTCCAAAATGTACTGAAAAGCAGCAGCAATCACAACAAGATGGTACAGGCAGAAGGACGGCCAAAGAAAGGAAAGAAGCGGAACCGAGAAAGGAGAGGCAGATTAACCCACGGACTAAAAATCATCAACTATCACAGGGGCCAGGACCATTCAAGAGAGAAACAAGGTCTTCAGTCAACAGTGTTGAAACAACTGGATAGGCAAATGCAGGGGGAAAGCTGCATCCACCCCATCAGTCAACAATAGCTACCCCAATTAACTAAAAACTTAAGAACAAAGCTAGTAAGCTTAAAACTAATAGATTCTTATCTATGACAGCCAAAGCATGGCCAACTAAAGAAACAATTAGACTTTACTAACATTTAAAACTCTATATGGGACATTAACATAAGAAGAAAACAAGCCAGAGGACAGTAGAAAAGACTTCATATATAGCTAACTAAAGGTATCCAAAATCTGTTACAATTTAACAGCAAAAAGAAACAGCTGAATGCTAAAGTGGAAAAGAACTGGAGGATGGATTTCTTTTTCTTTTTTTTTAATTAATTACACTCATTAATTAATTCATTAATTACACTCGTGATATTAATTACATTTGTGGTATTCATTGATTACATTCGCAGTACTCATTCAATAATTATATTTATGATAATCATTAATTACGTTGATTGTATTGATTTATTACATTCATGATATTATGTCCTGATACTACTGTCCATTTGTGGGGCTTTTCCATCACACAAAACAGAGATTCTGTACTTAGGAAATCATTGCTCTAGATTCCTTTCTTCTCCATCTTGAGATAACATCTAATCTTTCTGTCTCTATAAATTTGTATATTCTACATATTTCATGTAATGGAGGATAGATTTCTACAAAGAAAACATGACAAAGGCCAACAGGCACCTGAGTGGACACTCTTGGCAGTACTGGTACTAGAGAAATGAAAACTGTTACTTCATCCACAATGGCTATAACATAACATAATAATAATTAACAGCTTATGCTAACAAGAGCAGAAAAATCAGAACCCTTACAGATCAATGTTGTTACCAACGAAAAGGAAAATTCAGCAATGCCTCAAAACGTTAGAAGTGGAATTAGAGGATAACAACAACTTTATTCTCAGGCTCTTACCTATGAGAACTGGACACGGGCACTCAAACAAGGATTGCCCTCAAATGATAGCACCATCAGCCAAAAGACAGAACGACCCAAATGCTCATGCAGAGCTAATGGATAAAGAAAGTGTGGTACATCCACAGAAAAGTGAAGTGCTGTTATATATAATATGCAGATAATATATATTATACGCAAGTACAAAAACACGTTAAATAAAAGATGCTAGACCTGAAAGATCACATACTGTGTGATCCCACTTACATGGAATATATAGAACACGTCCATCTGTAAAGACCAAAAGCAGACTGAGAGCCATCAAGTGCTTAGAGAAAGGCACAGTGGAGTACCAAGTTTTCTTTGTGATTAACTTTTACTGATGTGTCTATGTCTTACGTGTTTATGTGCATATGAGTACACATGCTCACAGAGGCCAGAAGAGGGATCAGATCCCCCAGAGCTGGAGTTACAAACAGTTGTGAGCTACCTGATGTGGGTGCTGAGAACTGAACTCACATCCTCTGTAAGAGTAGGAAGCATTCCTAACCACTGAGCCATCTTTTCAGCCCTCTACGTTTTCTTTAGGATGAGAAAATGCTTTTCAGCTTGATAGAGGCAGTAGTTATATGAAGAGAACATAAATTTCATGAAACTATGTACATATCCTGAAGGCAGATGAGGAGAAACAGGACTGACAGGAGACAATGTATTAACTAACTATAAAATGATTTTGTTTTCTTATTTTAGCCAAAAAGCTCGCAAATAATTTTTTTCTGGCTATAAAAATCACCTAAGGACTGGAGAGGCAGCTTAGCAGTTAAGAGCAGGTGTTGCTCTTGCCTAAGACCTGGGTTTGATTCCTGGTACCCCCATGGTTGGCTTTAACCTCCGTTCCAGGGTATGGGCATACATGTATTATACATTAAGGCATGCTTGCAAAATATTCATACATATAAAGTAAAATAATTCTTTTCAATCATCTAAGCCAGTTGTGGTGACACATGCCTGTAATCCCACCACTTAGGAGGCTGAGACAGAATTGTGAGCTTCAGGCCAGCTTGAGTAAGATCGTGTGTGAAAAGAAAAACAAGGGGCCAGGGAGATGGTTCAGTCAGTAAAGAGCTTGCCACATAACCACGAGGCCGAGTTCAGATCCTGGTACTGACGTAAAGGCCCGGTGCAGCGACATGGGTTTGCTAACACCAGCACTAGTGGGACCTCAACAGGATCCGTGGGGCTTGCTGGTCAACCAGCGGTTTAACGAGAGACCTTGCTTTAAAAAAAAAAAAAAAAAAAAAAAATACGGTAGAAAGTGACGGAGGAAGACACTGGCATCTACCTCTGGCCTCCACAGGAATGCACACACGCGTGCACATACATCCCCACATCTACAAGCAACAAGGTAACACGGAAACACTGAAATGAAAAGCTGCAGCCAGGCTTTAGCCCACTCTGCCTGTCAGGCAAGGAAGAAAAATAATTTAACTCTTCTAGTCTTCAGTGTCTGTAACTATAAAATAACCACTAAAAACACTAATGAAACATGAATGCTTATGAACACATGCATGTGCAGAGAATCCTGTCTCACAGTCAGCATTGCCGTTCAAATGCTGCTATGGAGAATGCTGGAGCTTGCTGCAAGCCCAGTGGCTAGGAGCTATTCTTAGCCCCACTTTAAAGGTGAGGAAACTGAGACACAGGAGGATTAAGGGGAAGAGCCACGCAGTCTGGCTCGCAGCCCCGGCTCTTAACGGGCTAAACTTGATGATCTCCCAGACCTTTTCTGATTCTAAAATTCTCAGTCTATGTACATTTAAAGCAGCTTAAGGACATTATGAAGCCCTTTGGCTTCAGCCCACACTTAGCAATTAACATTCTTCAAATATGCTAAGAGCCTCACTCTCACTGACATCTCACTGGAGCAGCGGATCGATCCTCCAGGCTCTGATGAACGAACGTTACAATAGACAGGAATGGCTCATTTGTATCCGGTTATCTGTGGGAGATACTGTCAAGTGCCAAAGAGCCCAGGGAAGATTTGTATGCCACTCAAGACTCTTCTGAAACTGGGCCCAAGGATCTATTTTTTTTTTCCACAGAGGGAATTGCTCTCTGTGGCGGGGGTCTGGTAAACTGTCAGGGAAGCAGACAGGTTCCCATCTCCAGCGAGCAGCAAGCCCAGGCAGATCAGGTGTATTTCTAGACTAGTGGTCAGCAGACTTCTTCCATAAAGGGTCAGAGGGTATTTTTGAGGCTGGGAATATAGCTAAGTGGCAGATGAGGCCCTGAGCTTGATCCCCAGTCCTGAGGCAGGGGGTTGGGGAGACAATTAAAACTCAGATAGTGTTTTCCACTTTGCACTGTCCTATCTGGAACACACTCTTCTTTATTTCCTCTTTCAAATTCTTGAAAACGTAAAGACAAAAGCATTGTTGGTTTACAGACCACTCAAAATATATGCTTTGTTAGTGTACCCAGCAAGTTCACCTTGAAAAACAAGAGACATTTCAGCTCTTCTTAGCATCCTTACATCTACAAAAGCAACACAGAAAGAACTCACTTGCTGGGCATAGTGTAAGCACGTTTTGAATCCAGCAGTGGCTGAGTCAGTGAATTCCTTCTCCCTGGTCCTTCAAGACAGCTGGTTATGTTGTAGACAAAGCTACATAATAAGACCCTATCTCAAAAAAAAGAGATAGGGGTAATAAATTGAAAAAAAAAAGAAAAGAAAAAATTTCACTTGGTAGGGTAACTACTTGTAAAGCCAATCAGGTTACATACACATTTATTCATTTCATTTACTAAACACCTAATTCACAAAGAACATTAGGCTAGCTTCTCACCATCCTCAGAGAGTACATATGTCAGGTAAAGGTCCAAGTGAAATAAATAAACAGAGGGGTCATAAGACTAGCTTAAAACCAAAAGAAGCTACACAGGCATTCTGATGTGGCGAGGACTCCATGTAGAAGCACAGAACATCAAAGGCTGCAGAGGTGGCAGTATTTGGGGAGGTTAAATGGTCCTGAAAAGCTGAATGGTGGAGGAGGAAAACCCCACCCGGACTGAACACCTTCGGCCAAAGCATGGCGGCGGCGGCAACACAAGGTGCATTCAGGGAAAATCAAACAGCGGCCTGGGTTGTTCGGCTTCAGTAACATGGAAACTATTTGGAGCCCTCCAGATGAAAGCAGTGGGAGCCACGGCTGTGTAAGCAGGATGGGAGCCCTGATCCCGGGTCAGAAATGCAGACAACTGCGGGCAACGAGACTCGGGAAGGGTTTCCAGCCCTGCAGAGGGACTATCAGAGCTGCAGAGGAAGAAGGTCACTTAGGAAATGAATGACTCATGTGATGAACTGGAGGAGGCTCAACTACCTGTTAGCTGACCATTATAAAAGTCCACAGGGCCAGGGAGATGGCTCAAAGGTGGACCATGCCTGAGGAAGACAAACGCTGGCAGAGAGAGTCGCAGTTTTTCTGTCCAACCTTGGCTAGTGCTTGAAAGTGCATTAGTATCCGTGCACGTGTACCTATGGGACACGGGGCTGCAGATTCAGCATGTAGCTATTTTCAGAGTAGCCATGTTTATATAGAAACACAAACATGCACATATGCTACACACAGAGACACACAAATATACACACACCCCGAAATACTGAGAATTCTGACCCCAATAACAGTGGAACTGAAAGGGTGGGGAGGGAGAGGCAGAGCCAGAGCCAAAGCTAGGAGGGAGCATAATGGAGGGAGTCCAGGCTGGTGAGATGGCAATTAGAGCAGAGAATGGGACACACACGCAGCAGACAATGAAAATCTACTCTGCGCAACTTTAAAGCAAAGGACTAAAAGAACCCAAGTGTGCCATAGAAAGATTAGTGAGATGTGGTGAGCAAGACAGAGTGGGCACTAGCAGCAGAGGCCACGGGCCACCAGCAAACCGCTGCAGGGACCCAGTCCTCTGGGGGTGGCAGGCTGAGCGAGCATTCCAGAAATGGAGACCAGTTGTCTGAATAGAGCAAATGAAGAAAGAGAAAGAGAGAGAGCCAAACCTCACCAGAGACAGGAGGCCTGGGGTAAATGGAACAATAGTTAATGATGATGTGGAAAATTGGACAAAAAATAATTCTAAAAGCTGAAAGGATGAGCTCCATTTATGGTATAATAATTTGTAAATGACAAGCGTCTATGAGAAATGGTTGGAAACCACTGGGCAAGACGGACAGAATTCTGGGTAAGAAGCTTCACGACTGCTAACAACCTTGCAGGGGTCCCCGCCACAGGCGCACGATCCACTCCCGGCAAGCACTGGTGCTGTGGATATCACTCTATGTAAATAAAACACTGATGGCCAATGACCAGGCAGGAGGTAGGTGGGACAAGGAGAGAGGAGAATGCTGGGAAGCGGAAGGCTGGGGGAGAGAGACTGCAGCCACCGCGAGGAGAAGAGCATGTAGAGACGCCGGTAAGCCACCAGCCACGTGGCAAGCTATAGATTTATAAAAATGGGTTAATTTAAGATAAAAGAACAGTTAGCGAGAAGCCTGCCACGGCCATACAGTTTATAAGTGATATAAGCGTCTGAGTGATTATTTTATAAGTGGATTGTGGGGCTGCGGGGCTTGGGGAACCTGGAGAGAAGCCCTCCAGCTACACACTGGTTATGCCAGCACTACATGCCAGGTGCAGAGCTACACACCAGCAATAAACTATACCGAAGGCAGACGCTCGCTCAGATGCTCGCTCTGCCTTCACACAGGACAGTCGGACAAGAAAGATGAGCCAACAGGCAACAGGACATGGAAAACGCCAGGCATCGTGGGAGCATCAGAAGACCCATTGGTGGATGTGGGTGACATGCCACAGGACAAGAAAACCGTCCTAGGGAAATGGGTCTAAGTCATAAGGACAAACTTTAGCATGAGAAAATGTTAAGAAGGTGGTTTAGAAAGAAGGAATCAGATTTTGGCAAGGCATTGCAAGCCACTAATTAGTGAGGACAGACAGATGCCACTGCCTTGATTTGAAACAAGTAATTACATCAGCATCTTAGAAATGCAAAAACAAACAAACCCCACAATGAAGAAGTAGGTGTTGACCTCCAACAGCATTGGTTCAAAGAGAAAGGGGATGATGGAAGACTGTCCTCATGATCTGACCTAAGAGAACAGATGCACATTGGTACTCGTCACTAGTTAAAATCGTTAATGGGAGAGGGGGGAAAACCTGGTTGAGCTTGAGCCAGGGGAGGCCCCAGTCTCTGAACCACCCAAGCACTTGACCCAAGTGCAGCTGGCCAGGAAGGGAGACTTGGGGGAGACTTGGGCAGGATGAAACAGACTGGATCTGAGCTCCTCACGCCAGGTCAAAGGCTCACAGCCATCTGTAACTCCAACTGGGGAAAGCCAATGCTGTCTTTTTGCCTCCAGGGGTACCCACAACCACACACACACACACACACACACACACATTTTAAAACTCAGATACAATGTGCCAAGGAGAACAAAGGGCCCCTGGAGCCTGAAGACAAGCACAAGAGTTCAGGTGGGCAAGGAGAAAAAAAAAACACAGCTGGAGGCTTGTCCCCTGATGGGGAAGTGTCCTTTCTACAGTGCGGTATGCATGTGGGCGGCTACCTGCTGAATCCACAGACAGCCCGTGTTCCATGTGAACATTTGCATGGACACTAATACACTTTCAAGTGCTGGCCAAGTTGAAACTGAGGAAAACTGCAAGTGTCCCTGCTAAGCATCTGCAGGCTCGGACACCCTCTGCCCGAGTTCTGATGAAGCCCAGATGCTAAGCTGTTCAAGAGGGAGGGGGAGACCTCTTCTCAGACACTGCGCTCAATATGGACAGTCCCCTGCCCCCAATTTGGCCACAGTTTCAGACATGCTTTTCCTCTCTCTTGAAACAGTGAGAAGCGCCGTGCCGTAAGGACAGCACTGTAAGCGAAGAGGCGTGAATCCTAAAATAAAGAAAGATTACTTTTTAAAGAACACTCAAAGCAACAAGGAAGAGGTGCTTGTTTGAGGGGCACACTTTAAAGTAAAAAGTCCCACCGTAATCGCTCTCACGTGGACAGTGGGTGCAGAGTCTGGGGTGGACAGGAGGACCCTACTAGAATGGCTATCCCTGGAGTACAATGTCTGTTTTACAGCAGAGTGCAGCGGAGACAGGAATATGACTCTAGTGAACTTCATTCACTCATGGAAAAATGTGCACCAAGCAGAGAAAACACTAAATCCTAAGACCGTAAAAGTGACACAGAGGTGCCTGCCAGACAAGCATGAAGACTTGCGTTCAGTTTCTTCCAATAACATAAAAGTCAGGCACAATTGTGTGTGTCTGCGACTGGTTTTAGGGTATAGAGGTAAGAAGGTCACTGCCAGCCTAGCCAAATCAATGAGCTCTGGGTTCAGTGAGAGACGCTGTCGATGATTGATGATGATGATGGTGGTGGTGGTGGTGGTGGTGATGTAGAAAGCAGTGAAATAAGACACTTACCACTGACCCCCATCTCTATACATGGGCGCGCACGTGAGCATGCATATACATACACACACATACACACACACACACACACACACACACACACACACACACACGAACACACGAACCTCAACTGCAATGCCTTAAAGGAAGAAAGTCCATACAAAATCGACTGTAACCTGAGAGAGGACAACAGAGGTGACAGAGGAGGAGAAGGCAACAGTGAGAGCCAGCTTACTGGCATTACTGAGCAGAGGAAGAGCCCGGGCGAGGGGGCCGCCAGCTTGTAGAACAGCTTAAACGGCACTGGCTTTTCCAAGTCAAGAATGTCCTCGTTCCAAATCTAATCTGAAAGAGAAGAGCAAAACAAGCGCCCGCACTTTAAACAAACAAAACGCTGAGCTCCGGGTCCTGGGGAGGACGAACCTCAAGCTGTTTCTGTTTACTTCGCAAGAATCTAAACCATCTCAAGGAAGAATCACGCCTGGCTCTCTATCTCTTGGCATTAGAACTCTCAAAAGCTCAAAAACTGTGCTAAGAAGACAAGGGCCTCCAAGCTCCTAACAGGAAACGTGGCGCTTTCCCAGGTTATTTTCTGGCTTCAGTGAAGGGAGAGGATGGGACCACACTGTAGCAGAGGATTTATAAATATAAATTACAGGATAAGACTGTTTTCCAAACATCTGTCAAAAAAGTTAATTTGATCCAAGAGAAAAGGGGAGTGGGGGAGCCAGAGGGAAGCCAAGCTCAGTGACTAATGGGTGTGGCTTTAGTGGATCTGGGTGGGTGGACAGCTTGAGTTCCCTGTGTGCCTCAAGTTTGCCTAACGGGGCACCAGCAGTGCTCAAAGCACTGGCCGGGGCAGTCTCTCCAGTTCTCACACCGCACAGCCAGTGGGCATCTCTCCGGTTCTCACACTGCACAGCCAGTGGGCAGTCTCTCCAGTTCTCACACCGCACAGCCAGTGGGCATCTCTCCGGTTCTCACACTGCACAGCCAGTGGGCATCTCTCCAGTTCTCACACCACACACCCCCCCCACACAGCCAGTGGGCATCTCTCCAGTTCTCACACCGCACAGCCAGTGGGCATCTCTCCAGTTCTCACACTGCACAGCCAGTGGGCATCTCTCCGGTTCTCACACCGCATCTCTCCGTTCTCACACTGCACACCTGCACAGCCAGCTGCCGAGCCATCATCTCTAATTAAATGCAAAGCTAGAGACTTGAGACTGTGTCCGACTCACTATCTGAAGTGAAGGACACACACATGCCGCGTGGTCCCGTTCAGAAGAAGCTTCTGAGTGAGTCAGACCGAGCTCAAATGGAGAGCCTGCTGCCCATCTATCGGCTGTATAATCCTGGGTCCTCAGTTGAAGGTTTCCTTCTGAGGCACTTTGTTCACAGGCTGAGAACGGCTCTGTCATGGAGTTGCTCCAGATTAAATGAAACATGCAGAGTATCTGTCCGGTATAACGTCCGACATTTGAGGTCCTCGCAATGACGCCAGCAACGGGAGTTTTTTCAAAGATCCGCATCTGCCCAAAGTATTGCTTCAAGGATGGTTCAGAAACAAGCTTACCCCAGGGTCTATATCGGCTCAGACACCAAGATGTGTTAGAATAACAGGCAGCAAAGAGCACTGAGGAGCTAGCCAGTCTCTGTTTCTTCTGTGGGTGTGGGGGAAAGGTGATGACTGACGGACATATAGGAACAACTTTGAAGAGCTTTTACAACTTTTAGGGGCTGGGGAGAGCTCAGAAGCTAAGAACACTTACTGTTCTTTCACCACAAGGACCCAGGATCGATTCCCAGCACCCACATGGTGGCTCATAACCATTTATAACTCAAGTTTCAAGAGGTGCAATTATATATATGCGGGTAAAACACTCATAAACAAACAATAAAAAAAATAAAGTTTTCTGTAGTGGGTAGCCATTCCAGCTTTGATCTGGAAGTCCAACCCCCATTGAGGCTTTGGTAACTGTCACGCCTACAAGGCAGGGCCAAGAGAGGACCCTGGAGACCCGAGATCCAGATGTGCCGGCTCTCTTGGTTCCTGGACCCTGGATGCTGGAGGTAGATCAAGCAGAGTTCTCCAGAGAACACCGCTGGACTGCGCCATGCCTTTCCCAGACTCTGTAAACTATCCTTTGTTGCTGGAGGGCTTCTCTCCAGGTTCCCCAAGCCCCGCAGTCCCACAATCCACTTATAATAATCATCAGACGCTTATTCACTTATAAACTGTATGGCGTGCAGGCTTCTTGCTAACTGTTTTTTATTTAATTAACCCATTTTTTAATTGTACCTTGCACGTGGCTGTGGTTACGCATTTTACATGCTGCTTGTCTGGCGGTGCTGTATGTCTTCCTCCTTCTTCTGTTTCCAATTCTCTCTTTTGTCCCACTATATTTGGTCATGCCATAGTGTTTTATTTATATAGAGTGATATCCATAGCAATTCATTCACTTGTAAGTCACCCCACAAAATAAACCTCCCTTTCAACTACGTGGAGTGGCCTTAATAATTTCACCAATAGTTTCCCAACTTTTCAAAGACCTGAGTAGAAGTGATCCACCGCTCAGCTCCATGTCACTCAAACACAGGCTGAACTTGAGACTGTAAATTCTGACTTCTAACTGTTCTACTGTGTACTACGAGGGGCGTGTGCTCTGCCCTCAAGTTAGACCCACTCACATGACAACCAAGAGCAAGCAGGCATCCACTGTTCAACCTTTCAATCCTAGAAGGCCAGTTGAATGAAAACCTTCCAGTCTTCCAGGTTCCAGCATCCTCTCATGAATGAAAACACTCCCACTTGTCCACCTCAGCTACTGTAAGTCAAAGAAGAGCCCGCGGCAAACCTCACAGACGGAAGAGCCGCGAAAGTGTACAGTGATTCCATTGCATTATCCTTAGATGTGCTAATCACATACAAGGACAGCTGTGTCGCTTATCACCTACAGCATGGAACTTACTTGCATGGAGGCTGGAAGGCTCCCTGAGCCCCAGTTTCTTTATGAAATAAGGGCATTGGGCTAGATAATTCTAATGTTTTCTGTGTTTTTTTTTTTTTTTTTTAAAGACAGGATCTTAGATGTAGCCCAAGCTGACTTTGAACTTGAGTTCCTCCTGCCTCAGCTTCCCAACCGCTAAGATCAGGGTGCATGCCGCCATGCCCAGAACCCTGAAGCAAACTAGGATTTCCTGACTTTTGAGATGAGGCACCTAAAACTAAGAGAGGCTGAGTGACTTGTCAAAAACACTATTGGGGAACAAGGCTGAGATTACAAGTCAGGGATCCTACATTTCAAAGGTGGCATGCTGTGAAAAAATATAAACAAAGGAGTTTTGATTGCACAGGCCTCCAAACAGATCTGGAAGCTTGCTCTTGTCCCTCAGCCCCAATGGCAGCTTCACCATCTACTCGAGATGACCGCTGATGTGCTTACATTTGTGAAACTCATCAGTCAGTTGCTATTTCAATCTACGTTTCTTTCATTTGAAAAGGGTTGCTCCTTTTGACTTGAATTCCATTCCTGTTCCAATTTTCTTTTCACTAAAGTGAGAAAGCGGCGCCACCTACTGGACCCCTAGGGATATTGCTTTGCAATTTTCAGTATGAGAGGGGGGGAAAAATCCTGTAGTCTCAATTTTTTGCAATTTGTCAAGGCCAGATAATTTAAGTGTCTCACCACAGTGAGCTATGTAAAACTAAATGCCAGAAGTTACGCTCAGTGGAGTTGGGTTAAGAAAAGTACCACCCTCCCAAGATTTTAACCGCCAATACTATAATAGACCTAAACAAAGCTGTTACCTGCTTTCCCTGACAAAACATGCCGGGCATGGACTAGGAACACCATGCCAATAATACAATGGTGAGCAGGAGAAGTGTGAATGCTCCCCATGGGGTTTAGAGCCTAGTGAGAACCGGTCCTATTCACACACCAGCCATGCCATATACACTACCATGTGTAATCCCCAGTCAGCTGAGGACTGAAGTAGAGATGGTTTCCTGGCTTGCAGGTGGGAAAACAAATCCAGTTTCTCCAGGATCTCCTCAGTAAGTCAGCCCGTGGTGAAATCCACAGCGGTGAGACTCTGAAGCCAGTGTTCTTATGTCACCCACGGCGGCAGGCAGCCAGCAGCCTCCCAAAAGAGCGGCTGCCGAAAGAGACCAAGGCCAGGGGGCCGACCTGCCTACTGTGACACGAATTCTAAACAGTCTTTTAATAAAAAATCCCCGGGCCAGGTACTGGGGTAAATGCTGAAAGATCAGAGAGACAAAGGAACAAGCCATGTCTTATCTCCAGGACTGAAAAGGCCTCTGGCTGAAAGAGACCCTTCTGCTGAAAAGCCTTTAGTTCCCGTCTCCTCACTCCACAGCCTACATTACAGGCAAAAGGGCATCTGAAAGGCTACAAACGTGCTGGCCAAAAGCCTTTTTATTTCCCACCCTCCCTAAAGCCGTCCAGCAGCCTCTCTCCTGGCCACCCAACCCTCAGGCTACCACAGGGTTCTTGGAGTCACCAAATTTTATTTCAAGTTCTTCAATAATTTGCCTGTGTCATCTGCAGGACCCAAGCAACTCCTCATGGAGAACAATATTTTAATCAACCCAGTGCAGACCGGGATCTGAAAAACAAACTGTCTTGCCTCATTAACTCCAAACAAGAATGATTGCTCATCTGTCCTTTACATTTTTTAAATCTCACCACACTTAGTTTAATAGGTATACAGGAGGTGCTTAATGCCAAGGTGGCGAACAAAGAGACAGAGGAGAGAATCATTTTTACAATGATAAAGATTTTAATTATCATTTACTCAAAGATCCCTTTGTGCTGCTTTTAAACACTCGTGTGCCACACACCTACCAAATAAACGAAATTTTATTACATAAAATTAACAAGAACAAAGTAGTCCTCAATAATCCGAGCAGAAGATTAAGCAAAGGAAGGAACACTGGATCACAACTCACGGCGGGTGGTTTTCAAACACTTTCCCTAGGGAGCTGTGCACACTCGGGGAGGCAGAGTGAACGGCGGCGGCGGCAGCAGAGGCTGCACCAGGGTCTTAACAAGGGGACGTTTGCAAAGCCTTGTCACCTTAGCAGGTAAATGTTTCAAATGCCAATGCGTCCACTCACAGTTCCCAGGCCCACAATGCTGTGGACTCCTTGTGGCCCCATGTTTACCACCACCAAACTGACAAAGCCATCTCGTTCTTTCCGGTCCTCTTTCCCCTCTGCTAATTAGAAACTTCTAGTATTTACTAGGTAGTCTTAAATTTTGAACATGTACACATGGGTTCAAAGTCTGCCTTTTTTATTTATGTTTTGTTTTGATACTGCGTCTCATGTAGCTCAGGCTGTCCTCAAACTTTCTATGTAGCAGAGGCTAGCTTTGAACTCCTCCCCGAACTTCTTGCCTCTATTTCCCACCATGCCTGGCTGGAATTCAAATTTTTCTACCAAATCCTACAGCTTTTTACTGTTTCTAGCCTCCTGTCAAAGAAATTGATGACCTCAGCGACTCTCAGCCCATCACCTTACACATCACCACTATGACTTTTCACCCCCTCTGGGAAGCAGCAATTGTTGAAGCTTTTTATTCAACTCACTGAGAACTGACACTTTCAAAGACCATAACTTAAAATGTCACAATGATATCTAAATTGTATAAAAGTTTTTAAATTTTCCCCTCAGCACAATCCACAAACTGACAGCAGATTTTTCTTAGTGTAAAGACTGCATTCTGAGTAACAACAGTCTGAATTGATTTTTTTTTTTTTGGTGGTGGTGGGGGGGGGGTTGATTTTTGTTTTCTTAAGTTTCAAAAACCCTGTTTACCTCTTGCTGTCCTGGATCTCACTAGACCAAATTGACCTCCTGCCCCACCCTACCCCGCGCCCCGCCGGGGAGGGGGGCGAGGGGCTGAGACTACAGGCGTGCACCCCCACTGCCTTTTCCCCACCCCCACCCCACCCCCACCTCACCCCCACCCCCTGTGTTGGGACTACAGGCGTGCGCCCCCACTGCCCAGCTTGGGTTTGAATTCTCTTCTCTGCATCGTCAACTTGCCTGGACTTAGCATCACCTCTAGGTGTGCCTGTGATGGTGTCCCCAGGCTGAACTGAGGACAGAAATCCAAGCCCCCACTGCGGGGGAAAGCAGAAGCAAGCTGAGCGCCAGCATCCATGTCTCTCTGCCTCCTGACTAGTCACCTCACTGTCCTGCCGCCAAGCCCTCCCCTCCATGAAGGACTGAACCCCTCAAAATAAACAAACAACCCCCCACTTCCTGAAGCTACTTGTTGTCAAGTGCTGTCACAGCAACAAGAAAAGCAACCAAGCCAGGAGACTGGTACCAGAAGCTGCTGGAATACCTGGTCACGTGGCTTTGCAGGCCTTTGGAACTGGCTTATGGGTCAAATGTAGAAGAATTCTAGAATGCTCAAATAACTAACAGCCGGTTCTGATGGGAGTGTGGAAACCAGAATACCAAGAGAAACATGGACAGTGGAGACGATGCTCACAAGATACAACAGAACGCTATGAGGACCAGGGCGGAGACCATTCATGTCACACTCTGGTGAAAAATCCGACTGCATTCTACCCATGTCCTGAGAACTTGAGCAGGAAGAAATTTAAAAAATAACTGTCTAAGTTGGTCGGTAGAACTTAAAAGACAGCATAGGCCTAGGGTATGTCACGGTTTCCGCTCACTGCTCCTGGTCAGATCCACAGTTAGAGCAGAAAGACAGGAAAGTGCACGGTCTGAGGAACAGCCATAGCGAATGTCTAGTTGGGAGCAAGAAGAACTCAGCAGAAGCAGCTTTAAATGTTGAAGATTAGCACCATTCAAGGGAAACCTTGAGCGGGCACTGAAACAATGGGTAAGGTGTCCAGAGGCAACGCCTCACCCTTTCCTCAGTCAGTCCCACAGGCTGGTCTCAACATGAGCTGAGGACCGACATCTGCTCTCTCTGCTTTCTGACTGGGGACATAACAGAACCGGCCACATCGTGTGCTGCAGCCTTGCCTTCCCGTGATGATCACTGTATCCCTTCAAACCACGAGCTACAAGAAATCCTCCCATTCTTAAATCTCCGTGTCAATACCGAGTCACAGCAACCAAAAAGTATGGCTACTGTCTTTTATCATACATAGTCAACAGTTACATTCCTGTCTGGACCATTTTTACATGCTTCATGCTTCCTTACATCTGACATCATCCCTTTGGGGTCATTCCCTGTCGGTAAAATGTCTGTGGGCTGTGAAGCTCAGAGGTTAGATATAAATGTGGCTGCTGCGCCCTTGATCTTGGCCAGAACTGTCCTAGAGATGGCACTGTTCACCAGTGGGTGACAGGGTTTTCCAGATAAGACCTCTGGCCCCTGCAAAGCTGAGGAGCGGTCCACTGTCGATCCCTCTCATTAGTAAGAAAAACTCTTCTCTCCAGGAGCTTTGAAGTTTCCCCTTTCACAACAGGGAGACTCTGTCAGCCTGGAGTGCTCCCTCGCCCAGGAGTCCCTTCTGTCACTCAGTCACTTGCCCTCAGGACAGGGTCTGCAGTGTGGCTCTGCACACTTCTAAGAGTCTATTCC
Source organism: Peromyscus leucopus (assembly GCF_004664715.2). NCBI lineage: Eukaryota > Metazoa > Chordata > Mammalia > Rodentia > Cricetidae > Peromyscus > Peromyscus leucopus. Next base: position 106,016,450 of record NC_051063.1, on the reverse strand, counting down.
ATTCCTGTTCCAGAAATGTTTATCATCATGCTTGATGGTTTTAGCAACCTAAGTCTCTACATTTCTCTGACTTGGTCAACTTTGCTTTTTCTTTGATATAGAGGGCAGTCTTAATATATGCACAAATAGTCACAATGCCTGCCTATGACTTTAAAAAGAGGAAAAAAAAAAAAAGATTAGAGCAATGCTTCCTAGGGCTAGAGGAACAGCACAGAGATGAAGAGCAGATACTTAGCACTGCTCTTGCTAAAGACCAGAGTTCAGTTCCCAGCACTTCATCGTGCAGCTCACAATCACCTGTCACTCCAGCTCCAGGAAGCCAGGCACATCCAGTTCTGTAGTAGGAACCGGCACCCATGCGCACATACACATATCTAGCTTCTGTAGGCTCCTGTGTGCGCGCAGGCCTCCATACCGAGCAGTATATCCGGCAGAGCAAGTCTGGAAATACTGCAGGAACTGGGAAGAGGAGCTGGGAAATAAAGGGGAAAGGAAGGCCTTTTGGAGCTGGAACTTCTAAAGACATCACTTAGAATAAACTCCATTTGCTAAAATACAAAAGGCAATTTTCCAGGCATTGGTTTACTTGACCACCCCATCTCCTTAAAGAGCAAAGCCCAAAACCAGCCAGAGCCCACAAGTCTAAAGGAACGGAGGGGAGAAGACAGAGAGCCTCGGCCTCGGAGACTCCGCAGCTGCACTCCTGTTCCCGGGGCCACTGCTTTGGGGCCACCCTCCATCGCCCCCTTCTCTGCTCAGCCTCTAGCAGCCCCTCTTGTCTCCGGCACTGCCCTATTCCTAGTCTGCGTCACACACATTCACGACTTCAGTGACTTTGCCATTGGCCCCACATCTCCAACCCCAGTTCAGTTCTGACCTCTGACTCCGGATTCACATATCCAAATGGCTACTCTCCATCAACAGGCATCTCAAGGCACCACACACTCCTGCAGACCCATCTTACCTCAGAACCTGAGCTCCTCCTCCTCCCCACCCCACCCCTGCCCTCATCCCAGCCCCAGCCCCAAAGCTTCCCATGGCTATCTACCATCTTTACCTACCCGGTAATTTTAAGTCAGAAATCCAAACTCACTTTTCACACTCTTTTTTCCTTTTCCCTCAAATGCAAACCACAACAAATCCTAATGATTTTAACCCCCACTCTTGTCTTCTAAACTGGGGGTGTGGCGCCATGGTGAAGTGCTTGCCCAGCATGCACCTGGCCCTAGATGTCATTCCTAGTACTTAAACAAACAAACAAACAAAACCTCTTTTCTCCTACCCAGCCATGGCCCCATTCCAAACTGTCACCATCTCTCACCACTGCACACAAGGTCCTTCTCACCATCACCATCTCTCACCACTGCACACAAGGATCTTCTCACTGTCACCACCTCTCACCACTGCACACAAGGATCTTCTCACTGTCACCATCTCTCACCACTGTTCACAAGGATCTTCTCACTGTCACCATCTCTCACCACTGCACACAAGGATCTTCTCACTGTCACCACCTCTCACCACTGCACACAAGGATCTTCTCACTCTCACCACCGCACACAAGGATCTTCTCACTGTCACCATCTCTCACCACTGCACACAAGGTCCTTCTCACTGTCACCATCTCTCACCACTGCACACAAGGACCTTCTCACCATCTTCCCACACACATTCTTGCTCTTAGAAATAACAGAGTAAACCACAAAACACATCTGACTAAAGCGCAAGCCTCTGCCTTTGGATAAAATCCCTAACCACTCCACGTGGTGCCTCTCTGGCACCACTCTGACGTCCCTCAATCCCTGAGACTCGCCATGCCCCATTCCACTCCGTGCCCTTTCAACCTCAGTCCCCTCTGGAATGCTCTCTCCGTTCGGCTCCCGCGCCTTCACATATGGTCTTCTATCCTAATCTGGATTATAACTTGAGCGACCAAGGCCTCAGGAGCACTCTCCTCACGGCACCAGTACAGGCCAGTCTTGAACTCTGGGCCCAGGCAATCCTCCTGCCTTGGGCACACAGCTGCAAGAGAGGTGAGCGCCAGCCCCGCCCCCCACTGCGCTCTCAGCACCTGAGGGCAGGAGCTGACCCTGAACAGGTACTCAGCACACTGGGAATGACAGAGCAGCTAAGCAAAGGCATCTCACACCACCGAGGTTACGAAACAACAGAACCTCTGAGCAAAAACAGGGTGTGGACTTCACAGAGCGGTGCGGTTTGGTTTGGTTTGGTTTTAGGTCAGAGTCGGAAAAGCAGAGTCAGGGGCGCGTAACCCACATCTCAGCTCAGTCACTCCCTAGACCCTGTGACGTTCATCCTCCCGATCAGGCTCCATAGCTATGAAATGGAGCAAAGGAAACACCACGGTGTTTGTTGTGAGTATGAAACAGGAGAAAGATGCTGAGCCCCTGGTCACAGGGCAATCACAGAAGGTCCTTGCTAAGAAGGACTCTCTGCCTCTCCTTTCCCTCTTCATCTTCAGATGCAGAGACAGCAATGACCTCAAACAGCTTCAATTTCAATCTCTTTCTCTCTTTTGAGGCAGTATCTCACTATGTACACTAGGCTGGCCTGGAACTCACAGCAATTCACCTGCCTCTGCCTCCCTCCCATCCGCTGGGATTAAAGGTGTGCATCATGATGTCCAGCATAATTCAGGTTTCTTAGGCTTACTGATAATCATAAAACATAACTGAAACCCTTTAACTGAACTATTCCATTTACACAAAAGTCACCACTCTTATTCTGGAGGGAGGGCAGGAGCAGGGCTTGAGCCCAGGGCTCCCGGCATGGCAGGTGAGCCCCGAACAGCTAAGCAACACCCCCAGTCTCTTTTCATCTTGAGATCTAACCCAACTAGGCTTCCCAGGGTGGCCGTGAACTCACTCTGAACCTGGGCAGGACCCAACCATGTGACCCTCCTGATGCAGCCTTCTAAGTGGCCAGGATTACAAGCCTCTGCCACCTTGCCCAGCTCACCGCTCTTTCTTAATCCCCAGAGAATTAAGTAGAAGAAAAGAAACAGCTATCTTAGGTTTCCCCTTGAAGACAAAACAATCGGGATTTAGGAGTGATTACTGGGAGTGGTTGCATGTCCTACAAAACAAGCTCTCCCTCTGCAAGGCATTCACCCTAGGCCCCCAAACAGGCTCGTGGTGATACCTGAAACGTGCTTCGGTTTGCACAGGCCTCCCCAGGAGATCATCTTCCCAGGGGCAGGGCACCTGCACCAACCAAAGGTCAGAACATGGGAGACTCCTCTTACCTTATGTTCGAACGGAGCACCATAGTAGCCATCATTTAGCCCAAAAATGATTTCGTTTTGGTTGCGGGCATGAATCTAAGGGAGGAGGAAAAGACACTATTAGTTCTTACTCCAGAAGTCAGGGCAGGACGTCTGTACCCTCACCTGCTCCCGTGCTGAGAAACAGGCTAGGTAGACCTAAACGAAGGATAGCGAAGGAATCCGGTCTCAGAGGCCAGGTGAGCGACAGCAGAGCACACCAGCTTTAGTCCAGGGCCTCACAAAAGCACCACGTGGGCATCATTCACACACGTTTGTCACCAATATTTCTTGAGTTGATGTGGAACAGTTGTGCCTTAAGAATAGGAAATGAACAGACAAACCACACATGCTCTGATTTAATTTTAAAAAAATTCTCTACAAATGCTTTAAAATGTGTCAGGTTAGCTTCTACTTTCAAAAGCCCAGGTTGAAGACAGCAGCACCCAGTCCCTCAGGCTCAGCTGCCAGAACTCTGGTCCTTTGGAGATGCCACTGCCCTGAGCTGTAGCCAGTGCCGCCCCGATCCAACCTCACCTGAGAGGTGGAAAGAACACAACTTGAAAGGATGAAAGGGCAGGCACTGGAGATGCCTCAGGGGTGAGGAGCACTGGTTGCTCTCCCAAAGAACCTGGGTTTGATTCCCAGCATCCACATCAGGTATCTGTAGCTCTAGTTCCAGAAGACCCAAGAGCTTCTTCTGCCCTCCGTGGGCACTACATACATGGTGCACAGACATATAATAGCCATTCACATAAGAGAAAAATAAATCTTTAAAATAAAAGATTAAAGAACTAGTGGGACATGGTGGCACACACCTGCAGTCCTAACCCTGTGGGACACGGTGGCACACACCTGCAGTCCTAACCCTGTGGGACACGGTGGCACACACCTGCAGTCCCAACCCTGTGGACACGGTGGCACACACCTGTAGTCATAACCCTGCGGGACATGGTGGCACACACCTGTAGTCCCAACCCTGCGGGACATGGTGGCACACACCTGTAGTCCTAACCCTGTGGGACATGGTGGCACACACCGTAGTCCTAACCCTGTGGACACGGTGGCACACACCTATAGTCCTAACCCTGTGGACACGGTGGCACACACCTGCAGTCCTAACCCCGTGGGACACAGTGGCACACACCTATAGTCCTAACCCTGTGGTAGGGGAGGGGAAGGCAGGAGGATCATGAGTTTCAGGCCAGCCCATGCTACATAGTGAGACCTTGTCTCAAAACACACATGGGGGGAAAAAGTAGAACTGAATCTAAAATAATACTCAACTATGAAATGAACACACAAATTTATTTCTTTCATCAGAAAGAATTGTGGTCTTAAAAAAAAAAAAGGCCTGCTTTTGGCAGGAAAAACTAAAGTGAAGGTTCACAAAGTGAAGGTAAGACAAGGGCTGCCCATAAGGAATATTCAGCTAGAGACCGGGGAGCCAGGGCCACCAGCAGATACGCTGTGAGCACTGACCTCGGTCTCCCTCCTATGAACCACACACTTCCTGTTTATCCCGTCCTTACTGAACCAAACGCAGTAACAGCAAGGACAGAGCTAATGGCCACCATAAACCAAGCAACAAGTTTTCACCTTCAAAGGCAAAGCAGTTCAAAACCAGTTTCAAGATTAGGTCGGTCTGAAGTTTTAGGAATAAATGTGCTGAGAGAAAGAAGACTAAGCTTACACTCCTCAAGTGTTAGCAACTGTAGCGGGCAGAAAACGTGTGAGCTTTTGTTCTTCTCCGTGCTTTTCAAAAATTTCCAAACTGCCTATAAAGAACATGTATTACTTTCTTAAAAATATTAATTTATGCCAGGTAATGGTGAAACACACCTTTAATCCTAGCACTCAGGAGGCAGAGGTAAGCAGATCTCTGAATTCAAGGCCAGCGTGGTCTACAGCCAAGGCCATACAGAGAAACCCTGTCTCAAAAAATAAATATGTGTGTGTGTACATATATTATATATATTTATTATTAGAGTGCATGTGTATGTGTGTATTTTTTTTTTTTTTGTATGTGTGTATGTGTATATATATATATATATGTATATATATATAGTTATTAAAGTGCATGTATATGTGTATGTGTTGGTGTGCCTGCACACATGAATGCCACTGCATGGATGGAGGTCAGAAGACAACTTCTGAGGAGTTGGTTCTTTTCCTCTTGTAATAGGTTTTGGGGTTCAACTGGTGTTTCAAGGCCTGTGTGGCAAGAATTTTTACCTGGGAAGTTATCTTGCTGGCCCAAGAATATATATTACTTTTTAAATTGAAAGAAAAATATAAATATCACTAAAGAAAGGGGTGGAGAAAGTATGGGGAGAACTACATCTGCATGAGGGTCAATTTTCCAAAGTATATGATTTTTGAAGACAGCCACTGAATTAGTTCACTGAAAAATTAGATATGGGCTAAAAATCCAATGGCCCAGGTCTGCAGGCAACCTCAGCTGTACCATGAAGAGCCTCCTAGGGGGACCGTCCTGTTTGTCTTTGCAGCCGGGGTGCCCAGCACTCTTCCAAAACACAGCAGCCAATCACCTTCAGTGGCACACTTAATCCCCACCTCAGTGAGGTGGGGGGAAGCACCCCTGCTCTGCCCTTCAGAGTGTCAGAAAGACAGGACATAACTGCACAGGAAACTGGGGAAGTGAGACAAAATAAAATTGAGCAACTAGTGATGTATTAGAAATCAAGGGATATTAATCTCAGAATGATCTCTTTGCTCTTGACTAATAAAAATATGCTTAATATTTTTCAATAAAAATATGCCACATTAGGGAACTGTTAGATCATGGTGAGAAGTGTAATGTGCCTAAGTCTTACTCTTTAATTGACTCAGTTGTGCAGGATGATAACATGGAAACTATGGCCTGGAACTGTATTAATCTAACCACAAAGCTGTACTTGATACTTGTATAAAAACAGCACACCTTGTAAGAAAGCTATTTAGCTCCAGAGATGTCTAATAAACACAGTGTGAGCCATGGAGCAAGGAAAGCCTAAAGCTAATCGCTGTGTGACCTTTAACAAGTCACTTGCTGTCCCTCTGCTTCTGCTTTCTCACCTGAATACTGAGGACGACAGCAGTGCTTGTCCCTTATGACCTGAAGACACTGAGCACAATGCGCGTGTAAATACTGAAGGGGAAGAGGATACAACTGCCACACCGCCATCACTAAGTGAGCGCGAGAACTTCCGCCATCACATCAGGGTGCTGCAAAGTCTTCAAATCCCCACCCTGAATGTGTCCAAACTCCCCACCTCTTCTGTCAGCAAAATCCAGCAAGACCAAGCTTAGTTCATGTTCTTGCGGAACGACTTCCTGACAAGGACAAGCTCTTCAGGATCTGGGGTTTGTCACTGCAGCTGGCATGAGTTCGTGTCTCTGGACACGGTGTCTCTGGACATGGTGTCTCTGGACATGGTGCACCACCTCTCCACTGGGTCTCTGGTTTCCGCAACTTAAACTAAGGAAATCAACTTCGGGCCAACTACTCTCAAGTTCTCTTCTCGTGTTAATTCTAACACAGTCTTCAAACTTGCTTGGGACCAACATCACCTAAGTATGAATGAAGTATTTCATTTACTGACTGCAGAATTCACATGACATATTCATAAAACATTTACCACTGTGCACTGACTATCTAGGGTTATAAAATAAACCCTAAAGTTTGAAGAATTGAAATCATACAAATGGTTTTCCATAAACTCAACAGAATTACAGTAGATATCAACCACTAGAAAAGCTATCTGGAAGTAAATACTTAAAAATTAATAGCATGCCTTTATGCGCAAAGGAGAAACAAAAGGTACATATGAAAATATTTGGAATTGAATAAAGACACAAGGGGAAAATTTTGGACTATGCATAAAGTGAAACTTAGAAAAAAATTACTAAATGCTTAGGAGAACAGACGTGAATTCTCAAATCAGGAACTCAGTCTCCCCTGTAAGAAGCTAAAGACAGAATAACCAGGAAAATCCACAGCAAGCAAAAGAGTAACCACAATTAAAGATGAAGTCAGATTGATAAAACCGAAAACAATAACCAATGAAATCAAACACTATTCTAAAGTCAACAAAGCGCTAAACCACTAGGTCAGGAGAGAGAGCTAGACAATGCCAGGTCAAAGCGCACAGAGGCTCCTGCAGACCCACCCATATTCGAGGAATCAGTAATGACTGTGGACAGCTTTATGCCAATAAACATAAAGCCTCAGATCAAACAGGCAACTTCTTTCAAAGAAAAACCCTCAACCCTCACTGAAGAAGCCCCGTGTCTGAGACAGTAAGTGTCACTTCAAAACTTTCTCACAAAGAAATCTCAACACTCAGCTGGCTCTATTGAAAAGTCCTGTCAAATATTTGTAAAACAGTAAAAAAAAAAAATCTACAAAAACCTCCTCTAAAAAACAGAAGCAGGCACACTCTAGTCCATAAGCTCTACCTGTGCCACACCAGCAAACAAATATGCTGTGAAAAGGTCAAGTAACCCTCGGGAAGGTTTTTTTCCTTCCACAAAATATTATCAAATCAAATCTGTTGGCATATAAAAATCCAACGTGTGTGATGCAAAACTTTAAATATACATTAAAGGATAATGCACTGTAACTAAATAGGGTTTATATCAGAATTCAACCTGAAGTAATAAAACTCAGCATCCCTTTAGGTTAGGCCTGCTCAGCATACTAAGAACAAGAAGAAACTTCTTTAGCCTGATAATATTATATTTAATAATGAAAGGCTGAAAAACCTGGTATTATACTTAATAGTCAAAGGCTGAATGTTTTCCCCAAGATAAGGCAGAAAAAACGGCATGGATTTGTCCCTCCCCATAATTGTATTGAACAATGCCCTGCAGGCAATAACGATGATATAAGACCCCAAAAAGTTGTAAAGAAGTACATTTAAGATGGGTGTTACAGTTGAATTGTGAAATGACCCTGTCATAGGCTTGGGTATTTGAACCCTTGTTCCCCGAGGGTAAGCCTGTCAGGAGATGCTGGGGAAACTCCACATTGCTGTGGAGCCTGCTATAGAAAGAGAGTCACTGGGGATGGGTCCCGAGGTCTGGGGAAGGACACTTCCTAGTCATCGCCTTTGATTCCTGAGTGCATCTGCAGTGCCAGCCGCCTCAAGCTCCTGCCATCATCACGCCCCTCCCCGATGGGTGGCACCCTGAAACTGTAAGTCCAAAGAAACTCAAAGAAACTCCTCTCCTCCCCTTCAGTCTGCTTCCTGATGGGTATTTTGTCATGGCGCTGGGGAAAGTTACTAAGACTCTGGGCGCAGTGGTGCATGGCGATACTCCCATCAGGAGTTCAAATCAAGAACTCAAGGTCATTCTCAGTTACATACCAAGTTCAAGGCTAGCCTGGACTACATGAGACCCTGTCACAAAAACAACAACAGAAGTATACTCCTTGGAAAGGAAGGAATTCAACTGTGTTCAAAGATAACTGAACACTCACACTATCTACAGGAGGAATCTCAAGAGATCCGCCTGCCTCTGCCTCCTGAGTGCTGGGAATAAAGGCGTGCACTACCACAAGCACTGGAGCTGTAAGTGCATTTATTAAGGTGTTATACAATAGAAGTTTAAGGGGCTGGAGAGATGGCTCAGAGATTAAGAGCACTGGCTGCCCTTCCAGAGGTCGTGAGTTCAATTCCCAGCAACCACATGGTGGCTCACAACCATCTATAATTTAATCTAGTGCTCTCTTCTGGCATATAGGCAGAACACCATATACATAATAAATAATTTTTTAAAAAGTTTAATAAAGAAGCATGTCTTTCCTCACTCAGCAATAAGAACTGTAAATAAGAAGATTTTTTAAAACGATGGCAATTTGTTTGTATGTGTGGTGCATCCGTACATACAAGTTTAAGTGTGTGAGCAATGTGCGTGCAAATGAGCACGCATATGTGTGCAGGCCAGAAGTCAGCACCAGGTGTCTTCCTCAGTCACTCTCCACCTTATGTTTTGAGGCTGGGTCTCTTACTAACCAGAGCTCACCGTTCAGACAGGCTGCTGAGCAGTGAACTCCAGGGATCCCTGGCTTAGCATCCTAGCACTGGGTTACAGATGGGCACCACGGCAGAGCTTTTTCCTTAGGTCCTGGGAATTCTAATTAAGTCCTCATGCTTGTGTGGCAAGCACTTAAACAACTGAGCATCTCCCCAACCTCTACAACAGTACTGATTTCAATTTGCATTAAAAGATAGGAATATGAGCGGGCAGTGGTGGCACACGTCTTTAATCCCAGCACTCGGGAGGCAGAAGCAGAAGGATCTCTGTGAATTCAAGGCCAGCCTGGACTACAGAGTGAGTTCCAGGAAAGGCGCAAAGCTACACAGAGAAACCCTGTCTCAAAAAACAAAAACAAAAAAAAAGATAGGAATATATAGGTATAAATCTAATATTCGAGACCTGTGAAAATACTAGTGAATGAAGTCAAAAAAGCTTTTCATAAATGAACAGATATATCATGCCTACAGAATGAAAGACTCAATACTCTCCAAATCTGCCTTGATGTAATACCTATCAAAATACCAGACAAATTTTATAGAAGAAAAAAAAAAACCTAAAATAGCCAAAATAATATTGGTCTGTTTTCATTTGTTTTTGTTTTTCAGTACAGGGTTTCTCTGTGTAGCCCTGGCTGTCCTGGAACCCACTCTGTAGAACAGGCTGGCCTAGAACTCACAGAGATCCACCTGCCTCTGCCTCCTGAGTGCTGGGAATAAAGGCGTGCACTACCACACCCAACTCTGTTCTCAGTTTTATAAAGCTAATGTTCTGATACTTATCTAGAACCAAAAACACATGAATGAAAGAACAAAGCCAGGGACTTGTGGTACCTAAATTCAAGGCACATTATGAAACTACTGTCGTCAAGACAGTTTGGCTTCGGCATTAGGCCAGATACACACTCCAATGCACCAGACAATCCAGGAACAAGACCCACACAAATGATGTCCAACAACTGCTCTTCAACAATGATGCCAAAGAAAGAATAACAGGATGTGTGTGACATGAGTCAGAAGGGAGCGATGCTTGTGGGAAAGGGTACCAGCAAGAGGAGTCGCAGGGGAGGAGGGATGCTTGTGGGACAGGGTACCAGCAAGAGGATGCAGGGGAGGAGGGATGCTTGTGGGAAAGGGTACCAGCAAGAGGAGTGCAGGGGAGGGGGGATGCTTGTGGGAAAGGGCACCTGCAAGAGGAGTCGCAGGGGGGTGGGGTGGGGGTGGGGGGAGGCGATAGAAGAGGAATAAATAAAAACAAAGCAAAAAGGCACATGTATGTGTATGAAAAAGCTGTAATGAGACCCACCACTTTGGGTGGCTCTTTAAAGTTAAAATCTAATTATAGAAAAAAAAAAAAACCAACACAATAATCACAAAGATTCAATGGAGAAGTAACAGCCTTACGACAGAGTACAGAACCATTATTCATTCATCTGCAGAACAATGAAGCTTGTATTTTTATAAATGTTAATTCAAAATGAATACATGCAAGCCAGGCATGGTGGCATGAACCTGTAATCTCAGCTCTTGGGAAGTGGAAGCCGGAGGACCAGGGGTTCCAGTCAATCAAGGCCACCCTGGTCTACATGAGACCCCATCTCAATAAACAAAAATAACACCATCAAGGCTGGAGATGGCTGAGGAGTTAAGAGTACACAGTGCTCTTACAGAGGCCCCGAGTTCAGTTCCCAGGACCCATGTCAGGCAGAGAGGATTCCATATTCTCTTCTAGCCTCTGTGGGAATCTGTACTCACATACACATAGGCAAACATACCAATATACACAAAAATTAAAAGTAGAATATTTTAAGATAATAACAAAAATGGGCAAATATAAAACCAACTTCAACGAGAAATTTAGAAAACAAACAGGAAAAATCTTAGTGGCCTTAGGTTAAGCAAGATATCTTAGATGGTGTATAAAAGGCATGAAAGTTTAAAAATTGATATAGCAGACTTCATCAGTATTTTAAAATGTGTTCTTTAAATGAAACTATTTTTAAAAAAAATGAAAAGGGAGCCAGCACGGTGGTGCTTGCCTTTAGCCCAGCACTTGGGAAGCAGAGGCAGAAGGACTCCATGAGTTCGAGGTCAGCCTGGTCTACCCTGAGAGTTCCAGAACACTGAATAGTGAGTCCTTGTCTCAGAAAAACAAAAAGAAAAGGGACTAGAGAGAATGTTCAGTGAAAGAGCACTGGCTGCTGTTGTAAAGACCCAAGTTCAATTCCCAGCACCTACACGGCAGCTCCCTACCATCTTAACTCTAGTCCTGGGAAACCCAACTCCCCCTTCTGTCCCCTGCAGGTACTGCATGCTTGAGGAGCACAGATACACAGAGGCAAAACACCCATAGACAAAATAAAAATGAATAAATCTTAAAAAAAAAAAAAGGCAAGAAAAATGAAAAGACAGGAGAAAGTGTCTGAAAACCACTTATTTTATAAAGAACCAATAATCTATAATCTATAGAACCAGTATATCTATACTTTTTTATGCACAGAAATGCACGAGTGTGCCTGCACCTGGAAGCCCAGGCCTGCGGTCAGCATCTTCTTCTAGCACTCTCCACCTTACACGGTGAGGTACGGCTTCTCACTGAATCAATCTTTTTTGCTAGTTGGGCTAGCAGCTTGCTCAAGAGATGCCCATCTCTGTCACCCACATACTGGGATTACAAGCAGGACACCTGGGTTTTTAGTGCATTCTTGAAATCCAAAACTCTGGTCTACACATTCGTGGGACAAGTGCTTTACCCACTGAGCTCTCTCACTAGCCCTTATATAAAGAACTTTTACAAGTCAGTAATTAAAAATCTAAACACCCAGTAAAGAATGAACAAAAGATGTAAATACACACACACACACACACACACACACACACACACACACACACACACATACACGAGAGAGAGAGAGAGACAGACAGACAGACAGACAGACAGACAGACAGATTGGTTGGTTCATTAGGAAAATCTGAATTAAAATACTACTTTTGGGAGAAGAGGTATTAGACAGTTTCTCTGTGTGTAGCCCTGGCTGTCCTGGAACTCACTCTGTAGACCAGGCTGGCCTCCAGAGTGCTGGGACTAAAGGTGTGTGTCACTACCGCCTGATGAAATACCACTTTACACCATTAAAATAGCTCAAGTTTAAAAGACTAACAAGAAAAAGAACAATACGCATCTATAAAGGTGTGGAGCTGCAGCTGGAAACGGAGACCTTTACATTGACTTTTGAAAACCACCTACAGCCCTTACAAATTCCAGCGTGCACTTACTTAAGAGCCGACAATTGCATTCCTGGGATCTACCCAGAAGAAATGACGGCATATGACACCACGAAGGCCCAGAGCTGATCATTCACAGCCGCTTGACTCATCCATGGTAGTTACCCAACTCCATGTACACGTCTGAGAGTCACTAACTGGACACTTCCATGCTGTGCTGTGGGGCAATCCTGAGGATGGAGCCCGGGCCTCAACACGCTGGGCAAATAAATGCTCTACCACTGAGCTACACTCCGACTCCTTACACACTCAGAGGGTAAACTGATGGTGTGTACCTTACACCTCAATAAGCCTAACTTAAAACCCAACCCTTCTGAAGCAGTCCCCCCTGACTCTATGGGGGCTCGTCTGAATTCTTCCTCCACACACTTTATTTAAACTCTATTTAAAATGGCATATTTAAGAAGGCGTGTTCCACCTCCCTGGGTCCTTAACACTAAGAACAAGAACTGGTAGAAAACACAGGACCACTCAAGCAACCTAACTAATTTTTTATTCATCCTAATTCACCTTGGTTTCTTTCTCTAAAACAGTGATTTTCATAACAACTGATGTCTTGTGTATGCTGTTACCTCTATTTCAGAGACAAGGCTGGGCTCCCTATACTGATACCAACTTTCTGGTTGGCTTAAAAAACACTATGCCTGAGCTCTGCCATCCCAGTGTGCTTCCTAGTACAGTCAACTTTCTAAGAAGAGTCCTGAATGCTAACTGACATAAGCTCAAATCAGACACGAGCACAGTACAGTATTTTAAGAGCGCCAGTGAAGGCGTGTGTGAATTAGGAAGAAGGAAGCCACCACTGCCAAAGTCTCCCCTGCAGGCCTGGAACCATGTCACAACAGCGTTAAGAAGTACCACTTCCACAAAACACAGACACTCACAAAAGACAGACAACCAAGTATCCACCATGTGCCTCTAGCCAACCTGAGTGAGAAGAGGTAGACTAAACTGAACGTCACTATCCAGCAAGCTCTAATCAGGCAGCTCTAAGGGCTGAGGTGTAACTGGGTGCTAAAGTATGCATGAACTCCAAGTTACTCCAAAGCAGACTTCTAAAAGACCAGCAGTAAAATGTGAACAAAAATGAGAAGGTTCAGAGAGATGAAACCATTTTAGGAGAGGAGAAGTTGGTTAAGGAAGAGTGGTATTAGAAGCATTGTCTGGTCACTGAAGAACGACACAAAATAAAAATCTGGCAAGAACATGACCTCACACGTGTGTGGAACCGGAAGACTTGGACTCATGGAAGCAGAGAGAACGGTAATCTTCGGGGGCTGGGACCTGTGGTGGTATTGTGTTCCCCGAAATATTGTGCATGCTAATAAACTTATCTGGGGTCAGAGAACAGAACTGCCACAATATTAAACATAGAGGCTAGGCAGTGGTAGCACACGCCTTTGATCCTAGCATTCCAGAGGCAGAGATCCCTCTGGATCTCTGTGAGTTCAAGGCCACATTGGAAAGAGCCAGGCATGATGACACACGCCTTTAATCCTAGCATTCCAGAGGCAGAGATCTACCTAGATCTTTGTGTGTTCAAGAATACAGCCAGGCATGGTGACTCATGCCTTTAATCCCAGAAAACAAGTCTTTAAACCCAGGAAGTGATGGCAGAAAGCAGAAAGGTATATAAGGCGTGAAGACCAGAAACTCGAAGCTTTTGGCTGGCTAAGCTTTTAGGCTTTTGAGCAACAGATCAGCTGAGATTCATTCTGGATGAATGACTCAGAGGTTTCCAGTCTGAGGAAACAGGATCAGCTGAGGAACTGGCAAGGTAAAGTAGCTGTGGCTTATTCTGCTTCTCTGATCTTCCAGCATTCACCACAATACCTGGCTCCAGGTTTGATTTTATTAATAAGACTATTTAAGATTCCTGCTACAGGGACCGGGTGAGGCACAGGTGTGTAATCAAAGAATGAAGTTTCAGTTAGAAACATTGAGAGATCCATTGTGGGGCTAGGCCTGCAGCTCAGTGGTAGAGCAGTTCCAGCTTGTGAAAGACCCAAAAAACAAAATATACAATAAATAAATGATCAAATAAAAATTAAAGTATAGTAAGCACACTGAATATGGGGATTTTTCAATGCCGAGAAAAGAACAGACTTAAATTGTTCCTTTCAAAAGAAGCATCAGAATGTACACACTCAACAAATATTACCAAAGCATTAAGGAAATTTATAAACAACCTACAGCTAACATTTAAGGATAACTTTAGTAACAGGGGTACCACAAGAGAGAACTGGTTTTCACTCCGATGAGGAACAGAGGGTTGGTTGGCAGGGCCACTCAGACATGCCACTGTGGCACAGCATGAGGAGTTTCTATGGTGGACAGATCTGAGTCCACATCTTAGCTTCAATCTACTAAGTGGTCTTAAGTATTTTCTTAAACTCTCTCAATCTCCCACTTCCTGGTGGGAAAATAAAGGCAAAAATATCAACCTTCACAAAGTTGCTCTAAACATTAATTATAATGACCTTTATATGAGACAGCAAATAGATTTTGTATCATATGCAATTCTGGTAAACTTCTGGCTGCGTTCTAGAGCTATTAGAAAGGATGATGGAAGCCGAGTGGTGGTGGCGCACACCTTTATTCGCAGCACTCAGGAGGCAGAAGCAGATGGATCTCTGAGTTTGAGGCCAGCCTGGTCTACAGAGTAAGTTCCAGGACAGTCGGGGCTACACAGAGAAACTTTGTCTTGAAAAACAAAAAATAAATAGAAAGGAAAGAAGGAAGATAGATTCATAAACAGATATAGAGATAGAAAGATAGAGAGATAGAAAGATAGGTAGGTAGATAGATAGATAGATAGATAGATAGATAGATAGATAGATAATAGATAGATAGATGATAGATAGATAGATTGATAGATAGATAGATAGATAGATAGATAGATAGATAGATAGATAGATGATAGATAGATGATAGATAGATAGGTAGATAGATAACCAGGAGAGTTCAAGAACAAGGAACATGAGTCACAGGGTAACAAAGGCAAGTGACAGGACCAGCATGAAAGGCTCATCTATCACCTCTACTCAGCGCAGCAGTGGTTCTTCCTACTTGTGGAATGACCCACATCTAGTGGTTGGAAGGGAGGTTTTAATGGGGTGCTCTTTGTGTTCACCTAACAAGGCCAAGGCAGAATGAGTAAGGAAAAACACATCCTTCTCAGACACACACACACACACACACACACACACATGCACACTTAGGGTGCTTCTGCCTGAGTTTCCACATCTCATGCTCCTTTATGCTTGTGTCTGTTACCTGAGACGTCTTACTCTATAGCCCAGGATGGCCTGAAACTCACCCGGACTGGCCTCAATGGCCTCAAACTCGCTGCAGCCCTAGCTCAGCCTCCCTGGGCTGGGATCACAGGAGGGAGCCACCACACCTTGCTAACTCAAATGTAACAATGTAAGCAACTTTGTGGACACAGTATCACAAGCCTTGTTCACTCTTGTCCTGGTTCTGTCACAAGGCTCTGGCCAGGCCAGAACTCCCTGTGTAGACCAGGAAGGCTCTGGCTAGGCCAGAACTCCGTGTAGACCAGGCCCAATTCCAATTTGCTCAATCCTCCTGCCTGTACCTCCTGAGTGCTGGGATTACAGGCACGCGTCACTATGCCTGGCAAGTTACTTTTTTTCCCTTGCACTAATTTAATTTTTTACTTTTTTCTTTTCTATTAGCATCATTTACAACTGAAAATGTACAGAGAAGAGAATCACTAGAAAAGCTAGCTAATTTGCAGAGGACAGCCTTTGAAATCTCACTCTGAAAATTACCTGTTGACCCAAGTACTTCAGCCCATCCAAGTAGACTTTCCACTCTATCAACAGCTGATAGGCGTCCTCCTTTCCACCCCAAATCTTCACCACAAAGCAGGACACTGATGTATCCAGACGGTCCGGCATTATTCCAAAGTCAAGACTCCTCCACGTCGGATTCTGTGGATGGAAATTAAAACACACTTTAAGAAGACTCTAACTTCTTTACACGAATTTGGATTAGATGGTATATCACTTTGTTTTTAAAAACCAAACGAAGGGCCGGTGAAATGGCTCAGTGGTTAAGAGCACTGGCTGCTCTTCCAGAGGACCCACGTTTGACTACCAGCACCTACAAGGCAATACACAACTGCCTATAATTCCAGTTCCAGGGGATCTGATGCCTCCTTCCGGCTTCTGCAAGCCCCAGGCACACAAATGCTATGCAGACATACAAGCAGGCAAAACACCAAAATACATAAAAAACTAAAATAAAAGATAAAGACCGGAAGCTGGCAGGATGGCTCAGTGGGTAAGAGCATTTGCTGCCAAGCCTGACAATCTGAGTTCGATCCCCAGAACCCACGTGACAGAGAAAAGCCCCAACTCCTGCAGGCTGTCCTTTGATATGCACCTGGCATGCTCAGAGCCCTGCTCCCTGGCATAGACAAAACAGACACTTGTTTTAAAAGACAAAAGGTATTATAAATAGATACAACCATGCAATTAATGAAGTTCGGTGACAAGGACCCTCTGGATTTATCTGCTGACTCAGAGTCACTCTCACTCTCACTAACATGGTTTCATCCGATACTTTCACTCGTTTATTCAACACAATGCATGATTATTAGAAGCCAACACGCAGACTGATACAGACACACAGCTGGTCAACGTGCAGGGCATAAGAGCTGGTGGAGTGCCCAGCTGAGCCAACCATACAGCATCCCCCACCTCCAAGGCTCAGGAATTACCAAGGAAGAAGGGGTGGAGAGACTGTAAGGGCCAAAGGGAGTGGACATCTGCAGTCCAACAGTATTTGCCAAGCATCAGGACCGTGGCGCACGTGAACTCACGGCACTGTGACTGCGTGCACAAGACTTCCCAAGATTAAGCTAGCCAAATTCCCAGCACAGATGGGGAAGGGCACTCACTAAGTTCCACCCCTGGCTGAGGACTTAGGCAGCTGGAGGAGGGAGAATCAGTTTTCTTCAAGGACAGGGAAGGAACTGGAGGAGAGGTAAAGGGGTGGGGTGATCAAACCACACTGCCTACATGCATGCATGCAATTCACCAACAATGAAAAGAGGGGAGCATATAAACAATGCCCTCCAAGCCCTCCAATTAAATCTCCTCTTAAAACAACTGTATCACTGGAGTGCAGCCCAACAGTAGAGTGATTGCCTGGCAAGTGCAGTCACTGGGTTCAATTCCCAGTACCACATAAACAAAAATAATTACACTGGAACAATGGGAAGTTCAGTGACAGAAGTATGCTTAAGGTTACACAGCGGCCGGAAGAAACCACCAACTCTAACCAACAGGAAGACATCAGAGCCTGTGAGAGCTTGGCTTCGAAAGCACAAACAGAATTTCAGCAGACTACGATCGGGAATTCCAGCAAAGGGACCGTGATACACCAGGGCTCACATGTGGGAGGCAGCAAGTGTGAGCAGGGAACGAAGAGCAGCTGCCCAGGAGTGGCAGGCCGCAGCTGGGGAGACTCGGGAAGCAAAGGGAAGGCTTCCAGGCCTGTGCGCTTGGGGGGGTGCCCGAGCTCCGTCACCATCGCCTGACTTCTCTTCTCCTCTCACTAGCAAGCGTTCTCTACCACGCTGCTTAAGCTTCACGATGTCTTGCCAAGTGATAGTGTTTCGGTTTTTATAACTGATGATTCTGAGACAGAGTGGATTGTGGGATTTAGCAGTGTGGCCTAATGATGCACTTTCTACTGCACCACCTTCTGCTCTCTGCACTGACAGGAAGTTAAATGACTCTCGCTGCCATTCCACAGCCTGTGGTCTGGGCTGGCTGATGCTAATTGGAACCGACATATCTAGCGTTACCTCTCTGTAGAGCTCAGTGGTTAGTCAGTGATTACTCAGCCTTTGTGTTCCAATACCTCAAGCCAGCCACCCCTGCCAACAGAATGATGATGTGCAAACAAGAGACAACTAAGTGACTGACTGACAGCCAAGGTTACACTAGTTCAAGACTACAGGAGCCACTGCAGACAAGCCGGGAGGAGCTGCTCCTCGCCAGTCGCCTCAGCTCATCTAGAGCTTGAGAACTCTGCAGGAGAGTTCTCTGCCAACTCACCAGTTCTGGAGCCTGAGACTATGCTCCCCTCTGCCCCCCAACCCCCCCCATCCTCCCCTCTGCCCCCCATCCTCCCCCATCCTCCCCTCTGCCCCCATCCTCCCCCATCCTCCCCTCTGCCCCCCATCCTCCTCTCTGCCCCACATCCTCCCCATCCTCCCTTCTGCCCCCCATCCTCCCCTCTGCCCCCATCCTCCCCCATCCTCCCCTCTGCCCCCATCCTTCCCTATCCTCCCCTCTGCCCCCCATCCACCTCTCTACCCCCATCCTCCCCTCCGCTCCCCCTGCCCCCCATCCTCCCTTCTGCCCCCATCCTCCCTCTGCCCCCATCCTCCCCCATCCTCCCCCCTGACCCCCATCCTCCCCCTGACCCCCATCCTCCCCCTGACCCCCATCCTCCCCCTGACCCCCATCCTCCCCTCTGTCCCCCTCAGTCCACACGTCCTTCACCACCCCGACAACAGCTAGCGGCTGTCGTCCACTTGCCTGAGCACCGCACCTGGTTTAATCTACACAAACCACAGCACAAATGAGGAGGTAGTAAAGAGGTACCTCCTAGTTTACATATTTAAAAATGGAACCTGTCAGTCCAACTCAAATTTTGAAATGAGGACGCTGAGGCCTCTGGGCAGAGCCCTTCCCGGACTCCCTCCACAGGGGCTGTTCTCCTGACTAACATTTCTCTGACCACTAGACTGCAGTTCAAGCTTTCCTCCCTCAGGGGAGCCTCTGATGTCTGCCTCATATCTGTCAGGCTCTACACCAGACCCTCTGTAAGGCTGGGGCATTTCTGCTACTGTTTTCCCCTCTAGTATCCTGGAGGCAAGGATTCAAAGATTTGCCAAATAAACAAAAAAAGACATTATATTTCAGGTATTATACAAAAGAAGTCCTAATCATTTCAAGGTTAAAAAAATAATAAATAAAAACTACAGTGGAAAGCACACGTTAAGATTCCTTTGGAAATGGCAGCTTATTTTCTTGTCTGATGTACATCATTTTTTCTAAACGGGGAATAAAAACAAACGACGCTGCTCACTTTCACATCTGGTGTGACCATCACTAGAAAAGAAGAGCACCGTGAGTGGTGGTGTCCTAATGTCCCCAGGAACCTGCCAGTCCACCACACATCACCAGACACCCTGAGTGGTGGTACCCTAATATCCACAGGAACCTGCCAGTCCACCACACATCACCGGACTTCCCTTGTCTGTCATGTCCTCCTCAAAGGCCGAGATTTCTCCCAGAGTATTTAATGTCTCCTGGCATCCTATGTGCCCACAGCAATGTGTGTACACATTTTGACTTAAACTTACAACTCCAGAGCCCTGTGTAAAGTAGGAAACATGATCGTTTCTTCAGAGAAGCTGATGCTGAGGAGACATTAAGTAACCTGCTTGTCATATGGTGGTTACAGCTGAAGCTGGCAGTCAAAGTGTACAGCTGACTCCAAAGGCATGGAAGCAATAGGAAACTTTCTTACCAAACAAACAAACAAAAACACGCCTTATGTATCCCGGGCTAGCCTTAAACTCACTATGTAGCCAAGGATGACTCTGAACTTCTGAACCTCCCAAGTTCTAGACTTGCAGGCAAGCACCACCATATGCCCAATTTACAGTTCTCGGGACTAGACTCAGAGTCAAGACCTCGCAGCTTGCCTCCTCTCCGGCCCTAGATAACTAACGGTTCTAGCTGTGGACATGGGCTGCACTGGAGACCATTCATGGTAAGAGTTATGGATGGAGCTTTATGCTGCAGCCATTGAAAGAGCGGCTTGGTATAATAACTCACATTCCTCATGACAACCCCAAGTTCTTGAGAAAAAGTTAAACACTTTTCCCTTATGAAAGGACTGGAAGCAGGGAGGAAGAAACAGCTCAGTAGTTAAGAGTGTTGGCTGTGCAACCACGTAGACTGGAATTCAGAGCCCAGCACTCACGCAACAAGTAGGGTGCCCTACATATGCCTGTAATCCCAGCTCCGAGGGATCTGACACTCTTCTGGCCTCCATAGAGAGAGAGAGATCCACGAACCCACGCACACCTGTACACACACATGTACACACATGTGTGTGCATGTAAAATAATTTTTAAAAGAACAGGAAAAGGAAGGAGACCACACAGAGGTGACATGGACATGAATTCAAACAAATGTTTCACTTCACTGGGATTCAACAGACCAGCAACTCCACATGTCTTTGAAGAGTGGAGAATGGAAAGCATGAAAAGGGAGTGTCTTGGCTACCAAGGTATATCAAACGTATATGATAAACCTAAAGTTTCAGGCCAGGCGTGGGGGAGGGAGCAAGGCCTGTTGATTCTAGTACATAGAAGGCAGAGGCAAAAAGACTGAGCCAACCTGAGCTACATAGTAAGAGTCTATCTACCTCTGATAAATGAAAATCTCAAATCTTCGCTTGGGTCTGTTTATTCTTAATTTGGCATTAGCTGGAATGTTCCTCCATTGTACTCCATGACAATGAGAACGTCTAAACAGCAATCAACACTTGGAAAGGTGCTCAACAGGACAGTCTATGAGGGAGTACAGACTGAAGGCACAATGGTATCACGGTCCCACCAGAATGACTACAGGTTAAGACTCCAGTCTGGGCCAGGATACGGAACCACCTGAGAACCTTGCACTGTTGGGAGGGCCATAGCCAGTACAGAAACCACCGGCAACTGTTTGGCCAGTGTCGACTCCAACTGAGCAGAATGAAGTCCGTCACTCTGACATCTTGTGCTTACTTAAGCACACACACCGGAGAAAGGCATTCTTCCATTCAGCAGAGACGCTCTTTAGAGTCAGAGAATTACTACATGACCAACAGAGTCTCACAGTATGCTGAACAAAACAGCACAGGCCGTGCTCTTCTGCAGGAAGCCAGGAAAGGGGAGCTTGCCGGCCTCTTTGGGGTGTGTCAGGGACTGGGAGGACACATGGGAGAAAACAACTGTGCTCCTCTTCTTGTATGTTTTGGGGGGGGGTGTTGTTTTGTTGTTTGAGACAGGGTTTCTCTGTGCAGCCCTGGCTGTCCTGGATCTCACTCTGTAGACCAGGCTGGCCTCGAACTCACAGAGATCTGCCTGCCTCTGCCTCCCAAGCGCTGGGATTAAAGGTGTGAGCCACCACATCAGGCTCTACTTCTTCTTTTGTTTGTTTATTTCTGTTTTTCAAGACAGTGTCTCACTAGAACTCTCATATTGGCCTTGAACTCAAGAGATTTACCTGCACCTGCCTCCCATGTGCTAGAATTAACATTGGTGCACTTCCACACCTAGCATAAAAGTAATGAAATGTCTTTTGGTTTTGTTTTGTTTTTTAAGATTTTTAAATGGGGGGAAAAATCAATATATTCTTTGCCTACTGTGATGTCAGTCAAAAGCCCAAAGGGCAGGAGCTGGCTTCCACTGCCTGAAATTTAACTCTCTATGAGATCACATCACAATAAATGCATACTCTAGAATACGAACAGAATCATTCCAAATTCTCACTACCCATATGACAAGGTGCTAGAAAAAGCATGAAGTAACCTCTTCCCCCCAAAGTGAGAAGGGAGACTGAGCAGGGGCACCTGAGGGGCCAGGCTGCATGGTGGCAGGCTGGGATACGGAGCATCCTCAAGTGCATCATCTAAACTAAGAACCGCCTCCAGAGGGAACAGGGCTTACTTCATATGAAGACATGTGGCCAGGGCTCCTTTCTAGGCTGATACACTAACACAGTAGTGTACTGTCCATCTTCTCCCCACAGCCTTCCCTCTATAAGCTTAAAAAACAGTTGCCAGTGTAAGAGGAAGAATTCCTAAGTTGGTACACGCAGACACAGACAGACACAGCCTGCCACCTATTCACACGTTACCGCCCAGCATCTTCACTATCCGGATCCAGATGACTTTTAAATGTATATTTAACATAGAGAGCATCCCAATGTCCAGATGGAGGAGACCGTTCATTGAGTAACATCAGCCGACCCTGCCTATCACCACTGAATATTACAATTTGTAGTCTTGAGAGTTCACTGCCTACTAATACCCACCAGAGGACGTAAAATCACTATTTTTTTTATCAAAAGTTTAAAAAACAAAAGTCATTATTAGCTGGATGTGGTGGCACACACCTTTAATTCCAGCACTCCAGCGGCAGAGAAAAGTGGCCAGCCTGATCTACAAAATGAGTTCCAGGACAGCCAGGGCTACACAGAGAAACCCTATCTCAAAAATACAAAAACAAAAAACAAAAAACAAAAAAACAAACAAAAAACCCAAACAATAACAAAAAAAACATTATTTATTACCAGCATTCCTTTCCCTATCATTGTTTGATAACAAGATAGTCACAAGAAACACAACTAAAAATTTATAAAAGCTGTACCAATATTTTAAACAACATATGCAGATGTCTCACTAGAACTCATACGGGTTTCGTAACTAGTAGGAACCCGGCCTTCCTCAGCCCTGCTCTGGCTTCCTAGCCAGCTCCGGACGGACGACATCCTGCTCCGGACGGACGACATCCGCTAGCAACCTCCCTCCCTCCCTCTGCGCCGAGATGAACGGCACTCACAGCCTTACTCATGCTACCTGCCTAGCACTGGAAATAGCAACTACCTCAGTCTCCCTCCCACGGCGGGGGTGGGGGGGGAGGGGGGCAGGGGAGGAGGAAGCGGGACAAGTCTGATGAGGACAGTTTAACTCAGGGCAACACAGCGGACGTGAGCAACAGGAGGCAGTTCGGAGTGTCCAGTTATTCAGCCACAGTTGGGCTGAAGCGGAGGTGACTTAGAAGCCTCGGCCAGTCACTCATAAAGAAACATTGATATCGTGCAGCTTTCCTCCTCAACTGGAAAACAACTCCAGCCGCAATTCCAACGACTGTTCTGGTAAGTTCTGTCTCGTGTTTTCTCTAAAAATACAGGCTCTAAGCTTTGTTTATGCAATAGCAAGGCTTACTGGTCCTAGGTGAAAACCAAGCTGAGGGAAGTGTGATATGGGAGGCTTGGTTACAGCCTCAGAACACCAGTTTGATGTGTCCCGAACTGTCCCGGCCTGTTTCCTCACTATGAAACAAGAATATACCTAACCTTGAAGCATTATCATCCGTGTGAAATAATGTATAGAACACACCTAACCTGCTCTTAGATCACACATGGCAGGTCACAATTACACCTCTTTTTTTTTTAATTTAAAAAAGTTTGTTTTCATTTTACATACCAACCACTGTTCCCTCGTCCCCTCCTCTTCCCACCCCACCCCCCATTCACTCCTCATGGGGGTAAGGCCTCCCTTGGGTAGTCAACACAGGCTGGCACACCAAGCTGGGGCCGGACTAACACCCCCCCCCCATCAAGACTGAGAAAGGCATCGAACCATAGGGAAAGGGTCTAAAAAACCAGTCCGTGTACCCAGGATAAGTCCTGGTCCCATTGCCACAGCACCCACAAACAGACCAAGCCACACCACTGTCACCCACATTCAGAGGGCCTAGTTTGGTCCCATTCAGGCCCCCCAGCTGTCAGTCCAGAGTCCATGAGCTCCCACTAGCTCGGGTCATCTGTCTCTGTTACACCTCTTTATTAAGGAAACTCACATAGAGAATTTCCAAACACCGATAGGTCCTGTGGATAAAATCAACTTTAGAGAACCCAGCTAGCCTTCTTCGATCATTTTAGCCATCACCTACTCTAATGACTGTCAATCACAGTAAGGATACAACCTCCACTTGAACCAAAAAACAATAACAACAGAAATAGTAATCACTTGCGGGGAGGGGGTATCTAGCTGAAGCCAAAGGCAATTAAAGCAGAAATACCACCATGAACTGTTATTGGCTAAAGGAATGTGAAAAAGAAACATGACTCTGACAGAACTTGGAGACACATTTCCATCCTCTTCCCTATCCCTCCTTCCCACCCATCTGCTTTTCTGTTTGTTTGTTTTGAGGGGAAAAGGGATGAGGAGGAAGAGAACAGAGGAGACTCAACGAATTTCTAAGGTATTTAACCAGCAGGTGGCAGTCTTCAGGACGCCCTGTGCCTACACCCACACTCATGGAAACAGCTGTGACTTTTCAGTTAACCATACTGTTGGCACTAAGGATTCTAAGTTCAGAATATCTGCCTCAATTGCAAAAGCAAAAAAAAATTAAAAATTCTGTTATATGATTTCTATCAACACTTAAATTTTTTTTTTTTTTTTGATTTTTCAAGACAGGGTTTCTCTGTGTAGCTTTGCGCCTTTCCTGGGACTCACTTGGTAGCCCAGGCTGGCCTCGAACTCACAGAGATCCGCCTGCCTCTGCCTCCCGAGTGCTGGGATTAAAGGCGTGCGCCACCACCGCCCGGCTCAACACTTAAATTTTAAAAACATGAAGTGTTCATAATGTAATCAGAATTCTCATAAAATGCAGTAAGTATAAAATAAAACGTCGTAAAAGCAGCCAGAAGCTTTGGCCAATCGTGTGTATATTCACAGGACTGCACCCTACACAGACCCAGAGAAAGAAAGGCATGCTCCACTAGGGACACCCAGGAGAATAGTTACAGCAACATGATGCACAATGGCTCAAACTACAAGCCAAGTGTCCTTAGCAACAGGGGAAAAAAATGGATTACCTATTATATTCACTCAGTAGAGTACACAAAACAAATCCAATACACCACACAAGGTCAACTGATCACAACAACCACGTTGACACATGGACTTCAGTCACCAGGGCACTTACTACATTATTTCATTCATACAAAATTCAAAAGGTAAAAATACCAAGACTACTGTGTGCAGACACACACACACACACACACACACACACACACACTTTAAAAAGAAAACTCTCCAAACAGAAAAAAAAAAGTGGGATGTTTGGTTGTTTTGCTTTTTGTTTTTTAATGACAGGTCTCACTGTGTGGCTGAGGCTATCCTGAAAACTCACAATTCTCCTCTTCCTCCCAAATCCTGGGATTACAGGCATATGCACCATGCCCAGCTAGACACTTTCAGCTTTCTCACTGAACAAAACTTTTATCCCCAAGAAATAAGGTCCTGTATGCAAAGGCACAAACTATTCTTATGAATTTTGCCAAGAAAAAACACAGAATCAAAAATAGTCAAGCTCTTTGTAAATGGAAATGATGCAAATAAAGTTTTCAACAACAATAAAAAAAATTCAGTAATGACTGAACAACTGAGCAGAATCATCCATGTACCGTAACACAAGAACCAGACCTCAACGCACACCACTCAGACTTTCTGAAACAGGGGTATAGGCTGTGTCACATGTACCTGTCAGAAAACAAACTTACCAAGGAATTCTTAATCACTTCACTTCTATAAAATTCTGGAAAAAAGAAGAAAAAGAACAATAAGTGATATGAAAGAAAACAAGCTCACTAACCAAGCCCTGTAAAACTTGACGATACGTTCTAGTAAGGCTTCTAAAAGACCTAAGGGATCTGGTCCCGCTGTTATTATTTTTCTTCTTTGGTTTTTGTTGTTGTTGTTGTTGTTATTTTGGTTTTTCAAGACAAGGTTTCTCTGTGTAGCCCTGGCTGTCCTGGAACTCTATCTGTAGACCAGGCTGGCCTTGAACTCAGAGATCCACCTGGCTCTGCCTCCCGAGTACTGGGATTAAAGGGGTGTGCCACTACTGCCTGGAAAAATCTTTTTTTTAAATTTGGATGAGTTAGGGGAGGACCTCTATTATCTTTATCAATAAAAACAAATATAGAAACAAAGATTAAATGGAAGTGACTTAAAGGGGGAAAACATCGGTGAAGCAGATTACAAATTTTTCAGATTTAGTTTCATAATTGTTACCTGTCTCCTTTTGCAGCACACTCTAATTTAAGCCCTTAAAAATTCTTCTTTTCCCATTTCCATTCATTTCTTCTCACATGTGCACAGTAAGCATGCACATACATGTGTATGGTCATGTAGGGCCTGAGGCTGAGGTCAGGAGCGTTCTACTATTCTCTTTAAGGCAGGCTGTCTCAAACTCCTAGCTCCTCAAGACAGCTAGTGTGGCCCACCAGATTCCATGTCTGCCTTCTGAGGCTGGACCACATGTGGACTGACACACTCACTAGCATCCACATGGGTCCTAGGGATTCAAATCCCAGTTTCCCCTCATCTGGGCAGCAGGAACTTTTGTGGCTGAGTCATCTCCCCAGCCCCGACTTCTACTCTTTATGGGGGATACTTTCTGCTCTTCCTCAAGTACCTCTAAAGCACTTCCTCACAGTTGTACAGAATGATCTAGAAACCAAGTAGCCTGAGCTTGACTTCTACTTGTCTCTAACATTCCATCTCTTCAACTTCTTCAGGTCCAGTCTCAACTTGGAAAATTCGGATAACTGAAGTTCTTCTGAAAGCATTAAAAGTTCATGATTCCACAAACCTTCATATATATTAGTAAATGTTACGAAATCCAAAAACAAAATAAAAATGAGTGAGGGGTTCTGACAGACATTCCCAACAACCCTCCAGTGTTCCCCAGCCACCTGCCCAAGTCACCTCCATGCCACTGCCAACGCAGAGCCTGAGGGACTCTGAGTTCCCTGCTACCGCAGGGCAGGATTTCCCAAGTGTGATGCATGCACCACTGTACTTGAGATGATCTCGGGTGACACACGGACAAACGTGTTTCTGCTGGTTGAAATATATGCCTTGCCCATCCTATTTGTAGCTGTAGACCCATAATAACAGTGCTTGCATCCTACAACTACCTCCTCCTTGTCACTTAGAACTGTCCCTGGCACAGGGGCAGACCACAACAAATTTTGTTTTGATGAATGAACAATCGCATCCCCAGGTATTCACGTGTGAGGTGCTTCGAGGGATAGAAAAGTGAACCTCTTCCGGCAAGCTCTTGTCCTTAAGGCATTTTCGTTTTGGTTTGGTTTTGGTTTTTCGAGACAGGTTTTCTCTCTGTAGCCCTGGCCGTCCTGGAACTCACTCTGTAGACCAGGCTGGCCTTGAACTCACAGAGACCTGCCTGTCTCTGCTGGGGGCAATGGCATTTCTTAGCAGACAGGCTACCTGCATTACTTTATCCTCATCTTCCAAACAAAAGATCATTTTTACTTTATGTTTTGAGAATAATTCACAATACATTAAGTGAAAGACCAGGTTCTGAGAGAGGATTACAACAAGATCCAATTCTTCTAATTAAGCTAACAGTTTTCTTCTTAGCTTACAGGTTTAGGTTACTTACATTCACTAGCTGAATGGTAGTTTCATTTTTTTATTATGAATAACTGTTTGAAATAAGAAAATTCTATGTTTCTAAAGGGAACATCCTGAAGTTGCTATGAATTTTAGCATCTTTCAAATAATGCTAGAAATTATTTAAAAGACTGCTTAACAGTCTTTTAAAGATGTATAGCATAAACTGTGTGGCTTTAGAACAAACCATTAGAAACAAAATTGTGAGATCTAAGAACATGTAGGGTCTACCATAGATAATGACAAGTCACTCTGCACTGGCTAGGTTTGTGTTCCAACTTGACACAAGCTAGAGTCATCAGAGATGACAGAGCCTCAGCTGAGGAAATGCCTTGATAAGATCCAGCTGTAAGGCATTTTCTCAATTAGGGATCAATGGGAGAGGGCCCAGCCCATGGTGGGTGGTGCCATCCCCGGATGGTGGTCCATGGTGCTCTAAGAAAGCAGGCTGAGCAAGCCAGGGGAAGGAAGCAGTAAGCAGCTTCCCTCCATGGCCCCTGCATCAGCTCCTGCTCCCAGGTTCCTGCCCTGTCTGACTTCCTCCAATCATAGACTATGACCTGGAAGTGTAAGGCAAATAAACCCTTTCCTCCTCAACTGATTTTTGGGCACAGCAACAAGAAGCCCTAACTAAGACATACTCTCTAACTAAAGTGTACAATTTCTTCATTTAGGGTAACACTTATTTCCCCGGTACCATACAACTTCACCCTTTTCATTCATTTTCAAACGTTTAATCAATCACTACAACCACTCATCACACGACTGTAAGTATATATGTTCATACATTTAGTTGTTAAAAAGAAAAAAGGAATGATTTAGCTTCCTCTGCAAAGTATCTGAATCAGACAGTTCTCACAACACATCTCTCCACTTCTGAGAGAGGACCAGGACTATTTCTTCCACACTGTTGAGTGGCTGACTGCGTGAATAAACCACACAATTTGCCATCTCCATTAATGCTCCAAACTGCACCGGCTGACTGGAAGGACTCAGCTCAACAGAAGGGCCAGATTCTGTGACGAGACCCGAGGGTGTGAGCTGACCTCTAGCACACCAAGCCTGACCTGTACCACCATCCTGCTACATCTACATAACAGAATGGCAACAGGGGGGAACAGAATGAATACAGAATTTTGAGAATAAAATTAAACATGTTCAGCCCTCAATCTCTCATGTGTAAGATTAATAACCTACACGGGTCAGTCATTGTCTCATTATCTTCCTAAAAAGAATAGCACCCAGGAAATAAAAGGGTTGTTATGAGGTTCAAATAAAATACTAGATTAAAAACACCTTGTGAGTCATAATGTGTATTAATAAACTTCTACTCATTTTATTCTTTCCATTTGAATAAAGTCATATGCCAAGTAGATCCTCAAAGCGTCCTATCAGAGCCTTATGTCCACATGAGCCAATGTATGCAAGAGCTTTTCTAGACAGTCATGCCCACACCTAAAGGACCGGACAGTCACACCCACACCTAAAGGACCAGACAGCCACGCCCACACCTAAAGGACCGGACAGCCACATCCACACCTAAAGGACTAGACAGCCACATCCACACCTAAAGGACCGGACAGTCACGCCCACACCTAAAGGACCGGACAGCCATGCCCACACCTAAAGGACCGGACAGCCATGCCCACACCTAAAGGACTGGACAGTCATGCCCACACCTAAAGGACTGGACAGCCACACCCACACCTAAAGGACCGGACAGTCATGCCCACACCTAAAGGACCGGACAGCCACGCCCACACCTAAAGGACCGGACAGCCACGCCCACACCTAAAGGACCAGCAATAAAGAGACTTCGGAGCACGGGGCTCATGGAACATGCTGGCTGTTGTGCTGTATTTCTTCATTCAGTACGTGTTTTATGAGTGCCTCAACCTCACCCACAATAGAAGAAATACAAGCTTAACCTAAACTGCAAAATTATTTTTTACCTATCAGATTGGCAAAGACTCAGTAGCTCACACAACTATTGATAAGGCTGTGGGGAAAAGACACACCTAAAACATTTCCCACCAAGTACAATCTTGTAATACCTATCAAAACAAAAAAACACATTCTCCATGTCCCAAGAACCCCACTTCCTAGACTTTACCCTAAAGGCTTACTAACTCTAAACAATGCACTTGTAAAATTAGCCAATGCAGTATTATGGACGAGAGACTGAAAACACCTAACAGGCTGCTCAGGGCCAACTGAGGAAACTGCAGAGCAGCTAGTCACTGCAAAGCCAGAAACAGTCCACCAGAGACGTCCTCTAAGACAGGCTAAGTGACAAGAGCTAAGTGCACAGAATCTATGCACACACTTGGTATCTGTGCAAGGAGACTGCTGGGAATGGAGTAAGAACGTCTTATCTTTCTATTTGTGCAAACAGTTCAGGAAAGACAAACAGGAAACAGATAACAGCAGTTACCATGGTGGAGTGGGAAAGGAACATAGGCGAAACCTATTTATGCTTTGAACCACAGACTGCATTACCTACCCCGCCACCCCCCAAAAAAAAAATTAAGTTGAAAGTAACTGGAGGAGAGAGAAGATGTGCCCAGCATCCTTCTGAGTATTAGAGACAGAGCGGTTAAAAATGTCTGTTCTGTGGAGCTTATGTCTACAGGAAGCAAAGAGACATTAACTAAACATACCAATGTCAGGTGATTGTAAGTAACTACAAGAAGAATTAAGGAAGAAAAACCAAGCAAATAGAACAGTCAGAATTTGTAAAAGGGTTGGTTAGTCGGCAATCAGTGAGAGGCGCTCTCAGTAGCATGTGGAGTAAAGGCCAACAGGAATGTGGACGGGCTTGTCAGGTAGGGGCCTGGAGGAAGGTGCCATGGGTCAGGCCAAGTGCAAAGTGCCAAGTGTTCCCTACATGGAAGAAAAGGAGACAGGCTGTCAGTGTGGCTGGGACAGAGAAAGCAGGAGGAGGATTAGACCTTCGGGGACTGATGCTTATGAGCAGCAGGAAGTGAGTTCTGAGTGGTTAACAGAAGACAAGGATCTCGGCCTTATTCAGAATGAGCTAAGAAGCCATGAGAGCATCCTCCCCCCCCCCCACACACACTTCTGGGGTTTTGGGGGGACAAGGTTTTTCTGTGTAGCTCTGGTTGTCCTGGAAGTTACTCTGTAGACCAGGCTGGACTTGAACTCAGAGATCCACCTGCCTCTGCTGGGATTAAAGAAGTGTTCCACCACTGCCCAGCCCCACAAGGGCATTCTTTGGAGAGGGATAACATGATCTTCCATTTGAACTGGGGCTGGGAGGGAGGATGTGGGCAGAGAGACCGTCAGGAGAGCGCTTCAGCTATCCAGGCCAAGGAGGACAGTGGTATAGAGGGGCAAAGAAGTCACCAGAAAAGCATCCGCTGAAAGGCTGGATGTGGGGATTAAGAGAAAGAAGACAATCCAGAACAACTCCTGGGTTTTAGCCATCTTCTGAGAGAAAAACACAGGATCAGTAAGCTGGCACCTCAGAGACTCGGTCTTAAACATACCAAGTTTAAGTCACCTACTGACTCCAAAGGGGACACAGCAGGCAACTGGATGAAGGATTTGACCTCAGAGGAAAGGTCATCAGAGGATGGAACGTGGGTGAGATCTCAGGGACTGCTCAGAGCTCTACCCCCGAAGTACTCATGCTAGCTGGTATTCCAGAAGAGGGCAGTACTTAGCAATTCACAGGTGAGGAAATAACTATAAAACAAACAAGAGGGCCACAGAGATGGCTCAGCAGCTAAGAGCATGCGCTGCTCGTGCAGGATCTGAGTTCGGCTTCTGGCACCAATCAGGTTACTTACAACATTCAAGTTCCAAGAGATGTGACACCTTTCTTCCAGCCTCCCAGACACCTACGCTCCCATGCACACATCCCCAGACCAACACACAGACATATACACAATTTTAAAATAATGAATCTTTAAAGACAAACAAACCCTCTAGCTGGGTATGGTGGCTCATATCTATAATCAAAACACTTGGGAGTCCAAGGCAGAACTACCGCGAATTTGAGGGAAACCTAAACTACACCATAATTTCTAGGCCAGTCTGTGCTACAGAGAGACCTTGACTTAAAAGTAAAATAAAATTACAAATTTGAAACTTCCGAGTTTAAAAGGGAGCAGGATTAGAATTAAGTCTCCACTCACCATCACAGGCTTCGTTCTGAACATTATCAAACACTATTTGATGTGAACTACCTTGAATGTAGACATCTATGAAAACCAAAAAGAGGCCAAAAAATGTCCCTTATCTTGTTGGGATCTACTATGAATTCAGGTGAGGTAAAGAGCAACTGAGGCCGGGCGTTGGTGGCGCACGCCTTTAATCCCAGCACTCGGGAGGCAGAGGCAGGTGGATCTCTGTGAGTTCGAGGCCAGCCTGGGCTACCAAGTGAGCTCCAGGAAAGGCGCAAAGCTACACAGAGAAACCCTGTCTCGAAAAACCAAAAAAAAAAAGCAACTGAGAAGCCAGCATTTCTGATAATCTTTAAAAAAAAAAACAAAACTCTTGTAAAAGTGGGAGATGAAACAGTTAGTCCAGGTGGTGTAGGAAGAGGAGCCAGCTGGTCTTTTTTCATGGTTATTCTGCACCAAAGGCCTAAGAAGGACCATGAATTATTGATGACCATCGTGACGGATCCAACCAGATAAGGTAAAATTAGCCAGGCCTGCTGGAAAGACTCCCCAGCTCCCACGATGAGAGGTACAAAAGCCCAGACAACTCAGATACAGTTCATTCCATCATGACCGGCTGAAGCAGAAAGATGTCCCAGAAGACGTCAGCCATCTCTAATGGGATTAATCCCAAAGTCTGTTTAATGATGAATTAACTAAAGCTCACGGGAGGAAATAAAGCCCTACCT
This sequence comes from Peromyscus leucopus, assembly GCF_004664715.2. Classification (NCBI taxonomy): domain Eukaryota; kingdom Metazoa; phylum Chordata; class Mammalia; order Rodentia; family Cricetidae; genus Peromyscus; species Peromyscus leucopus. Next base: position 105,983,650 of record NC_051063.1, on the reverse strand, counting down.
AAGGGGTTTCTGAGGCAGTGGCAGGCTCTCCCGTTGCAGACCAGGGGCATGCCAGTGCACTGGCACTATTAGTATTAAGATCTTTTCATTGGTAGCCTCAAGAAAGTCTAAGGATTTTCAAAAGACTGTAATCACCAGGGCAGGTGTGGTGGTACACACCTTTAATATCAACACTTGGGAGGCAGATCTGTTAGTCTGTGGCCAGCCTAGTCAATACAGTGAGTTCTAAGCTAGCCAGAGTTGAGAGAGAGAGAGAGAGAGAGAGAGAGAGAGAGAGAGAGAGAGAGAGAGAGAGAAGGATGGGGAAGGGAGGGGGAGGGGGAAGAGGAAGGGGAAGGAAAGGAAAAAGGAAAGGAAAGGAAAGGAAAGGAAAGGAAAGGAAAGGAAAGGAAAGGAAAGGAAAGGAAAGGAAAGGAAAGGAAAGGAAAGGAAAGGAAAAAGGAAAGGAAATCGAGACAAAAGAGTAAACATAGTCACTCTGCTTCCAACTTACATCATGTACTCAGGACTGCTCTTGGCCTATCAAAACAACGTCAGAGCAGAGGTCTTGAAAATCAAGATTAAAACAGTGCCATAGGGCTTCACACTATCTCTCAGGAACCTACTAGATATTTGACAGCAAAATCGGTAACACGGGCAACCTGGAGACTGCAGTGCTGACTTCTGCTGCCACCAGGGCTGGATCACAGTCACCAGCCCATGGCTGCTCTTTAGAAACCAGCACAAATAACACTGCAATTCCTGTAATAATGGCCACCATTTTCCACATTCCCAGAATGCACTAAGCCCATTCATTGTTGCTATCACAGTTGATATCGGAGTAAGGACACACAAGTTTTATTAAGATAATCAAGGACTGGGACTGGAAAGATGGCTCAGCTGCTCTTGCAGAAGGCCTGGTTTGGGTTCCCAAAACCCACATGACGGCTCAGACATCTGCAATTCCTGTTCTAAGGTAGCCAATATGCCTTCACCTGGCTTCCAAGGGCACCAGGCACAAAGTAGTACACAGAAAAACATGCAGGCAAAACAAGCAAGTCAAATAAAAATAAATGAATCTCAGAAAGAATGAGAGAGAGAGAGAGAGAGAGAGAGAGAGAGAGAGAGAGAGAGAGAGAGAGAGAGAGAGAAAGAAAGAGAAAGAAAGAAAGAAAGAAAGAAAGAAAGAAAGAAAGAAAGAAAGAAAGAAAGAAAGAAAGAAAGAAAGAAAGAAAGAAAGAAAGAAAGAAAGAAAGAAGAGCAAGGATTGATTATATAGACACTCATCAAAAATTAAAACTACTTGCCAGGTGGTAGTGGTTCACACCTTTAATCACAGCACTTGGGAAGGTAGATCTCTGAGTTCGAGGCCAGCCTGGTCTACAGAGAGCTCCAGGATAGACAGGGCTACATAGAGAAACCATGTCTCACAGGAAAAAAATATTCAACTGGGCTTGGTAGCACAGGTCTATAATTCCAGCTACTCAGGAGACTGAAGCAGGAGAATCACAAGTTCAAGGCCTGCCTAGGCTACAAAGTAAACTCAAGGGCAGCCTACACAACTTAGAAAGACCCTGTCTCAACCTAAAGAGAAGAGAGGGCTGGAGTATATCTCAGGGGCATAGTGCTCACAGAGCATGAGCTAAGTCCTATATTCAATCCCCAGTACCACACACACACACAACGTTAAAACACTCCAGCATGGTCATATAATGCAGTAATATAATCAGTCAGCAAGTGTGAACTAAAGGTATTAAGGTCTACAAAAAAAATGCCTTTCCCTTAAACTAGTGGGCAAACTGCTACACTTTGCTTTCTGGGGACATTTCCCTCTTCCCTCTTCATCTAAAAGTATAATCCAACTGGTTCATGGCCAGTAAAATGTGGTGGTAAGAACAGCAACCATTTCCACTTCAAATCTCTCTCAAATAATCCTCCTTTCTTGCCTGCCAGAGACCACATATAGAAGAGCGTGGCATCGAGACCAAGGGAGCTGAGTCACTACCAAGTTGGCGGGAGCTGCACGGCAGTACCTCATAACGAGAACCTGCTTAGCATGCCAGGTTCACCAGGTTAGTTATGGTAAGCCCCGAGGTCTGAGGTACTGTCAAGACAACAGTAATCGTCCAGATTAATCGCTACTTTAAAATATGCAATGGTTAGGATGAAAAATCAGAATAAAAGCTGGATGTGGTGGTGCAGACCTCTAACTCCAGCACTCGGGAGGATCAAAGTTAGAGGCCAACCTGGTCTACATAATGCGTTCTAGGACAGCCCCGTCTACATAGTGAGACCGTGTCTCAAAAACCCAAGAAATAAACAAAATAAATACCATCTTTCAAAATAAGACTTGATTACCTCTTATTATGGTATCATTGTCTTCTGTTTGCAAAAACTGGCTAATAAATGCATCTTACCAAGCATTATCACATTTTCTATGTTGCTCCTCATAGAAACCCAAGTTACCTACTTTATAAGACATGGTTATCTTGGTTAGGTCTCAAATCCCAGACAAACTGCTGAGGCACCTATTTAACATATCATGCCAGGTTCTCCCTGTGGCCCTCAATCACAACCAGTTACAAGACCCTCCTGGCTGGCATACCTCGCCCCTACCCTAAACTTCTCCAGCCCAGATATTGGGCTAGGCTTCCCTGCCCTTTCCTGTAATAATAGTCCAACCACTTTGGTTACCTGGCTGTTTTCATCTACCCTTTATCATCCTGCCTCTTGGTCTGGCTCTCAGCTCTCCCTCTCCCTCTCCCCTCCCCTGTCCCCTCACATGGCTCAGGGTCATGTTCACTCTGGGTTCTCCCAGATGTCCCTGCCTCTGGCTATCTCTCCCTTTATCTGCAATAAACCTCCTCCTCCACCATACCTAGGAGCCATCATGTCCTTCCTTTTTATTTTTTCATTCAGTCTCCAAAACAACTTTCACCCAAAGCATGCAGCCAGTGGCTGAAACAGAGCGACTGTCCTCAGTCTTCACCCAGTGACAGGGTTAAGCTACACCGCACCGTAGTCCTATGGAACATCCCCCCTAACTCACGGCACTCTAGTACTTTCCATTTAGTGTGTGTCCCAAAGAAGATTGTGATCCTGGCTCAAATAATTGATCTCTGCCGGGCAGCGGTGGCACACGCCTTTAATCCCAGCACTCGGGAGGCAGAGTCAGGCAGATCTCTGTGAGTTCGAGGCCAGCCTGGTGTTCAGAGCAAGTTCCAGGACAGGCACCAAAATTACACAGATAAACCCTGTCTCGAGGGGAAAAAAATGGATCTCCTCTTAAAACTGTCACTTCTAGAAGAATCCTCAGTATAATTTGTAAAACCGAATTGGGGGCTGGTGGGATTGGTGAAGAGCACTTGCTACTCTTGCAGAGGATCCCGGTTCAATTCCCAACACCTACACTGTGGTTTACAACCATCTGTACCTCCAGTTCCAGGGGATTGGATGCTCTCTTCTGACCTCCAAGGGCATCAAGCACACATGGGGCATGCATACATACATGCAGACCAAATTCTCACACATAAAATAAAATTAATAAATCTAATTTAAAAACTGAATTGGGGGGCTGGAGAGGGGGCTCAGTGGTTAAGAGCACTGGCTGCTCTTCCATAGGTCCTGAATTCAATTCCCAGCAACCATATGGTAGCTCACAGCCATCTATAATGAGATCTGGTGCCCTCTTCTGGTGTGCAGGCATACATGCAGGCAGAACACTATACACATAATAAATAAATAAATCTTTAAAAAAATAAAATAAAAAACTGAATTGGAAGAAACCAAGCCATTCTGAAAATGACTCCATATACATAAATCTAAATATGAGAATATACCAACTTGGCTGTATAAACTTGGCCACTAGAAAAGGCAATATTTTAAAGAAATATACAATTAGTATAAGACATTGGACTCTCATCATTTGTTTTTAATGCTAGGAACTAGAATAGTAACATTTATAAAAGGGCAACAAATTTACCTAGCAACAGGAACAGTGACAGTAACCTTAACAAAGGGGAGACAAACGGTACCAATGAAAGGCTATTCCCCTGGGAAGTGCCCATCAGCCACGTCTCTAACACGCATCACCCACTGGAGATGAACTTCCTATAGTACGAGGCGGCGCTGCAAAGCACTCGCGTTACAAGAGCACAAACGTGACAAGCCCGAGGCCGAGTCCTTACCTTTATGTGTCTTTTCATTGCCACACAAATGAAGAGTGAAGTAGGTATCGAGGAGCTGGTGGCCATCTCTATTGACGATATTCCGAGCGGCAATGTTCCGAAGATGTCGAAGACGGCGCTAAAACAGAACCACAAGTGAACAGGCATCAGCTTTTCAGTCCTCTCTGTTTTGAAAGCAGCAGTTCAAATAAAAATGGAGCATGAGAGGTTGTCCCAGGCACTGTTTGTTGAGCCCACAACATAACCCAGACTCGCTCTTATGCCTCAGCACGTCCTCGGCCAAACAGGAAGCATACCTGCTCTTCTCTCGTAAAGAGCAGTTATCGGCATGGAATGGAAACAGGTATGAAATATTTTGTTCTGTGTGCAGTGGAAACCAAAGATCAATGGTGAGTATCTTCCTCAATCACTTCTTCACCTTATTTCTTGAGGTGGTCTCTCCCTGAACCTGGGGCTCACTGTTCAGCTGGACGGATTGGCTGGTTAGTGAGCTCTGGGGATCTGCCTGTCTCCATCTCCCCAAAGCTGGACTACAGGAACACAGTGCCCCAGGGGCGCTCCACCACACCTAGCTTTTTACATGGCTGCTGGGAACCCAAACCCAGGACCTCACGCTTGGGTAGCAAGCACTTTACCAACTGATCCACGTTCCCAGTCCCTGAAATCTTGTTGAGAAAGCACAAATACTATGGAAGTGCAATCCACCTGCAAGGGTGTTCCTAGCCCTGGGACATAAACTAAGCGGAGACTTGGCTTCCGCACAGGCTTCAGATGGTTGAGACAAACATACCCCGCTGTTGTTAGTGCAGTCTAGATACCAGATCGTTTGTCAACTACAAGAGGCTATAGGCAAAGAAAAATGTCTAAAAGTAGTAACTCGCTGACATCCCAGGCAGCCAATAGCCCCCTTCAGCAGCAGTCGGCCAGCCTCTATTTGCTAATGAAGGCTAACGTCCTTCAGTTTCACCAGCCACAATGCTTGAATTATGTGGAGTCACCGAGTGAGAAACACAAAAACTCCACAAATAGAGCTTCAGCGAGAATACAGAAGATGAAAAGCTAGCCCAGTCATGTCATAGCAGAAAGACCGTACTGGTGGAGCCAGGCATGGTGGCACACACCTGTAACCCCAGCACCTGGCAGACAAGAGACAGGATCACCACATGTCCGAGGCCAGTCTGGACTACGATCAAGTTCTAGGCCAGCCAGGGTTACATCTCAAGACAGTTTCTCAAAAGAAAATGATGCCAGTGCTGAAGCCTGGGTACATCATGTTCACCCTCAAAGTGAGTTCTCTTAGAGACTTAACAGAGGTCAGCAACATGGCTCAGTGGATAAAAACAACAAGCCTGACGGAATCTGAGTTCAATCCCCAGGGCTCACATCAAATCCACAAAGCTGTCCTCTGACCTTGACCTGCCCACACACACATCACACACACAAAAATAAATAAATTTTTAACAGGCACCAAGTACTCAGTGTTAAGTACACTTCACGCCCTCCCTTCCAGCTGACAGCCAGCCCATTCTCCTGAAGAACATCCATGTTCATCTATGCAGGCATCAGCTAAGAGCCTAGACCTTCTGTCCATTTCCACGCCAACCAAATGCTCTCTCCCTGTGTACAGACCACAATTCCTTAAGAAAGAAGGCCGTTGTCTAGGGAGCTTCCCTAATGCTTAAGTATGAAAAGCTCCAAATACATTTATGAACTTCTCAAGGGCTTACGCTTACTTAACAGCCTTTCACACCCTAGATCATAGCCACTTCCTGCTGCCTGCTTCACTAACTCCTTCATTCAGAACTTCTAACTGGGAGGCGGTGGGATGGCTCAGCGGGTAGAGGCACTTGCCACCAAGTCTGATGACCTGAGTTCAATGCTGGGAACCTTCACGGTAAAAAGAGAGAAGCGACTCGAAAGTTGTTTTCTGACCTCCACACAGTAGCCATAGCAGATGCATTAATTTTTTTTTATTTTTTTATTTTTTTATTTTTTGGTTTTTCAAGACAGGGTTTTGATGTGTAACAGTCCTGGCTATCCTAGAACTCACTTTGTAGATGAACTCATTGAGGTCCGCCTGCCTCTGCCTCCCAAGTTCTGGGACAAGAATCAAGCCTGCTGACAAGAATCTTCTGTAAACAACAACCACATTTCATTTGTTGCATGGCTGCCAATGGGAAACACTGCCCAAACCCTCTACAAGAAAGTGCATATACCCCATCATTGTCTGTGAAGCTCCCGCAATCTGACCTCTTCAATGATCAATCAAAAGACCATGCAGAGGGCTGGGGATGTAGTCCAGTGACAGAGTGCTTGCTGAGCATGCACAAGGTACTGGGTTCAATTCCCAGCACTCAAAAAAAGAAATAACTGGGGCTGGAGAGGATGACTCAGCCTACTGCACTGGCCCTGAAGCTGGGAAGGGTCCAGGACCAGAGATGCTGGCTGCCACCTTTCCATCACAGTGCAACCAGAGAACGAAAGGGCCACAAGAGTCAAGACTGGGATTCAGTCATATCAACAAGTAGTCATTACAACCCCACAAATTCACAGTAACTTCATCCCTATGAATCAGTCAAAGACCACGGGTTTGGAAAGGACTTAGTACAGTAACTGTTAACTAATTTATCCAGGGCTGGGCATGTAGCTCAGTGGTAGAGCACTTACTTGCCTAACACATCCACACCCAACCCAAGGCCCTAGATTACATCTACACCACTGCAGACAAAAAAGACAGTTTTGATTTTGTTTTGTTTTTGATTTTTAATACCACAGTGCACTTAGTAGCAAAGCACAAAAAAATAATTTGATTTGGTTTGATTTGGTCTGGTCTGGTTTTGAGCCAAGGTCTCTTTATATTGAACAGGTGGGTCTCCAACTCCTGGGCTCGGGAGATCCTCCTGCCTCAGTCTCACTTCTCAGACTCCAGTCACAAGCCACCAAGCCCAGCTCACATAAATGCTTTTAAATATCCCTATCTCTGTTGGGTGAATCCACTTCTGTTATATGAATTGGAACCTCAGTGCACACCGCATACAAGGCTTTACAGTCAGTCAATTCACTAGACTAACAGAAACCCAAAGCGATTTTCAATAGTGACAACACCCGACTGGGCTCCTCTGTCCCTGCCAGGTGCCATCTTTCCCTCCCTGGTACCTGAAGTGTTCTGGCTTCTCAGGCGTAACGGTGCCCAAAGGAACTGAGGCATCCTTATCTCGTGCCTCACCACTGATGGAGACTCACTCAGGGAGGCTGAGGAGCCAAAGACGATGCTTTTCTTCTACCATCCTCTTCCTGTGCTCTTGTTTAAAAGCCAAAGGACTGTGGGTCCCCACCATTACCAGACAAAACCATCCCACAGGCAATTTCGATGACTCCTGTTATGATTTGGATATGAAGTGCCCCCAAGAGATTCATGGAGTGAAGATTTGGTCCCCAGCTAGTGCTGTACTCTAAATGGTTCTGGGGCTTTAGGAAGTAGAGCCTAGAAGTAGGTCACTGGGTCATGTCCTTAGGGGTGTCTTATCTCTGCCTCAGTCCTGTCCCTCTCAGCTTCTTGTCTGTCATGAGGTGACTAGCTTCGGCCACACACCGCTGCTGCCATAAAAGCATGGTAAGCCATGGGTGCAGGATCAACGGAGCAAGAACTGTGAACTAAGACTTCTGAGTCAAATGAATCTTTCCTCCTTTTCAGCTGTCCTGCGAGGCTGGACACAGCGGCAAATGTCCTAGCGCTTGGTAAGTGGACACAATCAGGAGTTAGAGGCCAGCCTGGGCTCCCTGACTGCACCAAAAGGAGGAGGAGGAAGAAGGATGGACAGAGGATAATTAGAATGTTCTGCCTGATAGTTCATTACAGCAACAAAAAGTCTAACACAATTCTCAAGTCATCAGTGAGGTATTTCCAAAACAAACTTTGAATCCAGTTTGTTTAATTTTACAAGAGCCATTCCCGATCAACGACATACACAGCAGTCGCTAATGCAAAGCCCAGGAAAAGGGGGTGGGGGTGGGGGGGTGGAGATTATGAAAAGACAGGCCATGGGAGAAGAAATAAACCGTCATTGAACACACGAAAAGAACCATGACCACCATTAAACATATAAAGACCCAACACTCCTCTATGTGGCAGAATGGTTTCCAAACGCAGCTCACTGGTGCATCCCATGCCCACGCTCTCTTGCATACCGTGTGATGCGATCACACCACAATGAAGTGTGCCGTATATTCCCAGCACCTTCACACATGGCAGACCTGTCACCATGACCCAAAGAATTCTGGGTGACTAGGATAGCATGAAGTCATAAACAGAGCACGGCTTCCCCCATCCTCTTGGGATGCTCTTCCTGGGAATCCCACCATCATATAGCACAGAGGACAAGAGCTGCATGGAGCGACCTCACTGTCTTCTTCACAGCCCCAGCTGATCCCAGGAAGCAGCCAGACCTACAGCCTCTGAGCCTCCAAAAGTGACACCTGGCAGACACAAGTTGTTTCCACAAACCCCTGGCCAGACTGCGGATCTGGGAGCAAAATAAGTGGTTTAAGGCACTAATTTCTTCAGTTGTTACACAGCAGCAGATACCTAAAGAGGCCTACCTGACTAAACAGGCCAAGGCCGACACAAGTAAGAAAAGCAGGATAAAGTGTTCACTTGAAGCAAGGACACTTAGACATTACCCAAATGTTCCAGTACTGTTTAAAAAGCAAAAATTCAGTAAACATGCCTAAATGTTAATACACCCATACGACGGAAAACATATTACCATTTTTAAAAGGTCACTAAGTATGAGTATGAAATGCCAAGGGAAAAAATGTTAACTATTCATAGAAAGAATACAATTATATTCCCTGAATATCAGAGATCAGGGATCTGCAAGCTGGAAAGGGTCACAGAGGGACTTCTAAGCTTTCCAGGGCACATCCTGCCTCTTTGCAATTTCTTTCTGATCTGCTTACAGCCCTTTAATGATGTAAATACCATCCTCAGCTCACCGGCTGTGGGAAAATCCACTCTGGTGTGCGGGCTGCTAGTGCAGACGCTGTGAGGAGGTTTCTTCACAGCATCTGCGTTACAACTGTCTTCACACTTGTCCCGGAGCCCTTCTCTATTCACACTTGCACTCCTGGCTTCATTTCTTCCTTGGTTCAGGCATTTATTCTCAGCCTGGAGCCACACTCACTGGCAGCTAAGGGCTAAGACCCAAGTTAGCTCAGGTAAATTCAGATTCCGGTTCACCTGCTTTAACTTTATGGAGGACAAGAAAATGAAACGTTGAAGAAAATTTGTTCCCCACGTTTCCAAAGAGGACAAAGACACTCAGTCACTGAAACAGGGACGTAAGCTCAATATCAAGTCTGACAGAGTTTTCAAAACCAGAAACGCCCTTTGGGTGTTGCAACACTTTCCACGGCTTCTCAGCCTCCTGTCCCACCTGAAAGACTCCCTGGGAGAGTTCTGAGAGAAGACTGCTTAGCCCTCCAGCCCTAATCAAATGGTGCCAAGAGTCGCTGTCACAGACTCAACCCCACAGCACATCCCCCATGAACCACTTCACGGTTCTTGTTGGTAACTGAGTACGTCCTCCGGCACAGATTACACAGCTCTCCACTGGAACCTTTAACATTAACTCTGCTTTCCAACTTCAAATCAGCCCAAGCATTAGTTTAACGACATCACTTACTGAGCACTACTAAATTATGAAACAGGCTTCTCCATGGCAAAAACAGAGAAACCATCGGAACGCCGGGCATTTCTTTACTTCCTTACCTCTACCCTATTCACCTTCAAGCTCAGCTTGAACCTGCCCCTTTCCTCCATTTACCCTCGGCCTCGCTCTGAGGAACAGGGCGCCGGGGTGACAACCAGCACAGCCATCTACATCTCCTTCCCCCTCTCCCCAGCTCAGTCCCCCCATGTCACTGACACTGTCTTCACACACTAGGCTTAGGCACTGTGGTGTTGTGGGATATTTTGATCACACTCTGATGCTCTGAGACTTGCCAATAAAGTTAAATCAGGAGGCGGGGCCAGCGACTAGCCGACCAGAATCGGCCATAGAGGAGCCAGCAATTTGAATAGAGAAGACTCACAGGAAGGAAAGGGAGAAGACTTCAGCTTCCTTTTGGGTCTGGAACAAGGGAAAAGACCTGTCTCCTGCAGTGTCTCTGGCCAGAAAGCAAGGTCGGCTAGTTGCTACTCAACCTCTCCGAGCTAGCAGGTTTTCATGCCAGTCTTATTGATAAATAGAATGATAAAGACTTAATTTAAACCTATATATTGTGACTGGGAGCCCTGACTGGCCGGTGGGGCACTGACTGCAGGGCCGTGGGCCCTAAGACGATAATTAAAATATCAGTAAATTCATGTAGCCAACAGAAAAACATCTCTGTGGGGAAGAAACCATGGCACTCCCTCAATTCACAGTACACAAGGTACTTAAGGAATAGAAATTCGAGCCCAGGTGTGGCAGCCCACACTTACAACCCAGTAAACCCAGCACTCATGAGGCAGAGGTAGAGGTCCAAGTTGGAGGACAGCCTAAGCAACAGCAAGTTCCAGGCCAGCAAGAACCTCTCTCCAAACAATTATTAAAAAATAAAAAAATAAAAAAAAGAGCCAGGTCTACAAAGCAAGTCTCAGGACAGTCAGAGCTATTAAGAAAAAAAAAAAAAAAGGACAGCGGCATGATGATGCACAGCTGTAATCCTGACACCTTTATTTATACTGCCATATTTTTTTTTTAGTACACTGAAATTTCCATAATAAAATACTACTGAATAAGGACTGAAAGGACCTTAGAGTCTAAAGACTTTTTCAAGTTTAATAGGGTGACAAATTCAACTATGTGTTTGAGGATACAGAAAATTATTTTAAAAAAGAAGAAAAAGGAATTAAAGACAACTTCTAGAGAAATGACAACTAATCAATAAAGGTGTTAGAGCAGTGGAGCAGTCCTTCACACCTACTCACACACACACACACACACACACTACACCTCTTCCACACTACTCACACCCCACACACCACACGCCCACATGCCACACCCCACCACCACACTGTCCTCACACCCACACCCACACATCACACTGCCCCTCCACACCCACACACATCACACCATCCTTCACACATACTCACACCCACACACATCATACTCTCTTTCACACCTACTCACACCCCCCACACATCACACTGTCCTTCACACATACTCACACCCACACATCACACTGTCCTTCACACATACTCACACACACACATCACACTGTGCTTCACACCCACACACATCACACTATCACACATATCACACCCACACACATCACATTCTCTTCACACTACTCACACCCACACACACATCACACCGTCCTCACATGTACTCACACCCACACCCACACACACACTGTTCTTCACACCTACTTACACACACACACACACATCACACTGTCCTTCACACCTACTCACACCCACATACACATCACACTGTTCTTCACACATACTCACACACACACACACACACATCACACTGTCCTTCACACCTACTCACACCCATACACACATCACACTGTCCTCACATACTCACACCCCCACACACACATCATACTGTCTTAGCTTCACACATACTCACACCCACACACACATCATACTGTCCTTCACACATACTCACACCCACACACCCACACCCACACATCACACTGTCCTTCACACCTACTCACACCCACACCCACACATCACACTGTCCTTCACACCTACTCACACCCACACCCACACATCACACTGTCCTTCACACATACCCACACCCACACACACATATCATACTGTCCTTCACACATACTCACACCCACACACCCACACATCACACTGTCCTTCACACATACCCACACCCACACACACATATCATACTGTCCTTCACACATACTCACACCCACACCCACACATCACACTGTCCTTCACACATACTCACACCCACACCCATACATCACACTGTTCTTCACACCTACTCACACCCACACCCACACACACTGTCCTTCACACGTGCTCACACACACACACCCACACACACACATCACACTGTCCTTCACACCTACTCACACCCACACCCACACATCACACTGTTCTTCACATGTGCTCACACACACACACACTCACACTGTCCTTAGCTTCACACATGCTCACACCCACACCCACACATCACACTGTCCTTCACACATACCCACACCCACACACACATATCATACTGTCCTTCACACATGCTCACACCCCACACACACATACTGTCCTTCACACATGCTCACACCCACACACACATCACACTGTCCTTCACACCTACTCACCCACACCCACACATCACACTGTTCTTCACACGTGCTCACACGCACACATCACACTGTCCTTAGCTTGCTTTCTGTTGCTGTGATAAACACAACAGGCAAAAGCAACTGGGAACTCCCACTTCCCATGACCGTCCATCACTGAAGGAAGTTACAGCAGAACTCAAGGAAAACCCTGAGGGCAGGAGGACGACAAGACCACGGAAGAACACTGCTTACTAGTGTGCTCCCCGCTTGCTCAGTTTGCTTTTTTATAGAACCCAGGACTACCTGCCCAGAGGTGGCTGCCCACAATAGGGTAGCTAGAGTAACTCCCAGAAAACAATATACTATATTGTGCTTTGGTTGGTTTTTGTTTTTAAAGACATTTTTAAAATTTATTTATTATGAATAGTGTTTTGCCTGCATATATGCCTGCAGGCCAGAAGTGGGCACCAGATCTCATTCTAGATAGTTGTGAGCCACCATGTGGTTGCTGGGAATTGAACTCAGGACTTCTGGAAGAACAGCCAGTGCTCTTAACTACTGAGCCGTCTCTCTAGCTCCTTTTTTGTTTTTTTAAAGACAGAGTTTCATGGGGCTGCTCTTCCAGAGGTCCTGAGTTTAATTTCACAACCTTCTGTAGTGGGATCTGATGCCCTCTTCTGGCATAAAGGTATACATGCAGACAGAGCACTAATGTACATAAAATAAATAAATCAATCTTAAAAAAAAAAAAATTCAGGGTCTCACTATGTAGTCCGGCTGGATGAAATTCACTATGTAGACCAGTCTGGCCTCAAACTCACAGACATCAACCTGCCTCTGCCCCCCAAGTACTGGGATTGAGGGCTTGTGCCACCACGCCTGGCTCACTATATATCTTGAAAAGCTACAAGACAATTTTGAATGGCTAAAGAAGTAACATACACAAGTATACTTATGTCAGAACATCACATAGTACCCCATAAATATGTACAACATTTGTACTTTATGCTAAAATATTTTAATTTTTAAACAATTTAAAAATACTGAAATGCAAATAGTTCAAGCATAAAAGTACCCAAAGAAACTTTATACATTCAAAGATCTAAGAATGACACAAAATTTAGATGCAATAAGAGAAAAACAAGGTACTACATAAAAAATGTTTTCAAAGTCAGAAAGACATTCGGTATTTGTCTTGACAAACTGAGTTTCATCCCTAGGACCTTCAGTGGAAGGAGGAACCCCCAAAGTAGTCTACAATCCTCCACTTATCTACACTACATGTGCACACATGTGTGCACGCATGCACACAAAATAACAAATAAAATTTAAGAAGTTTAAAAAAGGAGCACAAAATTTTTAATGCTTTAAAATTATACACAACAACAGAATATGGCAGTTCACACCTAGCATCCCAACACCTAAGAGGCTGAAGCAGGAAAATTACAATGAGTTGGAGGCCAACTTGAGCTACGCACGGAGTTCAAGGCCAGCCTAGGCTACAGAGTGAGACTCTGTCTCAAAAAACACAAGAAACAAAACCAAAAGCAACTCTATGTGACAAAATGGCCAAGTACAAAGTAAAAGGAAAAAAAACAACCTGAGAAAAAGATTTAAACTCAGGCAACAAAAGCAATTTCACTAACACGTAAGGAATTCCTAGCAATTCCCAAGAAAATTCCAATAAATGAGAAAGAATATGAATAAGTAATTCACAGAGGAAATACAAAGAGTACTTAAAGGTAGAAAAAACCTTGTGCACAAAACAAATGCAATGAAACGTCAGTAAAACTGGCACAGGTCAAAGGGACAAACACTGGCAGAGCAGGCCTTCTGCAGACAGGAGTGCCACGGGTAAAAACCTACGCTAGCAGCCACCCGGCAACAGCTAGACGACAAACGCACGCACGCATCCTTCAAAACCCAGTTCCGCTTCTCCATCAGGGCTAAAAATAAACTTGCAGATATGCAACATGATCCACTGAGTTTGGATCTTTCTTCTTTCGCAGTGGTTGGGGACAGACAAGGTCTCACACTGGCCTTGAACTCACTATGCGTGCGGTCCCACTAGGCTTCCCTCAAGCTCTTGACCCTCCTGCTTCTACCAACTTATAGTTCGGATCTGGGGTGCCCTTTCAAAGTCCAGAGATTTGTCCCCCAGAGTGATGCTTTAAGAGACAGCGGGGCCTAGGAGGAGGGTCACTGGGGGTGTGTCCTTGAAGACAGTGTGACCCCCGGTCCTCCCCTTCCTCTTTAGAGTCTGTCTCAAGAGGGAAGTGGCTCTTTGCTGTAGGAAATGCTCCCTACCATGATCGACAGCATCACCACAGCACCAAAGCTACCTCACCACAGACTGAGACCTCAAAATCCATGACCCAAAATATTCCACTCCTCTTTGTAAGCTGATTGTCTTAGGTATGTTACAGTAACACGAAGCTAACTAACGCAAATATAATATAGCATGGCTCATATCAGTAAAAAAAAACTGCAAAGAACTTGAAATATGTCCACCGGTAGTTAAGTTATAGATCCTATAGTGAGAAATCCTGCACGGCCATGAAGAACACTATAGTCTCTCACTAGTTTATATGATTACTGTGTTGCCATCTGTGTTTCAAGAGAGAAAGAATACAATGATGCAACTCCTGGAGAGGCTTAGGTACAAATGAAAACATTACTTGTCCCAGGAGAGAACACAGTGGTAGGGTGACTGGGCACTGTATTCTTTTATACACACTTTACATGAGAAAGCATAGGAATGTATCCCCTATTTTTAAATGAAAATAAATTTACATTTAAAAAAGCAACAAATCTTTAAACGCAGACATATGTCATGGCCATTCCCTGACTGTGACTGTGAGAGGAGCTCGAACTACAACCAGTAACCGTGGACACGAAGGGTTTACAGATCTTCAATGGAAGCAGAGATTTACAGCGTCAGACTTATTTCTTAGTGAGAAAGTTGAGACCGAAGTAGAGGGAACACTCACATTCAGGCCACAGGCCTGATCTCCCAGACGGGTGCACCACGCTCGCCTCCCAGACACCCTGCCTCAAAACCCGGGAGGCCTCTTGGCCTTTCAGGTCTCCTGTGTTCCACCCAGCTGTAGCCAGCCAGCCATGCTCATTATCGTCTTCTCAGCATGACGGGCACACGTCTCTTCCTTTGACGTCTTTCATTCACTGCCTCAAAGCTTTTGTCACACTAGGAAAAGCAGCTTCCTTCTCCTGCCTCTGTATCAACTTCCTCTTCTGAAAACAAATGTTCAGATGCAAATATCAAGCTACAGACAATTTAAGAAGGTTCAAGGCACTGAAATGCATTTAATTTGAACATGCTGGTCCCAGGCATAGACTACAGCAAGCCAGAAGTTGGTCTTTCTAAGGCAGAACTTTGATTTCTCCTTTCTGGATTTTTCCTGCTACATCCTTTTCTTTGAAACTAACCCAGACTCCTTTATGTAACAAGGTCCTCTAATTCCTCTCTTCCTAATCAAGCTTTACTAAAGTCCAAAGGCTCCAGAGCCCCAGTGCCACCTTCATCCCCAAGGCCCCCACCACCCACAGACGTTCTCATCTTTACAAAGCTCCCCTTACATGCCACATCCTAATAAACCAGGACAGTGCAGTATCTCCTAACTACTCATGACTTACTAGCAACACCTCTGAATATCACTACTACAAAAAGAAGGTGAAAAACACCAAGTACTAGGATACAGGTGTGCACTGCCATGACAAAGATGAGGTTTTTTGGTTGGTTGGTTTTTTCTCTCCCCCACCCCCTTCCTTCTACTACCTGAAGTGAAAACCCAGGAGCTTCATGCAAGATAGGCAAGAGCTTCACCACTGAGCCACTCCCTAGCATTGACACTTTTACAGGGAAGCCTGTGTTCTTTGTTAAAAAATAAATAAATAAATAAAAAGATAAGTTGACTAACTGTAATATCCAGACAGTGGCTGGATCCTGAACTGACGGGGGACCAGAGACCAGTTCTAAAACATTTCCAAAAGGCCTGTGTGTTAATGGCTTGGTCCTCGGGATACACTATTGGGAAGTGGAACAAACGTTAAGAGTTAAGATCTAGTGGGAGTCTTCAGGCATGTGCCCTTGAAGGGACGGTGGGATCCCAGCCCCTTCCTTCCATATCCCAATCGAAGGTGGATAGCTTTGTGCCACTGTGCTCATGGAGCCCAGGCTGTTACCATAAGGACAAAATAATGAGATGAACCAACCATGGACTGAAACCTCTAAAACTCCAAATCTTCAAAAGTCAAATCTCTTTATAAATTAATTATTTGGAGGGGTTTGTCTTTTTTTTTTTTTTTTAACAGAAAGCTAACAAGAGGAAATGTTCTGTAAAGGACAATCAGAGGCTGGAGAGATGGCTCAGAGGTTAAGAGCACCGACTGCTCTTCTAGAGGTCCTAAGTTCAATTCCCAGCACCCACATGGTGGCTCACAACCTTCTGTAATGAGACCTGGTGCCCTCTTCTGTATACATAATAAATAAATAAATCTTTAAAAAAAAAAAAAAGACAGTCACTCAACTCATCAACTAACTAACTAGGGATATGAGCCCCAGAGAGCTTCCACACAAAAGACCAAGGCATAGCTGGGTGGTGGTGGTACACACCTTTGCTCTCAGCACTCAGGAGACAGAGGCAGACAAATCTCTGAGTTCAAGGCCAGCCTGGTCTAAAGAGGAAATTCCAGGACAGCCAGGGCTGTTACACAGAGGAACTCTGTCTTGAAAACCCAAAAAAATAAAAAGGAGAAGAGAGAGAGAGACCAAGGCATGAATAGAGACTAGACGATTCTACGCCAACCCCTGCCCTACAAGGGGGAGAAGGACTAGAGAGCCCAGCAGTCATCGATGACCATGTTTAATAAGCATGTCTGTATAACAGAACTGCCGTGAAGCCCTAAGTACAGGAGGTTCTGACCTGAACACACGGGGCCACTGGGAGGGTGGTGTACCCCACAGGTCACCCCCCACACCCTTCCCCAAACCTTATTCTGCGATTCTCTCCATTTGGAGCTCTTGTGCTGCAGGCTGCAATGGTAAGCTGGTTTGTAAAGTCCCAGGGGCCATTCCAGCAAACAACGAACCCCTGGGAGGGCGATGGGAGCTCGGGGATCCCAGCTAGAAGTGCGGGTGGCCCGAGACTTGCAGCGGCAGTCTGAAGCAGAAGTCTTGCAAGAATCAATCCCCAGCTTCCAGGACCTAAGACTAACTCCAGGTAGACAGCTTCAGAAGTGAACCAGAGAGACGGCAAACCTGCTCCTATAAAGCTGGGTCAGTGGGACAAAGCAGGCAGCCCCTTAGTTCCACCCCAGATTTATAACCATTCCATCAACAAATGCAGTTTAACACGAGGCATGGAGGCAAGGCCTGCAATCCCTGCACCAGGGGACTGAGACATGAGGACTGAGAGGAATTTGGAGGCTAACATCCCGAGTCCAATCCCCGGGACCTGCCTGGAGGAAGAAGACAGCTGACTCCTGAAAGTGGTCCTGTGACCACCACACATGTACACAAAATAAATAGATACGCAGTTTAAAAATACCTTTAAAAAAGAAAAGAAATTCTGCAATTCTACAAATCTAATAACTACATGGTGTCTTCTGGTGGAGATAAATTAATCTCTCCAGAGTAGAGAGGCAGCTGGCTCTTTATTTTCCTATTTATCTGAAAATCCTCCACGTAGAATAAACTCCATTTAATTACTTCATGAAAAGAAGCCTGAAATGCCTTCCTATGAGTACAATCACACACCCGTAAAGAGCGTGGTCCCGTAACCCACCCTCAGCCTTTTGTGAATGCCCACGGCCCACCTGCCTACCATGCTAGAGTCTACGGATCAAACCTTGGCAGGCTCCTCGTGGAAGCTAACACATTAATTATCAGTAATAGTCTTTCCAAAGATTCTTCTCTTTTCAAAAGGGACAAAATTTTAAACATCCCTCATAAGTCTAAATAAAACCATTTTCATCTTGAAGACTTTTTCAAGGTTTTTCTAGATTAGCTCTCATACAAAGAATGTTTGGAATTGAGGAAGGAAATAATCCATATCCTCTCCAAGACACAGTCAGGAGGACTAAATCAAGACATCCAGCTCTGGGTCCAGTGTTAGCACTTCACGAATATCTACTGAGTAAAGGGCCAGCGGGGCAGTCTTTCCTACTCCGCTCTCAGAACTGGTTTAACACTGGCTAGTATAAACATACTGAATTACTCAGAGTTCAAAGTACATCCTTAGTCACAAAAAGTACCGTCAAGGCAAAAGTCACCAAGTTTTTCATAGAAAAACATAAATCAGAAGCCTGATTCCCAATTTCTTTTATTTGTTCTCTTTTTCCTTGCTCAGGAACCTATGGCCTACCAAAGGTAGACACTAGTTTCAGCTTCCTGATATATCTTGTTATTTTAAAAGGTCTGGTCACATCTTTTAGAATATTCTAAACACCATAAGAGGAAAAAAAAAAAATGCTACCATTTCCATGGAGCGCCAAGTGCTGGGTTCTAATGCTCAACTTCAGGATTATTTCTCAGCCTCTACAAACACACTTTGCAAGTTTTCATTTTTTAAAAATGTCTAATAACATCACAAGTAGCGTATACAGCAATCAGTGCTAAATATTACACTGAACCAAGCTGCTGGCATGGAGAAAAACCAGCTTCCAGATGTGCTGTTTCTGAAACTTAAGGAGGTAGAAGTCATTGTTCCCAAGAATATTTATTGAGAGCCACTGGTAGTGAAAGTCCATGAGAGTATACAGCAGTGACAACTAGAGTTCAGAAGGTCAACCTATCAGAACTAAGGGTTCTGTTAGAGGAAACCATCACACAAGGTGTTATGGGATTACTGCCTTTTGAATGAACTGGCTGTCTCTTGTTGTAAACTTCTTGTGCAGTAACAGCTATGAGTCTCCCCATTTACCGTGCATCTCCATGTTATGTGTACATGTACTCTCACGATTGCATCTCAATCTTATGGGCACACATAATTGTGGATAGTCTAGAAGATGGTTTCTTATTTAACTGACAATTTTTATGAATAGAAACATACTAAAATATGCTTCATGCAGGGCGGTGGTGGCGGCGCACGCCTTTAATCCCAGCACTTGGGAGGCAGAACTCTGTGAGTTCGAGGCCAGCCTGGACTACCAAGTGAGTTCCAGGAAAAGGCGCAAAACTACACAGAGAAACCCTGTCTCGAAAAACCAAAAAAAAAAAAAAAAGTACTTCATACTAGATCTATTATTCCATGTGGACTGTAGACACTTAGAGGTCTTGCTCTCCATCCTTAGCCACTGACAAGGTAAATACTGGCCAAAGTGTCTTCGTAGAACTTTCACAGAGCAGAATTGCAGGTGCCTGGCCTTGTTAGATCAAAACCCTTCAGAAGAATTGTAATGAAGCAGAAGTGATAGTGCAGGTGTCTGGCCTTGGTATATCTTAGTCTTTTGAGAGATCAATAGCACCCATGTTGCCCTAAGCTTCCTCCACCGGCACCTCCTCACTCTGATTCAAATAACAATTAACGCTTTGTATTTATTTCTACACCAGTTTTTAATGCAAGATTTTAGGCTCAGTAGACTAATTATGTATATGTCCTGAGATTCAGGTGACTAACAGAAAAAGGCTGTTAACTAACTAACCATGTCTGGATATTATTAATCACATAAAATAGTACACATATTCTTTGCCTTTTCCTTAAATCTCTCATTGGTTTAATTTCTTTCCTTGTAACCTTTGTAGCTATCCCTTTAAGAGATAGCCAGAACTTTTTACAAACTACAGCTGTTGTCAATCACCAATTAAGCTGACCAAGTCTTTGCCAAGTGTGACTCTTATCAGAAAACTTGTCCCTGATAGTTTACTTTGTAGTTTTTACTAACAAGTTGTTAATGAATGGAGATATACACATACATATATATGTGTGTGTGTGTATATATATATATATGCTTGGGGGAACCAAGGAGGAGAGAAGATGGAAAAGACCTAGATAGATACAAGGGAACAGCAAGAAAAGAATTGATTGATTAGAACAAAGATGAGGACGAGATGGAAAGAACTAGGTAGAATGATGAAAGAACAGCAGAAGGGACTGAGAGCAGGAGGGACTGAGAGGAACTAAGTAAGAGAACAGAAAAGAAACTGTGTAGATAGAATTGACTTAGAAGAATAAAGGAATGGACTAAAAAACTCCGTGTGCTTAGATTCATTGACTATCCCTCAGACTAGAATCCTCAGCTGGTTGTTAGACTCTTCCACAGACCCTGGGAGCAAACAATATAGGCTGGACCTAATATTGTTTGCGTTAAATATTCAAAAAGGGACAGACTTGGTAAAGCACAGAGACAACACAGGAAGACCAGGCCTGGAGTCCAGAGGGGAGGGCAGGGGGGCCATTTCAAAGCTTCCTTAGTTCACACCGTGAATGGGGCAGGGACAGAATCCGAGTGTTCAAACCTGCCCTAAAAGGGAAGTTTAAAACAATGCCACCACCCCATCTTGGTTCCAGACTAATGTCACCAAAGCTGGAGGGACACCACGTCAAAGCCCAGAAAGGAGTTAAAGAAACAGGTTCTCAGCAGCACAGACCTGCTTAGAAGACGAGGGGGCTGAAGAGTCCAAGCTCCCTACAGATTCCTTACACAAAGTCCCTGAAGTCTCCAGAGCACACTCATGACCTGGCAAATAGTTTCACCTTTGAGAACATCAGGGTTCTTTTTATATCTGTAAAATTCCATTATTCTAAGTTTCCACCTTAGAGTAAGATGGAAAACAATATGAACAACAAATTAAAAAGAAAAGCTTTCCTTTTTTGTATGTTCCACTATCATTTCAGATACAATCAAAAATAACTCTAGCAGTACAAGACAAAAACCAATGCCATTCACCCTAAAGTATACAACTGCAAATATTTAACCCATATTTCTAAAACATATGTCTTTAATTTTTCTAAAACAACTCAAAGTTTATAACTGTACACACTCTAGTTCACTAAAAATGGCCATTATTTGTTTGCCACAGGAGAAGTATGTTTTGGCTTGCAGGTAGAATTACACAGTGTATTAAAAATACACATCGGGCTGGGCAGAGGTTCACACACACCTTTAATACCGGCACTCAAGAAGCAGAGGCAGATGGATCTCTGTGAGTTCAAGAGCAGCTGGTCTACAGAGATAGAGTTCCAGGAAAGCCAAGGCTACACAGAGAAACCCAGTCTTTAAAACACACACACACACACACACACACACACACACACACACACACACACACACACACATCTGAGGTCCATCCTGCTGGCACGCACTTTTGATGCCAGCACTTGGGAGGCAGAAGCAGGTGAATCTCTATGTGTTCAAGGCTAGCCTGGTCTACACAGTAAGCTCCAGGATAGCCAGGGCTACATAGAGAGACACTGTCTCAAAAATCAATATAAAAGTAAAATGCACATTTAGAAACTGTGAAGATGTAAATTCTGTCATCTTAGCACACACTGCTGCCCCAACTTTCAATTCTGCTCTATTTCCAGACAGTTTCACTTCTGGGTTTTCTACCCAAGAACTAAGAACTGTGATTCTGTGAAGAAATCTTTACATAAACCCAAAATAAGAACATAGAATTTTTTCCCTTTAAAGAAAAACTAAACATTTTCACATGAAGAACAAAGAAATAACAACAAACAAAAAAAGCACTTAAATTCTTGATGGCATTTTGTCATGTAAAATAATGACTTTAAGATGGGACATCGGAAGCTTCCAACATTTCCTCATGGTTTAATTACAAGAGCCAAACCTGCTCAGGAGTTTCCATGCTTTTATTTTACAGATACACGAGTATAGATTGCATTTCCTTTCTCTGAGTCAAAGAAGTTTGATAAACATTTATGGAATGAGTAATAGCACAGGGCAGAGAACTGTGCTGCAAAACGCATCTGTCCCCAGTAAGATCCAGCTTCTCTTGAGCCTGTCCTGGCCTTACCAACACAACAGATTAAAAAAAATCAGAAACATAAATTGGATTATTAAGAAGCAAGTATAAGCCCCCGGGCAGTGGTGGTGCACACCTTTAATCCCAGCACTTGGGAGGCAGAGCCGGGCGGATCTCTGTGAGTTCAAGACCAGCCTGGTCTACAGAGTGAGTTCCAGGACAGCCAGGGCTACACAGGGAAACCCTGTCTCGAAAAACCAAAAAGAAGAAGAAGAAAGAAGAAGGAAGAAGGAAGAAGAAGGAGGAGGAGGAGGAGGAAGTATATATGGCCAGGCATGGTGGAGCACGCCTTTAATCTCAGCACTTGGGAAGCAGAGGCAGGTGGATCTCTATGAGTTCAAGGCCAGCCTAGGCGATATAGAGACAAATACATAAACACAAGCATGTAAAGGGGAAGTGAATACCACTGACAACTACATTAAACATTCTATCTGGTTCTATTTGTTTCTGTCATTTTGTTACAGTATGTTTCAATCTTATTCAATCGACTCTCTGTAAGCTATTAAATTCTTTAAGGGAAGTCATGTAAGCAACTAAATACTGAGTTACTACTTTCTAAGCACCACGATGCTAAGTCCAGCTGCTGTTGGAGTCAAGTATAAACTATAATGGTGGCAACATTCCGGCATCTTAGAATCTTTTTATCAGACCCTGCAGAGTGGATGGCTACCGTAAATGGGAACTGATGGCTGGGAATGAGAGTCTCCAAAGTGGATGCTCCCATGACTTTTAAGAAAGTTACCTAGACCTCAAGTTCCTCATCTGTAAAAAGATTGAAATGTTCATGGAATCACTGGAAATAATTTATGTAGATGCCCTGTCCTTAAGGGGGTGTGGGAACCAGAATCCCCACTCCTTACGTGGACTTCACAGAGGGGTTGGTCCCCAGGAGCACATTAGGGAAGAGTGGGACAGCATGAGCAGGTCACCAGGCGTTTGCTTTAAAAGGCCACCAACCAGCTCCCAAATCATCACACAGAGACTTAGTATTAGTTATGAATACTCGGCCTAGCTTAGGCTCATTTCTGGCTAGCTCTTTTAATTTAAATTAACCTGTTTCTCTTTACCTGCCTTTTGCCTCGGGGCCTTTTATCTTTCACTCTTTCTGTATATCTGACTTTCCTGCTGTCTCTGTGTCTGGCTGGCTCATCTCCCTTGTTCTCTCTTCTTCCTCTCATTCTTCTTGAGCCTGGATTTCTCCTCCTACTTCTTCTCTCTGCCCGCCAGCCCTGCCTATTCTTTCTCCTGCCTAGCTATTGGCTGTTCAGCTCTTTACTAGACCAATCAGGTGCCTTAGGCAGGCAAGGGGGAACAAATGCAATACATCTTTTCATAATTAAAAACACATCTTTACAGCCGGGTGGTGGTGCGGCGGCGGCGGCGGCGGCGGCGGCGGCGGCGGCGGCGGCGCACGCCTTTAATCCTAGCACTCAGGAGGCAGAGCCAGGCGGATCTCTGTGAGTTCAGGGCCAGCCTGGGCTACAGAGTGAGTTCCTGGAAAGGTGCAAAGCTACACAGAGAAACCCTGTCTCGAAAAACAAAACAAAGCAAAACAAACAAACAAAAAAATCTTTACATAGTTAAACAAATGCAGCACACCTTTACACAGTTAAAGTAATATTCCACAGCATAAACAAATGTAACACATCTTTGCCTAGTTAAAATAATAGTCCACAATGAGCAGGCTTCCAGCAGGGCCTGATGAGCACTACCTGCTGTGTGGTGATACCTATGGTGAGCACTACCCGCTGTGTGGTGATGCCTATGGTGAGCACTACCTGCTGTGTGGTGATGCACAGTAAACACTTATCTTGGTCTTCAATCTCTAGAACTTTACCTCCTAATTCCCCCAGCAAGGAATTCCAAGGGAAATCCTCCTCTCTGGTTTAGGTGTTTGACCCGGTTCCTGACACAGATCATTTCCTGGGAGCGCCTCTAGTCTAAGGAGGTGATGCTTGGCAGGCTCCTGGGTGCCTATCTATCAGCCCCACTCACCTCAGGAAAGGAACTGGCAACTGAGTTAGACATCAACAGTGTCTACATAATGATCTACATAATGAAAACCTGAGGGTGAGCACTCTGAGGACAGGGAAGCCCCCCCCCCACTCCCTACACCGACACCGCTCTCTTCCATCTGACTGCTCCCCATTTCCTTTACAATAAATAAACCAGTAAACTGAAAGGTTTTCCTGGCCTGGTGAGCCATTCTAGCAGATGATCAAAACTGGCGGGGGGGGGGGGCTGTAAAAACCCTCAGTTTACAACCAATTGGCCAGGAGTTCTGGAAAGCCCAGGTTTGAGATAGGCATCTGAAGGGCATGGGGGTGGGGCTAAGCCTTTAACCTGTGAATTCCAGGTAGCTAGTGTCACTATTTAATTATAGATCACACTACTGGCACCCACTGGAGAGCTGGTTCCGATGAAAATTCAAAAACTTGGTATCAGAAGTGCTGTGTTGGGAGCCAGGGAGAGGAACAGGAGAAAAAAAGCTTTTAGTCCCTTAACATCTCAGGTAGGGAACCACAGTTCATATCCACTCAAAAACTACAATAGGTAATATGAAAAAAAAATAATAGACAGAAAATTAAAATATGTGACCAGTCAAGGGCATCAAAAAAGGGAAAGTGTCAGAAACTGTCACAGCCAAAAGGAGCCAGACAACTAAATGCCATGTGATATTTACGCACAGAAAAAAAGCAGGTGAAAAGCAAGGCTCACTGACTGGCTGGATGAGCATTTCAAAGGTGGGCTCACACACAGTGGGTGAGCCTCGCAGGAGGGACCAGTTCT
This sequence comes from Peromyscus leucopus, assembly GCF_004664715.2. Taxonomy (NCBI): domain Eukaryota; kingdom Metazoa; phylum Chordata; class Mammalia; order Rodentia; family Cricetidae; genus Peromyscus; species Peromyscus leucopus. Next base: position 105,958,399 of record NC_051063.1, on the reverse strand, counting down.
GACCACAATGCGACGAAGATGGACCCTGAAAACATTATGCTGAGGGAAATCAGGCGGACACAAAAGCACAAACACTAAGAATCCACGTACCTAAAGAACCTAGATGGTCAAATTCATAGAAACAGAAAGCAGAAGAGAGTTAACCATGAAAGGGCGAGTGTGGAGGAAAACGGACAGCTGTTGACTGGTCTGCAGGTTCTGCTTGGGATGATGAAAACGTTCCAAGATGTACAACACTGAGCACGTTCTTGATGGTACTGAATTCCTCGCTTACAAAATATTAAAATGCAGGGCTAGATGGATAGCTCAGAGGTTAAGAGCATTTACAACTGCTCTTGCAGAAGACCCAGGTTCAATTCCCAGTACCCACATGGCAACTCACAACCATATGTAATCCCTTTCCAGGAGATCTGACAGCCTCTTCTGTACTCTGCAAGCACCAGACACACATGTGATGTACACACATACATTCAGGCAAAATACTCATACACATAAAATAAAATAAATAAACCTAAAATAATTTTAAGCTCAAGGTCCATCTGGGTTACAGATCAAGTCAAGGCAAGCCTGGGCAATTTAATGAGACCTTGCCTCAAAAAAAAAAAAAAAATGTAGAGAAAGGATTGCGGCTATAATTCAGTGACAGAGGACAGAGGACTTGCCTAGCATGTGCAAGGTCCTGAATTCAACCCCAGTACTTTGATGAAGATGACGACGACGACGACGACGACGATGATGATGATGATGATGATGGAGATGGTGGGCAAGCATTGCCCTAAAAGTGAGAGGACTTGAGTTCAGGTCCTCAGAACCAACATAAAGCAAGGCTCGGTTACTCTGGAATCCAGAAACTCCTATAAAATGCAGGCCAGCTGGCCTGCCATATGCCACAGAGTAAACAATATTCTTCTTCTTAAGGTGGAAACCAACACTTAAGGTTGTCCTCTGACCATGCTCCCTAACTAACACAGAAACAGAAATACACATACACACTAAGATAAAATTCATAATAATAATAAAGGCTAATAGCTCTAACCCAGTTCTCTCAAAAACAAAAACAAAAAGAAAGAAAGAAAGAAAGAAAGAAAGAAAGAAAGAAAGAAAGAAAGAAAGAAAGAAAAGGATTCTTCCAGACTATAAAAATCATAAGCACAACAATTAGAAAAGTGAATGCTAAGGACACAAACAAGCGCTTCACAGAAGAAATTCAGGTAGCATGAAAATACATGCAAAGATATTGAAACTCATAAGGTTAGGCAGGAAAACTGAGACCATGTGCTTAACATACTGTCTAATATGCAATAAAGGAAGCTGTTAAAATATAACCAACAACTAAAGAAATGCACATTTAAATAACAAATACATACCCACACACATGTGGTCTGAAGCAATAAACTCAGGTGAGAAAACACTCAATGTCCAAAGTTGGCAAAAATAAAGAGAAATCGGCTCTATTATAATGGTACAAGTGTAAATAGGAAGATTCCTATGGGTTTAAATACAAACACACACACACACACACACACACACACACACACACACACACACACACAGCTGGGGGGAGTGGAAGTATACGCCTTTAATCCTATCAGGAGAGGAAGTGGATTCCTGTGAGGTTGAGGCCAGCCTGATCTAAAGAGTGAGTTCCAGGCCAGCCGAACAAACAAACAAATAAACAAATAAATAACCACAAACACACTACCTATCCTGTGTTTTCACTGCTCTAACTTTATCCTACGGAACATCGAGTGTATTGAGAGATCCTTCAACACAGCCATCCAGTGCGGTGGATAGAGAACTGCCGGAAATAATCCAAAAGCCCTTCAACGGGAAGCGGGGTGTCACAGGAGGAAAAAAAATCAGGAAGGTGTGATAGCACACACCTGCATCCCAGCACTCAGCAACTTCAGGCAAGAGTTCCAGAGCAACGTGGACAAAGGCTCTGTCTCCAAACGATGGGCAGGCAGTGTCTCAGGGATGACATAGAAGTTGTCCACTGACCTCTACACACATGTGCACAGACCCACATACATAGACGAAAAATGTGGGTGGTACACATATATATGAAAGACTATCCAAGAAAAAGTCCAATAGCTACATTTTGTAATATTTTTAATTGAAAAGGATTAAGCCAACTTAGGAACACTCAATCTGAAGTTTTCCATTTAAACAAATCAAAGACTCATGCAAGATTAAGTGTAAGTGCATTTTCTAAGAGTCTGTTTCCTTTATGAATTCCTTTTTTAATGTTTTATTTTCTTTCTTTCTTTTTTAAAATTACTTATTTTTATTTTTTATGTGCATTAGTGTTTTGCCTGCGTGTATGTCTGTGTGAGGGTGTCAGATCTCCTGGAACTGTAATTACAGACAGTTGTGAGCCGCCATGTGGATGCTGAAAATTGAACCTGGGTCCTCTGGAAGAGCAGTCAGTGCTCTTAACTGCTGATCCTTCTCTCCAGCCCCCCTTTTATGAATTCTTAAAGGAACATGTGACCTCCAAAAAGGGTAATCACTAAAAACCTCTGAAAAATGCCTGCATTCTGAGCATCTGAGAACATGGCTGGAGAGCTCTGGAAGAGGAAAGAAATTCTCTCAGTTAAGCTTAATATTAAGGACACATTAAATGTCTCTGCCAAAAAAAAAAAAGTTTTATCTTAAGACTCCTAAATCCAAGGGTGTGCAGCATGCTCCTCCGTGGCCTCTACTGATTCACCGAATAATGACAAATATCAACCAAAAATGACAGGTCTTCAAAGTGTATGACCACAGCTTCTCGCTTAAATGACAGTTACACAGAGGACCCAGAAGCAGAGGTGACTGAAGAGCCAGTGGAGGGGTAAGTGATCCATAGCTAGTACTCAACCATGAAAAGAAAGGTTCCGGATTAGATATGTAAAGTAAAGCAAACTAACCCTGGCAAGAAGGCCCGAGCCTGCAGGTCCAGCCAGGCGTAGTCATGCATACTTGGAATCCCAGCATCTTGGAAGCCAGAGGTAAGTGTTTATCTGTGAGTTCAAGGCCAGCCTAGTCTACATAGTGAGTTCCAACCTATCCAGGGGCTACATAGTGAGACCCTGCTAAAAAATTAATTAATTAATTAAAATTTAAAAAAGATAAAACTATACATCTTTATAAATAATTTTGTGGGCTCTCTTGGGCAAACCCAAATCTTTCTAGAAGTAGCTAGGGTGGGAGGAGGCTAACACTATCGAAACTTGTGTTGTATAGTACATTAATACAATTAATTAACAAAATGCTTATTTTAAAATATATTTGTTTCCTAAAACCTGAGCAACTCTGATCTAGAAAGCTAAATTAATATCAACCACAGAAGGAATGTGTTTTGTTACATAGGCTGCCTAACAGGATGACACTCTCAGAAAACGGTAAAGAGCATGCCAAGCTCATGCAGCATCGAGCTGCAAACTTAGGCCACTACCCACCAATCCAGAAACTCGACAAACACTAACAAATGGAGCTGAACTGAGTCTGTGGACAGTTTGCTTGGATTATGTCCCCTAGTGTTAAACTGTGAACTGTTACTAAAAGAACAGGCTCTGCGTAGTAAATGATGCTTTCTCTTCTCCAACCCCACATGTTCTCATAGCTCCCCTAGACTATGCCCGGCTAGATCCCAGAACTCCAGGATTTCTCCAGGCTGCTTCCTTCTACCAGTACCCACTACTGCTTCTCCCAGCACCCCTTCGCAATCCACCTCCCACACATACAAAAATTCACATTAATGCCCAATCCACAAACAGCTCTCCCAGTGACGCTCTCATCCTCTCCTACGACCTCGAAATGCAATCCAAACCTAATATTCCAACTCCTAATATTCTCCACAAAGTTCACCACAAAATCAGGGCACATGGCTTCTGATCTTTTAAGCTCTCTCCTAATACAGAGTCTTGCTTCTGCAATTAATGCTGCTTCCCTACTCGTAGGGCACCGGGTAGCGGGGGCTGGGAGTGTGGATGTGTGTGAGCAACATTTCTCTTTCCTTTACATTCCGATCCACTTCATGCCTGGCCCTCTCCCCCATAGCCTCTGCGCTCTTGTGTGGCTCCTTCCTGTCTCTGGCAAGGATGGAAAGTTACAGGAAGGGTCTAAGGGAGCTTGCTCTGTCCTGTGTGGACTGTGGTGGAGTCGCTGCTCAAGTCTCAAGCAAACTATGCTGGTGCACCGTCTGCAGTCAGATGCTGTGTTAGGAAGCCCAGCCCCACCACTAACAGTAACAGGAAGGCAGTGGACAAGCCTGTTTCTAGAACAGAAAAATCAGGATGATAAAAACAGCTGTCTCATGGAGTTGTGAGGATTCAATGAGCACTTTGCACAGCCCTAGCACGGTAACCTCTCTATGCCTGACAGTTTGTCCTGGTCCTCTTCAATGCTAAGGTCCCTGCAGAGTCTCACCCCTGAGTGACTGTGGGAGGGCAGTGGAAGACGTACTTTATAGATAAGCGGGTTGTCACCAAGAATTTGTCAGATCCCCAAAGTCAGTGTTCTCTCATTCGTATACCCCTGCAACCTAAGATCCAAGATATGAATACATACTTCAAATCCTCCTTCCAGGCGCTCACCCGAGGGAGTGAAGTGTGCCATGAGGATCTGAGACTTGGGAAAGAAAACCCAACGTCCCAAATACCTTCCTCAGGAGGAGCAGAAAGAAGCATCCCATAACACTAGGAATAAGTGCAGAAACCGACTCCTCGGCGCGGGAGCGAAAGAGAAAGCGCGGCGACCGCCAGCAGGGCGCAGGGCTCCCCGGCGCCTTCCCCGAGGGATGAGGAGGTCTGAGCGCGGGAACGCCCGGCTCCCCCGACCCAGGGACTCGGGGTCCTCCTCCTGTCAGCCCTCCTCAGTCCCGCGAGCCCAGCCAACCTCCTCTCCCGGCCTTCTCCGCCCCCGGCTCGCGGCTGGCTCACCTGCTGGGACGGCAGCTCCACATGCAGGGCCCGCGCGGGGGCACCGGACGGTAGCGCGGCGGACGGGCCCGGGGGTGGCAGGGGCACCGGGCCCCCGAGAGAGGCACAGGAGCTCATCTGGACCCCTGGGCCGCCGAGCGGCCAGGCGGGCACTCCTCCTGCATCCGCCGCCGCCTCCGGAGCAGCTATCCGCCGAGCCCTTGCAGCCTAGAAACTGACCACCCGAGAGCCCCGGCAGCTCGGCGCCCGCACTGGCCACCGCCGCTGGCTAAGGAAGAGCCATATTACCGCAGTGCAACCCCTCCACCCCGCCGGGAGCTGGCGTGCTCATTGGTTCCGTTCCTGAGAGGGCGGGACCCGGCGGCGGCCAAGGGACGTGCTATTGGGCAGCGAGTCCGTCCGTCGCGGGCCGCAATGGCTAGGGGCGGAGGGACTCTTAGGATGGCCTCAATTGCGTCTGTCAAACCCGGGCGAAACCTGGGGCGTTACTTCTCTTTGCCTCATCCTAATTGGTCCTTTCACTATTGAGAGGTGGGGTCTCTTAGTGGAGCCTCATAGGCCATTGCTCTAGAGCACTGTCAGTTGTCGGTGAAAGAGGGACGGCGTCTTGATTAGGTAGAGCGCGCGCCTGGGCTCCTGTGTCACGTGCAGAAGTCTGGAGAGTCACCTGATTAGTGAGAGTCAGTCTTCTAAGCCACTTCCGCCCTAACCTAGTTGCCATGGTAACAGAGCCTACAGTGGAGGGCGGAGACCGCCTTGGAACCAGCTGAGTCGGGATGGATGGTCTGTCTTGTTCTCATCCACTTACAAAAAAGCCACGCTTCATGGTTGAGAGGGGAACCGCCACCGAGAGATCACTAAGACCAGAGATCCATCGGGCAGTCCACCAGCTCTTCAACGATCGACTCAGACCCGCAAGTCCACGCCCCTTCTAGCTTCTAGTACTAGTAAGCTTAGCTACAAAGTGTGTCAGCCACCCAGGAGACTGTCTCACCTCTGCGGGTGGGATGCTTATGCTCTGCCTAGAAAGACTTTACTGCTGTGACTAATGCTTGCTAAACCGTCATATTTCAGCTGGGACAGGAGTCCTTTCTTCAAAAAGATGTCGCTCATCTCTCTGGGACTGAATTAGGAACCTTGCCTCTACCGCCGTCCAGTTTATTCTATTGTGTTGTCTTTGTTGTGTGTGTGGGGGGGGGGGGGGGGGTTGAGACGTGGCTGACCTGGTACTCACCATTAGCTCAGTCTGCTCCAGCTGCCCAAGTGCTGGGATTACAGGTGTGTGCCACTGCATCAGCCTCCACTTTGTCTTTTAATAGGCGTTTAGCACACACAAACCGCCACTTTGCCTCCCTGAACACAAACACGCACAGGTGAATTCCTCAACCGAAGGACCTTGTCTGATTCATCCCTGGATCCCCAATGCCTGCAGAGAATAAGGGAATGAACATGAAGGTACAGCTCAGATGCCCTCTTTCCTGAGGACTTCTTTGATCATAACAGCAGCTACAGCCGTTGCTTCTATAAGTAGCTCTGAGTCATTTTGCAGGATATTGATTCCCCCCTCCCCCTTAGAATGTGAATTTCTCCACCACCTGGACTGATAGGACAGAAAGAACACAGTGTTCAGAGAGGCAGACACAACAGGAAGCAGGCAGTTTGGGATTCTGACTGCCACCTTCGATTTATGTCGCCGAGCAGGCCAGCTCCCCACTCTCCAGTTTATCCGTCTGTAGAATAGTAGTAGTGTCGCTGTGGGGGCTAGGTAGGCCAAAATATGTGCCCATGAACCTTAGCATATAGTAGATGGATTTAGAATCTTTTACTACTGGAGTGGGAGGGAGTATAGCTCAGTGGTTGAGTAGATGCTTGGTATTCACAAGGCCTCAGGTTCAATCCCTAGCACCATTTTTAAAAATTGATGTGTGTACACATGTTTGCATGTGTACAGGTGTGCATACACTTGTGTGTGTATGAAGAGATCAGAAGTCGGCCTTGAGAATTACTCACCGAGAGCCATCCACCATGTTTTGAGACAGGGTCTCTCTTTAGCCTGGAGCTTAGCAAGTAGGTAGGGCAAGGATGACTGGCCAGGGAGCCCTAGAGATCCTCCTGGCTCTGCCTCCCTCGAACTGGGATTAAAGGTATGCACTGCCATGTCCAACATTTTTATTAAGCTACTGGAGCTGGAGCCGGGTCTTCATGGTTGTTCAGTAAGTACTGCACCAACTGAGCCATCTCCCCAGCCCCTCCCCCTTCTTAAAAGAGAAGGTAAGCACAGGAACTTCCAAGGGGAGATGAAGAGCATCGGAATTGCTTCGATGTCACAGTCTCCTCTTGTGAAATGTTGAGCAGTTCCTCATGGCTGGAGCCTCGGTGTAGGGTCAGGTGTCTGTTGAGAAGTGAGTGGTTGGGAAATTCCAAATCGCATGCAGCTCAACCCATACAGTGCCAAGATGCAGTGGAATTTCACAGAAAACATATTTCTGTTTCTGAGCTGTGCTTGTTTGCCAAGGCTGCCATATCAGATTACCACAGACTTGGTAGCTGAAAGCAGCAGAAATGCATTCTCTCACAGTTTGGGGGGTCATCCCCCCTTGCTTTTCCAGCTTCTGTTGGCTCTCCAGCTCCCTTGGCTGCATAATTACAGTCTTAGTCATCTCCTGACCTTCCCCCTTCCTCCTATGTCTCCTTTCTCTTATCAAGACACTGACATTGAGTTTAGATGCCCTGTCCAGACTTCATCTTGAGATTCTTCATTAAGTGGCAAATGCAGGGCCAGGCAGGGTAGCTTATAGCTTATGCCTGTAACAGCAACACTCAGACCATTGCCGTGAGCGGACTACACAAGGAGTTCCAGGCCAGCTATGTGGGCCACAGTATAAGACCCTATCTCAAAAAGGAAAAGAGAAAAGGAAGAGAAGGGGAGGGGAGAAGAGAAGAAAAATAAATATATATGTAAATACCTTTTTCCAAATATAGTTCTAGTCACTGGTTCAAAAGATCTGAATACCTGGGCCATCATTCAGCCTACAACACAAGTTAAGGAAAAGGAGTCTGTGGGCTGGTGAGCTGACTCAACAGGTAAAGGTGCTTGCTGCCAAGCCTGAGGATCTGAGTTCGATCCCTGGAACCCACCTGGCAGGGGGAGCACACTCAGTCCCATAAGTTGTCCCCTGACTTTCAGGTGCACACCTGTATGTAGCATGTAGGAGCCCACACACATAACCATAGATACATAATACATACATATAAATGTAAAAAAAAAAAAATGGGCCTAGAGAGAAGACCAGAGTCACTTGGTCTTCCTTTAGGGGTTCACTTCCATCAGCTAGCTTTATTACTTTAGTCACTCAGCAAATGCCCAGAGAAGTTCTCTGCTGGGTACCAGGAAATCAGACGCTTCCCGAGCCAACTCCTTGTAGAAGGGTCCAATAAGTGAAGAGTGACAGCCTGATCGCTTAGTACAGCACTGAGCTAGTACTCGTTACTCATGCTAGACTAGTCCTGAATGAATCCCAAGGACAGTAGCATCCAAACTTCACAGTGGAGGGGACATTTAAACAGGTATAAAGAACCAATAAGAGCAGAGGGGCCAGACGGTGGTGGCACATGCCTTTAATCCCAGCACTCGGAGCAGAGCAGCGATCTCTGTGAGTTCAGCCAGCCTGGTGATACAGAGTGAGTTCCAGGAAAGGCACAAAGCTACACAGAGAAACCCTGTCTCGAAAAACAAAAAAACAAACAAAACAAAACAAAAAAAGAGCAGAGGGAGGGATGTCAGTGCGGTCCATCTTCCCACAAGCTTTCACTGGGGTTCAACTCTTCACAGACTGTCTGCTGGACACCAGAAACGCATCCCTCAAATACCTGTCCCATCTCAGACTTTTCAGCCTACGTGACTCAAGCGCTAGTGGGAAACTCAGTCTGCTGCTTGCAAAGTATTCAAGAAAATGCACATCAACCATGTGGATTGTGTCTCGGAAGCAGTAAGCGTTCAAGAAGCTCGTCCTATAATTATCTCCATATATGCTATTTTATTCTAAAGCACTTCGTATTCTTTGGAACTTAGTCTGGAATGTGGCCATTTCAACATTAAAAAAAAAATACTTCAAATTGCTTAGGATCATGATGATATTTATACAGCCCTGTGTGTATTTCCCAGGGAAACATGTAAGCAGTGGTTCTCAGCCTTCCCAATGCTGTGACCCTTGAATACAGTTCCTCATGGTGTGGTGACCCCAACCATAAATTACTTTTGCTGCTACTTCCTACCTGTAATTTTGTTAGTGTTATGAATCATAATGTGGATATCTGATATGCGACCCCTGTGAAAGATGTCGTGACCCGTAGGTTGAGAACCATTAAGTGGCCAAGTATGGCATGCATGCCATGGCAGGAAGGTTAAAGGTCAGGTGGAAATAATGACTGGCTCTTCAGAGCTAGAGGGGAAGATCTGAGCTGACTTGAAAAGTTTGAAAGCGTGATGTCTTAGATACTTTCCTATTGCTGTGATAAAACGTTACGACCAAAGCAACTTAGAAAAGGAAGCATTTGGCTGGGGTTACGGTTCCAGAGTCAGTCCATGACGGCAGAGCAGAGAACAGCCGAGAGCTCACATCTTGATTCACAACCACAGTCAGAGAGAGAAAAACCTCAAAGCCTGCCCTGCCCTTAGTGACACACCTCCTCTGACAAAGTCACACTTCCTGTTCCTTCCTATACAGTCCCACCAATGGGGGACCAAGTGTTCACATGTGTGAGCCATGGGGAGCCGTTCTCACTCAAACCAAACTTAGTTAAATTAAATGTATCCCTTCTTCTCAACAGAGCCTCTTCTATTCATTCACTGGTTCAACCAGGTGGCCATTAGACCTTCACCAGGCACACAGCCTGAGACCCCCCCTCCACTTAGGAAAATGGCAGCCCTGGCTGGGGAGAGTCCTCGCTCATCTCAGTCCTCAGTGCTGAGTGCAATCATTGAAATGGCATGTGAAGTACAATGAGAGGGCATGAATATTCCTAAAACGGGGTGTGGTGCAGGAAGCGGGGTGCAGACAGGGTGCTCTCGGCAGACAGAGCAATGGTGAGCAAAGGCACACAGCAGGGACCTGGCATCTGCATTGTCTGGCAGAAGCAAAGGTTTCGAGGAGAGCATCGGGCAAGGAGGTGAGGAGAAGATGGAGGGCAAGGAGGTGAGGAGAAGATGGGGGCCAAGGAGGTGAGGAGAAGATGGAGGGCAAGCAGGTGAGGAGAAGGTGGCGGGCCAGTGAGAGGAGCATGACTGACTGGCTGAAGAAGGTACTTTGCTGGTGTTTTGTGGGTGATAGGAAGTCACTTTTAGGTGATGGCGAGATAGCCCTAGAGAGGCAGCTTGGGGGGGGGTGCAGGATGAGACAAGACGGGTTTGTCCAAGACCAAGTTAGAATTGTGAGACCGAAAGGCTCCTAAGGAGCCTGCACACATCCAGCTGGCCTGGAAGGCAGGACCCTGATGGCACTTCTCCTTTCCCTTCCAATCACATCTCTGAAAAGCCTTTCTGGAACTTTCTGATGGCCACCTCTTCTGCCCCCCTCATGGCTGCCTGACATGTCTTTATGGGTTTATCCATGTGCCTGTTATACTGGGTAGGGTAAGTCAGTCACCTTCACTCTGTGTAAACCTCTGCTTTTGATTTCTCTCTGAACCCCCAGCATCCAGACATGAGGAAGGCCTCACATGCATCACTGAGCAAATGACGGAATGAAGTCACTGAACGAATGGATGGATGCTTGAGTGTTGGGATCACATAAGGGCCTTGTGTGTTAGCTTCTCATGGGGTCAAAATACCTGAAGACAATTTAGTACAAAGGAGTTTTTGCCCCATGTTTCAGCCCTGTTGCTTTGGGCCTGGAGCAGCCACAGTGCATCATGCATGGCAGGTGTGTGTGGCAGATGAAGCCTGTTCTCTTCATGACAGCCAAGACACAAAGTGAAGGTAACGAGAATGGACAGGTTACCAAATCTGCTTCAAGGGTGCATCCTCAGCAGCCCACCTCCCCTCACTAGGCCCTACCTCCTAACCACCTCCCCAAAGCCCTAAGGAGGAGCCCTCAATACATGGGCTTCTGTGGTGGTGGTGGTGGGGTCCAGATCCAAACTATAACACCTCCATATCTCCCCCAAATGGAACAGAGCCAGAAAGAGGAAAGAGTGGAGCAGAGGAGAGACAGAGACTCCAGCCGGCTCCATTCCTACAGCCTCATGGCCACGCCTGTAAATGTGCTGATGTATGCACAAGAGCTTGGGGACGTGTGACAAGCCAGGGAAGCAACAAAGACAACACGGCAAGTGTGTAGAACCCAGTGCAGATCTAGTAAGAGGTGTCCAGAGGAAACAGTCCAGAGGAAACAGTCCCGAGGAAAACAGTCCAGAGGAAACAGTCCAGAGGAAACAGTCCCAGGGAAACAGTCCGGGGAAACAGTCCAGAGGAAACAGTCCAGAGGAAACAGTCCCGGGAAAACAGTCCAGAGGAAACAGTCCCGAGGAAACAGTCCCGGGGAAACAGTCCAGAGGAAACAGTCCCAGGGAAACAGTCCAGAGGAAACAGTCCAGAGGAAAACAGTCCCAGGGAAACAGTCCAGAGGAAACAGTCCGGGGGAAACAGTCCAGAGGAAACAGTCCCGGGGAAACAGTTCCAAGGAAATAGTCCCAAGGAAACAGTCCAGAGGAAACAGTTCAGAGGAAACAGTCCCGGGAAACAGTCCGGAGGAAACAGTCCCGGGGAAACAGTTCCAGGGAAACAGTCCAAGGAAACAGTTCAGAGGAAACAGTCCCGGGGAAACAGTCCAGAGGAAACAGTCCCGGGGAAACAGTTCAGAGGAAACAGTCCAGGGAAACAGTCCAGAGGAAACAGTCCGGGGAAACAGTTCAGAGGAAGCAGTCCTGGGGAAACAGTCCTGGGGAAACAGTCCAGAGGAAACAGTCCCGAGGAAACAGTCCAGAGGAAACAGTCCAGAGGAAACAGTCCAGAAGAAACAGTCCAGAGGAAACAGTCCGGGAAACAGTCCAGAGGAAACAGTCCAGAGGAAAACAGTCCAGAGGAAAACAGTCCCAGGAAACAGTCCCAAGGAAACAGTCCCGGGGAAACAGTCCCAGGGAAACAGTCCAGAGGAAACAGTCCAGAGGAAAACAGTCCAGAGGAAAACAGTCCCAGGAAACAGTCCCAAGGAAACAGTCCCGAGAAACAGTCCCAGGGAAACAGTCCAGAGGAAAACAGTCCAGAGGAAACAGTCCCGGGAAACAGTCCAGAGGAAACAGTCCAGAAGAAACAGTCCCGGAGAAACAGTCCCAGGGAAACAGTCCCGGGAAACAGTCCAGGGGAAACAGTCCCAAGGAAACAGTCCAGAGGAAACAGTCCAGAGAAAACAGTCCCGGGAAACAGTCCCGAGGAAAAGTCCAAGGAAACAGTCCAGAGGAAACAGTCCAAGGAAACAGTCCAGAGGAAACAGTCCAGAGGAAACAGTCCCAGGAAACAGTCCAGAGGAAACAGTCCCAGGAAACAGTCCAGAGGAAAACAGTCCAGAGGAAACAGTCCCAGGAAACAGTCCAGAGGAAACAGTCCGGGGAAACAGTCCAGAGGAAACAGTCCGGGGAAACAGTCCGGGAAACAGTCCAGAGGAAACAGTCCCAGGAAACAGTCCCGGGAAACAGTCCAGAGGAAACAGTCCCGAGGAAACAGTCCAGAGGAAAACAGTTCCGGGAAACAGTCCCGAGGAAGGGGCTTTCATGGTGAGGCCTGAAGGGCACAGAGGAGTCAGGTATGCAAAGGCTAGTGAGAGCAGAGGGAAGGTCATAGGTTGAGGGAACAGGAGCACTGGCTTGAAGAAGGGGCATGGACCAGAGAACTGAAGAGAAGGCCGGGTGCAGTGGGTGGGGAGCACCCAGTGCTGAGAAGTGGGAGGAGGTGAGTCAGTTGTATTTTTTTTTTAAGCTGAGGATCGAACCCAGGGCCTCGCGCTTGCTAGGCAAGTGCTCTACCACTGAGCTAAATCCCAACTCCCCCCCCCTTTTATTTTCAAAGATTTATTTATTTATTATGGATACAGTATTCTGTCTGCATGTGTCCCTGCAAGCCAGAAGAGGGCACCAGATCTCATTACAAGTGGTTGTGAGCCACCATGTGGTTGCTGGGAATTAAACTCAGGACCTCTGGAAGAGCAGTTTTTGCTCTTAACCACTGAGCCATCTCTCCAGCCCCTCAGTTTTTTAAAGAAAGAACATATGCCAAAAATCAAAGTGCAAAACCCAACGTGAAGCTGACCTTGCATCTGATCTCGTTTACATTGCTCCCACTTGTCATTCACAAGGCAGAGACAACACCTTCTTTTCAGGGCCTAGCATTGCGGACGGACGCTGCGATCTGGACCCTGGACAGCACTGAATGAAGCTGGAGATCTCACAGGGGCAATCCTCTGAGTGTTGTAGGCTGCTACCACGGGGTTTGCATGTTTTGAAGGGACAACCATCGAAGGGTCTAAACAGTGGCATGATCTGATTCTTGTTTTAGAAATGTCCCTCTGGGGCTGGAGAGATGGCTCAGAGGTTTAAGAGCACTGGCTGCTCTTCCAGAGGTCCAGAGTTCAATTCCCAGCAACCACATGGTGGCTCCCAATCATCTACAAAGAGATCCAGTGCCTTTTTCTGGCATGCAGGCATACATGCAGGCAAAATATTGTATACATAATAAATAAAAACAAACAAACTAAAAAATCTTTAAAAAAAAATGTCATTCTGAGCATCAGTGAGATAGTGTCTTAGTTAGGGTTTCTATTACTCTGAAGAGACAACATGACCATAGCAACTCTTTTTTTGTTTTTTTTTTTTTGTTTGTTTTGTTTTTGGTTTTTTGAGACAGGGTTTCTCTGTGTAGTTTTGGTGCCTGTTGCTGGCCTCAAACTCACAGAGATCCGCCTGGCTCTACCTCCCGAGTGCTGGGATTAAAGGCCTGTGCCATGCCAGAGAGCGGGAGGCAGAGCCAGGTGGATCTTTGTGAGTTCGAGGCCAGCCTGGTCTACAGAGCGAGATCCAGTAAAGGTGCAAAGCTACACAGAGAAACCCTGTCTCGGAAAACCAAAAAAAAAAAAAAGAAAAAAAAATTTAATATTAATCAGCTTGTTAATTTACTGATGTATTACAGACAGTCAGCCACTTTATTCAAGGTTGGGGCTATGGGAATTTTGTAGCAAGGAGACAGGAATTTCTCTCTGTCAACCCACTATGTAGTAGAGGGTGACCTTGAACTCTTGATCCTCTTGCTTCTACTGCCCAGTGTTGGAATTACATTTTCTGGATAGGGCCTATGGGCTAAGCCATGGGGTGACCTTTCAGTCCATCCGTCAGATGTCAGTGTTCTCTGTTAGGCAGGGGTAGAGATCTATGCACTTTACAGGTGCAGACGCTGAGGCACTCAGAAGTCACGTGACAGGGTGGTGCTGATGGCATCTGCCATGTCTTAGGTGGAGTGGTCCAATCTCAGTAGTCTATGATTTTAGGGATGAAGAAGGAAATAATTCAGTTTTCAGAACCGTGGGGAAATGGGGGGGGGTAGAAATGTGGGTGTTTTGTCCCTAACGTTCATGGTTCGAGTGCCTAAGAACCAAGAGCATCAATCTGAGTCCAGAGGAAACAGGCAGTGAGTGCTGATTGGCTGTGTGGTGGAGGCAGGTCCTTTGGCCCCTCCACACCAACTCTCCCGGCAGTGTACTCCAAATGGTGGCCAAGTTTCTGTCTAGACCCCTGGGTCCATTTATCTGTAGCTTCTAGCTTGGAACCGGAGCTAGGTGAGCGTCAACACGTGAGGTGTCCAGACAGCCTTGTCACATTTGCCATGGAACTGATCTCGGTGCCCCCTTGTGGCTATGTCTGGGATCCACAGGAAGCATCCAGGAAATGACACTCCTCAGTAGGCTGAGACTGCAATCCTAATCCTCACTGGACAGCAGAGGGTCCTCCGATAGGGGAATTCCTTCTGCCAAGGCAAACCTTCCCAGCGTCCACCCAGGGCCTCTCAGCTAGAGCTGAAGATCAGGCCGGCTCAGCTCTGGACACACTGCTGCTAGATGGTCCCAGGGAAGGGGACCCTTTACCACACTGAGGCAGCTGAGTTTCCTAGTACATAGTATGCACTCACTAATGAGAAATTCAATCCTTAGGAGTGCCCCTTCCATCATGGGGTGTGGGGCGTTTACCCACCAACCCCACAGCTCCCCAGAGTTTTCTTGAGTGCGAGCAGCAGGAAATATTAGATAGAAGGATTTATAGCAGAGAATCTTGCAGAGATAAACAGATAAAAAATAAAGGATAGCTCGAGAGGGCCTGGAACCTATTCCAACGGGCCCTGTCTCTGCCCAGGGTTTTTATAGAGACACCAAGGGGTGGAGCAAAAGACCTCCTCCCCCAGCACAGCCGAGTGCAGACCATCTCAGACACCTGCACTCAGGCCCGTGGTCCTAACCATCCTCTATGTGGACCTGCTGGGTAAAGCCACGAGGAACCCGAAAATGGGCTCCTACAATGGGTAGCCTAGGTTAAGGTCAGGGCTTAGTCTGGAGCCAGAGGCTTTCACATCTATCGTCCAGTTGGCTGCACACTGGGGCCGGAACTAGAAATTTGGTGTGGGCCTGCGGCTCTCACCAGAAAATAGGCCTTGTCTCCACCAGAAGGAAATGGCTGTTTTCTGGCCTAAGCTTTGATTTGTAACATGAAAGGACTACCTCGTGTAACAGAAGTCAGCAGAGGCCTCCTCCTCCTCCTCTATCCTTTCTGCCCACTGAACACTAAAGAAATGACCCCCCCCTCAAAAACACCAAGCTTCACAGCCCCAGCTGCCCACAAGCGCTGGCTCCAGAACAGCAGCAGTGCAGTGGGGGTCTCTCCATCTTTGCGTCCACTGCTCTGCGCCCCCCCCCCCCACACACACACACAAACCTTCAGCCTTCAGCTCTGCTGGGGCCCAGCTTAGTCACTACATTTTCAGTGAAGCTCCAGGTTGGGCTACAGGGTCCCTGTCACAGCTGAGTGTACTCTGTGGTCTCTGTGGCCCACTCAGGGCTCAGGAGAGAAGATGCCCTGCGGTGGGGGATGGGACGCTGGCAGTTAGGAGGTGGACATGAGGTCTGGGGTCTAACAGAGGGGGTTTCTGGCTGCCGAGCAGTCACCAACTGAATGAACAAGAACAGTGGAGTTGCATATTCTGAGACCTGTAACCACGGAGGTGACATCAGGCCTGGTCTCCACCTTTTTAGTTTAGCTGAGAGTAAGCACAGGGGACTGTTTGAATAATTCACTAGGACCCTTCCAGCTCAGCTGTTCTAGAACCCGCCCACACACGGCGGGAACTTGCAATGAGGCTACCTGGCCCTTGCCTCTCGGCATTCACCTGCTTCTCACATCTAATGAAAGCAAGACCAATAAGACATCATCCCCAAGGTCAGATACACAGAGCTGGGCTCGCACTCTTCTCTGCAGACTGGCTCTTCTCATTGCTCTGCTGGAGCCACCCTGTGGAAAGGTATCCAGGGCAAGGAGCTGAGACTGGCCTCTGGTCAAGTCAGTGTGTGTGTGTGTGTGTGTGTGTTGTGTGTTGTGTGTGTGTGTGAGAGAGAGAGAGAGAGAGAGAGAGAGAGAGAGAGAGAGAGAGAGAGAGATCCTGCTATCACCCACATGAACAGGGAACGAGGATCTCTCTCGGGCTGAGAGGCGTTTATCCCTGGACTGTGGCCTTGGCAGAGACAGTAAGCAGAGGGCTCAGTAAAGCATCAGTGCCTACTTTAGGATGGTGAGAGCAATGCTTGAAGACACTCCTTTTTTCTTTAAAAAAAATTATATATATATTATATATATATGGGTATCTTGCCTACACGTGCCTGTTAGACAGCTTGTATGCCTTGTGTCTACAGCGGTTACAGACAGGAACTAATATCTAATTCCATGTGGATATTAGAAACTGAACCAAGGTCCTAAGCAGCCAGTGCTCCTAACCACTGAACCATCTCTCCAGCCCTGTAGGCACCACTTTTGCAGCCAGTTGTTACCCAGCCAGTAAGGCCCAAGGCTAGTGGAATACGAAAGGAGTGCTGTGAGAACTGCAGTCTGCCCTGTGCAAGAGACTAGACAGCGGCTGAGGAGAGCAGTAAGCAACGACTCGCAGGCATTTCTTGTTTCCATTTATTAGTCTAGGAATATACAAAAGTGTGACATGGCACAACAGTCTCATGGAGAGAAAACAGAACACACGGGAGGGGGTGACTTTCTTCCCTGCCCAATGCCTCAGGAAGGCACACATGTGAGGCTCGGGTAAGGGGGCCTCCTGTCCTGGACCCAGTGTGCTACACAAAAAGCCAGGCCCCTTTGTGAACAGAAGAGAGACCCTTCCTCACACCAGACTTGGGGTATGGCTTAGGAGAGCTCAGGTGGCCGGGAGAAGATGCTCCAAACCAAGGCTGAGCTGTGCTGAGTCCATGAGTAAAACCAGGCAGCAGCAGCAGCAGCAGCTCGATAACCCAAGACGGTACCTGTGGGACATCCTCGTCCCTAGCACAGTATACAGGAGGCCAGTGTAGGCTCAGATTGGAAAAAAAGGATGGGGTGGCATTCAGATGCTGTCTACCACCTTCCCCAGTTGGGGCCAACTCTGCCCTCTGGATCCTCCCCTTGGCAAGAAGGACCAGACCTGCAGTCACATGTGAGGTGGTGGGAATGGAGATGTTTGTGAAACATGGCCTCTGCCTCTTGAGAATCCCTGGAGCAAAGAGGATTGTCTAAGAGCCATAGGGCTGTCCTTTCCTGATGAACCAGGGCCAAGTGTCTGTTGTCTGGAGAACCCTAGAGGGGTGGATAAGAAACCATCAAGGCCCAGAAATGTCAGCCACCACCTTGAACAGGACACACTAGAAGTGGGAGCTTAAAATACTGACTCTTCCCTTCTTAAAAAAGATCTAACATTGCAATGGTTTAACAAAGTATAATTTCTTTTAAATAACCCACAGACACCCATGACGCTTCCAAATTTACAGAACAGAATGCGCTTGAGAACTTGGCAGGAAAGGATTTGCAGTCCGTCGTTCCTTCCAGGAGCCGCCCGTGCCTGGGTCAGTTCACCTCCAGCACCTCTGTCTCTGGAAGGCCGAATTTGGTCTTGTGGTTGTCAAAGAGCTTGACCAGGGCCTCCATGTACATGGCGTGGTACAGGTCAATGTCCTTCTGGGTCGGGTGCTCCACCTTGGGGATGGTGATGGGCTCACCCACTGCAGAGAGGGGCAGAGGCAGAGGTCAGTCAGTGTCACTGAGTATTCCATTCCCGGGGGCCAGTGTGACAATGACCGTGGGCTGTCCTATTGTCCGGAGGAGAATACTACAGCGTGGCCGCATGAAGACCCCACCCAAGACTGTGGCCCCTGAGTGGGGGAGACCCAGCTCCACATTCCACTGCGAACTCCAGTGTGATGTCTAGGACCAAGCACAGGGCTTTGCTTTTGCTCTAGGAGCCTCGGTTTCTCATCTGCCACCTGGCATGTCTCCTAGATCTAAGGATTCTGGGAAGAACAGAACACGCTTGCACAGCTGGTAAGGGCCTGTAGAAGGGAGAAAACCCTCCCACATCTGTGCTTTGCTTTATTTTCTCATCCTGCTTCATGTTCAAGGCCAGCCCACGTCCAAGTCCTCAGCGCTGTTCTGAGCTTTCTCCCAGATGTA
Source organism: Peromyscus leucopus (assembly GCF_004664715.2). Lineage (NCBI taxonomy): Eukaryota > Metazoa > Chordata > Mammalia > Rodentia > Cricetidae > Peromyscus > Peromyscus leucopus. Next base: position 105,939,740 of record NC_051063.1, on the reverse strand, counting down.
TACACACCCATCTCCACTGGCACTTTTTCAGTCCAGGCCACTGAAAGCCTCCAGAGTGGCCTCCTGGATTTTGCCCATTTTAACCCTTTATTTTCCCCTCTACCTAGCAGCTCCAGGGATCACTTAAATTTGTAGATAAATGTAGCTCTCATCCCTCATCAAAAACAAAAACAAAACAAAACAAAAAAAAACCTTCTCTTTGAAGCAGACAGAGATGATTACAGAAAGCCACAACTGGTCAAAATCTGATCCTGGGGTGCTCAGCCCTAACTGATACATCTACAACACAACCCCCACACCTAAGGCTCGGGGACATCTCAGAAGAGACAGAAAGACTGTAAGAGCCAGAGGACCAGGAAGTCTGCTGAGAGACTCTGTTTCCTGAAAAATCAGGGAAGCCACAACCATGATACTTCAACAATATGGCTGCCTGAACAAGACCCGAACAATGACAAAACCAACAGACACGTTAACACGGAAGGGGAAGTCTTGGGGGTGGCACTCCTGGACAAATAAACACAGGCAACTAAGACTGCTAAGAGGAAGAATGAAGTCTTCCCCAGGGATAAGTGCCCTTACGGGTAATCCACACCAAGAGACCAGCCCTGCAATCGTTACACACGAGCAACAGTGGAGTGAATAAACAAACAGTGCCTGGAGCTCCCTCCCAGCTGGGCGGCACAGCTTTCCACCCTGCACTTGAAGAGGCTCGGCTCAAGCCCAGTTCCTCCAGCCACCCTCTAAGAAGTGCTGTGCTGCCCTGCATGGAGCCCAGGCAAATGCCTGCCCAAGATACGCAGGCTTGGACATTTCAGTCTCTGGCTTGTGACCTCAAACACACACTCACATACACGTATACAGGCTTACACCCAACAGGTGATTTTCTGAATGTTCTAACTTGTCCCAAATATAAACATACAACACTACAAGTTTTTTTTCTTAGTTCCCACAGGTCTATACGCTAATTATATTTTCTTTCTGTTGAAAAAAACCAACAACCTTGTTTCTATAATTTTTGTTGGGCAGTTTTTTGTTTGTTTGTTTGTTTGGTTGGTTGTTTTTTTTTTTTGTTTGTTTGGTTTTTTTTTGGTTTTTCAAGACAGGGTTTCTCTGTGTAGCTTTGCGCCTTTCCTGGAACTCGCTTTGGAGACCAGGCATGCCTTGAACTCACAGAGATCCGCCTGGCTCTGCCTCCCGAGTGCTGGGATTAAAGGCATGCGCCACCACCGCCCAGCCTTGTTGGGCAGTTTTTATTTTATTTTGAGACAGGGTCTCACTGTGTAGTAGCCCTAGCTAGCCTCAAACTTGCAGCAATCCTCCTGTCTCTGCCTTCCGCGCTGGGATTACAGGTATGCAGGACCGTACCTGGCTCTTTCTTCCTCCCCCTTTTCCGCTGAGAATTCCCACCAGCCAGCAGTAAAGCTGTCTCCTGAGAGGGCCCACCATGAGGAGCAGAGACGCAGCAGCATCCCCACAGCACCCTCGTTACAGCCGCATGGTCCCTGCTGCAACCTTCTCCTAACAGGTTTGTATGTATCACTGCCACGGTACCCTGGCTCCTAGCAAGGGTTCAAACTCCACCTCCCTCACCACTCCCACCAGTATCCAACTCATCAAGGTCCTTAGGACAGGTTCTCATCTGAGCCAGGTGTCTCGCCCAGGACCCTGCCATGCCAGGACGGCCTTCAGCATGCAGGCTAGGGACTCACCAACAGTGGTGATAGGCTTGGAGTAGGGCACCAGCCCCCAGGTATCAGAGGAGAAGAGGCCTCGGCCATGGAAGATGCATGGGGCAAAACCAATATACTTCTGGAACTTCTTCTGGACCCATCGGCCCCAGGAGCCCTCCTCAAAGATCACCTGCTTGTATACCTCATTCTCTCCAAAGGAATAGGTGGGAACCAGATCGGCTCTGCAAGAGAAAGGCCTAGATCAGCCAGACCCCCAATCACTGGGCTCCGTTCCTTCTATCACCCTAGAGGACCTCGTCTAGCAGGGCCCGGCTCTGCTGTTTGCCTGTCCTGCCCAACTCAACTCCCTCAGCCTGATTCACCTCATGTCACAGCCTCAGCACACTACCTGCCCGTCCCTCCTGCCATTGGTCTGGCCTGACTGGACAGCAGACTGTAGAACAGCCTCTCCTGAAACCTGAGGGAGATCCTGGGACACACAGAGAGAGCTCTGTCCACAGCTAGGTTCCAAGATCATGGGGCCTCAATGGCTTGGACTGTTGTGTCCCAGCAATTTCACCTGCCTCACAGAAGTCCATCATTCTAGGACCCTACTCCAAGGTCTCCCAGGGCTGAGCTGTGGGAGGAAAGCAATAACATGGGGTTCAAGGAGCTTGCTCTGCCCCCCAGACCATGTATCCTCAGTCTTCTCCAGTGGAAAATGGGTCTCCCCACCTTCTAGGACGTCTAAAGGAGCCCAGAGGTGGACTTGCTTCTCAAACAGACATGTCCCTTGGTTTTCTACAAAGGTCAGGTTTCCAAGCTGCCAGCTTCTCTTGTCTGAAGGTCACCCCTCCAATAGGCAAGCTTTCCTTGGGGCTTCAAGTGATACCATCTCCTTCCTGGTTTCTTGCTCCATTTGGCCCTGAGTGTGTGTGTGTGTGTGTGTGTGTACAAACCAAATATTTGTTCTACCATGAGTCTCACATCTCTGACCCTTTAAGTGATAAGTCTTCTCATATGTTCTACATATAAGCCTGGCCTCTCAGTTACTTGCAAGTGCCCAGGGACAACAGGTCACACACATCTTTGCACCAGCTACACTTGGACAAGCCAAGCCATGCAGTGTGGGCTCCAACTTCTTTCATTGCCTTCCTAGGTTCTGGGCACCCCCCCCCCCAGAGCCCCATTGTTCCGGGTAGAGGAAAGTACCAGAGACGTGTGTGTAGGCACTTACCCATGGCGCAGGGCCAGTTTTACAAAGCCTTTGCGGTTCCGCAGGGTGACTGCGTTCTTGCCAGGCATGGAACTCAGGGACTCAGCCGCACCTCCCACCACGATGATGATGGCATTGCCACTCCCATTCTTTGAAAGCAAGTAGTCTATGGTGTCTCGGTTGACAGGGCAGATGCCTGGGTGAGGGGACACACAATCATGATTGCTCTTGGATGCATTCCCTATCCTTATATATATAAAATCAAGGATAAAATAAAAATCTCTATAGGTGGATACCAGGCCTGTTACCCTCTTAGAAGATATATGATCCTTCCTACCTAAGCAATTCATTTTTCCTGATTCTCAGTTTACTTATCTATAAAATGGGGGGAATGATATGAAAGTCAAGCTGGTGGGGACCGTGGGTCGGTGGACCCAGACAACAGGCAACACAATGGCTGGTATGTCTAGAAAAAGTGAGAGAAAACTCCCTTGAGGTGTCATCCATGATGAATCCTGAAGCCTAGGACAGCTCACCTGACCTTGCATATCTGCTGCAGTCTTTCCCTACCTGCATGGGACCAGTAGCAGCTGGTGGGAATGGAAACTTCAGCCCCCTGAATTGCTATGCTCAATAAGGAGGCTCAGGCCTTGACAGTGGAGCCCAGGAGTAGCTGAGTGGATTCTCACCTCCAGACATCAAGTACTCCCGAAGCACGGGCATCCGGAAGTTACCAGCCAATGTGGCCAAATAGGGCCTTATGCCAGGGAACTTCTTGCTAACTTCGGTGGCCTCTGTGCTGAAGTTACAGAAGGCACCCAGGCCCATGATGCCATGGGGATGATATCCAAAGATATAGTTCCTGGTGGTCAGCAGGTTGTGTGTCTTCACCAGCTGTAAGGAAACATGTGTTAGAACTGGCTGGAGAGGAATACACCCAACAACTGGGAAGGGGACCCGATGTTTCATGCCCTGTTATGTTAGGAGCCCAAAAGACTGCAGTGACTTTCCAAACCTGTCCTCAGGCTCATTATTGAAAGCGCGCACAGTGCTAGTGGCTGGCAGTTACTGGACTACGTATGAGTCCCTGGTCAGGGGCTCTTTTCCTTATTTCTCAGACAAACACAGCCCAAACCTACTACATGCTTAACCAGCCTCCTGTCTTCCTGTTCCTAGGCTCTTTCCACACAGTGACTTCCCTAAAACTCACATCCAAGCTGGAACACTCAGACCTAAAGAGGGTGTTCAGCCTTCACTAGGTACCGTTTGGATTCTGAGTTTGGCAAGCAGAGCCATGGCTCCAGGTCTTCCACTAAGACTTTTAGTGGAGGTATGATCTGTCTGGTCCCTGAATACTACAGGCTCTCCAACTGATCAGAGGACAGGCCCATGCAGCCCACCTCCCACCTCTTCATAGTCTAGTATGGACAAAAGGACGGTAGAGCTGGACCAATACAAAGTTCTTGCCAAGTAGGTAGGCCCAGCTCAGGTTCTGAGACAGGCAGGCAGGGCAGGGCAGGACAAACATCAGCACTCATGCCAGACGGCCCTCTGGGAGGAGGGGAGGTGGCTGGTTGTGTGGCTGTGGCAGCCGATGATCTGAACTACCTGTACTATCAACAAAGCTGTCCTGGAATGCTCCAGTTGATAGCTGGCTTCCCAAGGGCCCACCACCTGCTCTGAGGCTGAGTGCCCGTCAAACCCCAAACAATGAAGGACCCCAAGCCTGAGATACTGAGACAGCATTGCCAGGAGCATCCTGGCGATGGAGTGCTGAGAGGGAGGAAGAGAGGGTTTCTGTTCCTAAAACATCACTCTCTTAGATTAGAAACATAAATACTCAGAATTCTTTGTTTGTTTGTTTTTGTGTTTGAGACAGAGTTTCTCTGTGTAACAGCCTTGGTTGTCCTGGAACTCTATAGACCAGGCTGGCCTCGAACTCACACAGATCCACATGCTGGGATTAAAGTGCTCCCAAATGCTGGGATTAAATGTGTCCCACCACTGCCTGGCCAGAATTCTTAAATATAGGAAATTAAAAAAAAAAATTGTCTGCATTCATTTTTTTCATTCCATTGAGATAAACCACTTGGTCCTTTTCCTACTTAAATAGAAATAGGTCTTTCTTTAAAAAATAAAATAAATAAAATAAAATAAATCACCGGGCGGTGGTGGTGCACGCCTTTAATCCCAGCACTTGGGAGGCAGAGCCAGGCAGATCTCTGTGAGTTCAAGGCCAGCCTGGACTACAGAGTGAGTTCCAGGAAAGGCACAAAGCTACACAGAGAAACCCTGTCTTGAGAGAAAAAAGAAATCCAGCTTAGTCTACATAGTGAGTCCCAGGCAAGCCAGGGCTACACGATGAGATCCTGTCAATAATAACAACAATATCAAAAAATCCCACACAATTGAGGCTGCAGCATTGGTACTGTCTTCTAGGAAACATCCTATCCAGCTTATCAAGGCCCTCAGGACGGTCTCCTCAAAGCTGCACTTGGCCATCCCACAGCCATGCCACTACGACGGCACTCACTCAAATCTTGACTGACAGACACTTTATTTTTTATTTATTTGTAGTTTTTTTCAAGACAGGGTTTCTCTGTGTAGTTTTGGTGCCTGTCCCGGATCTTGCTCTGCAGACCAGGCTAGTCTCGAACTCACAGATACCTGCCTGGCTCTGCCTCCCAAGTGTTGGGATCAAAGGTGTGTGCCACCACCGCCTGGCTGACAGACATTTTAAATGTATCCAAACTTTCCCTCCTAGAATAATGCTGTAGTAAAAAGCTTCTTCTACCCATATTTCCAACTGTTTTTGTGGGGTGAACTTGCAGAAATACAGTTCCTGAGTTGAAGAGTCTGAGCGCATTGGTCTGAGGCTGCCCAGCCTCAGAGAGGGGCATTCAGACCACCCCCACCCAAGAGCTTGGCACTGCCTGTTCCTGCACGGCTGCTGGTTAGCAGAGGCCCTGGCTCCTGGGCGACTGTTAAAAGACCAAATTTTCCTTCACTCCAGCTGTGGGAACCTCCCAGCCGAGCGAAGGTCCTCCTGCTCAATTTGTGTAAGAGGAATGCTGCTAAGGGCACGCGCTAAGACGGAGGTGGGGAGGGCTGGCCCGGGGCATCTGGCGCCATCCTCAGCTCTGTGGCTCTGGTATGTGTCCCTTGGTGTCATCCTTGTTGGATGAACACTTGTACTCTTTCCTCACTTGCCTTTGGCAAGCAGGTCAATGTTGTCTGGAAAACAAGCCTCAGCTGTCCACCAAATAACCAGGGAATGGCAGTGGGCTCAGCCAGGGCTGGGGAGTGAGGGAACCCCCAAGGAGCAGGGCACATCAACTGTGCGAGGCTGCGGCTGGGCTCTGCCAGACACAGGAAGTAGGCCTGCCCACTCAGCCAACTCTTGAACTGGGAGCCGGAGCACAGAATGGACTGGAGAGCCCTGACGATCTAGGTCGTTTCTTGATGACAAGCTAAACAAGTCTAGAGAAAGGAGTCACTCCCCCGACCCCTGCCCCAGGAAAGCCATAGTGAACCAATTCCACATATGCACAAGGCCATTCCCGTTTCACTTTTCCCTGGACACTGTGATAGTGACATCACCTCTTGGAAACCTAACTGGCTCTTTAAATAATTCCCTCCCTCCCCAAGGCTCTTATCTGATAGGACGCATGGTTCATAGCGTCCTTGGGACACTGTACCGTTGACGGTCCCCATGCAGCACCAAGGAGAATAGACATTTGATAGGGCTTTGCTCTGTCTTATGTCACTACCCCTCCCACCTGGACAGAATGTCCACTCAGCAGCGAGGGCGAAGGGCACCGCGACTGACTGCCCTGTTGACATGCCTGCTGGGTGGCAAAGTCCCAGTCCAATGGCGTTCAAGCCAGGCCAGCTGGTGAGCATAAGCCTGGGCAGATTCCTGGCAGGTCACTCCCCACATCCTGTTCCGAGGACAGGCTTATTCTAGCCCTAGCCCCATGCAGAGAAAGACACCCAGTCCCAGAGAATAGCAGCAGCTTGCCTAGGCTCACAGCAGGGCATGGCAGCAGAGTATCTTGTAAACTTGGGACAGTCTCTTCTCTCTGAGCCTCAGTCTATACTCTGTGAAATGAGGCAGTTGGACAGATTGCTCATCTGAACTCCAGACAGCCTTTCCTAGTCTCCAAAGATCTTGCCTACCCTTCATTAGAGGAACCCAGGACACGGGCCACTTCTGTTACCCGCGGTTGCAGTCCCAGCAGCGGCTGAAGGGGCCAGGCCCACCACTGCTGACAGATGCCCTCTGGGCCAGCTAGATGACTGGGGAAGGAGAGCAATGGAGAGGGTGGGTACACGGGTCTAGCGGGAGAGCTGTTACGTAACCCATGGCTGGAGCTCAGGAAAAAGGGTGGGACAGGCAGGTCACACACACACACACAGCTCTCGGGTACAGGTTGTCAGACTGACGTAAAGCGGCAAAGGGCAAGGAGTAGAGCCTGTCACTCAGGGTGGCCCAGGAACCTCATAGGGCAGCTCACAGAACAGAGGCAGTGAAAATACAGGCTCAGATGTATTCATTTATTTATTTGAGGCAGCGTCTTACTATGTAGCTCTGGCTAGCCTGGAACTTGCTAGGTAAACCAGGTTGGCCTTAAACTTACAGAAATCCAACTGCCCTTGCCTAAGATTAAAAGTATGTGCCACCCCACCCCACTAGATTTACTTATTTTTATTTTACATGTATGGGTGATTTATCATGTACGTGCAGTGCTCTCAGAGGCCAGAAGGCACTGGATCCTCTGGAACTGGAGTTACAGTTATTAGCTGCTATATGGGCACTGGGATTTGAACCTGGGTTCTCTAGAAGAGCAGCCAGCCATCTTAACCACTGAACCATCTCTCCAGTCCATCATTTGGGTCTTTTGAAAGGGTAAAGATCAGTTGGAGTAGGACCCCTGAATGCTCAGGTCTGACCAACAATCATCAGGTCACCTGACAGGGGGGGGGGTGCCAGCCTGCAGGTGGCTTCCTGGAGGGAGACCACAGTGGCAGCAGACACCAGCACCCACCCGGGGCCGAGAAGACAGAGCGAAGCAGGTTTAGCAGCATCTCCCATTTGCAGGTGAGGCAAATGGTAAAGCTGAGAGAGTGAGAGTACAGCAGGATTCACAAGACTGCAAGCCCAGGGCTGACTCTCCTCAGAGTCCTCAGAGCCCAGCACTAGACAGGCCCCCAAATGGCAGGTCAGTAAACGGAATGGCAGAGCAAGAGCTTACACCCTGGTTCCAAAAGTCAAGGAGCTATGGGAAGAGGGAATCTTTCTAGCTGGGGACAGATGTGGGGCCAAGTCCCTCGCAGAGGAATGGGCAGTTAGGAGTCAGGGAGGACCCTGGGTCATATGTCAGAAGGCTTGACATCGCGGCCATGGACTTGCTGGACATCTCGAGCAAGGCTTTGGCCCTCTGGGGGAGCGAAGCCTAACCTCAGGGGACAGGAGCATCCTGGGAATGCCAGCAGTAGGCAGAGCTTGTGCACAGCCCAGGGCCACTCCCACAAACCAGCGCAGTGAGGAATGCAGGGCTACCTGACCACCTTCCCCGGGCAGCCCATCTGGATGTCTCAATGACTGACTCCCAACAACAACTGACTCACACCACCCTGCGTCATGCACACACACTTTCATACTCACATACTGCCTCCATTTCCAGCACTCTGCCTTCGGCGGGGCATGGGTTAGCACGGGGGGAGGGGGGGCGAGGGGGGGGGTCCTCAGCAGCAAGGGTGTGCTGGGGCTGAGTGTTGGCCAGACAGGCTCTTCCCCGTGGATAAACTTTCAGACCCACTCACTCACGGTCCTCTGGTGCATCAGGGCTAGATTATTCTGCCTCACCACCCGGCCTGCAGACCAGGCAGGGCCAGCTGGGGCCAAGAAGACACCAACATTGTTCCTGCTGGGGACTTAGGTCCATCCCAGAGAAGACACATGCCCGGAGAGTGAGTGCCCTCGAACAGCCAAGGGCACACGGGGAGGAAGCCCAGAGGGGACGTCTGTGGGGAAGAGAGTCCCCCCCTGATGCTGCTGGCCTCCACTCTCCCAGCGCGAGCACCTGCTGGAGGGAGCAGCAGCACCCATGGTGGGAGGAGCCCGGGTTCTGAAGCAGGGTGGCAGCAGGAAGCTCTGCTCAGCTCCACCGAGCTTTGCTGCTCTAGCCTCCAGGATCCTCTTTAGAAAGAGGATCAAGGTAACGGCTGCCGCCTTCCAGGCAGCAGTGTGGAAGGTGATGGCCGCTTCCTGTCCCTTCACACCCCCGCCAGCTGTTTCTCAGTCTCAGGCTTCTCCTCCCCATTTTCCCTGCCCCCTCAGTGCCACACATCCTTAACATTCTAGGCACCCCACCCTCTAAGTACGTCACATCTCAGGTCACCTTCTGTTAAGCTATATCTTCAATTTTCCCTTCAGTGTGAGAAGCAATTCCATAAAACATACGGCGATGCCAGTTTTCAATTATGTTCACATCACACAGACCCTTGGTGTAGAATCATCTTTTAGATCCAAACCAGTCTTGATCAACAAACCTTGCTTCGTCCAAAGAACTAAACAAGAAGTCAGGCTTCTCTCGTTGCCTTGGCTGCCATGTCCAAGGACTGCGACTCTGCTTCCCTGACAGCTGAAGAGTAGTGATTTGCTCTAAAACTCTTGACTTCACTTTACCTAGTCTATCTATCAGAAGTTGCCTCAATCTGACATGGACAGACGCTCAGGGTGGGGGATCCCAGACAGTTCAACTCCACACTGCCGCTGTTCCTGTTTCCAACTATTCCTGTCCTCCCAAGACAGCACACCATCATGTCTTTACCTGGATGGGAAAGTAGTCTCGGAAATAGCGCCATACAGCCCAGTTTCGCACCCACTGGGATCTTCTGCCACCTTCCAGGAAGCAAAACACAGTGTTGGGAAGGCGTAGGTATGAGTGAGGGACATTTGAACAACACAGGAGAGACAGAGCCAGTGTGAACCCCCGAGGGAGGCGTCTGTCAGCCCACACAGCATTTTTGCAGCTGCCCAGTGTGCCCCTTCCCACATACATTCCCCCTGCCATCCCTAATGAAAGGTGAGCTCCTGTGAAGACACCGAGGGAGCTTTAACCCGCCCACTCCAAGCCACACACAGCCCAGCCCAGGTCTTTCACAAAGGAGGTGCTCCGTAAAGAAAGAGGCAGCGCCCAGGAGGAGGGGCTGCAGGCGAGCAGGAGCTTCCTGGGGTGTGGGAGAAACAGGTGGGGACGTGACCAGTTACCTTTCTTGGGCGTGTTCCAGTCGAATGCCAGCCAGGTGAAGTAGAGCACAGCTATCAGCCAGCAGTCGGTGCAGAAGGTGTACATGAGGATAACACTGCAGGCCACTCCTGGGGGGGCAGGGCACCAGGTCAGGCTCCCGTCCTGCTGCCGGTGCCATGGTCCCCTCGGGAAAGGATGAAGCACTTCCCACGGCCCTCATCTAGGCAGGTCCCGACGCCCAGGCACTGGGAGCGGTTTATGGGTGGCTCAGGGAGGAGGAGCAGGGCCAGCGGGCACAGGTGAGTCCTAGTGCTAGGGTCACCTGGGCTTGAGCTGGCTAGGCAATACGGGGAGACTTCAGCTTCTAGTGAAGCAACTCTTCATGTCTCCTCTTGAATGACCCCTTTGAGTCGAGAACTTGACAGGACTGACTTGCCCAAGCTTACCCAGCAGGACAGAGGAGAGCCAGGGTTCAAACTCAGGCTTGGCAGTCCATGGTCTATAATCAGCCTTAGAAGTTCACCAAAGGTGAGAAATCTCAGATTGTCCCAGCAGGGGTGAGGTGGGGTAACTGGGAATACCTGTCACAGAAGGGCTGTCCCCAGTCAGCCCCAGGCCAGAGCCAGAGCCCACCAGGACCCCTCTCCTCAAACACTTAGACTCTCCTGGGACACCTTCTATTTGTGGTCACTGTCCTCTGGGCCTGCTGGCTGACCATAAGGCTGAATGGCCTGGACCCAGAGGAAGGAGAGCCAGTATCTCATGGCCCACCCCTAGATACCCTCATCAGGGCTTCTCTTTGCAATTTGGATCCAGCCTTTAAGCCCTACTCGGAGCCTTGTTCCCTCCAGAGTGTTCTTAGTACCAAATTACCCCACCACACAATCTGAATTCTCCACACTGTGGGGACACATCTTTCCTCCCTGGCATTCAACACAACTGGGGAGGGGTCAGGGACTCGGGCTCATAGGTCACAATGCTAAGCCTGTTTTAGGATGTGTCCGGGGGAAAGAATAAGTCCAGATGCAGATCTCTGTGGACCTAAGAGCAGGGAAATTGTGGTTGTGGTCCTCACCATGCTCAGCCCAGTCCCACTCCTGCGCTGGCCTTCCCCTGGGAGAGCTAAAACCAAGCTGCAGTGACCACAGAACAGGCATGCGGTTTCCCAAGACAACTTAGCAGTGGTACACACAGGTGTTGAATCTTGGGAGGCATCCGTAGCCCACACACCCTGTTGAAGATAATGTGGGTCCCCTAAGGCAGCTGTGAAAACAGTCCTGCTTCTATTTAGGCCGCATACAAAGCACTGATCAAACAGTTTGCCCCAGGCCCCCTTCCTGGGTCCCAGAAAAGAGCCTATTCCAGCCCTAGCCTCCACAGGTGTCCAAGCAGAGAAAGGCTCCAAGCATTCCAGGTAGGCCAGGCAGGCCCATGGAGTTCAGAAGGGTGCAGTGTGAATATCCTAAAGACCTTGCTGCCAACAGGGAACCTCAAACCCCACTGACAGGAGCCTAGTCACCTATGGGGAGGAAGGTGTCCCTACTTATCTGCCCTTTCTGCCTGACACAGCTGGGGGCTGCCCCTACCCTCTCAGGGTGTGCATTTTCTCTCACCACCTGTCTCTCCTGCTCAACAGCTCAGTCCCTGAGCCCCTTTGGAGCTAGAACAAGGTGAGATTAATCTCTCCAGCCACAGCCACCAACATAGAAAGGTTTAAGTAAATATGGTAGCACACAACTTTATTCCCAGCACTCTGGAAGCAGAGGCAGGTGGATCTCTGTGAGTTGAGGCCAGCCTGATCTACAAATATACAAGTAGCCAGGGCTACACAGTGAGACCCTGTATGGAGGTTGAGAGGACAACTATGAGCTACCCCATAAAATGTCTTCCCTTTGGGAAACCTACAATAGCTCCTTGTCCTACATTCTCAGGTAATGAGGCTGACACCCACCAACGCCACCGGGCCTCTGGACATATAAGCCCCGTGACTGAAACTGCCTGCTTGTTCCTCGTAGAGAACACTCAGGACTGCCTGCACACATCCTGTAAATGGTAGCCACAAGCAACCCACAAGTGCAGAGCTCTGGCCCCCAGGCTGGAGGCACAAAGAAATGTGTGGGCGTTCTTCAGGAGGAGACACAGCAGCAGGGCTGTGGAGAGCAGGGACAGGACCAAGCAGGCTCCGTGACATGGCCCTGCCATCCCCTACCCACACCAGAGCCTCTGATTTCTTACAGAGGGTTGGGAAGATAAAATGACATGATGGTGGAATGTAACACATGGTCTGGAACACAGGTAAGTGTCGATGGACTTGTATGGGGGCTCAAGGTGACATCTAAATTTCCTGCTAGATCCACATGGAAATGGAGCATTTCCTTCACTCAGAGACTGGCAAAGCCTGCTGACACGATACCAATGGAGGCAAAGGTGTTTTCATGCTGCATTACGGCAGTCCCAGCAATCTTGAAGACACTTCATTACTTAAGATTAATAATTGTTACAGCTGCTGCTACTTTCTAACCAAACAACCTAATAAAAAAGCACACATTATCTGGGAGGTGGTGGTGCATGCCTTTAATCCCAGCAGAGCCAGTCGGATCTCTGTGAGTTCGAGGCCAGCCTGGTCTACAGAGCGAGATCCAGGACAGGCTTCAAAACTACACAGAGAAAACCCGTCTCCAAAACAAAACAAAACAAAAGCATGCATTACTAAGTGTCCGACTGGGCTTCAAAGGTTACATATTCATATTCCAGCATAATTAGAATTAGTTCCTTTAAAAGCCCCAATGCATTTTACACTAGGCATTTAAAAGTACCAAGAAGGCCCACAGCTTTCACCAGAATTCTAGAGGGCTACATGGCACATTAGAAAAACAAACCAAAAAAATGTTGAAGAGAAGCGTGAAGGGTCCCCACAGCAGCCTTTGCAATACAGAGCAAGCCTCAGCTGCCAGCAGCTTTGGGGCACAGTGGGAGGGAGTGGCTGGGACTGCTCAGGTAGTAATTATCAGCAGCTTAGGCAGGGCTGCTCATCCGCCCTGGTCTAGCTTCCACCTACACCAACATGTTGGGAAGACGCGCTGGGCCAGTTTCTGGGATATGGCTGGGCCTCACAGATCATTAACCCACAGCTCGGGGCCAGTCCCTATCACATGCTGTATGGAATTGCACAATTGACTCAGTGCCCCACAGCCAAGCTCTGACCCACTAAGGCAAGGTAAGTGCTGGTTTCTAGTGTAAATAGGGACCATTGGAGCTGGCAAAGCAGACTAGACAGAGGACCGAGAGGCCAGGGTCACTGCATTCTTGTCTTGGTCCCTCTTATTTCCTTCTCCTATAACCCCGGACAAGGTTCTGTCCCCACTAGGTTCTTGCTTCTTGTCTGAACAAAGATGAGGTTACACTGTCTTCTCTACCTGGTATTCTTAAAAGAGACCAAATGCAAGTCAACTCAGGATTAGAGACCTAAGGGAGCCAATTTAGCTATCTGTCCCCAAACCACTATTTCTTTATCTTTCTGAGGCTATATGACCTTGTAAGAATCTGAGGACAGCTACAGCCTTATAGCAATGAAAATGTATGCCTGCTCTTGAATTTAATTTTAGGGGTTCAGTGAATTCCCCAAATCCCACTCTGGGCTTCTTGACCCTCATGGTAAGGGAATGCACTGGGCCTTGACTCAAACTCCAACTTGCCATTTAAGGGGTGTCATGGTCTGCCACTGAACCTCTGAATCCCCATTTCCTCAGCCATGAAGTAGGAATTTGAGAAAAGACACTCCAAGGGCCTCACACACCATGGGATTTGTTCCTTTCGTTCTGCAATGCGGCTGCTCTCACTGTCACGTGACTGTCTGCGGAGCTCCCGCCATCCCAGGCAGTGTGAGGAGTGAGTGGCTGGAGGCCTGGCCACAAGTGCTGGCCACAGGGTGTTCTGCGGCAGGTCTGTCTGTGCTCATGAGCTCCAAAACTAACCTGTGCTGAGGACATACGGCCTGGGCGTGAAGGGAAGGGCCCAGATTCTAGCTGACAGGCAGTGGAGCAGCTAGCCCGGCCTGCAGAAACAGCCTCACAAGGCCACCAGAGGCAGTGCTGAAAGGCGGGGGAGTGGCTGGGGAGTGCAGTCAGCAGAGGGGATTAGGACTGGCACTGGGATCTTGGGACACTCTTCATCCATGGCATTCCCACGATGGGGCGCACCACCAGGCTCTGTGGAGTGGCTTTCAACCCTTCCCTTCAATCCCCACGTGAGGCAAGCAGCGGCATCTTCACATGCATGCAGGAGGAGAGAGCCCAAGAAACCTATGTGAAGTCAGAGCCTGTCTGGAGGGGTCTCAGACCGGACAACACACACTAAGGCAAAGCAACACCCCTGCTCTTTGCTAGTAGTCAAGGAGGCGGTTAGAGGGGTGCAGGCTTTGGGCATCCTCTAGACCCAGATTCAAGAAACTTTGGGCAAGTTAATCTGCAAAATTAAGCCGTACTACATCTTCCACGAATTCATTAAGGTTTCTGGCAGGCCTAATGGTAGAATACTTGACCACAGACCTCCAAGATGGGAGTAAATGGAAAGAGGCTGTGGAGATGATCTCAATGGGGATGTAACCATGTCGCCCCTACCTCCTCTCCCCCCACCCTAGCTGCACTTACCTAGCACCAGGAAGGACAGGACCCACTGTAGTACTGAGATGACCTGTAGCTGCTTTTCCACCTTGGACCTGTTGAGCCAGGTGACAGAAAAGATGTCTTGGAGGGCTGAGAGGATGCTGGAGCCAGTGCCTGCAGGAGAAGAAGATGTCAGTCTATATTATAAGCCTGCCCTCCAGCCCGACACCCCAATACAACCCACCTCCCACAGGTACCTTCCTAGACAGGTGAATGTGGGACACAGATTCAGAAATAACTGAATCCTCACTCTGCCACCAATGCTTCCCTAATGGCTGCTTTACAGCATAAAAGCCATAAAAGCTATGACCTCCCTGCATCACCATCTCTACATATAAAACAAGGGAGCATGGTAGCTGGGAATCTGGGAGCTAGTCCTGGATTTTTTGGGCCATAGGGAGGCCAGTTCTCTCCCATTCCCAATGCCCAAACACGTATCTCCCTTTATCTGATCTAGTACAAATATTTAATCTTTGCTTCTGGGTCTATGAGGCCAAGGACAGAAGTTCAACATCCAATTTGCAATATTTTGTTTTGATTTTTGTCCAACTGTACTTTGAACATCCCGATCCCTGCCCCACTCCCTTTATTCTGGACACCTCTTTCCATGGAACTGACTCTCATTCCCACTCCAACAACTAGGCTTAAACCATTATCAGCTGAAGAGAGGTTTACATTCATCTTCACTGTAGTGCCCAAAGCTTGGGTCTTAGGGAGGGATCCAGGGGGTATCTTACTTCCCCTAGAGTAAGGGCTATGTACCCCAGCACTGCAGATAGAATCCCAAGCCAGTGGTTGGAACAAGTGTTTAAGGAAAGGTACACAGGACACAGGGAGGCACCTGATCTAGGGTCGTACGTATGTTTGCTTCTAAGCAATTGCCAAGACCGGATATTGGGACAAAATGTGCTCAGTGAGTTGGCTCTGTCATTGTGCCCCAGGATGACCCTCCAACAGCTGACGGGCAGTGTGACCGTGAAGCCTGGTGCTTACAGGAGAATGGCACTAGGTAAGAGCGTAGGTGAGACCCTGCTGTCAGCCCTAGACTAAAAAGCAGAGGCCACCTCACACCCCAACTCTGCTGAGCCTGTGTCTTTGCTACCCAGTGCCTGTTGTGTGCAACCCAAACATTCCTTCCTCCCACCCTCTGCTCGAGGCCCAGGACAGATGACTCACTCATCCTTGTCCTTGAGGGTCTCTGACCATTCACTCTGGCTTACAAGCTGAGAAAAGGGAGAAAAGGGCCTATGGGGTCACATTTGAGCCTTTGCTTTCTGTCAAAATTGGTAGCAACAAGGTCACAGCCTAGTTCAGAAAGGAATATACCTCATCTCGGCTCCACGATCACGATCTGACTTTTAGGCATGAGTAGGGAATGCCAGACTTCAAGGCACTGCAGAGGCAAACATTGCCTCTACGCACTATGTGACCCCAGGGGATAGCATGTCCAGGAATTAATGCTACAGGACCATCACATACCGAGAACTCAGTAACCACCAATGCTCTACAGGAATGGGGGGGAGCAAAGGCACGAACACAAGACTGGATCCCACAGCCGTTCCAGAGGGCTGGCATAGTGCTCCTTCTTCGTCCCTTTTCTAACTCTCCTACTATCTTAGGCCCTTTTCCCTCTCCAGACTTGCTCCTTAGCTTTCGTCCTGAGCCCTAGAGGGATCACGCATTGTAGAATAAGAACCCTGGATTACAGCCAGGCTGCGGTAGCATACACCTTTTTAATCCCAGCACTCAGAGGCAGACACAGGCAGATCTCCGTGAGTTCGAGGCCAGCCTGGTCTACAAAGTGACTCCCAGGACAGCCAGGGCTGTTACATGGAGAAATCCTGTCTCAAAAAACCAAAAACAAACAAACCCAGATTCCTGCCTCTGCTCAAGGCTCCACCTTTGTTTTGTTTTGTTTTGTTTTTTTCCAGACAAGGTTTCCCCATCTCTAAAGTGGAATGAATTAGATCAAGTTCATGGTCCCTAGTGTCCACCTCCTGGCCAGAATTTGGGCCCTAAAATTAACCAGCTTGCAGCAGCCCTGGGACAGTCACCTGGGGAACCAGGAAGTGAGGGTTCCCTTACATATTCCCAGGGCATAATCAGCCTTTGCTACCTGGTTGTCAACACTTCCTCTACTCCAGCTTGGTTGGCAGAAGTCCAGCCGGTGAGGAAGCTACAATCAAATGCCACCACCTCCACTCCCACCCAGCCTGTTTGACTCCTGGGTAGGGTGGCAGGGAGTCTTAGCATCCCGCAAGTCCAGCTTCCTTATCCCTCAAGCCTCCCTGGGCCCAGCCACTGTCCTCTGCTCTCTCATACTGCACCAGTCCCACCGAATCCCATGTATAGTCATTTGGCAACCTCCCCCTCTAACAGTGACTTGTGAGTACCAAGACTGGGCCTGGTTCATCTGTGTGTGCAGAACCTCACACAGGGTTGGTTGGGGTGGGGAGGGCTATAGAGGTCTGCTGTACAGCTGGACAAATCCCACAATGCCAGCCCCAGAGACGGCTGGGTGCCCAAGTTACACTGGACTGCTTTCAGCCAGGCCAGCCCTGCTGTGGGAAATGCTGGAGCCTCTCCTGCTTTCTGTAAGCACAAGTTCCCTGACTTGTGATGAGAAGAGAACCTCTACTTACAGGTTCTGTTTTCCATTTGCAGACGTCATTTTTCACAGGAGAGCTAAGGCAGAGCGTAGAGCAAATAGACCAGTCCTATGAGCAAAGACTCGCACGGGAGGCTGATCTGAGGCACTAATCCTTGGACACGGCTCCTTTTTTACTCCAGTCTGGAGGGCAGAGGGAAGGGGATGCCAGAGAGGCCCAGTGCAGCTCTCCTACCACTCTAGGCCATGCCACAGTCTCACAGCACTCCTTAGGAGGGCAGACAAGGCAAGGAGGAAACTAAGGCATGACGAAACCAAAAGATTAAACCTCACTGGTTTAGGGTACAGGAAGCCATTACTCAAGACACACATTTGGACTCCAGTCCCTTCATCACTTGAACAATGCCATGTTACAGAGGGCTGGTCCCCAGCTCAACATGGCAGTCCACACCCAAACCCCAAGCTGGCACCTGCCTGCTCTGCCTACATCATCTCTCATTGTCATGGGGACAGTTCTGTGCAGACTGGCTGTGCAAGGGTGAGCCCCACCCAAATGCTTCTATAGTCAAGCTTCTGCTGAGGTCATGAGAGCTGCAGGCCACAGTGGGCCCAACAGCCACAATCTCAGGGCCCAAGAATGGGAGTGGTGAGGACTGTGTTAGTTCCTTGTGAGGAAAACAGCTTCCTGGCTTCTCTCACTCTTGCCTAAGAATGGCAGAGTCTGAATCTAAGCCCCAGTTCGGGGAAAGGGCCAGCTCTGCCCTCTCTGGTTCTGTGACCTGGGGTGATTAAACCTCTCTGAGCCTAAGAACAACCTCAGGGGGTTTTGGAAAGGATTAAATGAGAGTATATGGGAGCCTAAAGGCAACTGCCACCAACAGGACCCACGTGGTGGGAGGAGAGAACCAGCTCCCTCACGCTGTGCACTGACCTCCGCACGGGGACTGTATGTAGTGTACGTGTGTGTGCACGTAGGTAGCAAACTATTTTTAATGTAGGTAAGGTGCATGTGGCCAGTTAGGTGAGACTGATGCTGCTTTCACCTCCCCAGGTGGAAAGGGTATAAATAGTGAGCAGACAGCTTTTCACGTGGTGTGCATTAGGTGTGGCAAGGCCGTGCATTAGGAGAGCGTGCACAGAGTGTGCTGTGCAGGGAGGCTCTCCAGGGCTCTGAGGGAAGACGGGAAGGTGAGCAGAGGCTGCAGGTGGTGGAGCACCAAACCAAAGAGGGGTCCCAGAAGGCAGGGCCAAGGCACAGGACCAACAATCCAGAAATGGGGTGGGGTATCGGCATATCCCAAAGACAAGCTGAAAGAAAACAGGACTGTCGAGTCCAAGTCCAAATGACAGTAGGACCCCGAGCACAGCACTTAAGGTGCTGCCGGGAAGGGAGGGTGTTAGTGGGGTGGGAGTCACAGCCAATGCAGGAGATCATGCCCCCGCCTGTCTGGAAGCGGAGACTGCTGAGGGGGGGAGTGTGCTATCAGGTGGAGACACAGCTATAAAGGACAGTAATTTGGGGCAACGAGCCAGAGCCAGGGGCAAAGAGCCCCAGCCTGTGGAAGGGAGGCCCATACCTCTGGACAGTTTACATGGCTTCTCTGCCACCTCACAACAAGCATCTGTGGAGGGGCTGCACCCAGGAGAAGTCCAACTAACAGGAACACTGGCCTCTAACACACAGGAAGTGTAGTTGGATGAGTCACCACCTACACAAGCCTCAGTTTCTTACCTGTACAATAAGGCTAATTCCTACCTCGCCAGATTGCTAAGGAAATTCAGGGAGACACTGCTCAGGTGAGAGCGCCATAAAATGCAAGCATCTGTGTGAGTGGCAGTTAATTATCAAGTCAGCCGCAGTGTCCTTCCGTTGTCTTAAAGCAACACAAACCCTGGATCGAATGCTTCTTGCAAACTGCCACCCTCCTTCAGACCCAGTGTCCTCCTTAGTTATGGGTCCCTGTGAGAACCCAAATCACTTGTAGAAACAGTCCAATCAGAACTGGCCTAGCTATTAGGTCTGGAAAGAGCTAGAGAGCAGAGGCATGAAGGGCCCCTGGGGCTCTCTGAGCAGGAAGGCATCCTGCCCATCCACATTCCCAGACCCCAAGCATGCCACATCTGGGCCATCTGTACTGAAGCTTTGCCTTGGTTTGAGGAGTGAGGAAGCCACCCTCAAGTTACACCCGAGGACTGGGCACAAGCTGCATGGTTATGAGGGGCTGACATACCGACCCTCAGCATATTTCTGGGAGGGTCAAGACAGCCAGACAAGTGCCAGAGGTAAGTGAGCTGCCTTCTGGGCTGCCTCAGGCAGGACTTTCAGTCAGAGTCCACACATGGGATAGTGACAGGGCCAGACATGGTGAAACTCTGGACAGTCATGCCTGCTGTTATCAGAGTCTCACTCCAATGCTGGGCTCTGTTAACCCATGCACACAGTGTTACCAACTCCAATGCTGGGCTCTGTTAACCCATGCACACAGTGTTACCAACTCCAATGCCGGGCTCTGTTAACCCATGCACACAGTGTTACCAACTCCAATGCCGGGCTCTGTTAACCCATGCACACAGTGTTACCAACTCCAATGCGGGCTCTGTTAACACATGTGTTACCAACTCCAATGCCTGGGCTCTGTTAACCCATGCACACAGTGTTACCAGCCACTGCCTCACATGCTTTGCCAGGGCCTCTCTTGAGCCAGCCTGAAGTGCCACCAAGTATCGTTCTTTTACTTCCAAGTCTGGTCAGTTGTTTAGCACGTACAAGGGAATCCTGTCAGGCACCAACAACAACTTGGCAACTAGCCTACCCACTTTCCTCCTGGGAAGTGTTCCTGTGCCCAATTCAGGATGGACTGGCCATGCCCGACAGGCTGCCTCTCACTCCTACATTCACAGCCCTTTTCACTATGGGAGGTGTGTATTCATTTGTGGGAACTATGTCTCACTCTGGGTTCCTATGCCTAGAATGGAGCCATATAAAGCAGGGGCCTGGTCTATGCCTGAATGCTTGAAAGCACCGTGTTAAATAAAAAGGGCCTGGACAAAGAGAAATAATTGGCCTGTGCCAGTGGGTCAAAGGGAGTATCGTAGGGAGTCAGGAAAGGTCTTTTCTCAGTGGAAGGGTGGGTTAAGCCAGGGACAACAAGGAAGGTTCCAGAAAGAAACCTAAGTATCCTGAACCAAGAGGAAAGCTTCTAGTCTCTACCTCCCTTCTGCTTCTCAGGCACTTGCCAGAGGCTATTAGTTCTTAGACCACCCGCCCCAGGTGTAACAGGGGAAACAAGGCTATAATTATACACAAGGGGCCTGAAAGGACCAGGAATAGAGGAATGTCCCCAGCCTATCCTGGGGAGGGACATCAGATGAGGTATCAGCCGGATACGAGGAAGGCACGGGCCCTGCAAACGGCATCTCCAGAAGGTGAGGGGGCATAAATGTGAGGACTTACGTGCAAAGGTCGAGTCAGGCTGCAGCAGACACTAGAACAGAGGAGAGGAAGGCAGAGGACTAGGAGGCCATGAAATGCTGCTGGCCTCTATCCTGAACACCAGGGCAGCAAGCTAGTCATTTACCTGGTCCCAACACACTGGTGAGTTCTTTCCCAGAAAGATGAACACGCTCCCTTGAGGGCTGTTATGGAAATTATGTATCCTAAAGTAGTGCCCACCGTGACATCTGGCCCAAACAGGGGGGGACAAACCCCAGACACGCTGTGCTGGTGGAAACACCTGGTCTTGCCATCAAGGCCTGCATTTCAGGAGCCTGCTACAGGAAGCCCAGCATTCCAAGTCTCCATAGATTTCCTGGGACCCTCCCTGCCCTAAAGGTCTGTTTCCCCTGCTCTAAATTAAGGGGTAAGGGGAGAGCAGACGAGGTCTAAGGTCTTGCCAACTTAGACCTTCCGTACTTGGCTAGAATTCACTAACGGCTTTTTAATCTACAAATGATCCTTCTAATGGGAACATTGGCCCCTACAAGGTTATTCCAGAGGTTCAGGGCTTACCATGTTTAATTTTTCATTAAATACGGTAGAGTCTTGGGGCAGGTCTTTTAGGATGTCAGGTTCAATTACCCAACAAGGACTGTGACACAAGTGTTTGAAGACCTTAGTGGCCCGCTTTCTCCACCTCCACTTTCTGACCCAGCACATTCAAGAGTACTCGAGTAGGAGGGGCTGCTATGGCAACCCCACCAGCTTGCATGTGCGTCACCAAGGAGTCCCCAAAATAGACCCTTGACAATGCATGGGGAGCTAGGTTCCTCTGGGGCACTTACCTGGGCCCCAAGGAGGATGCAAGCCCCATTTTCTGGGATGACACTGAGGTTAAGAATGAGGAAGAGCAGCAGGCCAGGTCTAGCAACACACTCTCCAGTTGATCTGGAAGGAACCAAAGGGACCGACCTAGCTAGCCCTCCTCACTGCACGGAGGAGCTGAGGCAGTGTAAGAAGCAGATGCAAGGTGCCCGTGCAGGCTCAGAATTACTAACTGCTCTAATGAGAACAGGCCCTCATGCTTCCTGCTCCTGTGGGTTGGCACAAGGGTCTCCAGACTCAACACCATGAGAGGGAAGATCCATTTGCCTGTCACAGCCCTGTCATTTCACAGACGAAGGGACTAAGAATCAGCAAGAGGCAGTGGCTTGCTGAGGCTCCACAGATTTTCAGAGGTGGAGTAAGGACCACACACGCCGAGGCTGCCTCCCAGTCAAAACTCCCAAGAGAGCCAACACTAGCTCCATACCATGAGTACCTAGGAGTGCCAGGGGCCAAGAAACTGCCTAGTGCAGGCTCCTCTCTCTCTCCTGGGACTCTTTTAAGTTTTCTGAGGCAGGCACAGATTAACCCCCACAGGCCAGGACCTGACAGTCTCTGTCTCATTTGTCTCTCCTGAGAAGGACATTGGAACTGTAGATCAGACTGGCCCCTCAAAGGCCACAGTCAGACTGCATTTTCCACCTAAACCTGTGTCTCTTTACACTATTCCTTATGCCCAGGACATCTTTTAAAAAGTTTTGTGTGTGTGTGTGTGTGTGTGTGTGTATGTGTGGAGGTCCAAGGACAACGGGTGATGGGCTCTGACCTCGTGAGGTGATGAGGTGTCAAGGCAAATGCTTTCACCTGCTGGGCCAGCTCACCAGCCCTACTTCAGTGTTATGTGCCTTGCTAATGCCATTTTATCCTTCACAAGTCAGACTGAGCATTGCCTCTCCTAGGAAGCCTTCCCTCATTCCAAGGCGATTCAGTTCCCTCATCCTCCAGACCCACAGTTGCTCCTTCTTTCTTCCTGGTTACTGCTCCGCTCCCTCCGCACATCATCTCAATGTGTGTGTACCCTCTGACCTTGCTTCCTCAGGCATACTGGCCACACATAAGAGATGCTCAGCCACCAAACTGTGAGTCCATACCCAGGAGAGTCCATTCCAGGAACATACTCCATTTCCATGAAAGAAAGTAGAATTTTTAATGATGAGGCCCAGAAAGTCAGCCACTTGGGATACTAGGTTCCCAACACCCTGGAGTTACAATCCAGACCATAACACGACTGCTAAGGACCCCACTGACCCTCTGTCTACAGTGTTGGGACTTCCTGAATGACTTACAAAGAAAAGGGGGGGGGGCTCCCTCACAAATCAATTAACAAAACACTTCCCACTCGCCTTAACTCAAACCCTCAGATGCTAATTCTGAGATGTCTGAATCTATTTCTTTTTTTCTTGTTTTGGTTTGTTTGCCTGAGACGGTTTTTCTGTGCAGCCTTGCCTATCCTGGAACTCAGAGATCTGCCTGCCTCTGCCTGAGTGTACCACTACACCCGGCTTTGAGTCTATTTCAAAACAGGAAAACGAAATCCCCAGAGGCAGTGAACCCATCGGACCCCAGAGAAGAAAGGCAGGGCAGGAATCCTGGCTTTGGCCTTCTAGTCTGGAACCACGTGGGGATCAGGGTTCACCTGGCTCTACCCACTTGGCACTCAGCCCTCAAGGCAAGCTCTTAACCAGACTGCGTATCTCTAGGACACTCAGCACATACAGGCAAAGAGGCCCAGGGACAACTGCGGAATTACCAGGAAACTAAAGGCAGGACTCCCTGCCAAGAGGACTTGGGAAGTCCCACTAGTGATTCATTCGTTCAACAAACATCTACAGGGTCCCCACTGCCTGCCTGCATTATGTTAGATGCTAGGAACACAACACTGAGGAGGACAAATGAGGTCCTGTCACCAAGGGCTGACAATCACCCAAACGGTAAGTATATTTGACAACTAGGTAATGATAAGGACTACAAAAGATCTGGGAACTAGAGGATAGGGTGACAATCTGGATAGGCATGCCAAGATCTGGGAAGGGTAAGGAAGTGCAGAGACACTGAGATAGAACTGAATTGTAGGGGGGCAATTCATCTAGCCAGACAAAGTTCTGTGAGCTGTTGGTAACCCTATCCACTAAGCTTAGGGGACCTTCCTCAAAAAGCTGGGGAAGGAGCCCCCATCCCCATCATGGAGTTAGGAAGCAATCGGCACTCATTTGGCTACTGCAGAGCACACATGCTGGTCAGTTCTCAGTGTTGCTGTCCCCACACCTCTCTGCCTTAAGGAGGCCAATAGGACCGACCGACCGACCGAGATGGATCAGGGTTCTAGTGTGTCTTTCACACCCCTGGACTGGTTCTTTTAGGGACCTCAGTTTCTCATCTGTACTATGAAGGTTGGGCTAGACCCAGCACCAATGGGTAACTGTTGTTTTTGTTTGTTTTGTTTTTCAAGACAGGATTTCTCTGTGTAACACTCCAGGCTGTCCTGGAACTCGCTTTGTAGACCAGCCTGGCCTCAAACTCACTGAGATCCACCTGCCTCTGCCTCCCGAGTGGTAGGATTAAAGGCGTGCGCCACCACTCAGCTAACCCAAGTACTTGCTACTGAATTTAGGAGGGGCAGAATTTCCACACTTGCCACTGAGTCACCTGCTAATAAAGCATTATACTTGGCCCTCCTTGCCAAGCTTAGATGAGCCTTTGGCACACACTGAGCTAACTCAAAAGCAGTCTCTGCAGAATTGAGGGAGTAAGGACAGGAGTGAGGTTTTCATTCTGTGGGCACAGATGATGATGATTGCCAACCCTCAGTGCCAGAGTTACCCCCAACAATCTGACTCCACCTAGCATATTCCCAGGAATGGGGAGCTCCATCTCCACCATCCAGGCTATATGCAGTCATCAATAGCTGTTGGGATTCTTCTACTAAAACCCAAACTATGATTCTAACCCTGTCCTAAGCTTTGGGGCCACACAATGTACCAGCTCAGAACTGTACTGCACTACCTCATGCTGGGTTCTGGACCCATAAGCATTCAAGGGTTCTACCATGAAAAGCTCCCATCCAAGGGCAAAGACATGGATTTAACCATAGCTTCCAAGACACAGTCCAAGGCAGTCTTTCAGAGATTAGAAAACACCGCAAGCCAGGAGCGGTGGTCCACACCTCTGATCCCAGCACTCAGGAGGAAGGGAGGGGTCCTCTGAGTTCGGGCCAGCCTGGTCTACAGAGTGAGTTCCGAGTCAGCCAGCAATGCACAGAGAAACCCTATCCTCAGTCAAAGGAAAAAAAATACCAAAGACCCCTCTCTCCCAACCAAGGCACACCACCCAAGCTTCAACATAACAGCAGTCACCAAGTTAGCTATGTGGTTGCTCACCCCTCACGGAACTTCCTTTCACAGACTCCATGCTCGCTCCTTCCTTGAACACTGCCACTAACAGGGTGTTCAGTGGGAACAGATCTGAGGCAAACTAGGCCACTAGGGAGTGTCTCAAAGGACCAAGGAGGTACAGGAGGCCTCGGAGAGATGTCAAGATAACATAAAATTTGCTTGCGCACCCTCCCTTACCCCACCTAGTCTTTCACCAAAGTAGATCCCAGAGAGCTAAACTGACTAGTTTGCATTTCACCTTAGTCCTTGTGACAGTCTATGAGATAAGTACACCCACCCATTGTATTTTCAAGGCTGGACAACATGGGGAAATTCTTCTGCTATTGACGGTAAAGACCTGATAAAAATCATCTGATTGGGAGTACAAATCTGAGTTAAAAAAAAAATCTGTCAAAAACATGTATTTAACAGGCTTCCTGCCCCTGGAAGACAGAGGAGAGCCCAGGAAGGGTATCTATCTCCAAAGGGACCACAGCAGACAGACAGCAGACCCATCCCATTACCCTGCCATGAGAACATTTTAAAAGCGTGAATGTAGGCAGGTCACTTCCCTGTTCAGGGCATCACAAGAGCACAGTGAAGAAAGCATTCTGAGAGAAGACAGTAGATACTCTAGGCCGGTACGTGGGGCGGCCCACACTGCTTGCCCCTCGGATGGCAACAGTTCAGTACTTCTCCAGGGGCGGATAACCACACACAGTCAACTAGGACTAAGGGCAATGTCACTCACTGGATAGACTGTGACGGAGCCCCAGCGTGGGTTACCTGGCAGCCACCAGCACTAGAGAAATGATTTTGACAAATGGCAAGAAACATTCATGATTTACCATCAAGACAAAACTGGATTCAGGACTGTTATCTATAGCATGTTCCTGACTTATATAATGTGTACTCATAGAAGTAACCACCAGAAAGCTGATTAACCTTATGTTCTTTCTGATTACCTGTACTTTAAGATTCCCAGAATTCCAAGTTCCCGTAAATGGGAACTCTCTGCTGACCAGACCAGTCTGCCTCCAGGGTGTCCCACTGCCCTGATAAGGAAACCTTGAGTAGCATGCTCTTCCTCCCTCAGTTTCTCCAACTACAGCTAACGAGTGTGGGGGACGCTTTGCCTTGTATGGAAAAGCTGTGGTGTGATTTTTAATGCTGCCCCTAGTTCACTGAAGGCCTCATTCCTCCCTTGATGGACCTTCAAGATGGAAAACCAAGTCCAGTGGTTCTCTGTGAATTCGAGGCCAGCCTTGCCTACAAAGCGAGTTCCAGGACAGCCAGAGCCATACACAGAGAAACCCGTTTTAAAAAAAAAAAAAAAAAAAAAAAAAAGACGGTGAAGACAACTGAAGCCAAGGGTCTCCCACCCCACTTCTCAGCACGTCAGACTCAGGGTTGCTGTTGCGTGGGCTCCACAGTCTGGGTTGGCACACATAAGCTGGGGCACACCTGTTCGAGGTAGGCATGTCCTCCATCCAGTGGCTGTTTCAGGGGATTGCAAAATCCTTACGCTCTGCTCCATCCAGTTACTCCCAGCCAAATTCTGCTCCACCTTGTGAGAAAGAACAGTACTGGGGGCTGAAGAGTGAAATATCCCTAATCACTGGGGAGAGTGGGTGGTGTCGCCCCATCAGCTGGGGGATGGGAAGTGATGTAACACATGTTGCAACACTGGTGAGTACCAGGATGGAGAATGAACCCAGGCTTGACTAGGATACCAGGGTGCCTGGCTCAAACTGGATAACCAGACTAGGCTGCCTGGCTCAGACTGGTAACCCTCATCCCAGACAAAAATGACAGGATGCACAGAGTCGGGTTCCCTCAAAGAGAAGCCAGTTGTGGTGGCTCACACCTGCAATCACAGCATTTGGGATGCTGAGGCAGAAGGATTCCGAGTTGGAAGACATCCTGTGCTATGAGGTGAGACCTTTTTACAAACTGCAAGTAGTTGTCTGGGACAGCAATCTGAAGTGGCTAGCCGTCCAGTACAGAGAAGCACGCCTTAGCCAGAGTCCCTTCCTGAAGTCGTCTTTGCCGTGGATACCCCTAGGATGAAAGCCCCTGGGGGTGACTGACACTCACCCCATCGCCCAGACCCCTCGCGTGACAGGGTAGATCCTCCATTCTTGTTCTCGCTGCGGGCAGCTTCGGCCCGACGCTCACCCCGCAGGACTCCGGAGTAGGCGGCGATGAGAGTCTTCATGCTGAAGCCGGTGCACGTCACGGCCGTGCAGAAAGCCGCCTCACGTCGCGCCCCTGGCCCATGCCCCGGCCGCCGGGGCCAGGGCTTCGCGCTGAGCTCTGGGAGCCGGGGAACAGCGCCCAGGCCGTGGCGGCAACAGCACCAGAGCCGAGGCAGGCAGCCGCCGCCACCCTAGGTAAGCCGAAAAGCTAGCGAAGCGCGGCCACGGCGCCTAGCGCCGCCGCGCGCGCACTTTATAACCTCACAACGGGGCGTGTCGTGACGTAATAGGGCGGGACTGAAGGCTCCGCCTCGGACCACACCATATTCTGGCGGGGGTGTAAGGCTCCCGGGACCAGGCTACGTGCAAAGCACAGGACAGCGCTATGGACTGACCAGTGCGGAACAGAGTGCTAGTGATTACGACAAAGGGAGCTATAGTACCGGTGCGTGAAAGCACGTCTGGTTGTTCCGGCTGCCGCCTGGTCTTCTTCCCTTTTCCTCCCTTGTAGACATTGGTACAGTCCAACAGCTGGAACGTGGGCCGGGAAATTGAGCACGTGCAGGACGATGGGGAGCGTGCGGGTGCCTGTGTTCTTACTTGTGTCTGCTTTCCTTTGGCTGCAGAAGGGCAGGCTTTGCCTGCGGTCAGTAGTGTTGGGATTAGTTAGGTTACAGCTGTGCTTCACAATCGCCCCATGTGCCCCTGCCTTTCCTTTTATTAGGACGATCCTGGAGCGATGAGATGAGTCTACTAGTAGGTGTGTGTGTGTGTGTGTGTGTGTGTGTGTGTGTGTGTGTGTGTGTACTAGTAGTGTGTGTGTGTGTGTGTGTGTGTGTGTGTGTGTGTGTGTTTGACGCCAGCCTGAGCTACACAGTGAGACCCTGTCTCAAAACACCAGGGACAGAGAGGCAATAGAGGCAATATTATGGAACATAGTGATGCCCTTTAAGTCTAATAGCCGCCCTCTTTCCCTCAACTTCAGGTTTTTTTTTGTTACTTTCTTGTTGGTTTTTGTTTTTTGCTTTATTGAGACAGGGTTTCTCTATGTAGCCCTGGCTGCCCTGGAGAACAGGCTGGCCTTGAATTCAAAGATCCACCAGCCTCTGCATCTGAGTGCTGGGATTAAAGGCAAGTGCCACCGCCCTCGGTTTTCAACTTCAATTTTCATGTCTGTAAAATGGGAACAAACAACAGATGCTTTGGGAACTAAGGAGGTGAGGTATGAAAGGCACTCAGCTCGTTACTGGCACTTAAGGATAGGAACTCTTTCCACTGCCCACGACTGAGTAGGAGTTTTTACAGAATGAGAGCGTGAGGGCAAGCAGAAGGCCAGGCGTAATGTCTGAAGAGTCAGCATGTTTGGAGTCATGATTTGTAGTCCAGGCAACCGTGGGGATGAGGCTGCAGTGACCTGGGCTGGAGCTTGGTCTTAGGAGATCCTCGAGTGTCTCATCTCTCCAGACCTGGGGGTGGGAGGGACTGGGTTCTTGGAAGAACCTTAATGAGGGAAATGGTAGCAGTGGGGTGAATTCTAGGAGCCCTCTAGACAGCCTGAGAGACAGACAGGGGGGCAGGCTGTGGGAGGGAGCTGGGTGAGAGAGGAAGAACCTCAAGCAAAGACAATGCCCTGCAGGAAAAAAAAAAAAAAGCCGAGGGGTGGGGTGTGGCTCGCCCTTGCCGGCCACACATAAGCCCTGGGGCACATGGCCTTCGCCTTCAAGAGAGTGGAAAAGAAAGGTGAGTTCTAACAGAAGAGGGAAGCAGGAAAGGACATGTGACAAATGCCATTAGTGAATCCTAAAACACTTGCATTTGTTTAACTCCTTCAAAGACTTGGTGAGTGGGTGGATCACAAATCTTATGAGAAAATGTTACCAAACCCTGAGAACTGAGTCAACCAGGAGTAGAAGGAATATATCCCAGGACAGAAGGGTCATCGTGTGTTGATGCTCTGTGTTAGAGCTGGAACCTTTTAGGGAAAGGGAGAAGGCTAGTTAGTGGCATCCCACGTCCTCAGGAGACTCTGATAGACGTATGCTATGTGACTACTATGAGGAGAGAGCAGGAGCGTATTTGTGGGTAAAGAAGAGTTCAGCTGTAAGGTACTATAGTACCAGTGGATTATTGGAGGCAAGCCTCCTTCCTGCTGCCTGTCTAGCATGCTTGAGGCTCTGGGTTCAGAACTTTGCAACACACACACACACACACACACACACACACACACACACACACACAATCTCGTGTTGACATGGAAGACCCCTGGTCACTGTATGGCGTACTCCTTTTCTCTGGAAGTATCTCTGTGGAGGAGACCTTGTGCTGGGACCATGGCTCGATCACTCTAATACTGTGTAATGGGCAGAGATTAAGCTGGCCAGCTCTAGGCCTGAGGTATGGTCTCTCCTCCATCAGTGACTTGTCAAGTGTCCTTAGGTAAGTCACTAGTTGTTCATCACAAAGTGGAGGTGGGAAGGTAGGCACAGTTGTGCACAGCTGTTATATAATCCAAGCACTTTGCATGTGAGGAGGAAGCCTCCAGGAGTTCAAGGTTATCCTTGACTACATAGTGAGTTGGAAGCTAGCCTGAGCTACATGAAACCCTGTCTCGAAAAAGAAATAGGAGGAGGGAGGGAAGGAGGGCCATGGAAAGAAAAGGGTGACAGTTCCTATCTTATGGACTGTACTTAAGTACTTATGGATCAACTAAAATAACATGGAGGGGTGTTACCATTATGCAATAAGAATAAGATATCATTATCTCAATGATAACGAATGGCAAGACTTTGAGTAAACAAGGCCCATTGGAAACATTCAGATCCCAAGTTTGTGGACTTCAGCATTTTTCTGTGCACCTTCTCTGGGCCAGGTACTGATTGGAACACCCAGAATCAGACCTAGTCTCTGCCGCTGGGGAGACCCAGCGAAGAGGTGAGACCAGTGGTCAAAGGATGTCCAGGCTGCGGTACTGGGAAACATGAAGGCCAGGCCAAGGTCAGCCCTTCCCTCCTGGCCGCCACCGCCTGTCTCCACTGAGCTTGGACTCTACCCAAGCTCAGGAGCCCTTGGTCTGTGCCCACTGGGAGTCTGACTTAGCCAAGAGGCTCAGCGAACAGTGATGTGCAGTAGTCAGGGGATGGGGAATGGGAAAGAGGCGGCAATATTGCTGCTGCTGGATAGGAGGTGAGTCTGGTTCGGTTGATCAGGGAGGAAGGGCGTCTATTCAGGTTCCAGCATGGGCAGAGGGCTAGGAGTGGGACCCTGGCATGGCTGGAAAAAGGAGACAGATGGCAAAGCAGGAAGAAGGGAGGAAGTGGAGTTGAAAAGTTGACAGCAGGAGCTGAAACTGGGGGACCTCGTGGTTCAGCGCTGGGATCTGGCTTCATCCTGTGCCCTATAGAGCAAGAGAAGGGTGTGAGGTCCTGGATAAAATGATGGGTTAGCCAGATAGACTGGGCTGGCAGTGTATAGGTGGAAGGTTGGGAAACAGGACCATAAAATCTAGTCCCAAATACCTGGCAGTGCTGGTGCATGCCTTTAATCCCAGCACTTGGGGGGTGGGGGGCAGAGGCAGGCGGATGTCTATGGGTTTGAGGCCAGCCTGGTCTACAGAGTTTCAGGACAGCCAGGGCTAAACAGAGAAATCCTGTCTTGAAAAAAAAAATCTAATCCCTAGTTTAGACCCTTCATATGTGGGAACATGTACCAAGGGCTACAGAGGAAGCCCAAGAGCTCCCTTAATATCCAGCTTCTATGTCTATGCCCACTGCTTATGTACATTGGTTCCGAATGGATTCAGATGGAAAATCAGACCCACAGTTAGAACATTAAAAAGAAGACATTGTGTGTCTGGAGAGACGGCTTAGCAAGTTAAGAGTGTCAGCTGATCTTCCAGAGGACCCAGGTTCAATTCCCAGCATCCATGTGACAGCCCACAACTGTTCCTAACTACAGTGCCAGTGGGAATCAGACCCACTCTTCTGGCCTCAGTGGTCACCAGGAATGTACATGGTGCACAGACATACATGAAGGCAAACATCCGTACACATAAAATTAAAATAAAAAGAGAGAACACTGGTTTGAATTTCTCCTCTGCAAGAAGGTGAGTGTTGGGGTTCACAGCAGCTAGTAACTTCTGGTTTCCTCTCCACACATCTAAACACCCCTAGAATTTTGTGGTAGCCTGCCTGCTCTTCACAAGGACAAACAGGTCAGCTCTAAGATGTGTTCTAGACCTGTGTCATCTTTCCTTCTCCGCCACACATCCCGGCTCACGAACACTTTGAACAGCCGGAGACAGGTCAAGTCACATATCCAAGAAGGGCTCGGCCAGGGTGGCCTTTCCTAAGTGCTCAGTCTTCATGCTCCATACAGTCACTAGTGTCAGGTTCCTCCCTCTCCGCCACTCAGACGGGGTTTCTCTGTGTAACAGCCCTGGCTGTCCTGGAACTTGATCTGCAGCTCAGGCTAGCCTCGAACTCACAGAGATCCACCTGCCTCTGCCTCCCAAGTACTGGGATCAAAGGCGTGTGCCGCCACCGCCTGAGAGGTTGCTATTAGGGACTGTGTACGTGCCCTTGTGTTTGTCTGACTCTGTGTACAGACTGGCTGGGAACCTTATCCCCTCCATCACCTAGAAGAGGTTCACAAGGCAGAGAGGATTTGCCAAGCACCCTGCTCTGTGCTAGGCCCCAGCTGATGGCATCCTGTCTGTCCATCCTCACAACCACTGCAGGAGTGATTACCACTCTGCTCTGCGGTTGGGGTGCCGAGAGGCAAAGAGAAATGACCAGTGCCGCACAGTAAACGTGCACAGGTGGAACCTCCCTAATTAAAAATCTGAAGTACTTCTGGTTCCTAGCATTTCAGACAAGAGTTGCTCAGCCTGTGGGCAAGCTGGAATTCACAGCCCAGCCTCTCCAGCCGGCAACCCACACGCTTTCCCAGCCCGACTACCTGGAAGAGGACCCACCTTGAACACAGAACTCTTGGGTGAAAGGGTTCATCACCCATCACCCCCTTTAAGCATCTCCCACAGCCTGTGAGGTTGGCTATTCCCATTTTGTAGTTGAAAAGACTAAGTCTCAGGGAGATGATGGATGTCAGGGATTGAGTAGGATTTGAATCAGTCTCACACCCACAGCTAAGGCCTTTGAGGTTCAATTCAGGACGGGCTCACCTCGCTTGCAGAGGGAAGGAGGGCAGAGGTTTGGGCAAGGAGAAGGCAGCCTGGCATGGCTCTCTGGCTCAGAACTCACCCATCTCCTTCCCTAGGCAGGAAGTTGCCAGCTGGAGCTGCTGTGTGGCAGGGCTGTACCCTCCTGGGTTTGCAGCAGGGCTGCACCCTCCTGGGTTTCCTTCCTCCCATTTCTAAACCCTTCACTGTCCTCCTTCCAGTAGACATCCCTACATGCCACTTGGTCATTAGGGGCCAGAGAGGGTGCAGTATCGATTCCCAGGCTATAGAATGTGGACTTTGTCCTCAGAGCAATGAGGAGCCATGGACGGTTTTGCAGAGGGGAGACATGCTCATTTTTATGCCCTGAAAGATCACTAACAAGCACACCTTTAGCCGTCCCCTTCATGGCATCCTTCCTGATCACCCCTGCCTTAAATTAAATTCCCTGCGGGGAACGGCCTACTCAAATTGGGTAATATGAGGAAAGTTTAATACAAAGACTGTTTTCAATGATGTGGGCATGAATATGGGAGACCTTCTCCAAGACTATTAACTTTTAAGGCTGGTGGACAGAAGAAGCAAAGGAGAAAGCCCTACAGAGTGGGAGCTATGGGAGAAGGCTGCCCAGTAGGAGCTCGGGGCAAAGACGACCCGTGGTAACCTGGCAGGGTTAGTCCCCGCCCTTCCCTTCCTCCAGCAAGGCTAATGTCGGGGCTTCCTTCCACCCAGAGAGTGATGCAGGCCCCTTGATGTCAGCCATGCTGAGCACCTGGGAAGTGCAGAACAGACAAAGACGGAGACCAGGGCTGAGAGCGAATGGTAGGTGTGCAGCACCTGGCCCTGGGAAGACCCTCGTCCCCTCCAGTGCCCAGTCAGATCTCTAGCTCTTGTCCTTCATCTGGCCAGTAACATCCACTGCCTCCATCTTTATCTTTCCCCATGAGGCAGAAGTACCGGTCGTGCATGAAAGGAACTTGGGTGATGTTGGCGATGTTGGTGGTAGGGATGGGGGGTGGAGGAGTGAATAATGGTGACACAGCTGGAACAAAATGTAGCGTAAGGACCAAGAAGGGTGTTTTGAGGTATGCCAAGGCTGGGGATCTCCAAGACTCGGTGACGTGGGTAGAGTGCAGAGGAAGGGAAGGGGCTAAGTGGAGGGGACTCTGGGTTGCAAACCACAGCCAAGAGCACACACTCCCTCAGGGAGCTCAGCAGAGGCCTGTGGGCCTGTCTTGTGCAGCAGGTCTGACTGACAGTTGAGTCGCCTTGAGCTGATTCCCTCGAGAAACAGCATCAAAGTAGCTCCAGGCCCCTTTTTAGAATGTTCTGTTGCAATGTGTACAGAGAGCCCCCTTGCATCATCCTGACTGCAACAGTCTTGCTCAACTCACCCGAGGCCTTTCCCCCACCGGGATGGGGGTGGGAGACCTACACACTGACATGACAGAGAAGTCACCGTGCATGCATTTTCCACCTGCCCTTCTGACTGGCCCGCCTTTTCTGAGACTCTCTAGTGAGCTCTTCCCGAGCTTGGATCCTAGGGAAGGAAGCAGCAGGCACATAGCATGCTACTATGGAGCCCCAGCTCTTCTGTCTGTCCCTATTGCGTGTGTCTGTACTCAGACTGCCCTTGATTCCCAGTCATCCTTCTGCTTCTCCGTCCCATGTTCTGGGATCACAGGCACCAGCCACTCTACCTGACCTGTTTTGGTTTTTTGAGATAGAGACTCACAGTGTAGCCCAGGCTGGTCTCAAACCCACGCTGATATTCCTCCTTGAGCCTCTCGAGTGCTGGGATATCCCTCTATAACGGGCTGTCCCAGCTCTTCACCACTGAAACCTTTGCTTCAAGTGCAGCTTTATTCAGAAGCCCAAGAGGTGACATGGGTAAGAGGGATGATCTAGTTTAGCAAGGGTGACCCCAGGGTTCGTTATGGTCATCCTCCAATACATGTTTAACCCTCTTGCCTGAGTCCTCAAGGGGTTGGGAAGCACCATTTGAAAACATGGGCCAGGGACATGCTGAAGGTACATCGTGACACCTGTGTGCCTACATAAGGCAGAAGGTGAGGCTCTAAAGCACCGGGTCCCTCTCAGACCCATGGTACCGAGCAGGAACTCAGGACAGGGCCGTCAGATAATTTTGTTATGGTAGTTCTGAGTATTCTCTAATCCAAACACTTCTAATCTATACACACCCAGACCTTCACCAGGATTGCCCCCCTTCCCCAAAATCCACAAAGCCCTGACCTTGCCATATGTTCATGATGCTGTTCAGGCCTCAGTTTTCCTAGGCTCCATTCACTGGCAGTAAGTACGGTGCCCCCCCCCCCTTGGGCTGGTGTAAGGAGGAAGTCATGGAAACAGTGCACAGTTCTTGACAGCGCCACTCACAGGATTATCGATGAAGAAGGAGCACGCAGGACAGAGCTTCCTGCCTGCAGATGCAGCAACATGTTCAAAGGGTTTTACTCGAACATAACAGGAGTAGAAATGGGGGGAGCAATGTCCAGAGAAGCCAGTGTAAGTGAAGGAGACCAGACATGTTCCCTCTCCCTCAGCCCAGGAAAGGACGGATACTCCCAAAGGAAAACACTGTGAGGGGGACCTGGGAAGAGCTGATGCCATCACGACAGCCTTAGACAGGAGGAAACTGAACTCTGCAACAGCCTCAGGACTCGTTTCCCAAACAAAGACGCCTCTAGTAAGTTCTGGGCTGCAGAGAGTTGCCGAGAAGTGGGCAAGACTCGCTCACAACAAATCGGAAACCCACAACCCAGGGAAGCACCTCTGCCCGTGGCTGACGTAAAGAGATGGAGGAAGTTAGAGATGCCAGTAAAGGTAGGGAGGGGTAGCCTGGGCAATCAATGTGTTGTATAGGAAGGGCAAACTGAGCCAGTCTCTGTGTGCCATGATTACTGCTGCATTGTACTGTCTGTCAACCTTTAGGGTGCATCACAATCACCCTTAAATTGGGCTGGGGAGATGCTTCAGTTGACAGAGTACTCGCCATGCAAGCACAAGGACCCAGTACCCACATGCAAAGCCAGGAAGTGGGGGTGCATGCTTGTAATCCCAGCCCTGGAGAGGCAGACTCAAGAGGACCGCTGGAGCTCTCTGGCCAGCCCGCCAGGTCAAATCAGTGAGCTCCAGGCAACCTAACCACATTAGTAAGCTCTGGCTTTCAGCGGAGACCCGTCAAATAACAGCCACAGCAATAATGATAAAGTGGAGAGCAGCTGAGGATCGCAACTTCTGGCCTCCACATATACACACACAGTACCCACCCACCCCCACATACATAGGTACACCACACACTCCACCAGGTGGTGGGGCCCACTCCTAGAGTTTCTGGTTGTGTGGCTCTGGGTTGGGAGCCCCTAATTTGCATCTCTAACAAGTTCCCAGGAAGTGGTGCTGCCGGTTTGCAGTGCAGATGAGCCGTGCTGATGAGGGAACTCTAGTGGGCTTGCTCTGTGATACATGGCTCC
The DNA here is from genome assembly GCF_004664715.2 of Peromyscus leucopus. Classification (NCBI taxonomy): domain Eukaryota; kingdom Metazoa; phylum Chordata; class Mammalia; order Rodentia; family Cricetidae; genus Peromyscus; species Peromyscus leucopus. The sequence continues at coordinate 105,903,766 of NC_051063.1, read as the reverse complement.
AGCAAGCCGATGACAGGCCTTGTCTTTACCGTGCCCTGAGAGCCATTCCCAGCACAAACAAACAAACAAACAAACAAACAAACAAACAAACAAACAAACGTTCTACTGGTGTGCCAGGGACCCTACCCAGAAATCTGTGATCTCCAGCTGCAGAGTGCGAGCCTGGAGGTGGTTACCTGCCCAAAAGAAGTACGACCTGTGAGGTTCCCGGGCCCAGCACAAGGTCTGACAGAGGGTGGACATCAGGAAACAGTTGTTGAATTATTCAAGGATGAAGGATGGATCCTATCCATCTTATTGCCCACTCCTACTTCAACCGTCAGGTTTACTCAGTGGACTTGGACCACACAGTTTTAAATCTCATAGAGCTTAGGCCAGCTGATGCTACTCATTCATCTACCGATGTATATTCAGTCGCTCATGACCGTCTATCACTCCCAAGTTCTTTGCCAAGTTCTGTATGTGAACCAGGGAGACCTCTGCCCCCGCTGCAGCTTCTAAAGAAGGTCGAGGTCAAGTAGAAACCAAGGTGTATAGTCTGCACTGGAGTTTTCTGAGAAGACCCAATAGGGAGGGGACTGGAGACTTAAAAATTCAGATCTAACCTTGTGCCCAGCACACCCAGGTCCTGTTCTGTGACCATCACAATAGCTTTGAAGGTTTGAGTTCATAGCAACCTTAAAGCAGAGCTGAAGGCTGAGGCTTGGAAAGGTGACTAGTTAGAGGTGATGACTGAGGCTCAGAAAGGCGACTGGTTAGAGGTGAGGACTGAGGCTTGGAAAGGCGACTAGTTAGAGGTGATGACTGAGGCTTGGAAAGGCAACTGGTTAGAGGTGAGGACGGAGGCTTGGAAAGGCGACTGGTTAGAGGTGAGGACTGAGGCTTGGAAAGGCTAGTTAGAAGAGGAGCCGGACTTGCTTCGTCCTGCTTAGGCCAATGCTAAGACCTGAGACCGGATGGGAAGGGGTTAGAGGATAAGGGGAGGGGTGGAGAGAGGATTTGGGGAGTTTTACCACACTGCTGTTGGGCAATCCCCAGAATTAAGTCTGCCCTACAGCTGTCACCTCTTGTGTACCTGAGATTGAGAAATAGGTTCAGGCCCAAGATAAACTCAGGGGAATTTGAACTCAGTTAGCTAGCCCGGTTTGCCAGGTCAACCTCACCCCACTTGGGACCAGAGGTTTCTTGTCCACAGCAATGGACACCCTGTATCCCTCCCGCTCCCTCCTCGACTGGCCTCCAACTCAGTATTATACAAGGAGCAGTTGTGGAAGAAATGGCCTGGCTACTTCTGAGGCCTTCCTCCGGGACATTTAGTCTAAAATGTCAAATACAGTGCAGTACGGCTGTTCGTAACAGTCACTTGCTATTCTCTTACTCTCTGTAGGGGTTGTGATGGTAACTCTTTTCTATCTTTCTTTTTTTTGTGTGTTCTTTATTTTAAGAGAAATGGTTTATTCGGCTACCATTGCCGGTTACAGTTCATCTTTACAGGGAAGTCAAGGCAGGAACTTAGAGCAGCTACTCACATCCACATCCAGGGCAGAGAGGGGAAAATGCATACATGCCTCCACTCAGCTCCCTTTAGCTCTTTTTAACGGCCCAGGAAACAACCCCAGGGAACTGTACTGTCGCTATTACACTTTTTGGAACCAGTCTAGATGGAATTTTAAGGGAAAATATAGTCAGTTTTGTTATCCAGCTGTTTGAATCTTAGAGTGAGATACTGTTAAGTGAATGTGTAGCAGAAAGAAAACGTCAGTCTTCATTTGAATATGGCTTTCTTTTCTTCTTCTTCTTCTTCTTCTTCTTCTTCCTCCTCCTCCTCCTCCTCCTCCTCCTCCTCCTCCTCTTTGGTTTTTCGAGACAAGGTTTCTCTGTGTAGCTTTGGAGCCTTTCCTGGAACTCACTCTGTAGACCAGGCTGGCCTGGAACTCACAGAGATCCGCCTGCCTCTGCCTGCTGAGTGCTGGGATTAAAGGTGTGCGCCACCACCGCCCGGCGAATATGGCTGTCATGTAAGCAAATTAGCCCCTTCACTAATGAAAGGAGCTGCCATTTTTTTTTTTTTTTTTTTTTTTTTTTTTTTTTTTTTTGGTTTTTCGAGGCAGGGTTTCTCTGTGTAGCTTTGTGCCTTTCCTGGAACTCACTTGGTAGCCCAGGCTGCCCTTGAACTCACAGAGATCTGCCTGCCTCTGCCTCCCGAGTGCCGCCACCGCCGCCGCCGCCGCCGCCGCCGCCACCACCACCACCACCACCTCCTGGCAAGGAGCTGCCATTTTTAAAAGCCACTGGTAATTTCAGTTTGGACTGTTAACACTGGAACAGAGACAGAAGCATGGGCAATGTGAAAATGTCCTCATCACTGGGTGTAGAAAGATAAAACATACGTTCAATACTCTATATCATTTTTTCTTGTGTCTTAAATTATTAGTTTCTCTGCCAGGCGGTGGTGGTGCACGCTTTTAATCCCAGCACTCCAGAGGCAGAGAGGCAGGCAGATCGCTGTGAGTTCAAGGCCAGCCTGGACTACAGAGCAAGATCCATGACAGGCACCAAAACTACACAGAGAAACCCTGTCTCAGAAAAAAAAAAAAAGTTTCTCAATGTAACTGAAATAGTTCAAATGTCATTAGATGCCAATAACTACACACATTGTGTAACTACACAGTATTGCCTCTAGATTGCTTCCTTTTTCTGGATGGGAAAGGTCTCTTATATTAGCTCAAATCATAATGAGAAAGCCTTAATTTGATTTCTGGATTAATTCTACTGGAAAGCAATAACTATTTTTTTTAATCCTCACACAGAGAGTCTGTGTCTTTACTTTTTTTTCCCTTGACCAGCCTCAATTTTTCTACCTGTTTTGAATTTCATTTACCACCACTTTTATCTTAATGCCTTTCTTCTGCTTGCCTTGTCTACAATTTGCTTTTTTCTTCACTTTATTGATTCCAAGCCTTTCTTACTTTTTTGGTTTGTTTGTTTGTTGTGTATGTGTGTGTTTTATTGTTGTTGTTGTTTGAGACAAGGTTTCACTGTGTAGCCCTGACTGTCCTGGAACTCACTCTGTAGACCAGGCTGGCCTCAAACCCACAGAGATCCATCTGCTTCTGCCTCCCAAGTACTGGGATTAATGTAAACATTTAATCATCTCTAAAAACTGCTCTAACTGTACCTATAAATTTTGATGTTATGTTTATATTTTCACTCAATAGAAAACACTTAAATTTTTCCTTTGTAATTTCCTCTATGAGTTTGTTTATTCAGAACTGTGTTGTTTCCAAACACTGGAGAAGGGAAATTCAGCTTTACTTCTACTCTGTTAATTCCATTTTGGTTATAAGACATAATTTGTATGACTTCAATTTTAAAAAGCTTGCTGAGGATTGTTTTTTTAGGCAGAGTCTTGCTATATCTATCCTGCCAAGTCTCCCTCTACCCCCACAGCAACTGTTCTACCAATTCAAGAATGGAGAGAAAATTTAAATCCTTCAGCTAAAAGTATGGATTGTGTATTTTTTTTTCTTTCAATTCTATTAGGTTTTGGCTTATTTTAAAGATCGGCTACTAAGCTCTGTATATTTAGGGTTGTTTTGACTTCTTGATAAATTGGCTCTTTGTTATTACATATTACACCCTTTTTATTCCCAATACTATTATTCAAAAACCTCCTTTGTCTGATATTAACATAACCACCTAATTGTTTTGTGGTCATGTGTTTGAGTAATATTTTTGTGATACAGCTTTTTTTCCATTTTGCTCCAAACCTACCCAAAGTGCAATTCCCACAGACAGTCTATATAGTTGGATCTTTTTTAAAAAAAAAAATCCACCTGTCAAATTCAGCCCTTTGCTGCTGACATCACATCTGAAAGACAGCTCCAAACCTCCCACTTCACCCGCTCTTGTATGATTTCCCTATATAGACTTTTTCTATCTTTTTTTCCCCTCTTTCCATGCCTGCTTTTGGATTAGTGTTTTGTTCTCATTCCATTCTGTTCCAATGCTGGGTTATTAGTTACACCTCTTTAAAATGTTTAAGGCCAGCCTGGTGCTACAGGTGCTCAGGGGGCTAAGTCTGAAATGTCACAAGTTCAAAGCCTGTGTGGATTAAAGAGAGAGTTTAGGGCCAGCTTGGGTAACTTAGTGAGACCCTGTCTCAAAAATAAAAACAAAACACGAGTGGGACATAACTCAGTGGTGGAGAGCTTAACTAGTTTGCAAAATGTTCTAGGTTTGATCCCCAGTGCTGACAATAGAATTAGGAGTTAATCTAGGCTTTACACCATGCAGCTTAAACTTATTAGTCTACCCTGAGTAATAAGGTACTATTTTAGGATAAGTAATTTCCATTTCCTCCTTCCTCTCCTTTGTACCATGTTTTTCTACAGATATTATAAACACTACAATATGCCATTATTACTTTTGGTTTAGTCGTTAACCCTCCCCCACTTTTTTTCAATGCTAGAGATTGGACCTAAGGCTTCACATGTCCTAAGTAAGGGCTGAGCTACAAGGTGATTTAAAATGAAAACAGTTGTTTGGTCTTCTTACCACTGCTGTAACAAAACATCTGGAACTGGATAATTTATTACAAAATGAGGTTTGTTTTGGTTAATGATTTTGGATTCTGGAAAGTCCAAGATCATGTGTCTGTAATAAGTGAGGGCTACCTGCTGTTTCAACTCATGATATAAGCTAGAAGTGTAAGCAAGTGTGTTCCAAAGACATAGTTAATCCCCAAAAGGAAGCAGTCCATCCATAAGGACTCCACCTCCATGATCCAGACACAGCCCAACATGGTTGCATTGAGGAATTACCATCCAAACTTGAATTTGGGTGGCAGAAAACACTTGAGCGATAACAATGGTGTTTTATATTTACTTTCTTTTGTTTTATTTTAGAGTTGGCAGCAGTCTTCATTTCTTTGTGTAAATCTAGATTTCCACCTGCTGTCGTATATACGTAGTCATACTTAACCTTTATATTTCAAAGTGTTGTCATCGTTGTTGTTTTGAGACAGGGTCTCTCTTTGTAGCCCTATCTGTCCTGGACTTGATGTGTAGACCAGGCTGGTCTCAAACTTAAAAAGATGCTTTTGCCTCTGCCTCCTGAATTCTGGGATTAAAGGCATGTGCCACCAACCATGGCTCAAACTCTTTTTTAGCCACCCTTTTGGAATGATCTTTTCACTGGGGTGGGATTGTGGGATGGCAGCTTCCTCGTATTGGAGATACCACTCTGTTGTGTGCTACTTACAAACATCTGGCAGGAGCCTGAAGTCAGTATTGTCTTTGCTCTTTTGTATATAACTTTTCCCCTGTGGTTGCCTTTAACCTTGACTTTTATTTTTTGTCTTTGGCAGTTTAACTATATATATCCTAGGCATGTGCATATTTTGTATTTATCCTTTTGGGGGTTTTGCCAGGATTCTTGCGTCTGTGATTTGTTGTCTCTCATTGAATTTGGAAAATTCTCAGCCATATCTCCTTGCATATGTTCTCTTCTTCCCTCCTGGGGCTCCCACTGCATGTGTATTTGGACTGTTTTCAATTGTCCCCTGGCTTTAGCTGTGCTGTCTCTCCTCCGGTACATGGTCCTCTTTGTCTTTGTCTTTGGGTGTGTCCCTTGCTATAGTGAATGTTCGGTTTCTTTCTTTAGCTGTTTCCAATCTGCTGGGGAGCGCTTCTTCCTTTTTGCTTTTTTACACTTATGTATTAATGTATATGTGCATATGTGGGGGCTTGTGTGGGGGACAGGGGAAAGCCTGCGGGAGTCGTCTCTGTCTCATCACCATGTGGATCCCAGGAACTGAACCCAGGTCGTCACAATTGGTGGCAAGCCCCTTCACCCATTAAGCCATCTGGTCAACCCACTACTTCTTTGATATATTGTTTACCATTTTTATAAATTTTTATAAATAGATTTCATGTCTCTGTAAATTTCCAATAAGCTCATCCAGGACATTTATGGTTTCTACTGGAACCATTCATGTTTAATTAGAGTTAAGTTTCTACCTTACAGCTCTGACCCCCTCCATTTCCACTCGTCTGAACTTCTGGTTTTGTTGTGTGCTTTATTTCTTGATAGCGGAAGGGTTTTCCCCCATCCTCTTCTTGATGGAATGCTGACCATCAGGTACAGAACAGGAAGTAAAGCTGAGGTAAGCAGAATTGATGCCTGGAAATGGGCACTGCTGCCCGTTGTCTCAGGAAGGACACAGGCCGGAGTCACCAGGTCAGCTCTGGGTTTGTGTCTGTCACCATGTACCTGCCTACTCATTGCAACCTTTTCCAGCGGTTGGCAGCTGTTACCTCATGCTGAGGATGGCCTCAGAGGATGTGTCTTGGTCTCCCCTCCACACACACACACATCCCATTTTGTGATGGCAGCACTGAGTTATAAGTCATACATCATGCATTTCACCACTAAAATCACACAGTTCAATGTTTTAGTATGTCACAGAATCATGCAATCATCACAGTCTATTTTTAGAACGTTTCATCACAGGGGGGAAACCCCAAACCCTGTCGTTGTCAGGAACTGAAGGTAAGGGAAAAATCACAGAAGAGTTTCTGTTTGGGGATTTTTAAATTCTGGAGTTAGACCCAGCGCTGCTGGTGCAGAGGTGAGTGCCACTCACACCGTTGCAGATGTTTACAGCGGCGCATGTGCTGTTCCGTCCACTGACCATAAGTGGTTTTGAAAACTTGAGCCAAGTGGAGAGAGAGGGAGAGAGAGGGAGAGAGAGAGAGAGAGAGAGAGAGAGAGAGAGAGAGAGAGAATCATTCTCTCTCACTCATCCCTCCCAGCTCTAAACAGGAAACTCTGTACTCTCTACTCTCAGTATGTTCTTGTTCTGCACATTTTCACGGCAGTTGAATCACATAATCTTTTCCACCTCTCTCATATAGCTTCATGGTCCACCCATGCTGAAGCATGTATGGCACTGTACTTCTTTTCAGAATCATGTTATTTGGTTTTGTGGGTACTACATCTGTGTAGCTGCCATCGGCTGATGGACATATAGTTTCTGTCTGCCTCTGGGCTACCATGAAAAATGCTACTATGAACATTTGGGCATGAAATTTTAATGTAGGCTCACGATTCTTGCTATATATGTGCCTTGTAGCAACTTCCTTCCAGCTAAAACAGTCCAGCCTGGAAGGAGGCTCCTTAAGACTCAGGAAGAAGATAACTCAGAAGGCTCAGGAAGGCCCTAAAACTTTGCAGACTCACAAGGCCTCTTCTTTCCCTGAGTTTACAGTGGTGGGAAACACTACTGTGGAAGAAGCTAATGCATCTGTCCAGCTACCTGCACATTGCACAGAGATTCAGGATTGAACCTAGGGCTTCACAATGCTAGACAAACTTTCTGCCACGGAACTGCGCCCCCCCAGTCCTCTTTTTACTTTCTAAATTTGAAACAGGGTCTCACAAAGTTGATCAGCCTGGCCTTAAATTCCCAGGCCTCTGGCTTCAACCCCCTAAGTAACTGGGGTGGCAGGCCTGTGTCCCTAGACTGGACCCACAGTTAGTCTTGGGTGGAAAAGCGTTCTTACTCCTCCTGAGTGGCAGCCCGTCCACCTCTGCTTGGTGTCAGTGAAGATCATAGGATGGAGATGATTTCCTGGCCCTCTCCAAGCACAGGGCTCTTTGTGTCTTCCACCCCACAGCAGCCTCTAGGACTAACAAGGCCTTGTGTTCTGGGAGCCGCTTACGCTCTTCCCCCGAGGCAGTGTGCTGCTGCCTGGGCCCTGAGAACAGGATGATCTACCGTTGTTTCCCTAAGGGCTTCTAGCAGACTTTTATTCTCAGAGCAAAGGGTAGACTTCTTGACTGCAAAACAGCATAATGTCCCTTGCATGTGCTCTTGGCAGTTAGAATCCCGGAGAAGCACTTGTAAGTCCAAATCCTGGCTCCCCACCCCCACGACACCCAAACTTTCCGAGTAAGTTGTTTTTAGATTGCTACTGAGTTTGCACCCGGGCTGCCTTCTGCGGACTCATGCTGAAAGACGCCCTTGGAGGACACTTGGTGTTCACATGGGAAACCCCAGAGGATTTGTCCCAGGAACTCCATCCAGGCAGAAGTCTAAACTTCGCAGAGAAAGATTAATGTCCCGTGGCATTCAAGGCTAGCCTGTACTACAGAGTGAGTTCAAGCCAGCCTGGAGTGCTTAGTGAGATCCTGTCCCCGAATAAAAAGTAAAAAGACTAAGGCAGCATCCCAGTGGTAGAACACCTGTCTGGCCTGTACCGGGTTCTAGTTCCCATCCCTTGTGCTATAGTGAAAGAAAAAGAAACAGGGAAGGGGAAACGGAAGAGACAGGAAAGGGGAGGAAGGGAAAGGAAAAGGACAGTGCCTCAGTAGGACTCTCCAAACGACGGAGCCGTGAGACAGGGAGCTGAGCGCAGACACCCGCTGCCATGAGCTGAGGTACCCCTCAGCCCCCCGAGCTGTGAGTGCTGCTGCGGCTCCATAGTGAGCACTCAGAACGGGCTCCAGAGTTAGGCTGCCCGGAAAACTGGGTGCCTGGTGTGAAGCTAGCCTCACCGTATCCTGTAGTGTGGTCTAGCCCAGGCAAGTTATTTCACCTGTCCAGAGTGTTACCTGACCTCCTAGAGATAGTGTGAAGATTCAATCTGACCACGTAAAACTCAAAAACAAAGCCTTGACACTTTGCTTCGGTGGTCTTGGTCAAAGTAGCAAAGGCGTCCCGTCCCCCTTGATGGACGGCCTCCGGCACTAACTAGTAGAGACCCCGAGGACTTTGCTTTATTTGTTTTGGTGAGAGGATCTGGTAGGGCCAGGTAATGAAGTGACTCACTTGGGAAGAGGAAGGCGGGTCTGTTTGCTTTGTGACCTCTGGCCCAGTCCCTGGCTGCCTCTGGACCATACTGTCTTTCTGTATTGTGGAGGCGAACCAGCCAGCAATCTGGGGCTGCTTGAATCTGTGTCAAGGAACAGGAGGAGGGGCATAAAGGACAGCTTTGGAACAGTCACCCACAGAGACAACTCTAAAAGGTTTAAAACACAGCTCCCACAAATTGTCATCCACAGAATGTGGCAGCCAGAGCCCTGGGTTCACCACAGAGCTCCTCGATTGTCAGAGCTGAACCATACTCATGATCTAGTTTAGCTGGGACAAAGGTGTGTGAGGCATGTGAATATCGTGTTGCTAATTCCTATTTGTCAGGTAGGAGGGGAAGAAATTAATCCAAGATCACAAAACTCCCACAGAGCCGGGCTGGACCCATTATCTGAGCTCCCGAGGCATTGTTCTTCCCAGACATCCAGAGACCACGGTGCCCGTTCCGCAGATCTCCCTAGCAGCTGGGCCTTTCTTGGGTAAGAACTAGCTCAGCAGAGAGGTGCAGGGATGGGGGCTCCATTATTCTGACACTAGCCATAAAAACTTCAGAGAGAGGAGGAGATGGGATCCTATATTGCTATTTCCTAGTTCCATGAGCCTGAGTTGGGGGTGGCAGGCAGAGGACGTTTGTTGAATGAATAAATGAGCAAATTTATTTTTTGTATTTTTTAAGCCCATTGAATCTTAAATCTGTGTAGCTGGTGATAACTTGTGAGTCTCCCCTGCATTCTAGGTTTGGCACAGCATCAGGTACATAGGTTTGATCAACAAATATCTTTCTTTTTTTGTTTTTTGTTTGTTTGGTTTCAGTTTTTTGTTTTGTTTTATTTTGTTTTTCCTAGACAGGATCTTACTATGTAGCCCTGGCCGTCCAGGAACTCACTATTTAGATCAGGCTGGCCTTGAACTCAGAGATCTGCTGGGATTAACCTCACCTGGTTTCAATAAATACTTACAAAAAGACCAGGTGGTGGTGGCACACGCTTTTAATCCCAGCACTTGGGAGGCAGAGGCAGGCGGATCTCTGTGAGTTTGAGACCAGCCTGGACTACAGAGTGAGTTCCAAGAAAGGCTCCAAAGCTACACAGAAAAACCCTGTTTCAAAAAACCAATATATATATGAAGATCACACACACACAAAAGCAAAGTGAAAAACAAACAAACCGATTAGCCAGGCTTAGTGTGCACACCTTTAATCCCAGCACTCAGGAGGCAGAGACAGGCAGATGGATCTCTGAGTTCAAGACCAGCCTGGTCTACATAGTGAGTTACTAGACAGCCGGAGCTACATAGTGAGATCCTGTCTCAAAAACCAAAAACAAAACAAACAACAACAAAAGTATCACACTACCAAACTCAATAATCTCGTGGATGAGGAAAACAGAAACCAGGGCAGAGTGGGTTCCGTGGTTAAGAGAACCAGCTACTCTTCCAGAGGACCTGAGTTGGAGTCCCACCACACGACAGCTCACAACTGTCTTCAATTCCAGTTCCAGGGGATTCGATGCCCTCTTCAGACCTCCGGGGACACCAGTCAAGCACATGGTGCATGAATATACACACAAGCAAAACACTCAAACACATTAAATAAAATACTGAAAACCAAAAAGAAACAAGGATGACGGAGAGAACGGAAAACTTTTGCTCAGTGTGACAGAAAGCTGGTGTTGGGGCTTTGCAAGAGGCAGACATTCTGGAGGTGGAAGGCGGTGATGGGTCGATGCACTTGGACAATGAGAAGGTTTATGTAACCCATCTTTGGCCATAATTAAAGACTGAAACGTGAGATGGCTCAGTGGGTGAAGGAGCTTGCCCCTGAGTTAACCTCAGAACTCGCGAGTGGAAGGGGACAGCTGCTGTGTTCTGATCGCCACATGCACACTTGGGCGTGCAGCCCTACTCCAGCCCCACCCCCACCCCCAGCACACATTATCAATAACTATAATAAAAGATTGAAAAGGAGAACCTTCTCAAAACAAACACAGTTCTAACTTGAAGAAACAAAATGAAACATGACCCTGTCTGGATGAGGGCTGTCAGGGAAATAGGGGAAAGGTGAAACCTGCACGACTTCTGTTCACCTCAGCAAACAGAAGCAAACAGGGATGGGCTGTGCCAATCAGCAGACCCTGCAGACACCGAGACCTGCCCATCCCAATCCGAGGGAGCTCACCTGCCCTGTGCACCCAACCGGAAAGGCATTAGAGGCCAGGCCGGCGGACCAGGGAGGGAAACCCTTTAAGACTGTTTCCACTACTGTGTCCTTCATGCCGTGTCCGTCCTTTGACCGTCACAAAGCCTGGGAGCTATGTCAAGTCAGTGAGGCCACAGGACAGAGTCAGTTATACAACCTTGGTATATAACAAGAGCAAAAATAGCCACCAGATCTCAAAGCTCACGGTGTGCCAGGGGCCTGCCAAGTGCTCTGTGTGCTGTATCCCTTTTCATCCTCACCAGAGCCTGTGAGGTCACTCCTGTGATGGTCTTCATTGACAGATGAGGAAACTAAGTCACGGGCTAGGTAAGTAGCTGGTTCAATTATTCAAAGAGCCATGGGCATGGGTTGTGGAAGCGAGGCTTGAGTCTCTTGTTTTGAGACAGGGCACATGTAGCCTCCGGTGACCTTGATCTTCTGACCTTCCTGCTCTGCCGTCTAAGCTCTGGGAGTAGATGCATGAACCACCATGCTAGGGTGTGGGCGCTAGAGGTCAAACCTAAGGATCCAGGCATGACATCCACGCACTCCGCCACACTCCCAGCCGGAGGCTTGAGTCTCATACTCTGAAATGCCTGCCGTACGCACCTTGCCATGTTTACCTCCCAGAGTTCTACAGACAAGAGTCTGGCATGTCGCAGGGAACCGGTTCACCCCTTAAGGCCACTCAGCCAGTAGGAGAATGAAAGGTGGAATTCAAGCCTCTAGTTTCTGAATTATCATGCCAGACCCACCTGAGAGTGAGGAGTTCAAGACGTCATCACCCAGAGTCTGTCTGCTGTACTGATAGCCATCTTGACAACGGTGTGGCAGAGAAGCCTGCAGAGGAATTCTCACCTTATCTACCCACATCCTCTCCTCTGTTGTTTTTTAGTTAGTAGGTTGGTTTTGTTTTCTTTTTCCAAGACAGAGTTTCTTTCCTTTCTTCCTTCCTTCCTTCCTTCCTTCCTTCCTTCCTTCCTTCCTTCCTTCTTTCCTTTCTTTCTTTCTTGGTATTTTAAGACAGAACCATCCCTGGCTTCAAACTCAGAGATCCACCTGCTTCTGCCTCATAAGTGCTGGGATACCAACATGCCCAGCTTGTTTTTTGAGACAAGCTTTCTCTGTGCAGACCTAAATGTCCTGAAACTTGCTTGGTAGACCCAAGCAGGCCTTAAACTCAGAGTTCTGCCTGCCTCTGCCTTCTGAGTGTCTGGATAAAAGGCATGAGCCACAGTGCCTAGCTAAGGGGACCACCGGGGACTGGAGGACCCTAGCTGGATCAAAACCTTCCAAGCCCAGGGTTTTGGGGGATCATGACCAAGATGGCTTCAGCCCTGCAGAGGAGATGCAAGTGAGCATGTAGCACCTAGCTGGCGAGCAAGGATCTCTAAAACCTTATCCCCTTCTTGTGCTTCAGTGCCCTCTTTGTACAGCAGATTGTTGTGAGAGGACCAGGCAGACGCCATAACAGGCTGCTCAGTCTTCTCTCAGAGATCAGGCTTCAATTTCAGTTTCCTGAGCCTTGCAGTAGCTCCCTTTCTGCACATACTCTGACTGCTCAAGGTTCAGCCAGTTGTTTACTCTCTGGGACCCCCCCACCAACTTAAAGCTACATGCATGGGTCAATGTGAACGTGAAAGGCCAGCCAGCCTCCATGGCAGCTCAAGGACAGAGCCTGGGGCTTGTCCAGGCCTGACCCAAAATGATAACTGTACCCCCAGTCAGTAAATTCAAAGGTTACATACCCTCACCCAATCATATGACGCAAAGGCTTGTACCACTCTGCTTGCAGTTTTTCCCTTTAAAAACCCTCACCCTGAGAGCTCAGGGCCGTCCTCCTCCACCTGCTAGTCAGTGTTGGACACGAACCAAGCCTGGGCTTGCTTTGCTATTAATAAACCCCTTTGTGCTTGCATCGGATTTCGCCTCTGTGGTGGTCATGTTCAGGGGTCTCGAGACATGGGCATTAGAGTTGGGGTCTGGGTAAGATCTATGCCCATTGTTCCTGGCTTGTCCAGAATCAGACCCCTCGGGTGAAGAGTCCCTGTGAGACTGACTAGCTAAGGAAATGCCCTGGCTAGGCACGGTGGTTATATGGCCATAATCCAGCATCGGACGGCTGAGGCAGGAGGGTGACCAGTTTCAGCCAACCTGAGCTACATGGCAAGACGCCGTGACACACAAGACAAAGAAACCAGTGAGAAAGGAAACCCCTGAGAAGAGCCCAGAATGGAGCTGGGAACCCGGGCAGGGCAGGAGAAGACACTGAGCAAACCACCACGCTAGGCTCGGGGCCTCAGCCCAACCCCAAAGGGGACCCTGGAATGTGACTTGTGCCCTAGTGTTTGTTCTAGCTTAAGTGAGACAGCGGCCTTTTCCCTCTTGGCTGAAGGTCACCAGGCCTTTGCCATATCCGGCATATATCAGAAGTGTCTTCTGTGGTCCCAGCAGGCAAAAAAGATGAGCAGGTTTGGAAGCACAGAACTGAATCTTTAGCAATGATAAAAGAAGTCTGAAAGTTGGGGATGCAAATTCCAGTGGCAGACCATCTGTCTAGCATGCTTAGGACCCCGGGCTTAATCTCCAGCACCACCAAATTCAAAAAGGGCTTTAGGAGTCTGCTGGAAGCATGCCACTACCCTCTGCACCACCCTGAGAGGTCACCCTTATCACTTCAGGGTTCTGGTCTCTACTAACAGCACTGGATTGATAGAAAAATGGATGAGAGTCCCTAGAAACTGGCATCTCCTAGCATGGTGCTAAGTAGGAATGCTGGAGAGGGGTACAGGCCACTGGAGCCCCCAAAGAACCAGTTGTAACAGTTTAGAGGAACTAAGGGGAACCCCTCTGTTACAGATGCACGGCCACGTACACTCTTGCTCCTAGGGTACAGGAACACACTCAAGTGTGCACACTAGTGTACACAGACATGCATCCATGATATGTGCTTAGTCGCGTGCATGCTTTCACACAGCCCATGTGCACACAGCTACTCTTGCAGAAACATTCACAGACCCAAGCGCATGTTTGCACCTTGTACTCTAAGGCTCACAGCCTGGCCATCCGAGGTCCTTTTCATTCCTGACACTCAAAGCTGGGGGTGAGGGATGACACGGGACAGGTGGTAGCAGGCAGTGTCCAGACTGGAGTCAATTGCACAAGGTCACAGAGGATTGACCTTTGACTCTGATGACCCAGATCACGCCAGACCCAGGGCCCAGGCTCGTGTTTGTCTGGGGTTGCCTGTGAGGATTGATCAAGTTGTTTGGGAGCTCAGCTGCTGACACTATGCCACACAAGGTTCCACTCCCACCCTTGACCCAAGCTTGAGAGCCAGTAAGGGACACTGTACCCCTATTGTACAGATGAAGAAACGCAGCCCAGAGAAGGAAATGAATTGGGCTTCATGATACCCAGTCCCAGCTTTTGCCTGCCCCTTACTCAAGTAGCAAGGGAGAGCAGGAGCCTTGTCATTGATGAGCATGTCCATCGGTGTAGAACTGGATCAACTCTGGCACCGAGGGCCTCCCAGTCTAGTAGAGGCCACAGGCATTTAATAAGTATGGTCACTGGGAATGGCAGGAAGCAGAGGCTGTGGAAGGTCAGCAGAGGTGCCTAACAAGGGAAGTGGAGCTGGGGAAGCTTTTCCAGAGGCGGGTGATGCCTTCCATGACCCGGAAGACCAAGAAGACTTGGCATTGGGTCGAAAATGTGCCTTAGGCAGAGGGGGAAGCCTGTGCAAGGTGCTGGAGAAGCAAGAGACCCTGAAGAAGACATCCATCCTGGCTGAAGGGGAGGGGGTGGCTGTCAGAGAAAACAGTGAGCAGCGAGGAGTGTGGACAGCCATGGGAACCAGAGAGCATGTGCAGGACTCAGGGAAGCCTGCTGCAGAGGACTGGCGAGGTGAAGTACCTCCAGAGAGCATGTGCAGGACTCAGGGAAGCCTGCTGCAGAGGACTAGCGAGGCGAAGTATCACCAGAGAGCTGCTGCGGGCTGTGCCGTGGAAGGAAGTCATGGATGGCTTAGGTCAACTTGTTTAAAAGGGAGGATGGGGCTACTGGACAACCTGACTAACACATGGCTTTTGCCACCAGGGCAAAAGGTGACAGTGGGGTGCTCTAGCAAGCAGAACAAAGGAACTCATTCCCACCAAAATGTGACTAACTAAAGTCTAAGTAAATAATCAAGTATAATTTTTTTTTTGTATTAGAGGTCTAAAAATAAGAACGGGGTTCTCTAGTTTGTTTTGGCTTGTGTATGTGTGTGTGTGTATGTGTGTGTGTGAGAGAGAGAGAGATGATGTGTGTACACACATGTGCCCACACAGGCATGTTAGTGGATCTCCAAGGACATCTTTCGGGAGTTCTCCCTCTCCACTGTGGGTTCAGAGGATCACACTCAGGTCATCCGGCTTGCACTGCAGACACTTCTGCCTGCTAAGCCACCTCACGGGCCCTGGAGTTCTCTGTTAAAGAATGACATTTCTCTTAACATGGGCTCAAAGTCCTATTTCCTGTCACCAGACTGGCTGCAAGCCCTCACTGATAACCCCTTTTAGCTCACAGTCATTCCAGAGCAGGTTGTCATTTGTTAACCCTGGCCTAGACTAGTGGGAGCTTGGGGACATAGTGTGAAACTAGGAGACTCTCCCCTCTGCTCATCACTCTGGAATCCATCTTGCCTGCACCACTATCATTTCTACCATTTCTAAGCATTACTCAGTTCCTGGGTGGTACTGAGATTGGCTAGTGAAAGATCCTGGACAGATGAACATCTTGTAATTGTGAGCTGGCAGGCAAGATTAACTCCCATTCGCTTCTTGAATAGCTTTATATGCCATTATGTGACAATATGTCCTCGAGATCACAGTGAAAGCTGTGGACAGAGCTAAGATTTGAACCTGGGACTCAGAATCCCATTCCCAGCTCTTTGATCAACCATTAGGTCCTAACATGGGTGCCTCTTTTGTGTGGGATGGAGTACGTTGAGGGGAGTGCCAGGTCTCATATGCCCAAGACAGGGGACTCTCGGGCTCCTGTTCTCCTCTTTAACCAACCCAGTGGCTGATCAACTTGTCTAATCCGTGTAACTTCTTGGAAAGGAGTCTAAGGCTCATACAGATAGAATGAATAACTTGCTTGCATTTATGTAAGCTGAAATATGATACTCCAAAATGTCGATCCTAGGAACTTGTGAATGCTTCTTCTTCTTCTTCTTCTTCTTCTTCTTCTTCTTCTTCTTCTTCTTCTTCTTCTTCTTCTTCTTCTTCTTCTTCTTCTTCTTCTTCTTCTTCTTCTTTCTCCTCCTCCTCCTCCTCTCCTCCTTCTTCTTCTTTTTTTGGTTTTTTGAGACAGGGTTTTTCTGTAGCTTTGGAGCCTGTCCTGGAACTCACTCTGTAGACCAGGCTGGCCTTGAACTCAGAGAGATCTGCTTGGCTCTGCGTCCCGAGTGCTGGGATTAAAGGTATGCGCCACCACTGCCCGGCTTGAATGCTTATTCTATGTGGTAAGAAAGAAAAATTTGCAAATATGATTCTGTTAAGGATTTGGTAAACGATTACTGTAGCAGAAGTTTCTCTGGTCCCTCCTGGCCCCATGATCCCAAAGCCATCTATAAAATAATCACTCAGAGGCTTATATTAATTACAAACTGGATGGACTATGGCTCAAGTTTCTTGCTAGCTAACTCTTATAGCTTAACCCATTTCTATTAATCTATAAGTTGCCACATGACCATAGTGTTACCAGTTTGCTGGCATCTTGCTGCTGCTTGGGCAATGGCAGGCATCTCCATCCCCCCCCACATACACACACTCTCCTTTTTCTTCTCATTATTTTCCTGCCTGGCTCCATCCTGCCCTGCCATAGGCCAATGTAGCTTTATTTACTAACCAATGGGAACAGCATATATTCACAGCATGCAGAAAGACATCCCACAGCATAATCTTACCCTGAATTACCATGATGAGCTCCCAATGCTATCGCTATTGTGTTCTTGCTTTATTTGGTTTTTTGAGACAGGGTTTCTCTGTGTAGTTTTTGGTGCTTGTCCTGGATCTCACTCTGTAGACCAGGCTGGTCTCGAACTCACAGAGATCCACCCTGGCTCTGCCTCCCAAGTGCTGGGACTAGAGACGTGCGCCACCGCTGCTGGCTTTGCTTGTGTTCTTACAGAAGAAGATTTTTCTACCTGGTGTGGTGGCGCATACCTTTAATCCAGCACTTAGGAGGCAGAGGCAGGCAGATCTCTGAGTTCAAGGCTTACAAGGTCTACAGAGTGAGTTCCAAGACAGCCAGGACTACATAGAGAAACTGTCTAAAAAAAAAGAAAGAAAGAAAGAACGAAAAGAAAAAAGGACAAAGAAACAAGAAGAAGAATTGTATAGAAACAGAAGGCAAGAGGTGACGTGAACAGAGGCAGAGAGAGTTGAAGACATTACTGCTTTGGAAGATGTAGAGAGGCCATAAGCCAAGGAATATAGCTTTAGAAACAATGAAGGAAAACAGTCAGTCCTCTAGGCCTCTGAGGGAAGGTGGCCCTCCTGACAACTTGTACACGTGACACTACTGCCACCAACTTCAGACCATAGACCCTTGCAAATGCTAGACAGGTGCTCTACTACTGGACTACCTCACAGTTAATATATGGTGGGGTTTTGTTATATTCTATTTGTTCATTTGTGTGTGTGTGTGTGCGTGTGTGTGTGTGTGTGTGTGTGTGTGTGTGTGTGTGTGTGTGTGTGTGTGTGTGTGTGGTGTGCTCATGCTGTGGCACACCTGTGGAGCGCAGAGGACAACCCTGGAGTTAGTTTCCCCCTTCCCCCATACAATTCCCAGGATCAAACCCAGGCCATCAAACTTGTAGGCGAGTGCTTTTCCCCTCTGAGCCATCTCATTAGCCCCAGTGTCTGGGCTCCCTCCACCCCCACCCCAGACCCGGCTTCTCTGTGTACCCCTGGCTGTCCTGGAACTCTAGACCAGGCTGGCCTCGAACTCACAGAGATCCACCTGCCTCTGCCTCCTGAGTGCTGGGATTAGAGGAGTGCGCCACCACGGCCCCACAAGCATCTGGTATTTTAAGTGACCAAGCTTGTGGTCATTTGCTGCAACAGCCCCAGAAAACAAATGCGGCATCCCACAGCAACGTTTTAGAATGTAAGTGAACTAATAATTTTAGATTTACAGAAAAGTAGGAAATACTGAACAGAAGGCTCCTACATAACTCCACCCCATTTAACATTTTACGTTATATTTTAGTCACATCAACAGAGCCAGGACTGGTCCGTTGTTATTATTATTAACTAAACTCCAATGTTAGTGACCGATTTTTCTAATGATTTCTATCTGTCCCGAGACCTCCTGTAGGATGTCCCATTTTCCTGTGTGACAATGCTCGGGCCCTCATACTCTCTGGTGACCTTTAGTTTTGAAAAGTGCAAGTAAAATATTTTGTGGAATATTTCTGAATTTGCATTTGTCTAATTTTTTTCTCAAGATTACCCAGGGGTTATGAGGCTTAGGAAGAAGATCGAGAACATAAAGTGCCACTGTCATCCCGACATATCAAAGGAACATACTATCAACGTGGCTTATCACTGGTCACATTAGCCTCAGTCACCTGCTCTAGCTAGTGTATGTCAGAATTTTCCCTATGAAGTAACTTCCTGTGCCTTCCCCTGCCACACCCAACCCTTTGAACACCTTACTTTTGGAAACAGGTTGTTACGTAACCCCAGTCCAAATGGGAGGTTAAACTCCATTTCCTAAAGGAGGTGCAGCCCCGCAGTATTTGGGGTCTTTCTGAAAGGGAGATTTACCTCGTCTCCCTTGATTATTTATTATTTGTTTATCAGCATGTGCTCAAGGATGTCTGGGTTATATTTTAGGTTGGCATCTCAATGCTGTGGTATTATTTTCTTCTTCAAATTGTCTCTGCCATGGTCACTAAAATCTTTCCATTTGGCTCCTGTGTAAGGTGACGATCACTGTGTGTGGGTGGGGGCAGGGTTATTACCATTGCTATTTGTTTGTATGTTTGTTTTTTTTCTTGTTTGGCTGGTTTTGAGCTGGTCTTGATTTTCCGGCACTCCAAGATGCCCCAGCCCTAGAATCTGCCTCTTCTTCAAGTATCTCAAGAGTCTCCTTCCTTTTGGTTAGTTAATTTATTCATGTACTGATGTGCAGGTATGTGTGTGAGAACCCATACACAACAATACACATATGGACAGTAAGGAGAGCTTGTGGGAGTGGGTTTTCTCCTTCCACCATGCGGGGCTCAGGTCATTGGGCTTGACAAGTGCCTTTATGCACTGTGCCATCACACTGGCCCCGGGAAAGCCCTTCTTTAGGAACTAAAACCCAGGCTCAGGGCATGCTAGCTGCAAGTGGGTGCTGTTGCTTCTTAGGCTCTCTCAGAAGCCAGAGCTAGGCAGCCCACGTGTGTACTAGCCCGTGTATACACCAGTATTTTGTTGTTTTCTGTATCATCCATCTGAAGCTGCGAGAAGACACTATGAGTTCACATTGACTTGTCCCCTTACTACACAGAGCATTCCAGTCTTCCTTCTCCAGCCTTGAGAAAACTGGCTCCCAGCGCCCACTTAGGTGTTTGTTCCCATCTAGAAGCCCAGCAGTTTCAGATAATGGGAACTCGCACCCCTGGAGGGACTCAGCATCCCCAGACACAGTGGAGGCTTGTGTCCATCCCATTCTGATGTTAGTCCTGCAACTTCTACTCCATGTCCTAGGTTCTAGAGTTACTTAAGTCTGTCCCTTATTTTCCAACTCTGTTTGGTGGCATTTTAACATGCTTTTCAGAAACAACTCTATTATCACAGTCTATATTCCTTCTCGGGATCCCCAAATTTAAAGCCTATTTCTGTGTGTTTGCTTTTAAGACACTGCATCTTGTCCCAGGCTGGCCTTGAACTCACTATAGCTGAAGATGACCTTGAACTTCTGATCCTCCTGCCTCTACTTCCCAACTGCTGGGATTATAGACTGAGCCACCAGCCTGACTCTACAGTTGTTCTAGTTAGCTTTCAATTGCTGTGATAAACACTATGACCAAAAGCAACTTGGGGAGAAAGGGTTTATTTGGCTCACATGTCCCACTCACCATCAATCATTGAAAGAAGTCAGGGTAGGCATGTAAGCAGGAACAGAGTCAGGAACCATGGAGGAATGCTGATTTCGGACCTGCTTTCCATGGCTTACTCAGACTGATTTCCTTTACAACCCAGGACCACTTGCTCAGGGATGGCGCTGCCCATAGTGGGCTAGTCCCTCCACGTCAATCCTTAATCAAGAAAACGCCCCACAGACTTGCCCACAGGACAGCCTGATGGAGGCAGCTCTTCAGTTGAGGTTCCCTCTTCCTAGATGACTCTATTTTGTGTCAGGCTGACAAAAACTAGCACAATAATTTAAATGTTTACACTTTTATTTATCTGTTTGTTTTGTGTGTATGTGTGTGCATGCGTTCATGTTTGTACATGTGTTTGCATGTGGAAGCCATTTGATGTCAGGTGGCTTCCTCCATCCCTCTCCACCTTAGCTTTTGAGACAGGGCGTCTCAGTGAACCTAGAGTTCAACATGGCTGACCAGTGAGCCCCACAGATTTGTGTGTCTCTATCTGCCCCTACAGTGCTGGGGTTCCAGGTGGCTGTTACCCCAGCTTTTATATGGGTGTTAGGGATCCAAACTCTAGTCTTGTACTTTGCTGGCTGATCCAAATCCTATTCCTTTTTTCAATTCAAAAATTTAAGCCAGAACCGGGCGGTGGTGATGCACACCTATAATCCCAGTAGAGCCAGGCAGATCCC
Organism: Peromyscus leucopus; assembly: GCF_004664715.2. NCBI lineage: Eukaryota > Metazoa > Chordata > Mammalia > Rodentia > Cricetidae > Peromyscus > Peromyscus leucopus. The sequence continues at coordinate 105,882,866 of NC_051063.1, read as the reverse complement.
TAGCCAGCCATGGAGGCACAGGCCTGTGATTTCAGTACTCAGGAGGCTGGAGCAGGATCAAAAGTTTGAGGCCAGCCAGGGCTACCTAAGCAAGATCCTGTATCAATGAATGTTACAGAGGGTGGGGGCTGCCAGCAGGGGATCCATTCCATTTCATGGGTTCAAGTCTGCTCATTCTCCACTGAAGATGAGCCTGGATGTACCTGGTCCCAGCTCGGCCCAGAACAGGAAATGTTCTGGTGGGCTTTGTGCAGTGGGAAAAGGAAACCACAGAAGCTAAGAAATACCCAGACCTGCTCTGTGAGAAGCACCAAGTCATACATCTGTCAGAGTCATCCTTGGAGTTCCTCAAGAGGGGCGAGTATTCACCAAATACCCATTTGTGGACAGTGTGACAGGCGAAGACATGATTTACATGGGGCATCTGCTAAGTGTGAAGAAGGTGGTGTCTTTAATAAACATAAGTGTGGTGGCGCACACCTTTAATCCCAGCAGTCCAGAGGCAGAGGCAGGTGGATCTCCGTGAGTACAAGGTCAGCCTGATTTACATAGTGAGCTCCAAGCCAGCCAGGGCTACAAAGTGAGACCCTATCTCAAAACAACACTAAAAACAGAAAACGAATTGACAGATGCTCCGTTCAGCCCGCTCTGTCTGCCCTGGTGGCCTGGCCCAGGCCCCACACCAGCTCCAAGGTCTTCCAGGCCACCTTCAACTTTGTGAAGGAGTTCCTGCCTCCCTAACATTGGGGACAGCCAGCAAGGAAAAGCTAGGGACTGGTGTGTCCCGCCTCCCCCAATCCCACCTGGGTTACCACGTTCAACTCCAGCCTCTGGCCCATCACGGGGACTCGATAAAAGTTGGCTGAACCCAGACCTGCCCCTCAGACATTCTCTTCTCCAGGTCTTACCCTTGTGCTCTGATCACATCCTTGACCAGTGTCCCCACAGAGTCCCTCCTGTCTGCCTTGGCTCACTTCGCAAGGTGACACCCCTCCCACCTCCTTGTCTCCTTCCTAAGAAAGCTGAGCCCCTGTGGGAGGTCGAGCCTTGACCCCACGCCACGTGGCCACAGGCCCTACGGTGATGACTGACCCCTGCCCCGCTTGTCACCTCTGCTCAAGTCATCATAAAGCAGTGCCAGACAGGCTGGGCCTCAGCAAGCCCTTTGCCTCCGGGGTGATGCTGTCTGAAAACTTCTCCCAGGCCAAAGGGCAGCCCCGTTCCGGAGGAGACTCCACTGTCCCCATCATTTGAGGACTTCTGACCTTCTGTGTCATGCTGACACATCTTGTATTTGCATGTGTGTTGAGGTGGAGGAAACTGCTGTCCCCACAGAGTGGGGCTCCCCAAGGGAGGCCCCAAGGAGGTGTGGGGACATGAAAATTAGTACCTGAGCCCATTATGGGCATAGAGTTAGGGAATCCAGCTGCTGTAAGCAATATCCTCCGTCTCAGAGCCTTGGTCCATGAAAAGCACCCTTTAAACTGAACACACAAAGCCTTCCTCTGAGCTCAGGGCTCCACACCTTTCTTGGCTTGTGCTGTTGGTATCTGTAACACGGGGATTCTAAGGTCATGGGAAAGAGGGCGAGTCCTCTTCCCCAAGTCTTTCTCTTCTGTTTCCCTCTTGGCAGCTTCACGTCTAAAGGCCACCCTGTTCTTCTGGTGGCCAGACCGGGGGTTGGGTGGGGGTGGTAGGGGTGGTGGGGGGTGGTCATGGTTATCACTCCTGTTTCCAACCTTTGCCCCGGCCCGCCCGTCTTCATGCTTTCTCCTTGGCTAGCGGGTGTCTGTCCTTCAGTGTCTTCTGGCCAGGTTGCCTCATGCTGCAGCAGAGGGGCAGAAAAGCCCAGCCAAGCATCTGAGGACTCGTCCCATTACGGTGGCAGCTACCGCCACCTTCTCGTCCTCCCACCCTAGAGGGAGTGTGAACTGAACAGAGTGACTCACACCTAACCAACAGACTGAGGCAGAATAGACTCCTGTGACTCAGAGGTCATCATAGTCAGGTGACCCGGCTCTCCCGACTCGCTTGCTCTAGGAGAGGCCCCATCACTGGGGGCCCACGGAGAGGCCCAGACCCACTTGGGAAGGAACAGAGGCTCTCGCTTATCAGTCATGTGAGTGAGTGCGGAGGTGACCTCTCCAGCCTAGCAAGCTTGAAAGGCTCAGCCTAGCCAGCAGCCCAGCTGCCACTCCGGAGGCCCCTGAGCCAGAGTCACCTGCTAAGTCACTCCCAGGGGCCACCCTCAGGAGCCTGGAGTCAGTAAAGTGTCCCTAAAGCAGATAACTTCTTTTTTCTATTCTTTTTTTTTTTTTTTGGTTTTTCGAGACAGGGTTTCTCTGTGTAGCTTTGCGCCTTTCCTGGGACTCACTTGTAGCCAGGCTGGCTCGAACTCACAGAGATCTGCTGCTCTGCTCCGAGTGCTGGGATTAAAGGCGTGCGCCACCACCGCCCGCTTTTTTCTATTCTTTTCTTTTTCTTTCTTTCTTTGAGGCAAGGTTTCTCTTTGTAGCCCTGGCTGTCCTGGAACTCACTATATAGACCAGGCTGGCCTGGAACTCACAGAGATCTGACTGCCTCTGCCTCCCGAGTGCTGGGATTAGAGGCATACGCCGCCGTCACCACCGCCACCAACCGGCAAGCAGATAACTTTTAAAATAATTTATTATGGACAGCAATAGCTAACAATCTTGACCAAATATAAAAGTCCAGAATGCAGTGTAGGCCAATTTGCCAGCTTCACTTAGAGGATTGCTGAGGTACTCTAGATCATGTGTGTGTGTGTGTGTGAGAGAGAGAGAGAGAGAGAGAGTGTGTGTGAGAGAGAGTGTGTGTGGAGAGAGAGAGAGAGTGGTGTGTGTGTGTGCGCGCGCGTGTGTGTCTGTCAGTCTGTCAGTCTGTCTGTCTGTCTGTCTCTGTGTCATTAAGCACAGGTCTTGGTTCTCAGAGGTTCCCAAAACCCTGAGGATAGAAAAGTCCCCTCATGCCCTCATGTATTGGTGACCATGTCCCTTTTCTCCTTCAGAACTAAAGGTCCATCCCTGCCAGGGAGGAAGGCAGAGAAGAGTAGACCGAGTTATGACATAAGGGTGACTTGGGCTAAATGACACTGACTGGGTCATAGGGAAGAGTATTATGAAGAGACAGAAGGAGCCGAAGATGGAGCAAGCCCAGGAGTGTGCCCTGAGGAGCAGTGCAGGGCCCACGGGTTGAGGTGAGGCTAGCCAGGCCTAGGGGCAGATGAAATAAGGCCTTGAAGGCCAGGTGGAAGAGATATAGTTGTCATCTGAGTACTGAAGAGGACCTTGGAAACTTGGGTTTTATTTGGGAGAGTGGACTCATGTCCTGTCAGTGGTACCTAGTGTCCACATGGTGCTGAGAGCCGTGGCAGAGGAAAGGCAGCCAGAGGGCGCAGGGCAGCCCCAGGAAGCCAGAGGGTGCAGGGCAGCCCCAGGAAGCCAGAGGGTGCAGGGCAGTCCCAGGAAGCCAGAGGGTGCAGGGCAGCCCCAGGAAGCCAGAGGGCGCACTTCTCGCCCGCGGGCACTGGGGAGCTCCCTGGGTTAGATGAGTCATGCTGAAGGATCAGGAAGCATTATCAGGCAACAGGAAGGTGATGGAAGGGAAGCGTTCTAGTCTGAGAAACAGCGCGGACAAGATCACAGAGGTGACAGTGACTGTGGTCACAGTGTCCCTATGACAGAAGCTTAGGGCTAAGGACTAAGATAAACACCAAGGACCAGAGCTTGCTGACAACAACAAGCTGACACTGGCTTCAAGGTAGACATCATCTGTCTTCCACTGATCCCTCCAAGCCTTGCTCCCAGGCCTGCAGCTCCCCTGCCTGGATGCAGCCGCAGGCCCAGCTTCCTCTGGACTTGGGCACTCAGCAGGCAGTTGAAGGAGAGGAAGTATGGAGGGAGAGACATTTCCGGCTCTTGTCTGACAAGTCTCTCAAAGCTGCCTATGCCCTTGACTAGCTTGGCTCAGGGACTCCAGGCCTCCTGGGTGGTGACAGCGTCTGGTGACAGCGGTGCTTACAGCACCACTCACTGTGGTTTCCAACACCTGTGGGTACCTCAAGACATCGTAGCTTTAGCACAACCTCCTCAGATTGTCCTCTGGTTCCCTCTGAGACCGAGACTAGCATGAACCCTAGCCTCGCACAATGGAAGGCCATGCAAGGATCTTGAGTAGGGACAGTGGTGTCAGAGGGAGAGGGACATGGGGACAGGCCAGAGACACCAGGTTGACTGGGCCCTTGGGATGCAATGGCTTTATTATGGCAGAAAGAGAGAGGTGGGGGGGGGGAGGGGGCATTCTGCCGTAGGCTTTTACTTTTAAATTTTTTTTTTTTTTTTGGTTTTTCGAGACAGGTTTCTCTGTGTAGCTTTGTGCCTTTCCTGGAGCTCACTTGGTAGCCCAGGCTGGCCTCGAACTCACAGAGATCCGCCTGCCTCTGCCTCCCGAGTGCTGGGATTAAAGGTGTGTGCCACCAATGCCTGGCTACTTTTAAATTTTTGTAGACGGTTCGCAAAGGTGGCCACGAGCACTCTCCAGCACCTTTTGCGATGTGATGGCCTTCCTCTTCACACTCGGCGGAGTCTATTTCTGATTCCTGACCTTGTGACCTTCAATGCATGGTGTGTGATGGAGTTGACATTGCATGCTGTGTAGTCCGGGACTCTCATTCCATCGGAATCCAGTCACCACCGGTGCTAAAAAGGCAGTCAGGATAAAACCGGGTCCTGCGCCCCGCTGTCACCAAGTGGACAGCCACCCCAGCCTCACATGACCACGTGTCCCACTGCGGCTGCACCAGAGCTGAAGAAACTCGGAACTGGGAGAAAAAAAGGGTCTCGCTGCCTTCAGCTATTTGGCGGCTCTAACTCAGTGGCAGATAACTGCTATGGACCCCTAATGGGCTTCTCCTTTGCTGTCTTGCCCTTTCTTTAAGGCCCTGGCCATGACCACTTACTTCCTCAAATCTCTTTGGACCTGAAGACAGTACTCTCTTCTCTGACTTCTCTGCCTTTTGCTCCTGGTGGGATTATTTCATTTTATTTTGAGGCAGGATCTCTCTACATGGCCTGGATATTCTGGAACTCACTATGTAGACCAGGCCAGCCTCGAACTCACTCACAGAGATCTCCCTTCCTCTGCTCCCCGAGTGCTAGGATTAAAGGTGTGCACCACCACACACCTTGTTTGAGTCTTGTCCCACACCATCCCTTCTCAATCCCAGGTGCCTGCCCAAGGTGCTGAACACCCATGTCATGAACATACTAATTCCTATGTGCCGTGCAGCACTCCATGGAGGGCATGGTGTGACCCCATGGCTTGGGAACTGCTCACAACACTAGAGTGTTATTGCCATCCTTGTGTCGGATGCTGAAACTGAGGTTTAGAGGTAACTGATTTGCTGAGGAGATGGGTGGGGCTGGGGCTGGGGTCCCAATGCACACTTCTCCAGTGGTTATAGAAGCTGCTCCTACATGGAAGGGCTCTGCTCCCCATTACAGGGGAGGGCCAGTCGGGCATTCTCTCAATCCAGCCATGCCCTGGGCTTTCCTGCGGGTGTAGGATCTCCCACCCAGGACTCCAGAATTCTCCTGGCCAGAGTGTGGCCCACCCAGGAGACACACAGCCACCCATGCATCATCTCTTGCTTCCAATGTGCTGGTCTGCCCACGGGCATGTCCCTTCCTCCTTCTTTCCAAGGTGGAAAACTCGGGGTGACCAGTCAGGAAAGGGGAGACTGACATGGTCTTCTACAATGTAGTTGACTCAGCTTCTGAGGAGAGGTTGGGGCCAAAGAACACAGGACAAGGCTGAGCTTAAGCTGAGGCTCAGTCGGCCCCATTGGTTGGGAGAAAGAGAAGAGAAGAGAGATAAAACAGAATCGTTTCATTTATTGAGGTAACATGTATGGAGCTGCCCTTTTGTGCCAAGACAGGGGCTGGAGTTCATTATAAAGCATGAGTAAGAGGCTCCCTAATGGAGCCCATGTGATGTGAGCACCGAGGCTCCCAGGCTGTCAAGGCTGGGGAAACTGAGACTCAGGAGGATGACAAGGAGACCTACCCTCAGTGACAGTCAGGTAGCCAAGAAGGACTGAGCTCTGCCTTCCTTAACTCCCTTCTGGGCTCCTTTGGTATCGATGTCATAGCTCAGAGGACCCAGGATCTAGAAGGAACATAGGATGGGTGCCAGGGCATAGTTAGCTACACTTCCTTTCCAGCTCAGAGGGGAAGAAAGGACATCAGGGAGCAGGATGAGGGCATGCACAGGGGAGGCCTGGGGTGCTGGCTTCTTTCACGTTGTCACTCGAGGGTAAAGGAAGAAGAATTGTGTTCTGCTTTTCCCTGGCTGTCCTTTGGTCATGTTTGAGTGACATTAGAACTGTGGGTGGAGACCTCAGAAATGATTCTCTACTTGCTTTTCTTCCCCAACCTAGAGACGGGCAGACAGGCCAAGGACAGGGAGACCGCAGAGCTTTGGCTGCAGCAGCAAGGCCCAGGGCTAGGAGCCGCCTCCTCTTCCATCTTGCCAGCCGGAGCTGAGTTCCTAGGAGTCCAGGGTGGCTGTGGAAGTCCCCTCTCACCACAGCCCCTCCAGTGCACTGGACGCTGCTTTGTGGAAGTCCCCTCTAATCACAACACTCCTGCAGGCTCTCGGATGCAGCTGTCCTCTGGCCGGAGTCGCTTAGCAGAACTCCAAGTGCTGGTCAGTGGGGACATTGAACTTGAGCTTGTGTTCCTCAAAGAGCTTGCAGAGCTCCTCGATGTAGCGCTGGTGAAGCTGGTCCACCTCCTCCTCTGAGGGCTGTGGTGTCATCTGCACCTGGATGGGCTTCCCCACTGCAAGGGACAGAGGAGGACAGTGGTCTAGAGTGAGTCTCAGGAAGCCTGGGAGCAGGGGCGACCCCTACAGTCACCCCACAAGGTGTCCCACCACCACCCCCTGCTCTCCTGATTTCAGACACTCTGGACTCTCCCCGTCTCCTCCATCTCCCTCACCCCATGTATGTGGATAAGTGTACGTTCACGAGCAGGTATATGCATGTGGAGGCCGGAGGTTAATCTCTGGTACTGTCCCTCAGATGCCATCAACCATGTTTATGGACACACAAGTCTTTCATTGGCCTGGAACTAACTGATTGGGCTAGGGTGGCCATCTAATGAACCCCAGGATCCTTCTGTCTCTGCTTCCCGAGTGCTGGGATTAAAACCATGTGCCACCACACCCAGATTTTTTCATAGGTACTGGGGTTTCAAACTCAGTTCCTCTTACTTGCACTTTACCACTGAGCTGTCTCCCTCGCCCCCAGGCACTGAGTTCTAAGGTTTTAGGACGACTCACTCCAGACTCTCAGTATACTAACAGCCAGCTTTCGGTATGCTGGGCAATGTGCATGCACTTTATATGCATTCTCTCCCTTAGTCCCAGGCAAACAAAACCTGTCATTATTCCTACTGGATACAATGAGGCTCAGAGAAGTTAAGTCATTGATCCAAGTAACCAGATGCAAGCAGTACTAGATTTTAAACACTAGGGGTGCACACATGTGATTCTGAGGGTTCAACGTGTCAGAACTGGAGGTGCCTGCACTTCTAGATTGGGGTGGGGGTGTCACAGCCCAGGTAGCCCTTCTTTCTTCTCTGCCATGTGCACTGATATGTAATGCTCCATGGTCAGAGGGAAGAACCAGGAAGACTCTTCTAAAACTTCTGAATCTGTGTGGTTGTGCAAGCAGTGCCCTCTCCTCTTGGAAATCTCACTGGAGGCAGCAGCAGCAGCAACAATGTTCAAATACATGAGGACTGATATCACCATACGAACCAGTAAGGCCATTATGCAAGGATTACCAAATCTATGCTTAACTATGGGTGGATGGGTGGATGGATGGGTAGGTGAATAGATGGATGGGTGGGTGGGTGGATAGATGGATGGATGGGTGAATAAATTGATGGGTGGGTGGATGGATGGATGGGTGGGTGGATAGATGGATTGAATGGATGGGTGGTAGATAGATGGAGGGGTGGGTGAACAGGTAGATGGGTGGGTGGATAGATGGATGGGTAGAGTTGAAATGAACAGAGTCCCCTCTACAAATGTCAAATAGGAATCAAGAAGAAAACAAAAGAGAAGTCCAAATAGCTGAAAAGTTGTGCTAAGTCTCTACACCCAAGCTCAGGTTCATTTCTTACAGGAAGAGCCCCCAGAGTCTAATGCAGAGTCTATTGATTATTGGTTGGCACACAGATTTTTAAAACGTTCTTTTTTGTACACGTATGTGTTTGTGTGCATGTGTGAGCATATGGGAAGCCTAGGGTCAATGCTGAACATTTTCTTCAATCATGCTTCATCCTGTTTTTTTGAGACAAGGTTTCTCACTAACCTGGAGCTTGCCAAGTGGTAGACTGCCAGCCACCAGACCTAGATAGAGGTCCTCCTATTTCAGTCCCCCTCAGCCCTGGGATTACAGTGCATACCACCCAGCCTGTGCCTGGCTTCTATATGGGTACTGGAGGTCAAACTCACATCTTGACGCTTGCTCAGCAAGTCCTTTATCAGTTGAGCCATCTCCCCATCCCTGCACAGAATTTTAACATCTCTGCTCTCTGCTTTCTTTTCACAGGCCTCACTCTACCATCTGGATCACAATTAACCCCTCCTTCTCTGGCCTAACGAAGGTCAGATAGACTCCGGTTACAGCCTCAGCTCTGTCCCTCAAAGGCAATGCGAGCTTTGGGAATTTTTTGTTTGTTTGTTTGTTTTTTTTTCTGGAGCTGAGGACCGAACCCAGGGCCTTGCACTTGCTAGGCAAGCACTCTACCACTGAGCTAAATCCCCAACCCCGAGCTTTGGGAATTTATTTAACTCCTTTGGGCCTCACTTTATATCAGTGAAATGGAGATAATAGTCCCTACCTCAAAGGTTGCTAGGAAAAACCAAGCTTGAGAATGTCAAATGACAAGTGTAATGTCTGACACATGGCAGGTCCCCTGCTGTCCCTTCTTGAGAATGAGTACTCAGCCATCAGTATCTCTCGTTGAGAATGAGTACTCAGCCATCAGTACCTTTATATCTGTTAAAGCTCTTATCACAGACTTCCCTCTGGTAGGGTTGTCTACGTGTGGGTGTGCATTCCTGTCTAGAATGTGAGTCCCATGAGGATGAGGGCGTATCTTTCCCACCCTCAAGCTCCCTGCAGCATCTAGCCCAGGCCCTGTTCCTGCAGCCTGCCCTGGCCAGGCTGGATCTCAGCTCACCTACGGTGGTGATGGGCTGGCGGAAGGGCATGAGCCCGAAGCTGTACTGGAAGATACCACGGCCATGGAAGAGAGGGAGGGAGATGCCCATGATCTTCTGCAGTCGGTTCTGGACACAGCGCAGCCAGGTGCCATATGTGTTCTCAACTTGGTTAAACAGGTTGTTCTCCCCGAAGGAGAAGATTGGCACGAGGGCTGCCCTAGAGGACACAGGGGAGTATGGGAGAATCCAGAAAGGCACAGATGGAAAGGTCACCCAGCCAGGAACTGGAGCGGATCTGCCTTGAGCCCTCTCTGACCTTCAGAGAGCCTTTTCAGGCTCCCAGTCTCTCATGTGGCTACCATGATGGGTAGATCAGAAGTTCTAGAGCCTCCTCCTCAGGGAAAAACATTTTTACTTTTCATCTAGAAAAATCTCCTTGTGCCAGCTGGCTGCTCGGCTTCCTCAAAGATGCCTCTCCCAGTCCTACCCTCCCAGATTCCCAAAGGTCCCAGGGCGCACACCAGTAGCAGGAAACATGTCCCTTCTCACCACTGATTCCCCCAGTCTCCTTTATGGAAATGTATCTAGAAACTCGGCTGTGAGGCACCAACTTAACAATTTTTGTCATATGGCCTGAGAATCTCCTTGCCAAAACAGAAGCTATAATTATCTTTGCTGTCTCCCCAACCCAGAGTGTTGTCCCCAGAATTCCATACCCATGTATCAGGGCAAGCCTGATGAAGCCCTTGCGATTCTTCAGCAGCAGCTTGTAGGCTCCGGGCCTGGCATCCAGTGCCTCCTGGGAGCCCCCAACGATGATGGCTAGCAAGTTCCCACCACCCTTCCTGTTCAGGATGTGACCAGCAGTCTCCTTTTCTGATGTGACCAGCCCTAGGGAGAGAGCAAGGTGGGTCAGACACCAGGCGAAGGGGCAGGACTGTGAAGATGAGAACAGCCCAAGAGAAAAACCATCAACAATGCTCACAGAGCCAGGATTCCCCCAACAACACCCCCACCAGCTGGGGATCTCTGAACCCTCTTCCTCCTCCCACCCCAGCATGGGCTTTCCCAGCACAGCGATGCAGGAAGTTCTTCTTTGGGTTTAGCCTCTGCTATTGCTGAACAAGCACTTGGAAGGAACACAGAACTATTGACAGCCTGTTCCCAGATGCCTCTGCCTACCCAGCAGCCTCATCTTCCTGAGCTACTTGGGGCCGGGGTGAGGAGACTCACCCCCGCTCATGATGTAATCCCGGAAGAAGGGGGCCCGGAACCACAGAGTCAGCATCATCAGGTAAGGGCGGATTCCTGGGAAGAGTGAGGTAAAGCCCGTGCTTTCAGTACACAGGTTGAGAAAGGCTCCTGCGGCCAGGACTCCATGGGGGTGGAAGCCGGCGATGTAGTTCTGGGAAGGGTCCAGCTCAGCCGTCTTGACCAACTGCAAGAGACAGCAAGCTGGTGATGAGCAGCAGGGTCTGTATGCCAGTCCTGGCTCTTCTACTGGTCTGTGTTACTCTGGGACTCAGAGTCTCAGGTTCATCATAAGCCTGAGCTTCCTGGATGCTTCTGCAGAGAGAGGTGTTGTGTGGGACAGTGGATGATACATCGGTGCTGAAGGTTTCACAGACCAGGTGCTGGCTTTGGGCAAATTGTTCACCCAGGCCTATGTGAAGTTGGAATATTTGACCCTGTCTCAGGAAGACCCTGTCTCTTCTGCTGAGAGGTTCAAGTGAGAAGGGACCGGAATTCCTAACTACTGGGTGGGATGCTGTGATGGTTTGAATGGGATTGACTCCTATAGGCTCCTATATTTGAATGCTTGGTCCCTAGGTGGTGGAACTGTTTTGGAAAGGACTAGGAGGTGTGGCTTTGTTGGAGGAGGTGTGTCACTGGGAGTGGGCTTTGAGGTTTCAAAAGCCAATACCGGGCCGGTCTGGCTTTCTCTCTGCCCCCAACTTGAGGATAAGCTCCCTACTATTACTCCAGCGCCATGCCTGCCTGCATGCCACTGTACCTCCTGCCGTGACGACCGCGGACTAACCTCTGAAACTGTGGGCAAGCCCCTGGTTAAGTGTTTCCTTTTATCAGTTGTCTGGGTCACGGTGTCTCTTCGTAGCGATAGGAAAGTAGTGAATACACAAGTGAAGGATGTGAGGGCCACAAGGGGGCCTCACTGTGCTGGAATCACTCCATCTCAACCTCACTCAAAAGACAAGTTGGCCCATCCACCTGAGGAGTGAGTGATTACAAGCTAGACCAGGAACAGATTTTGATCTTGTTGACAGCCCTCGGGGGCCTGAGGCCTGAGACCGGCTCTAGTCCTGTGGAACTGGTGGGTCACGGGAGTGTTTCTGCTTTCCCCAGACCACACCTAACTCCAACTTTACTAACTCTCTGTGCCATGCCAGGGCAGAAACTTACCCTGACTGGTCAGGCCTGAAGCATCAAGGGCCCAGAGTTACCACCGGAAACGGAGTGAGAGCCACATGCCATCCCACAGTTCTCGGTGAAGTGGGGTGAGAAACAGGTATGGCTGGGGCTGAGGAGATAGCCCACTGTGTAAAAGCATTCACTGTGTAAGTGCAAGGGCTTGAGTCTGGATTCCCAGAACCCATGTCAAAGTCAGATACACGGCATGGATGGCCATCATCCACAGTGAGGTGGGGGCAGAAATGGAGACTCTCTAGAAGCCGGAGAACTAGCTAACCTGGCCTGAACAGAAAGGAAACAGCAGAGACCCTGTCACAAATTAGATGGAAGGCAAGGACCAGCTCCTTCAGTTGTTCTCTGATCTCCACTAGTGGGCCATCACACACACACACACACACACAACACACACACACACACACACACACACACACACACACACACACAGATCTGCCTGGGTGGTAGCCAAGTCCAAAGATCATTGCTGGAGGCTGGGTTCTAGGTGGCGCCAATCCCTTCCCACTGCTAGGAACCTGCTCTCCGGGTCTCAGTGCCCTGTGCTCTGGGAGCCACAGCTACGGGAGCTGAGAACAGCCCATATCTCCTGGCACGCCTGGGCAGGAGGCGTCCTGGTAAGACAGGTGGCAGGGACTTTGCACCCCCTGGGAGAAGGGCAGCCCTTTCCACCGGCTAAGCTTTGCCAGGTGAACCGTCACCCTGTCAGCAAGCTGAAACTCACGGTAGCTGTCTCCCTGGGCATGCTTCTTGCTGTCTCTGAGGCCACCGAAGCAGCCGGCCTCAACATCCTGACAGTAGAGATGAGGTCCTAAGCCTGTCCCCATGCGGACTACAGAGCTTCCAATCCTCCTGTCCTCAATCTTGAGTTGACCTCTGACAACCCCTTACCACACGGCAGAGTCCACCAAACCCCTCCAGAGCACGGCAAGCCCCTCCCTGCAAGGCCTGCAGGAGCCACAGGCAGGGGGGCTGTTGCCTTCCCGGACAAGGCCTAGCCCCTTCCCCTAGTACAGAGGGGACCTAGGAGATGATGGAAGCCCCAGCAAGGTCAGGGCTCTAGCGTACGCAGGATCCTGCCAATGCTGCTCATTCCTGCTCCACACATGGGAACGCTTGCTATTTACATTCTGCACCTCTGTGGAAACAACTGGACATTTGTGAAAAAGCAAAACAAAAGAGAGCAGATCTCTCATCCCAGGAGCCCCACTGCCAAGGAATGATTTAGCCTACAGGATTGTTTGCATTCTGGTCAAATGCCATCCGAGCCGTGCCATTCACGGAAGCATCAGTTTTTGCTAACATCAAGAACTTGTCCACCAACAGGGCTTGTCTGGGCAAACTGGGAATGAGGCAGACGAGGGAGGACTCCGGCCACAGAGGAGTGTGAAGCAAGCCAGGATGGCATGTTACGTGAACAGCAAGAAGCAGGGCAAAGTGTGCAGGACATGGCAAGGGGAGAGGAGGGGACACCATGGCTAATGGCTGCACCAAACACTCATGGTCCGAGCTGCTCCCAGGGATGGGATCTGGGGTGATGGGTATGCCTAGAATGGGGGAGTAGGGACTCTGTGTGTGTGTGTGTGTGTGTGTGTGTGTGTGTGTGTGTGTGTGCGTGTAGGTCAGAGGACAACCTCAGGTATCACTTACGTCCTTTGAGACAAGGGTCTCTCATTTGGCCCAGCATTCACAAGTGAGGCTACACTATCTGGCCAGCGAACCCCGGGGGTCCTCTGTTTCCACCCCAGCGACAGGACTGAAGTGAGCATTACAACCTGGCATTTTTACACTAGTACTGGGCATCAAATCCGAGTCCCTGGGCTTGTGAGGCAAGCGCTTTACTGCCTGAGCCATTCTCCAGTCCTAAAACGAAGTCTCTCATACCTGCTTTTTTGGTTCTCTGGAATATTGAACAAGAACACATCACTGCTTTAAATAAACAAGTGAACAAATGAATAGTTGCACCCTTGGTAACAAAGCATCTGTGTACAGAGAAATATCCTGGTGAGGATGGGGACCAAGTGAGCTGGCATTTGCATACGTATTTACATGCACACATGCAAGTGTGTGCACTGGAGGGTGATTGTGGTCCCACTGAGGCCCAGTTTGAGCTTTCCCAGAGGCGATGTCTACTGTGCTAACAGTTCCGCTGCTCCCTGTTTCCCTGTGGAGCTCAGAGGTTGTGTGGCCACACACGATGGGAGAGAGGAGATGCTCTGGGAGAGCAGACCGAGGGAGAGAAGGAAGGAAGTCAGTGGGAAGGGCGGCTCCTCAGAAGGAAGGCACCTCGACCCAATCCTGTCCTCACCTGGATTCCACCGCAGGAGAGGGAGCTCTGGAGACCTAAGCTAGGAGTCCAGGAGCTCATCCCAGGGCTGTGCCTGGCTCCCGGCTCCTTGGTGCCTCCTCGGTTGCATTTGCTAACAGGACAGCGGCGACGCGTCCCTGCCAGGCTTGTTGCAGGTTCCCAGGAGGCGGAGGAAGAAGAGGGGAGTTGGTGAAGTACACAGGTCCCTCTGCAGTTCCCTCAGTTCTGCTAGAAGAGGGGAGGGTGGCCAAGCGAGGTGGTGGGTGGAGAAGTCCTGGCTGGGCCTGGCACTGGGCAGTGGGGCGAGAGAAGGGGGCAGCCGGACTGCTGGACTCTGGGACCCCTCGTTTTTTGTTGGTGTCATCTGTATACCGTGAGATCCAGGCTTGAACGCGTGTGGTCGGGTGCACCCCGGACAGCTGTGCAACCTCACCAGTGCACCCCGGACAGATGTGCAACCTCACCAGTGCACCCCGGACAGCTGTGCGACCTCACCAGTGCACCCCGGACAGCTGTGCAAACCTCACCAGTGCACCCCGGACAGCTGTGCGACCTCACCAGTGCACCCCGGACAGCTGTGCAACCTCACCAGTGCACCCCGGACAGCTGTGCGACCTCACCAGTGCACCCCGGACAGCTGTGCGACCTCACCAGTGCACCCCGGACAGCTGTGCGACCTCACCACCAGTGCACCCCGGACAGCTGTGCGACCTCACCAGTGCACTCCGGACAGCTGTGCGACCTCACCAGTGCACCCCGGACAGCTGTGCGACCTCACCAGTGCACCCCGGACAGCTGTGCAACCTCACCAGTGCACCCCGGACAGCTGTGCAACCTCACCACTGATCTAGAGCACACTCCCGGCTCCAGAAGGGAACCCATGCCATTGTGACTCACTTCTTTCTCCCCAGCCCTGGTAACCTCTGATCTGTTCTTCAGCCGGTTTGCCTGTTCTGGACAGTGTATAAACGAAGCCATACACATACGACCTTTGTAACTGGCCTCCTGGACTTACTGGCCTATTTCCAAGGTCTCTTTCATGCTCTGTCACAGATCAGTACTTCACTCCTTTTTTATGACCAAATAATATTCCATCATGTGGACAGACTGTATTTTGTTTATCAGTCACTGAACACTTGAGTAGTCTCTGCTGTTTGGCTGTTAGGAACAACGTGGGCCTGATAGGTATGAACATGTTTTCAGTTCTGAAGGAAGGTTCTGAAATACTGCTTTTAATTGCAAGGTCCTTCTCCATGCCTGCACAGAAGACCCGAACATCACACAGGGCGCTATTATACTACTTCAGCCCCGTCTCTCCACGTGTGCCCTGTGTCTTCTCAGACCTTCTGAGGCTCCCATGCTCCAGAGTCCACTGTCCTCTCGGCTCTTTTGGGACACACCAAGCACCAGTACTGCTAGCTTGTGACACTTCCCAGGGCCCTAGGGGCTGGCTGCCGTGTGAGAGCGCCCTTGCGCAAGTGAGCAAATGGAGGGCAGAGGGGATAAGAGAATCGCCCCAAACCAGAGGTGACTTGGATTTGAGGCCTGCCATCTCCTTCAGAGAGCACAGGAGGGATCCAGAAAGCCTTTGCTTCAGGACACAGGGCATTCAGGACTAGCTTTGGAGCTTTCTAGTCAACCTTGCAAAATCCGGGTCCCTCCCCTAGGCTTCCGCATCAGCAGCCTATTCAACTGCTTCAACGGCAAGTGGATCAATATTCTCATGTAGGAAAAGCGGTTCGTGGCCTGCCTGTGCACATAAATCACTTGGCAGGAAGACAGGGTTTGATTCAGTACATCTGGCGCTGGCCTTGGGTGTAAATTCCTTGTGTGTATGGATGTGTGCAAGTGTGTATGTATGTGTATGCCTGTGTGTATGGCTGGTTGGGTGGACACGTGTGTATGCAGGGCTGGAGCGACTTCCCTGTATCCTGCCTCACAGTCAGATGGGTGGATGAAGGAAAGGCTGGATATTTTATCTGTGCCTGCTTTTAGTTTCCCAAGTGGCCCTGGGTCCGGGTTTGGCCTCTCCAGATTCTCAGCTAAATTCCCTGCCCCACCTTCCTGCAACACAATGGGGTCATTTGGCGGACACTCACTGCCTTCTGTGGATATATCCTTCATTTCTAAACTCTATTTCCCCTCCATCCTAAACAGCTTATCAAGATACACTCTGCAAATCTAGTAGAAGGTGTGTTTCTTATGGTCCATACAGCACTGTAAGTCTTGCCACTGAGACTATTATGGAGTTGAAGACATACAGCCTGTATAAGCCCTGGGAGCTGGGAAGAGTGTCTCAGTGGACGAACAGGCCCAGCACCGACTTCGTGCCAGGCACAGCACACACACCAACCCCCTCTGTCCTCCGCTGCCAACCCTGAGAACATTTCTGGTATCAGCACCCCAGTGTACAGAGGGGAAAACTGAGACCCTTGGTCTTTCTCTGGCTCACACAGCTAATGAAGGGGCAGAGCCCAGGCATCCAGGCCCAAATGCAAAGCCCTGTCAGACTCTGTGTGAAAGATGGTGGGGATTAATGAAGTGGATGTGCTCCGATTAGGGCCCCTGCACTGGTGATACGGCTTAGTTCGGAGAACTGGGACCGAGAAAGTGAAAAGAAAGCCAGGGAAGAGCCCAGACTGCAGGGCCTTTGCGCGCTGCTACAAAGGTGGCTTTTATCCCAAGGCAGGGTACACTGTGAAAGCATGGATAATGAGGTGGGGGGCTGTGAAGCCAGGGCAATGCAGGAAGAGAGAGGTTCTTGGTGGGACTTAGGGCAGAGGGAAGGAGGGATGAGTCAGGGGGAGTTTAGGACCCAGGACACAGGTTCTGGAGCAGTGGTCTTCACTAAGGGGATGGAGTTTGCCATCTGCCCCGCCTCGTCTGTCTCTGGGCATTGGTACTGGTGCATAGTAGGTAGGTGCCAGTCAGAACAAAGGACTTATCTAGTCCCGATTGCCAATAGGATTGAGAAAGACTCCTGGAAGCTACTTGCTGGGAGGGACAGGGGCAGGGACGGGATGGGGTGAGAGGTGATCTGCATTGTACCAAGCTGACTCTGACAATGATCAGTGTGATGTGCTCAGCATTTCCTGACCCCAGGTCATGGTCCTGGTCACAGAACTTGGTCCCTACCAAGGTCTTGGCCTGTGTAGAGTGTGTTTATTCTGGGTGATGAAATCTTCACAGGGACACCCTACTCCTGGCCCCGTCTTTCACATGCGGTAGGGACAGTTCCCTCTAGGAAACGGCCTGACTCCTCCTCACCATTAGCTCTTAGGGAAGCAGTAAAGATGACTTTGGAAAGCTCCGTGGTACAGGCATAATGTCCTAGTTTTGTTTGATATTTCCACCCCTGGAAGCTAGTTTGTAAAAATTTTAGTAACAAATAATCAAAACTTGAAAATCATCAGAAGATGACCGCATTTGATGGGGAATGCAGAGGCTTGTGGGTGGTGGCTGGAGGTGTCAGCAGAGCTGGGAAGGAAAAGTGCCCAGAAGAGAGGGAAGGTATCCTGGAGGTCAGTGGAAAAGGAATTCTGCAGGCCACAGTCCCCTCCTGCTCACTCCTATTCTAAGCCAGGCACATCCTAAGAGACCAGCATCTCTCCCTCTGCTGGCCACTCACTGGTATCACCTGCCCATGGCCAGCGCTTCTGCACTGAGCCTGGGGTAAGTAATAAACAACATTTGAATTTCTGCAAATCAGGCGGGGAGCCCCCTGGCTGTGGAAGGATCAGGAAGACCGTGGACCTCCTCGTTCGTTATCATTTCTGTCAGCCCTGCTGCTGGGAATCCAAGTGGGAAGAAGCAAATGTCCTCCAGAGCCCTGGGCTACCGGGACCTGGAAAATGCCAGCTAGCCGTCCTAGTTTTGGGAAGTAGCCTCTAGGGGGCTCCACTGCCCTGAGCCACCTCTCCAGCCACAGCTCAGACTAGCTTCTGCTTTGGTCACACCCAGCTCAGGGGGCTTGCTTGGGGGACTCAGATGAGGAGCTCTGGACAAGCTCCTCGCCTCTGCCTGTGAGGTCCACTCTTCAGGCCTTTCTTCGGGTGAGTCAGGACTCACCAGGTTTCCTTTGACTCTGTACTTCATGCCACTTACACCTTCAAAGGAGGGCGCACCCGCCCAGAGAACTCTGCCCTTCCTGACACAGGGGAGAGGCGAGGCAGGGAAGGGAGGTTAGTCACAGAGGTCAGAGGTCCTGGGGTGAGGACTGCGGACTCTGTCCAAGACGTGTCCATGGTTGCTCTTGGGTCCCAACAAGCTGCGCTGTGCTGCGCTGTGCGCTGTGAGACAGGAGCCCCTGTAGAATATACACATCTGAGGGGCAGAGGTGACTGCCACTCATCTGAGTCCCCCAAGCTAGTCCAGGCTCCCTCTCCTTTGACACTAAGATGCTCAATGCCCTTGAGTGACAGTCTCTGCTAGCTCCTCCCTGCTCCTCCCCAGCCCCTTTCCCTGGAGGCTCTGCTCACTGGAGAGCTAGGGGACTCCTGCATGCCACTGTCACCCAACCTTTGTCAGCCCTTGTGGGGCCCCAGGACTCTTAAAGGCACAGGGTAGGGTCCTTGACTGGAGTCTCCATGACGCAAGCAAGTTGCTTAACCTCTGTGAGCCTGTTTCTTCCACCCATGCTCCTTTGATAGCCCAGGACTTGAGTCCTGGACCAAAGGAAGGGGCGGGACTCTACACCGGGAGGAAGAAGTTGGGTGGGGGGTAAAGGTCAGAGTGTCCAGGGTCCAGGCGGTGTCCTACTGACTTGGTTACATGGTGTGAGAACAGCTATTACTTAGGCTGTCTGAGGACTTTGTCTGCACAGTCTGTTGGAATCCACACTGTCCAGAAGGTGTACAACAACATTTCTGTTTTTTTGTTTGTTTGTTTGTTTGTTTTGAGACAGGATCTCTCTTCACAGCCTTGGCTGTCCTGGAACTCACTATATAGACCAAGATTACCTCGAACTCACAGAGCTCCTCCTGCCTCTGCCCTCCAAAGTGCTGGAATTAAAGGTGCGTGCCACCATGCCCAGCTATCTCTATCTTAAACATGACCAAAACAGAAGCACCGAGAGACTGGGCAAGCCGCCTCGGGCTCACACTACATGGCAGATCTGGATTAGGATCTAGTCTGTCCCGAGCTCCGTAAGCCATGCTTCAGGTACCCAGGCCTGGCCTCTCGCATCCCGACTGCCTTTTCATCCCACCAGTCAGCCCGCACTGCCTGGGCCTCTCAGAGCCCCGTCTATCTCTGTCCTACTGAAGGAGCCCCCAGAGTCTGCTCACTCAGGTTCAGGAATCTGCTCCACTCAGGACCAACCTTCAAGTCCAAGGCCACATGTTCACAATGACCTGGAAGTGCGGTGAATCAAAAGTGCCAGGATTTGAGGACACTCAAGGTAGGAGTTGTCACACTGCTTGCTGATCCTTAGGGACACCGAGGCCAGCATGGGCCAAGCCTTGCCTAAGGATATACTGCCGGCCAGTGATACGGCAGGATGGACTCTGAGACAGTCCTATACCAGTGCAGAAGCCAGGAGCTTGTCCAGAGCTTCCTGAGCTGGTTGGGGTGCCCAGTGTGACCAAAGCAGAAGTTTGTAGAAGAGTTCACTGTGTGACTCAGGTCTTACCCTGGGGTCCCCCTATCTTCTGAGTATAATGTGGGGTCTACTAAGACCTGCTGTTTATCACCTTCACCCGGAACCTTGACTCCTGCTGGCTTTGCCCTTTTAAGACACACATAGCCCCTTCAAGCCACACTTATTCCTCAGCGACCATACTGACCCCAAGTCACAAAGCCAGAGAGACACTATGCTCTTCCACGGGCCTCTCAGGCTCCTGTCTCCCAGCCAGCCTTCTGCTCTGCAGAACCCCCTGTCCCCACAGAGATGAGTGGCCCAGGGGCCCTTTGACCCCCAAAGCCTGGTACTCACAGAGACAGGGAAATAGTCCTTCATGTACTTCCAGATGACCATGCGTCTGAAGAACGGATGGGCCGGCCTCCCTGCCGCGGCTTGTCCCAGTCCAGGTACCACCAGGTGGCATATAGGACAGAGAAGAGCCAGAACCTTGTGAACAGGAGGCCTATGAAGATGGCGATGCAGATCTGGGCTGGGAGAGAAGCAAGAGACTGAGAGCTGTGAGGAAGGCAGTTAGCTCTTCCAGTTTAGCTCTTCCATGACTGTGCCCCCATGCTGGCGCGGACCCCCCTGTCTAGCCCACACCACCGGAGGAGACCAGCTTGCATGCCTCACATATCAGGACATGCCACACTGGCATGGGGCCATCTAAAGGCATTTCCCCCACTACACCGGATCTCTCAACCTACAATGCCCCCACTTCCAGGAAGGCCTTATGCATTCACCAGGCGCTCCATAAATGGAGCCATGGGTTGAATCAGCTTCTGCCTTCTACCTTTGAGAATCCTAGAGAAAAAGGAGACAATTTTCTTTCTGGCCCTTTTCTGTCCACCCTCAGCCACAGCTAAGCCCAGACTCCTTCCTAAGGCCCTGCCATGTGTCCAACTGCTGCAACGCACAGCCCCACAGCTCAGCCAGGCATCAGCTCAGTGAGCTGGCACTATCTCCGGTTCCTGCCCCACCTTACCCACCTACATGGCCAGGGCCCCAGCCACCCCAGATTTCTCTGTTTCCAAACCCAGTCCACTCTGGTTTGTGTGTTGTGGGGACATCACCTGGTTACCCTGGGGCACTGCAAGGCTGGGACCAGGGTAAATGCAGAAGTCTCTCCTGCCTGTGGTTCTGCAACCCTTGTTGCAGGCAGATCCTGATTATCTCAGGTGCAGGGGGTCCATGGGGCCACACCCCACCTGGTGGAGCATCATCCCCATGAATACTACCCCACCTTACTGGTGCAATACCTTTTATTTGCTGATGTTTTTCCTTTCGGCATCATGATCAAACCCTTGGATCCATACATGATAGGCAAGTGCTCTCCCTACCACGGAGCTACACCCAGCCCCCGGATTCTCTGTTTGCTTGTTTTGGTTGTTTTTCTTGTGAAGCGGGGTCTCAAGTATTCCAGACTGGCCTCAAACTCCCTGCGTAGTTAAGGATGACTTTAAACTCCCAATCCTTCTGCCTCTACCTCCCAAATCCTGTGATTATAGGTGTCCACCAAGCCTGGTTTATGCAGTGTTAAGGAGCCAACCCAGGGCTTTGTCCATGCTAGGCAATCACTCTACTGACTGAATTACATCCCCAGCCCTCAGATTCTTAAAGAAAGCCAGACCCCGTTGTGAAGCTCACTTGGAGAAGGTACAGGGACAGACTTGCTGGTTTGGGGGAGGGGGACTTTAGACTGGCGTGAACAAAAAGATTTAGAAGTCAGAGGGTATGGATGAGGGCCACAAATCCTCATCCTGCATGGAGCATCTATGAAGTGCCAACTGCTGGTGGGCCAGCCAGAACGACCAATGAAGTCTTGCCCCCATGAAACTGCTTTCCAGTGTGGTGTTCGGGGCACTTTATGTTTTGTTTGAAAGGTTTGTGTTGTTGTTGTTGCTTTTGCATTTGTATGTGTGGGTGTGCATGTATCTGTGTGTTCATATGTGGATGAAGTGTGCATATGCATGACAATGGGAATCTTCATCAACTGCTCCTCACGTTAGCCCATCATTTCCCACCTTATTCCTAATTGAACCCAGAGCCCACCAGTACTGGCTTGTCTAGCTGCCCCATCCGGCATCCCTGTCTCTGCCCTCTGGGTGCTGGAATTACTGGCAGACTGTCATGCCAACCTGGCATTTACATAAAGTCTAGGGATCGAACTCTGGACCCCACACTTGCACTGAATCCTCTCCCCAGCCCTGTCCTGAAGTTTTTGGATCTAATAAAATGCACTGAACATACAGGGCATTGCCTCACCATCGTGAGCGTACAGCCCAGTGCCATCAGAACATTCTTTTTGCAGCCATTAGTGTCACCTGTCACCAGAACTCTACCCCCCCCAAACAGAAACTCTCCATGTCACGAGACATGGCTCCCCACCACCTCCTCCCACCCACCCATTCTCACTATAATCCTAACTACTCCAGGCACAGCACCGTGTGGGGTCACAGGAATCCTTTCCATTAATGTCCCACGGTGTGTGTTTGCTTCTCCATTAGTAAATACTTATATTAAGTCCACATTGGTCCTTGGTCTTCAATGGCCATGAAATTATTCACAAATACCAAAACAAGGAGGATTCCTACAAACCCAGACAAATGGTGTCTGTGGAAAACCTGGAAGAAAAGACAGCTGCAGCCAGCACTTTGAGGGCCAGCCTGTCCCTCCAGGTGTCTGCCTTCTTTCCTAGCCAGAGGCTCATCCTGCCCTAATCTGTACCGGGCTCCACCTTCACATTAGGCTGGATCCCTCTCAGGGGCTGAAAGACCAGCAATGGCAGTGGTTTTGTTACTTTGTGTTTGTCTTAAATATCTTCAGAGACAGTTATAGAGGGCTTGGAAGCCAGTGGCGGCATGAGTAGGAACAGAGGCCCGCACAGATGTAGCCGCCCTTGGAGGGCATTGAAAGGTCCTCCGAGCAGGAGACAAGGAGGAAGGGAGGCTGACTTAAACTGTATCTATTTATGCTTTTTGCACTGGAGAAGAGCAGCCGCTGCCATAGTGTGTGCCTGCAATTAGAGTTCTTAGAAGCTGAGGCAGGAGGATTTAAGCTCAGGCCAAGCATAAGCTACATAGAGAAAACCTTATTTTAAAAAAATTCTGTGTGTGTGTGGTGTGTGTGTGTGTGTGTGTGTGTGTGTGTGTGTGTGTGTGTGTATGTGTGTGTATGTGTGGGGGTGGGGGTGGATGTGTGTGGGTGTGGGTGTATGTGGGTGTGCATGTTGAGTCCAGAGGTCAGGTGTCTTCCTCTATCATTGTCCACCTTTTTCCCCTCGAGAGCTGAGGATCTAACCCAGGGCCTTTGGCTTGCTAGGCAGATGCTCCACCACTGTGCTGAGTCCCTAACCCTTCCAGCTTATTTTTTTTGAGACAGGAGTTTTTCACTGACCCTGGAGCTCACTGATTCAATGAGGATGGTTTGGTGGGAATGCTCCCTGATCCTCCTGTCTCCTGGAGCTCACCTCTCCATCCTCTTGTCTCCTGGAGCTCATTGATTCAATGAGGATAATTGATGAGAACGCCCCCTGATCCTCCCATCTCCTGGAGCTCACCCCTGCATCCTCCTGTCTCCTGGAGCTCACTGATTCAGCAAGGATGGTTGGCAGGAATGCCCCCTGATCCTCCCATCTCCTGGAGCTCACCCCTACATCCTCCTGTCTCTGGAGCTCACTGATTCAGCAAGGATGGTTGGTTGGAATGCCCCCTGACCCTCCTGTCTTAGTTGTCCCAGAGCTGGCCTTATGAGTGTGTCCTGCCACATCCAGCTTGGTATGTGGTCACTGGGAATCAGCTCAGGTCTTCATATTTGCACGGTCAGCAGGTTACCAGCTGGGCCATCTCCCCGCCCAACCCCAATTTATTAATGTAAAATAAATAAGTAAAACTTCAGCTATAGCTCTTTCCATTTGGACCAACCTCAAAGTCTCTGCAGTGGTTCTCACTTAATAAGACCCTCTCTCAAGAAGAAAAACTCACTATTAACAGTGGCTACCTGGAAGGAAGGATTATGGGAAGTCGTTTACTTAAAGTTTCCAATGTTGTTTGAATGAGTCATTTTTGCAGAAAGAAAAAAGAAACAAAGTTTAGGGGAAAAAAAAAAAAAAAAAAAGAGCACTTTCCCCTCAACCAGAAAGGTCTCACTTGGCCGTCTGATCCCAGAAAGATCCCTCCACTTGTTAACAGCAAGCCCAGGGTGGGTCTGCTTGGTGATTTCCTTTACCCAGTCTCTACAAGCCTGCGGGTTCTTTTGTTGGTATAATTTGGTTTGGCATTTCTGGAAACAGGGTCTTACTATGTAGCTCTGGCTATTCTGGAACTCACTACCTAGACCAGGCTGGCCTCAAATTCATAGGATCAGAGGTGTGTGCCATTATGTCCAGCTAAGCCTGAGGTTTCTTAAACCCCTGCTTTTTAGAGAGGGTGTGCACACTGGCTATGCACACACAGCAAGCTAGCAGGGTAATACCTGAGAGTCAGTGCGTGGCCCCGCCCATTCAACAACTATAAAACAAAACCAGCTAAGAACAGCACAGACCAACGCCAAGGAATCGTGCTCTCCCATGAGAGAGACGCCAGGGAGGAAAAGAAACAGAACAAGTGAGCAGCCCATCTGGGAAGCATTTGACTCTGGCCTGAGCCTTTGGTGCCTGGTCCTAATTGACTTTCCCAGCTCCTTCGGTGCCATTTTGCAAAATACATCCCATATGTCCAGCTGAACCGGCTGTTCAGATCACACAGTCTTTTCTTCCTCTTCGCACTTCTCTGCCTGGGAAGCTGGGTATGGGCAGGCTTTAGACTCACACTGTATTTTTTCTCGGTGTGTATGTGGTTTGTGTGCATGTTTGTGTGTATATATGTTCACACGAGGGCACACGGGGGATCAGGTGCCCTTGTGGAGGCTCGAGGTTGCTGTGGGTCCTTTCCCCTGTCACTCTCTGATCTCTGTCTTTTTAAACTATCTATGACTCTCTGCTGTTGAGGCAGGGTCTCTCTCCTGAGTCCAGGGCTCATGGATTTGACCAGTTCGCTCTAGGGATCCCTTGTCTCTGCTTGCTTTGTGTTGATATTACCGGCAGGCCAACAGCCCCACCTGGTGTTTGTGTGGGTGCTGGGAACCCACACTCTAAACCTCGTGTTTGTGCAGCCAACTTTACCAACAAAATCATCTCCCCAGCCGGTTGTGGTGGTGTACACCAGTAGGATTTGAAAGGAGGCAGAGGCAGGAGGATCACGAGTTCAAGGCCAAAGAAAAAGAAAAAAAAAATCATCTCCCTAGCCCGGTCCCCACTATTCTTTAAAACCTCCCTTAAGTAGTGCATCTGTGGACACCATCTCCACCTCTCCTCTCTGCTATGACATGTGTATGTGTGTGTGTGTAGGCATGTGCGTATGCATGTGCGTGCGTGTGTGTGTGTGTGTGTGTGTGTGTGTGTACCTGTGGGTGGATGTGTGCATGCACATGTCCGAGTGTGTGTAGAGTCCAGAGGACAACCTGAGTGTCGACTTCAGGAGGGCTGTCCACCTCCTTTTGAGACGGTGTCTCTCATTAGCCTAGGCTCACCCATTAGGCTAGGCTAGCTGGCCATCGAGTGCCAGGGCCCCTCCTGACTCTGCCTCCCCAGTGCTGAGATTACAAGTTTGTGTCACTGTGCCTGACATTTTTACAGAGGTTCTGGGACTCAAACTGAGATCCTCATGCTTTCAAGGCTTGGAGGTCATTCCTTCATCATCATCATCATCATCGTCATCATCATCAAACTAAAAAAATGAGGCCAGCCGGGCGGTGATGGTACACATCTTTAATCCCAGCACTCGTGAGGCAGAGCCAGGTGGATCTCTGTGAGTTCAAGGCCAGCCTGGGCTACCAAGTGAGTTCCAGGACAGGCACTAAGCTACATGGAGAAACTCTGCCTCGAAAAAACAAAAAAAAAGAGGCAAGATGGTAAACATTTTAGCATTTTAGAACTTGTGATGTCAGATGCACACTAGAAGATGCTATGGAAGCTCTTGAGTAGCAGTTTAAAAGTTAATCTTTTAGAAATGACAGAAACTCTTGGATCTTAGACTGCAAAAAAGAAGAAAGAACACCACAAAACAAAAAACGAGACACTCAGGAGGGCCTTGGCCCACAGGCCTGATCTGGTGCCACTGAGACACTCTGATTGCCCGGCCTTTGATCTTCTCATCCGCCACACAGCAGAAACTCAGCTGTAGGGACCTTTAATACAAAGTGGACCTTGTCACTTCCTGCTGGGTCTATGGCTCTCCTTTGCCCTCAGGATAAGGGGTAGGTAACCTCGCCCACTCTTGGCAAGAAAGAGCCCAGCACCCTTTCCTTCCTTCTCCCGCTCCTCTTGGCTGGGGGGTGGGGGGATGGGGGTGTCTGTGCTATACTCCCTGGTCTCGCTAGGCCCTGTCAGAGCAGGGCCAGGCAGGTACCACAGGCTGCATGGCTGGGACAAGCTTGCCCAGTCAGACGTACTCCTGCCCTCAGGGTCACAGGAGGCAGGCTGAACTTGGTGTTCCTCGGCCCCTGTGAGCTTGTGGCTATGGCCTACGTGGCTCTGGGTCTCCAGTGCCCTTTGACCTAAGCCAGCCATGGGCCTAGGCTTCCTGCTTCTGTCTTCTGTGCCCACCGGCTATTTGCTATATCGATACTTCCTCCCCGTGCCCTCTGCCCACCCCTCAGCCCTCCTTCCTCTGGAAG
Source organism: Peromyscus leucopus (assembly GCF_004664715.2). Classification (NCBI taxonomy): domain Eukaryota; kingdom Metazoa; phylum Chordata; class Mammalia; order Rodentia; family Cricetidae; genus Peromyscus; species Peromyscus leucopus. Next base: position 105,856,524 of record NC_051063.1, on the reverse strand, counting down.
GAGCAGGGGCCAGGCTCCCGATTTACCTGATTTACAGCCTGGGCCTTTCAAGTATGCCGTTTCTCTGCTTGGCTGTGCTAACAGAGGTTCTTAAATGTTTACCAACCCTGGGATAGAGGTGCAGAGCAGTTAAAATGGGCGCTAGAGGCAGGGTCCTGGAAGGCCCACTTTGCAGGAATGAACCCTGTAGCTGAAGAATTGTGAGGTGGCCCTAAGGGAGCATGTACACACGTGTGTGTACATGTGCATATGTGTGTGTGACCAACATGTACCCAGCATGTGAATGTTTTGACAGCCAGCAGTATCTGGACCCAGGCTGAATCCCAGTCCTGGGGTGGCAATCTTTCCCGAGTCTGGTGCCGGCAAAGGAGATTGAGAGTCCCATGTGCTCCCTGCCACGCTTCCTTCGTGGTCCTCAGCCGAGCTGGAGAGCAGCCACACATCAGTGGGTGTGGTGGATCAGGAGTCAGACCCACACCTAAGGAGCCAGGCCAGGTCTGCCTTGGGTTCCCACCTTCCTGCATTTCATCTACAAAGACCCCGTAGGGCAACACTGTCATCCCATCATGTAGCTGGTGAAGCAGAGGCTGGTCCCTTCTTTCCTGGCCTCGGTTCCAGCTCCCTCCCTCCCCACCCCCACAAAGGTAAAACGGAGAGCTTCCCTCTCAGAGCAGCAGGAAGCACGCGCGAGCGAGTGCTATGACAGACCCCAGGATCCTCTCTGCACAGGAACTCTGAGCCCAGCAAAGAAAGCCCCTTCCTGAATCTCTCCATCAAGTATCCTGTGCTTCCGCTGGGGCTGCCCGGCCCTTCCCCTGTACCGGTGACTACCCTCTTACCCAAGGCCAGAAAGGAGAAGACCCACTGAAGGACCGCAAGGGTCTGCAGCCGGCGCTCCCACGGCACCGACAAGGGTGCGAACTCCACCATGCTGAGCTGGTTCCGGAGGCTCCACACACACCGCTCTGCTCAAGGCTGAAGGAGCTAGCCCGGCCCAGCCCAGCCCAGCCCAGCCTTCGCCAGGGCCTCCTTGCTCCGCCCACACTCAGATCCTTTTACTTAGAGGAAATCTTGGAATCCTTCTGCTGGGACCAGACAAAAGGAAGGAGATAGATAGAGAGACCTGTTTGGTCTTTATAAGCCTTCTCAGGCAATGCCTTATCTACCAAACCACCTTTCTGGCCCCCCGGAACCCTCCTCTAGGGACAGTGAAACCCCCCAAGCGGGATGCAGAGGCGGTCCCACACCATGTGCTGCTTTCCTGCTTTTCTCCCAAATCCCTGCTCACCCTCCACAAACAAGCTGCATCAGTTCCTATCGGGAAAGCATCTACCCACGTCTCCATCTGCCGTTCCTCTGCTTATCTAACCAGTAGAACTTTTAGAAAGGCTGTGTTCTGGGCCTTTTCATCTCCCACCCCATGTAGATCACCTCCACACTTCACACATCAACACTCCACAAAACTGCGCTCACAAGGTCGCCACTGACCTCACGCTATTTAAAGGCGGTGGGTGGTCAAGTATGAGATCTCATCTTGGCCCATCGGCAGCCTCGGTCACCATGGATCATTTCACGTCCCTGAAGCCTCTCTCTCCGTCCGGTTTTGCCTCCCAGCTCCCAAGCTACTGTTTCATGGGCTCCTTTGTTCTGCCGCCTCCTCTTTTTCCTCCTCCTTCCTCTCCTCCTCCTCTTCAATTTGAGACATGATCTCATATGCAGCCCTGGCTGGCGCAGAACTCGCCATCTAGACCAGGCTGGCCTCTAGTCTCTGCTTCCCCCGTGCTGGGATTAGAGGGGCAGGTACCACTATTCCTCCTGATTCTTCTTGCCTCTTAAAGATTGCATTCAGGCTAGTGACTTGTTTTCTGTCTCCATAAAAAGGACTTCCAGACCTGGAACAGTTGTGAATTCTTCCCTGCCTCTAGACTTGAAGACCTATGTGGTCACTTGACATTTTCACCAGAATGCCTGGTGGGGACCATCCATCATAGCATGCTCGCCATACTGAAGTTGACTTCCATGCCCTGCCCAGGCCAGCCCTTCCTCAGGGCTTCCTTTCTTATCATGGCAAAGAGTAATTTTACAGTCCCAGTTGCTGAGGCTATATCCAGGGTCACCTGAGATTGTTTTCCCCAGTCACATCTATCCATCACCACATCAGTGCCTTCTTCTAAATGTTTCCCCTTGGGGTGAAGAGATGGCTTGGCCATTAAGAGTGTTTACTGTTCTTGCAGAGGATGCCGGTTCTATTCCCAGTTACCCATGTAGCCAAGTTCACAGTCACCTGCAGCTCCAGCTCCAGGGGATCTGACACCTCTGGCCTCTGTAGGTACCAGCAGTCATATGCATGTACACATGTACACACATATGTACACACTCACACCCAAGAAAAGAATCTCTGTCTCAGTAAAGGTAGAAATTGATTCAAAATGTATTACATGTGGGTTTTTTTTTTTCTATCTCTTCAACAAAATATCCAAGATGGGGCCATGAGCAACGGTGCTTGCCTTTAATGCTACCACTCAGGTCTGCAAGTTCGAGGCCAGCCTCGTTTACATAACAAGTTCCAGGCCAGCTAGGGCTACATAGTAAGACTCTGTCTCTAACAAACAAACAAACAAACAAACAACCCAAAACTGAGACAAATGTTTGTAAAGAAAAGGCTTTTATCTCCAATAATCTAACAATCTCCACTAAGCTTACACCCCCTCCGAGAGAACCACTCCATTACACAAGGAGCTTGGTGGTAGTACATTCATCCAACCGCAACACCATCAATCAGAAAAAAAAAAGTGTGTGCAAAGTGGTGTATTTTCATAAAATAAGATCAGCCCTGCTACTGTTACTCTGTAAGTGACCAAAACAAAGAGCAGAAGGAGCAAGGCCAGCGTCCCTCCGTCCCTGCCCGTCACAGCTCCGTCCCTGCCCACAGTCCACTGCCATCCTTGTCTCTGCTTTGTTTTTCCTTCTAGATTTATGCTTCTGCATGGGTGGCCCAGGCTAGCCTCAAACTTATATCCAGCCAAGGTTGACCTTGAGTTTCTAATCCTCCGATTTCACCTCCTCAGTGATGGGAGCACAGGCATGTACAACCACACTTGGTTGATGCACATAGCAGACAGAACCCGGGCTTCATGCGTGATGGGCAAGCACCCTACCAACTGAGGCCCACCCCAGGACCATCACTTTTTTGCTTGTTTGTTTGTTTGTTTTTCAAGACAGGATTTCTTTGTGTAGCTCAGGCTGTCCTGGAACTCCCTCTGTAGATTTAGGGTGGCCTCTAACTTAGAAATCTGCCTGCCTTTACCTCCTGAGTGCTGGGATTAAAAGCATGTGCCACCACCACCTGGCCATGCCTTACTTTTAATTGAAAAAAAAAATCCCACATAATATATTCTGATCACAATTTTCCCTTTCCCTACTCCTCCCAGATCGTCTTGGCCTCCCTACCCACCCAACTATACATCTTTTTTTTTCTCTCACTTTAAAAAAACAAACAAAAAACAAGAACATACACACACAAAATCTGAAACCAAACAAGCAAAAGACGAATAAAAAATTTGCAAACAAAACAATATGAGACAAAAGTCTATGAAAATACCATTGAGTTCATTTTGTGTTGGTCATGTATTCCTGGCTATGGGGAACGCCCTGAAGTGTGGTAAATATGCCCAATGAGACTCCATTAAGAAAGATGAGTATTTCCTTTGTCATTGAGTACCAATTACAGACAGGATGTTGGTTAGGAGTAGTAGCTTGTGTCCACTTCCCATCTCAGTCCTTGAACCCCAACATCATTGTTTTTAAATTTAATTTTTGACCTTGTTGTTTTGTTTAGGGGGGGTTGTTTTTCTTTTTGTTTGTTTTCCAAAATAAGGTTTATCTGTGTAACAGCCCTGGCTGTCCTGAGACTTGCTTTGTACATTAGGCTGGCCTTGAACTCACAGAGATACTCCTACTTCTGCCTCTTGAGTGTTGGCATTAAAGTAGTGTGTCACCACCAACGGCTTACCTTTTTATTTATTTGTGTTTATCTATCTATCTATCTATCTATCTATCTATCTATCTATCTATCTATCTATTTATCTAGGCAGTGTCTCATGAGTCCAGGTGATCTTAAACCCAGAGCTAATGATGACTCTGATCTTCCTGCCTCTACCTCCCAGGCACTAGGACCATAGCTTACACCACCCCATGTTGCCCCCCCTCCCTCAAGTGCCCTTTCAGCAGGCCTGACCACATCTATCCCTTCTCCCTTCTTTAACAAAACTCTCGCTAGAGGGTTCTGTCCTGTTTTGTGACTTTTCTTCGCAGGGTAAGAGTGCTACCCAAACCATCATCTTCCACCTTTACATGGGTTCTGGGGTTAAATCCAGGTCCAGGCTCAGCAACATGCTCCTCTCTCTGCTGAGCCGTCTTGCCGACCCCTTGTACACACTTTCTTGTCCACTTCTGTGTGGCATGTGCCTGGGAATGGAGTTGGTGGATCATGGCACAGAGCTACATGGCTTTCTGAGGTGGGGACACAAGCATAATATGAGTTTTCAGGTTGCTACTGGTCTAGTCTTTCTTAACGCTATGACTCTTGTTTTTATGGTGCTGGGATCGAACCCAGGACCTTGCCTATGCTAGGCAAGCACTCTACTGTTGGACCCCAAAGTTTAGGGTCTCAAGTGGGCGCCCCAAGAACCCAGACTCCAGTCCAGTTGATGCAACAGCATGAGGATTTTATTATTAAAGCTTCTATATAGAAGGGCAAACTCTGCTCCTAAGAGCAAGAGCCGCATCTTATTGCAGCCCCATAAGAGCTTATAAAGGAAAAACCCACAAGATTACAATTCCCATACAATTTCGTTTCACAAGATCATGGTCTGGGTACAGAGTAATCACAGAGGGGGTACAGTTACATCAACAGGTACATTTTTTCTGAAACCTCAAGGGGGGTATCAGGGCAGGAGTGGAGATTACACAAAGGTCATAGTGGTCCTTCCTGGAACATCTGCAACTATCCCAGTCACAGTCGAGCACATGTCTGAACAGAAATCTCTTTACATTGTTACATTGTGGCAGGGGTGATTGAGTAGTGGCTGAGTCAGGTTGCCCTTGGAACTAGATTTTTAGTTTCTCATTTCCTGGTGCTTGAAGTTTCTCTTTCCTGAGGCTTGGGGGTGTAAGTCTGAAGGGCTAGGGTCTCTCACTACCACTGTGCTATATCCCCAATGCACTGTAACCATGTTGATGAATGTTCTTTTCTGTACTCGTAGTAACATTTCCCCAACAACTAGTAAGGTTTAGCATGTTGCAGTATGCTTTCTGGCCATTTGGGTATCATTTTCTGGGGATTTCTTGTTCCAGCTGTTGGTTGATAGAAATGTCACAAACATTAAAGCCATTTTCTGCACAGCTAGCTTCTACAGAAGATGACTCTCACGTCTGTGTTTGGGAACATTATTCTAAGCTGTGTAACTTTTGTCTATGCTGCATTTGTTTAACTCTGTGAAGCTGTGTTACTGTGCCTGTCTAAAACACCTGATGGTCTAATAAAGAACTGGCCAATAGCAAGGCAGGAGAAAGGATAGGCAGGGCTGGCAGGCAGAGAGAATATATAGAGGAGAAATCTGGGAAGAGAAAGATCAAGGAGCCAAGGAAGGAGGGGGACATCGGGGGCCAGCCACCCAGCTACACAGCAAGCCGCGGAGTAAGAAACAAAGAAAGGTATACAGGAATAGAAAAGGGAAAGCCCAGAGGCAAAAGATAGATGGGATAATTTAAGAAAAGCTGGCTAGAAACAAGCCAAGCTAAGGCCGGGCATTCATAAGTAATAATAAGTCTCCGTGTGTGATTTATTTGGGCGCTGGGTGGCGGGCCCCCCAAAAGAGTAAAAAACAAACGACAACACTTTGGGTGGCTTCAGCCTCACTTTTCCCTTCCCTCTCCACAGTCTCAAAATATCCAGCCATCTCCCCAAAGCACTTATGGTAACAGAGACTGTAAATCTCCCCATTTTTGGCTTGTCTTTTTGATATTATTTGATGAACAAATACATACAGTTTTATTGTGTTCACATGAGTCATCTTTCATTAGACAGATATTATTTGGTCAGATACTGGAAATCTTCTCCTATTTCTGTTTCCAGTAAGAATTAAATTTTACAGGGCATGGTGGTACAGCGCTTTCAATCCAGCACTTGGGAGGCAGAGTTTTGAGCATGAATAGGTACCAGGAGTTGCTAAATATGTTTTAATCATGTCGTGCCCGACCTCTTTATTTTATTTTATTTTATTTTTGCCTTTTGATAAAGTGGATTTTTTTTTTTTTTTGAGGCATTACCATTCCTCTTCAGGTCCCAATATCACAGGTGTGCTGACTAATTTTTTTCTTTTGTTCTCTCCCCCGCCCCCTTCTCCCTCTGCCTCTCTCTCCCTTCAGAGTCTATATTCCTGGCTGTTCTGGAACTTGGTACGTAGACCAGGCTGGCCCTGCACTCACAGAGATCAACCTGTTGTGCTGGGATTAAAGGCATCTGCCACCCTGGTTTCCGGACTGATTTTTAAAGCAGAATTAAGGTTCCACTTTACTTCTTCTTACTCATTAAAATGCAGCATTTCCTTTGTCCTTTATCACACTTTCCATTGCCGGACTAGAGCAGCACCACCTCCACTCCGAAAATTCCATAAAATCCCCAGGCTCAAAAACCTAATGAAAGGAGACAGCAGGTAGAGGGGAAATTGGAAGAGGGGAGTAAGCCTTGACAACGAGAGCTGCTCCCTCTGGTGGTCATTATGAGAACCTGCAGGCAGAAGGACTTCGAAGGCAGGGCGGGTGACGTCTCAGAATCAGGAGCCCCAGGGTTGGGCTTGGATGTTGGCTGACTAGTCCCACCTTGCGGGCTTTGCCTGGAGAATTGTTGCCTGTTCTCTGTCAGGATGGAGGATTCTGAGCTTCTGCCCTGAGTGTGAGGTACTATGAGGATGAGATGGTACCTCATCTTCAGAGGGAGAAGCAATCCCAGAGGTGTAAATCACTTCAGCTTACCACAGAAATGACACTTTCCTTTGCCTTTTGTTTGTTCTAATGAGATCATTGTGAACCCACTAGGTCCAGACATTTTCTCTGTTCCTCACACAGGTGGCCTTCCTCCTGATATGGGTGACCACCCCAAGTTCACAGTTCCAGACCAGCAGCTGTGTTCTTCACTTGGACTTTACAAGGAATTCCAAACCAGCATGGCCAACGTGAACTCCGCCCTCTCTCCCCATTGATGCCAGGACCACGGGACTTCTCCTCACTTTGACATTGTAAGGTGAACTCCTGAGGTGGCAATCAGGAATCTCTAACCCAGGGACCTCTGTTCAGCTCCTGCTGGGAGATGTGTTCCCTAAAGGAGGAAATGCCAAGCCGAGGCTCTCTCCCCCACTTCAACCTCTCTGAGAGCTGAAGGAAGTAGCTACTCTTCTGAGGGTCCCTTTCTGCAGGCTGCACAGCCGTGCAGCAGGCTGGCTGGTGCAGCAAGGTCCACACTGTATTGTAGGATGCTGTTAGTAAGAATCCGTGATGAATTGGGATTAGAGCTGGAGAGCACCGCATGGTAGGGGCTTTGAGAAGTCTGTCTATAACCAGCCTTCAGCGCTGTTCAACCTGGCTGTTTCCAACCTTGCTTGCCTAACTGTTAGAACATAACCAGTGGGCCCAAGCCTTACAGCTACAGTGTTGGCTCTCAGGGCTGAATGCAGTTCTTTCTGCCCTGATGATGATGTATTTGCTGGACATAAATGGAAGGATTAACATCCCCACCCCCACCCAAGACAGTCATATCTTAACCCCCGGAACCGTGAACAATGCTTTGTATACAGTAAGAGGAATATGGCAGGTATGACTAAAGGAGAGTCTGAAGTCACCTCATGTGACCCTCCACTTGGTTGTCCAATGTAATCACAACGATCCTTATAAGAGAGTAACGATGGACCAGAAGCACAGAAGGCGGCTACATGAAGAGACGCTTGGGAAGATGCTCTTTGAATATAAGGGAGGGACCACGCCAAGAGACTGAACTAGGCAAGATGATATGGCCTCTCACGGAGCATCCAGCAGACCCGCCTTGCTGACACACATTTCAGCTTGGTGTGACACCCATTTCCTCGTTGCTATGACAGAATACCCAAACAAAAGCACCTCAATATGGAAGGGTATATGTTGACTCAGGGCTAGGGGTATATTCCACCATGGAGGGGAAGGCATGGTGTGGGAACACCAGGCAGCTTGTAGGGTCCTGGCCTCCCATTCTGGGTAGCTGTTGCCTGCCTTGCCAACCTTGACCAGATGTCCTCCCTATGCAGATTCCCTGCCAGCTTCCTTCTTCCTGAAGGATCACTGGAGGTTCTTTGTTTGTGTATCTGCATTTGGTGTAAACAGCTTAGATGCAAGAATGTAGAACATCGGTTATGAACTTCTGCCCTCTGGGGTTCTCCCATTGTGCTGTAAGCCTGTATTTAAGGCCTCCTCCCTCCTTCAATAAACAGCCTTGGCATTCTGCTGGGGCAAATGACCCACTGTCTCTTATCTCTGTTTTTTAATCCACAGCCCCTCACTCAGACATGGTGAATGGGTGGTGGTAGCGCGGGTGTTAACAGCAGCTGGCTACATTATGTCCACAGTCAGGAAGCACACACACACACACACACACACACACACACACACACACACACACACACAGAGGCTTCTGCTCAGCTGGCTTTCTCCACTGTCCTTTTCGCGAAGTCTGTAATCTCAGTTCCTGGGGCATGGCACCATCTAGCCTTGGGGGAAGTTTCCTTCCCAGTGAAAGCCCTCTGGAAATGCTTCCTAGACACTCCCAGAGGCTTCTTTCCTAATAGAGTCTAAATCCAGTCAAGTTCACAGTCCGCATTAACTATGACACTGACTTCCAGACTCCTTAGGTATCAATTTCTGTTGTCTGAGGGTGTCTTGACCCAGCAGCCTGGGAGAATTACAGCCCCTCCCCAGGCTCAGTTCCCTATCGTTTTTTCTCTTCCTCAGCTAGTGACCAGATCTCTTTGTACCACACAAGCCGCCTTTTGAGACAGTGTCTCACTGCGTAGCCCTGGCTGGCCTGGAACTCATTATACCGATCTAGGCTCGAACTCACAGAAATGCCCCTGTCTCTGCTTCCCGAGCGCTGGGTATTAAAGGTGCCCAGGTGCACTACCATGCCCACCTGGCTGTCCTGGCCTATCTTTGAGAACCAAACATCACTTCCTCTGGGGCCTACTGCAGTCACCCAGCAGGAGAGGAAAGGCCTGACTTTTTAAAGTGGAGAGCTCTTCCCACCTCCCTGGACCTGCCTCACTGCCAATAGACCGGGAGCATCCTCAGAAGTTTGGTGGGTGGATAAGTGAGCGATGTATGCTGCGGCACGAGAAAGTGCCTTGTAGGCCTCCAGGGAAAGAAATCTGTGCTCGGCTGGACCTGACAATGCCCTCCTCCTCTGTGCCCTGAATCTTGGGTTCATCTTTTGATACCAAAAGGTTACTCTGAGTCACGGGCAGGTCTCTTCAGATACCCTATAAGCCCTCCAAGCCTTCAATGCCCCAAACTGACGTTTTCTGTCTTCGTACTCCTTGGCTCTGGGTGACCCCACCACCCACCTGCCCCTCAACCCAGGGCTCTGGGGCAGGAGACCCAAACTCCTCCTTCCTTCCTTCTTCTTATGTTCTCTTTTTAGGGGTGCACATGTTCAAACGCATGCCCACGTGTGCATCCGTGCAGAGGCCAGAGGCTGTCTCTGCCTCGTCAGCCCTGGACTTGCAGGGTGCACTGCTGTGTCCAGCTGTGTATGTGAGTGCTGGGGATCTGAACTCAGGTAATCGTGCTTACACAGCAAGCATTTCACTCGCTCAGGCATCTCCTTGGCACCCCCACTTTTAGTCCTGTTGAAAGTCCAGTTAGTTCTACCAGAGGTACAGCTCTCAAATCTATCTTCCCGCCCCAGTCTCCCCAGTCCACGCTGTCATCCACCTGAGCACTTCCTTCCTGGCCTCATCCTTACTCCTCCAGTCTTCCCACCCCATCCATCCCCTCCTCCACAGCGGAAGTCACTGGCGTTCCTGGAACCGATTTCCAAGATTTCCAACCGTGTAGCTCTCTTGCTCAGGCAGGGTTTGTTCCCGTGTGCAGCCCGTGGGGCCCCCTTACCTTTGGACCAGCTACTGATGGAAATGGCCCCGGCGTCACCATGGCTGCTCAGTTGTGACACTGAGTCCCGTTTCCCTCTACAGCCAACTGCCGTGACCCTAAGGGACCTCGTTCTGCCAGGCTGGAAGAGTTCTCTTGAGGCCTTCTGGGACCGGAGGTCCACCTTCATCGTAATGAGCATTATAAATGGACTATAAACGTTTTAAAAGGGTTTTTATTATCTCCAGTTTGGGGAAGAGTATATTACTCATTCTGTTTTCTTGAAACTTGAACTCGTGTATAACAGTTGAGTTGAGGCTGACCTGGGTTCCTCTTGATTAGTTGGCAAAAACCTGTACCGAGGCTGGAAAAATGACTCAGATGTTCACAGTGTTTGCTGTTCTGGTACAGGCCTTAGGTTCAGTTTCCAGCCCCGACGTGGTGGCTCACGGTCGACTGTAACTCCAATTCCAGGGTCCAGTTCTCCCTTCTGGCCTCTGAGTGCACTAGACACTCATATGGTACACATGCATACATGTAGGCACTCACAGATACATAACATAAAAATAAATAATTTTTAATAATTTATTTTATTTTATGTGCATCAATGTTTTGCCTACATGTATGCTTGTGTGAGGGTGTTGGATCCCCTGGAACTGAAGTTGCAGAGAGTTGTGAGCTGCCATGTGAGTGTTAGGAATTGACCCCAGATCCTCTGGAAGAGCAACCGGCGCTCTTAACTGCTGAACCATCTCTCCAGCCCCATAAACAAGTCTTTTTAAAAACCCTGCACTTGTAGACATTTATTTAAACATTTAATGATTTATTTGGGGGTACGGGAACATAGTATATGTGTTTACATGTTTGTGCGTGTGTATGTGTGAGCACATGCATGTGGAGACCAGAAGTCATTGTGGAGTATCTTGGTTTTTGTAGGTTTTGCTTAGCCTGTGTCCCCCCCCCCCCCCCCCCCCTCTGGGATTACTGCTGTGCCAGGCTTTTGATGTGAGTGCTGGGGATCCAAACTCGGGTCCCAATGCTTGCAGAGTAAGCACTTACAGACCGGGCCAACTTCTACTCCAAATGTGTGTTTATTTCAGTGCGGCTGTTTTCTGATCCCATCTTAGAACTAATACATTCTTCTGAAGGCTTAAATAATTCAAGTGCAAGGTTTTTGGTTTTTTAAAGACAGGGCCTCTCTATGTAGCTCTAGCTATCCTGGAACGCTCATGTAGACCAGGCTGGCCTCAAACACACAGAGATCTATCTGTTTGCCTCTGAGTTTTGGGATTAAAGATGTGAACTGCTATTCTCTGCGTAAGTTCTTGAAAACCTCCTAAATTTGAAGGTAGAAAGCAATTAAAGCATCTTGAGTCTCTTCAAGGAAGCCTGGCCCTCGAAGATCTTAGGGCTTCGTTATAGCACAGCCGGTGGCTGGGAGAGGAGGGGTCCCAGCACCTCACTTCCTTGGTCATCGAGGTCACTCCTGCTGTGCCCTAAGGGTTCTGGGGAGGAGAGCAGAGGGGACAGAGGTTTGGTCCCTGCTCTGGGGGCACTTGGGAAATCCTCGGCGTCTACAGCCTGTACTGCCTGTTGCCTGCTGGTGCCACTCCAATGTCACCTCTCCATGACTGCGTGATGCTGACTCCAGCTCTCAACTCTGTCTGTTGAAGCACAGGCTCTTGCAGACTTTGGTCTCACTTCCAGTGTCCCAATCTCACAGAGCTGTGGGCTGTGGTGAGCGGCAGCGGTGGAGTCAGGAGGCGTGGGCTCGTGCGACATGCAACGGTTTCCTCTCCTCCATGTATTTTTAGTCCACAGTCTGCTCCGTCACCACGACTCTCAGTCTGGCCAGCCTCCTTTCCCACTGGTTCCTGGCATGAGGACGCCCGGGGTCTGATCCTAGGTGAGAAAGAGAGGAGGCCTGTTTGCTTCACTGCTGATGGATGCTGGGGCCTCTACCCGGTGGTGGTCTCACTCTGCCTCCTGTCAGCTATTTCTCCATCTCAACAGCTCCTGCTCTCCCTCACTATCCCAGAGTCTCTAGTCTAGTGTCCCATGTCTTTCTGCAGAGGTGCAGAAGGCCAAATGTACATCCTCTGGGCTGCGTTCCAGGCCTCGCTCTGGCAGTCACCCATGCAAACTGACTAATGAAAAACTCCTCCCCCGGCCATCCCACTTGACCTGACGACTTAAGCCCAAAGAGAAGGCTTATGTTTTAAAATAGAGTAAAAAAACTTAATTTGAACACTCATCATGAAACAGTCCATGTCAGCAACCCAGTTTTGATGGATTGCCACGGATGCATTTTCCTTACAGGAAGTGGATGGCTGGTGTCCAGTTTCTGTTCCAACTGTAGTCATCCTGCAAAGATGGCAGCACAAACTTGGCCTGGCCTCTGTCCACCAATTGGTATGTGCTGCTCACATAACCATGGACAATGCTTCCAGGCTTGATAAGCAGGGAGTAGGGTCTCTAAAGAACATTCCAGATGCCACCTTCATAAACAGTGCCACCACCATTATCTCCATCACCACCACTATCACCACCATCATCTCCATCACCATCATCACCATCACCACCATCATCTCCATCACCACCACAATAACTACCACCACCATCACCACCATCACCACCACCATCATCACCACCACCACCATCATTACCATCATCTCCATCACTGACATATCAGCATCACCACCACCATTATCTCCATCACCACCATCACCACCACCATTATCTCTATTACCACCATCACCACCACCATCACCACCATCATCACCACCACCATCACCACCATCACCACCATCATCTCCATCACCACCATCATCACCATCATCACCACCACCACCGTCATCACTACCTGCTGTAGACTATTATTTTAAGGTGTGTTACTTTTATTTATGTTGCATTTGTTTAACCCTGTGAACCTGTGTTACTGTGTCTAACACACCTAATGGTCTAATAAAGAGGTGAACGGCCAATAGTGAGGCAGGAGAAAGGGTAGGCAGGGCTGGCAGGCAGAGAGGATGAACTGGAGAAATCTGGGAGGAGAGGACATCTAGGAGTGAGAGAAGGGGGAGGACTCCAGGGGCCAGCCACCCAGCCACCCAGCAAGCCACTTGGAGTAAGAGTAACATTTACAGAAGTGAGAGAACTGGAAAAGCCCAGAGGCAAAAGACAGACAGGTTAATTTAAAATTAAGAAAAGCTGTCAAGAAACAAGCCAAGCTAAGGCTGGGCATTCATAATTAAGAATAAGCTTCCATGTGTGGTTGATTTGGGAGCTGGGTGGTAGGCCCCCCAAAAGAGGAGAAAGAAAACAACTACCACCACCATCACCCCCACTATCATGATCCTCATCATCAACACCACCACCACCATCAATACCATTATCACCACCATTACCATCTCCATCACCACCACCATCATCACCATCACTACCACCAAAGTTATTAGCATTGCTACCATTCCTACCCCTGCCATCATCATCTCCATCATCCCTACCACCAGCACCACCACCACCATCATCACCATCACCACCACCATCATTACCACCTGTGGTGGTTTGAATAGGCATGGCCCCCAGGGACTCGTGTATTTGAATGCTTAGCCCATAGGGAGTGGCACTATTAGGAGGTGTAGCCTTGTTGGAGTAGGTGTGGCATTGTTGGAGGAAGTGTGTCACTGTGGGGGCAGGCTTTGAGGTCTCCTTTGCTCAAGCTATGCCCAGTGTGGTACACGGTCTCCTGCTGCTTCCTGTGGATCAAGATGTAGAACTCTCAGCTCCTTCTCCAGCACCACATCTGCTTGCATGCCACCATACTTTTTGCCATGACGATAATGGATTGAACCCCCGAAACAGTAAGCCATCCTCAGTTAAATGTTATTCCTTTATAAGAGTTGCCATGGTCATGGTGTCTCTTCACAGCAATAAAACTCTAAGACACCACCATCACCATCTCCATCACCACCACCATTATCACTATCACTACCATCAAAATTATTACCATCATTACCATTCCTACCCTTGCCATAATCACCTCCATCATCCGCCACCACTACCTCATCTCTTTAATCCCCACCATCACCATCCCATCTCATCACCACCGTGATCACCACACCCACTAGAGCAGGCGGGCGAAGACATGCATTCATCAAAGTGTAAGAGTAACTTTCAAATCTGCGTGGTCAACCCCTTCATTTCCCTCCGTCCCGTCTCCAAAGATTTACCGGATGTCTCACTTGGCTTCTTTGCTGTCGTTAAACTTGTTCAGATCTGAACTCTGTGCTGACACCTTCCTCTCTTTCTCTGACAACGGTACCAGTTTTCTTTCAGGTGTCCCTTTTACCGATCCTCTGATTGATTTATTCAATGGACTTATTTTTTTTTCTATCTGCCTCATTATAAATATAATTGTAAGAAGGAAATAGGGTAAATAAAGCAAGCAAGATCCCAGGGAACTCAAAGAGCTTAGCAGTAGGGTGGGAGAGAGGGCATTACATACAAATGGGTTTTCGTTTTGTTTTGTTTTTCAAGACAGGGTTTCTCTGTGTAACAGTAAGGCTGGCCTGGAACTCACTCTGTAGACCAGGCTGGCCTGGAACTCACTCTGTAGACCAGGCTGGCCTGGAACTCACTCTGTAGACCAGGCTGGCCTGGAACTCACAGAGATCTGCCTGCCTCTGCTTCCTGGGTGATGGGATTAAGGGAGTGAACCAGCACCACCTAACAGCTAAGTTTTAAAGTGAGTAAGGTGATTCTGGAGTAGAAGGCGATACATATTAAGGGAACAGAGGAACAGAAGAGGACTGAGGAACCTCACATTAGGCTCTTTCAAATGTTTCAGCAGCAGACAGGCAGAGAGGTGACTGGGGCACAGTCAACAACCGGGAACTGAGCGAGAGCAGGATGTTCAGACCTGAGCAGGCTCATGCAGGGTATCGAAAGCCATGCTTGGGAATCTAGATTTTATTCCAGGGGCAGTGGGACCCTGAGAACGGGTCTTCAAGAGGGGAATGACATGATCCCTGTGACAGACAGGTACATGAAGGTCCCCAGGGTGCAGGGGATTCCCAGGTAAGTTATATCAGGTCACCAAGAAAAGTGCAGATTGAGCTCCATTTGCCCTTCAAAGAGCTTGGGAGAGGAAGAAGTAGCCACACTTCTCAGAAAGCCACACCTACCAGCAGCCCTGCCGAAAGCTGCCAAAAAGCCCAGCAAAAGGAAAATGATAGAGCAAACTCAGTCGTGAATATTAATACAATAACCCCTAACAATTTAGTAGGGGTATTCTGAGGCACATTTAAAAGAACAACACATCACCACCGAACTGGTGCTCATCAAAAAAGCGAGCATGGCTGAATAGGAATGACTGTTGTTATTATAATTAAATTTGTTGACAAATCAAAGTGGGAAAGATATGGTTGTCTATAAAGAGACTGGAAAAGCATTTTTATAAGTCCATCATCTCTTCCAGAGTTTTTTACAAGGCTTTCTGAGTCAAATAGAAGTTGATGGATAGTTTCTAAATATTTTATGTCAAAATTCACCATCATACTTAATGGGGAATTACTGGAACATTCTTAATAAAGTCCAGGAAAATAAGCCAGGTGGTGGTGGCACAGGCCTTTAGTCCCAGCACTAGGGAGACAGAGGTCGATGAAATTTTGAGTCCAAGGCTAGCCTGGTCTACAGAGTGAGTTCTAGGACAGCCAGGGCAACAAAGAAACCCTGTCTTGAAAAACTGGGGGGGGGGGCATCAGAAAAATAATTCTAGAGACACAGTAATGGTGACTGGCCAAGAGAAAGGCAGGAGAGGTATAAAGATGAGAAAGGAGGAAATCTGTCATTTATGTAAACAATAAATTCAAGGCAATTTGCGGTTTATGAATAGTGTAGAGTTTTGAATGGTTTCTGAGAAGAAAGAGATGGGTATGTGAAGAACATTCGACAACCACATTGCTTATTATGTTAGTTACTTTTCTCATAGCTGTGGCAAAATTCCTGCTAACAAGCAACTTAAGGGAAAAGTTTGGGTTGGAGAGATGGCTCAGCAGTTAAGAGCCTGTATTGAGAGCCGGGCAGTGGTGGTGCATGCCTTTAATCCCAGCACTCGGGAGGCAGAGCCAGGCGGATCTCTGTGAGTTTGAGGCCAGCTTGGGCTACCAAGTGAGTTCCAGGAAAGGCGCAAAGCTATGCAGAGAAACCCTGTCTCGAAAAACCAAAAAAAAAAAAAAAAAAAAAAAAAAAGAGCCTGTATTGACTTTGGTTCCCAGCACCCACGTCAGGCAGCTCACAACTGCCTGTGATACCAGATTCAGGGGGATCTGACACCTCTAGTCACCTGCACTCATGTGCATACACTCAGACACACACGCACACGCACACACACACACACACGGGTACATGCACACAAGATTAAAAATAAAAGCAAATCTGTTTTTTGTTTTGTATTGTTTCTTGTTTTTTCGAGACAGAGTTTCTCTGTGTTGTTTTGGTGCCTGTCCTAGATCTTGCTCTGTAGACCAGGCTGGCCTTGAACTCACAGAGATCCGCCCTGGCTCTGCCTCTCGAGTGCTGGTATTAAAGGCATGCACCACCCCACCACCCCAGCACAAATCTGTTTTAAAAGAGAAGAAAGGGTTTATTTTGGCTCACAATTTGAGGGCACAGTCCATCCTGGTTGGGAAGGTAGGGTGGCTGTCACATCAGCCCACGGTCAGAGCACAGAGAGTGGTGTTGCATGGTGCTCAGCTCAATTTCCTTCCTTTCTTCTTTCCTCCCTCCCTCCCTCCCTCCCTCCCTTCTCTCTCTCTCTCTCTCTCTCTCTCTCTCTCTCTCTCTCTCTCTCTCTCTCTCTGTCTCTCTCTTTCTTTTAACTTTGAAAAAGAAAACTTTATTTTATTTTTATGTATGTGTATACTGCAGGCACCTTTGGAGGCCAGAAGTGGGTGCTGGATTCCCTGGAGCTGGAACTACAAGTGGTTGTGAGCCACCTGATGTGAATGCTGGGAGCAGAACTCAGGTCTTCTGGAAGAACAGCAAGCATTACTAACGAGTGAGCCCTCTCTCCAGCCTCCTTCTTCTCTTTTTGAGATAGGATCTGGCCTGGAACCCACTCTGTAGACCAGGCTGACCTTGAACCCGCAACTTCTTGAGTGACAGTACAAAAAGTCTGAGAGCCACCAGACCAGACTCCTGTTTTTCTTTTTCCAGTCCAGACCCCCAGGGATGGTGTTGCCCAGTTCATGGTATGTCTTCCCTCCTCAGTGACACCTCTCTGAAAACAGCCTCACCGACACATTAAGCGGTATGTTTCCTGGACAGTCCTGAAACTGGTCAAGCTGGTAATGATGGCTAGCCTCTAATCATAATTAATTGCAATGCTGCATGTTTAAAGTACATTCTTTCAAGGAAGCCATGGGAAGACGTTCCGCATCACAAATATAGGGGAACGCACAGTAAAAAACCTGTAATATGCTGGAGCTTGAATCTTGAGTATCTTTTTAAAAAACATGTGTTTTTTATGATTCCCAGTCATGGCTCTATTGGGAGCTGGTAGAACCTCTGAGACCTGGGGCTTTCTGAAAAGAAGTTAGGCTACTGGGGCCATGCGCTGGGAATGTTGGAACCTTGTCCTCTGTCTGTGTTTGCCAGCTGCCCCGGGGTGGGAGATCTTCTGTCCGGGGCTCCCTGTCACCTGGTGCTGCCTCACAACTGTCTTAAAGAAAGGCGAGTGTGGCGGTTTAAATAAGAATGCCCCCACAGACCAGGCAGGGGAATATTTGGTCCCATTTGGTAGCTGTTTGGAGACTTGGAAGGTGTGGCTTTGCTGGAGGAAGTATGTCACTGGTGTGTGTGTTGGCGGGGGTGGGGTAGGGGGTGGGAGGGCATCAAGACTGCCTATTTGAGTCAGTTCTCTGTTTCCTGTCTGTAGTTGGAGACGTGAGCTCTCAGCGATTCCTGCTGCCAACACTTGGTGTTTGCTGCCCTGTTTCCCCGCTGTGATGGTGGTGGACTCTTATTCCTCTAGAAGTGTAGCCTCAAGCAAACCCTTCCACAAGTTTCCTTAGTCATGGTGTTTTGCCACAACAATAGAAAAAGAACTAAGATAACAAGGGTACCAAGTGACCGTAGACTGAAGCTTGTAACACTGAGTCATAAACAAACCTTTCCTCCTTACAAAGCAACCACCTCAGGTATTCTGTCACAGTGACAGAAAGCTGATGGATATAATATCGCATATCTATTGGAATGGGCAAAATAAAAACCACTGGTGCACTTGGCATAGTAGCACATCCCCACAATGCCAGCACTAGGGGTGCAAAAGCAGGCAGATCTCAGTGAGTTCAAGGCCAACCTGGTCTACAAAGTGAGTTACAGCCAGTACTGTTACACAGAGAAATCCTGTCTTGAAAAACCACACACACACACACACACACACACACACACACACACACACACACACACTGCGGGGCTTTTCAAGGGTATAGGGAAACTAAGGAAGTGTACAATAGTCTGGAAATCAGTCTGGCTGTTTCTTTAAAAGTTAAACATGCATACTATAGAATCCAGCATCTATGCTCATGAGAAACAATAGAGAGTACTTGTACATGAAATTCATAAAAGCATAATGCTTTAATATTCCCAAATAGAAACAGCTAAAATGTTCTTTTACAAGACAAAACACAGCATCTCTAGACAATGGAATATTACTCATCCAAAAAAGGAAACCTGCAACAGGTTGGATGAATTTTCACGAATGAAGTGAGTGGAGAAAGATGACCCTCAAGGATCTCTGTGCCGTAATTGCATCTACGTAATATTCTCAATGGTCTAGACTCTAGAGATGGAGACTAGACCAGTGGTTGTTGGAGAAACCAAGGTGATCCGGGGAGGGCGTGATGAGGAAGAGACAGCATGGTGATGGAACCACTCTATGACATCTGTGACGTCACTCATAGAGTGAATGAAGTGTCTGTCATAGGGCAGTACTTAGAGACACGAGCCAAACACACGAAAGTCCAGTGACACCCAAATCAAGTCTGTAGTCTAGTTAACTGTGATGCTAATGCCAACTTCTTTGTTTTGATAGTGTGCTATAATTGAGACCTCATCATTGAAAGCCTGCATGATGGGCACTGGGGACCTCCCTACACTGGTTCTGAAACTGCAGGCCTGTAATTATTTAAGAACAAAACGTTGCAAAGTCATTCCATTTCTACCTGGGGTGGGGGCGAGGAGCATCGCAGAAGAATCACATGAATAGAGTGATGTCTTCAAGAGTAGAAAGCCTCAAAAGTCAGAACATAGAAATTCCTAAAATAGTCAATAAGTTTAATGCAATCTCATGAAACTTTTCACAAGACTTTTTTTTTTCTATTAAAATTGTCAAGAATTGGACAGACTGACTTCAAAAATGGATACGGAATGAGGAAGTGTAACTTGCAATGCCCAAGGGGCGCACAGGGGCACAGAGTCTTGCTTGCTTTGCTCAGTGTTGGGTCACACAGTGTGAAATGGGACCTGGTAGTTAGTAAGAACTCAGAAATATTTGTGGAAAGATAAATAACTACACAGAAAACCAGGAGGAGAAGGAGGAGACAGAAGAGGAGAGATTCACCCTGTTAATTATTAACACCCACAATAATTTCTATCACTTGGCCAGGAATAAGTAAATAAACTAATATAACAAAAATGCTTGTTTATACACAGAGCCTCATGAGTATAAAAATTACCGCATGTTAGAGGAGACATTGCCTGTCAGCAAGGAAAAGGCAGAGTGCTCAAAGAACTCTCTCTCTCTCTCTCTCTCTCTCTCTCTCTGTCTCTCTCTGTCTCTCTCTCTGTCTGTCTCTCTTCTCTCCATCTCTCTGTCTACCTACCCCCCTCCCCCGAGACAGGGTCTCACTGTGTAGCTGGCCTCGAACTCACAGAGATCTACCTGGTTCTGGAATGCTGGGATTAAAGACCCATGTCACTATTCCGGATCTCAAAGAACATTTTTAAAGAAACACAGAAAAGTTAAAACCATTGCTGTCTCCAGTAAGGTTTGTACTCGGCTACAAGCCACAGGAAACTGACCTGCCAAAAATGTGTTTATTTTTCTCATAAAAAAAAATTCTAAAGCTGAACAGAAAAAGAAAAGCCCAGAGACTAAAGGCAAGCAGAATTCAAGGAGGCCAGTGTAGCCCTCACAGAGCTGCCGGCAGGTCCAGGTTCCTTCTGTCTACATCTCCACAATCTTTAGGTGGCAGTTTCTGTTCTCAAGCTTGTCTCCTCATGCAGACAAACAGGGGTCTGACTCTAGCTCATGTCCAGTTTTCACAAATGAAGGCAACAGAGGAAGAAAGGCAGAAGGGAAAACTCTTGTGTCAGAAAGCCACTGTTTTCTCAGAAATCCCCAAGGGTCTTCTGTTTATTCTTCACTGGGAAAGCCATGTTGCCTGACTACCTTCGGCTGTAAGGAAGTCTAGAAAGGAAAGAGCACCGTTAGCCTGAACTGAAATAACCCAGGGACAGGGAGTTCTTCTGAATGACTTCACATCAGACAAAACAGAGAGGATTCTGCCATAAGTCATTTTAAGAGGGGGGCTGCAGAGGTGGCTCAGGCTAAGAGCACATACAGCCTTTGCAGAGGGCCCCAGCAGTTCCCAGCACCCATATCAGGCACCTTTAACTCCGGCTCCAGGAGATCTGACTCCCTCTTCTGGCCTCTATAGGCACCTGCATTAATGTGCAAAGATACACACATATGTATCTTCTTTTATGCCTTTAATCTCAGCACTTGGGAGGCAGAGACAGGAGGATCTCTGTGAGTTCGAGGCCAGCTTGGTCTACATAGTGAGTTCCAGGACAGCCAGGACTACATAGAGGGACCCTATCTCAAATAAATAAATAAATAAATAAATAAATAAATAAATAAATAAATAAATAAATAAAAAACTTATGGAAATGTCAACAGAAGGACACTTCCTTAAAGAGCCACTTGTTAGAGCTGAAGAGAAGGTTCATTGTCTAGTAGCATTTGCTGCTCTTGCAGAGAACCCAGGTTTAGTTCCAAGTACCTATATTGTGGTTCACAACCATCTGTAACTCCAGTTCCAGGGGAACATTCATGTAGGTAAAGCATTCATATTCATAAAGTAAAACAAATAACTCTTAATCGTTTTTAGTTCACTTGTCTCTACCCCCCAGTGTTAGGGTAACAGACACACACAGCCGTACCCAACTTTCATGTGTGTCCTGGGGACTTGAGTTCAGGCCTTCAACCCGGTCCAGCAAGTACTTTACCCACAGAGGCATCTTCTCAGCCTTGAGAAAGCTTCTTGAGGGATGATATAAGCCAGGCAGTGGCGGCGCACGCCTTTTATCCCAACACTTGGGAGGCAGACACAGGCGGATCTCTGAGTTTGAAGACAGCCTGGTCTACAGAGTGAGTTCCAAGACAGCCAGGGCTACACAGAGAAACCCCATCTCAGGAAGGAGAAGGAGAAGGAGGAGAAGGAGAAAAGGACGTTATCATTCAGAAAAAAAAAATGTTGAATACACATTTGTTGACTCGTGTATATTTAAGAAACACACATAAAACATGCATTTATGCTTTCTTCCACATGATGGCAATATTGGAGGAAGGCAGGGAAGGAGTATGTTTAGGATGGAATTTAAAATGTATCTGGGCCATTTTTTTCAAAGGTGTCTCAGAGCAATCACCAAGGACTCCCACGTGCAAAATCTGGACAATATAATCCTCAAAATAGAAAGTGAAATGATGTATTAAGCCCACAAGAAAAATATTCATGAATCCATAGTGCTATAAGCAGACTCCAGCTAGTAGAGGAATAATGGAGGCAGAAAAAAAAATCACCATTTCACAAAATTATTGAAATACGTGTGCTAGGCAAGAGACATCAATAGTTGCTAAAATTAACAGATGAATATTCCATGAGTAACAAAAGAGTTGCAGCGTGTCAGGTGATCTTGCTTAGTGTAATATTTGGACCTGATAATGAATGACAGACTACTTAGAAATCTGAGGATGTTATACTTTTAAAAAATTATGTCTTCAAAATGTTCTCATGCGGTCTAAAGAAACTTTCTCTTTTAGTTCAGTAAAGACAAGATGTGTTTACTGTGTATCTTAGCCTGTCTGGGTTTTGTATCAGAACACCATAGACCCAGAGCCGAAACAACACATGCTCATTTCCCACAGTTCCAGGGCCTGGGAAGGACAAGACCCAAGCACTGATAGAAGTGGTGTCTGTTGAGGGCCCATTTCCTGCTTTACAGATGCTGCAAACAGAACTCTGGCCTCTTCCTCTTCTTATAAGGGCATTTATCTGATGGGGGGAGGGGAGTCAGTCCTTCTCTATATTTCCCCCAATGCTAGCCCCTTAGTGTTAGGGTTTTAGCAACATATGTGTTTGGTGGACACATACGTTCAGTCTATGATAGCCTACAGCAACAACCAGTGAAGTGTGTGTGTGTGTGTGTGTGTGTGCGTGTGTGTGTGTGTGTGTGTGTGTGTGTGTGTTTATGTACACATGTGTATGATTCTGTGATGTCTAGCTTCTAATATTTGACCTAATATTCTAATATTCATTTAGTCTGTGATTCTGGAACTCTGTCATTTTACTACTTTGAGATTCTAGGATGTTTCATGATCCTAAAATATTATCATTCTTTTATTCTGATTTCAGAATTCAAAGATGTCATTATCCTGCTTTCTTTCATTCCTAGTTCTGATCTCACGGCAGCCTCAGCAGAAGTCCTGTGAGTCCTCCAAGACCTACATAGCTTCATCACAGAAGCCTTGTGACTGTGTCCCATGGTCCCTGATGGGTAGTGGTAGAAGGAAAGAACCCAGCATTTCACAATAAAGCATGAAGCAGGGTAGGCACCTTTGATATACTAGGGAAGGTCTACTTTCCAGGATATTTTAAGGACTGATTATCGGGTATCAGATATGATCACGCTTTTGAGATGATGTATGCTCTTTCACTTTAATCTGTGTGGGTAGAATTATATCTACACATTTCTGCTCTTAAACCAGTGCTCAGTCCTAGGATAAACCCTACTAAATATTAGACTTTTGCATGTATTTATTTATTTATTTATTTATTTATTTATTTATTTATTTTGAGTGTATATGTGGGTGGGTGGGTATGCCACAGCATGCAGTGGAGGTTGAGGACAACCTCCTGAACAGATCCCTCACCAAAGTAGCTGGACCTGGGCAAACCGCCATAAGAAGAGAATGTTCACTATAGTATGTTGCAGAGACTTGCAAATCAAAGCAACAAGAAACCAAAATACAGAGAGCACCAAACACCAGCAAGGAATGGAGAGATGGGAGCTCTCATTTGTTAATATTGAGAACTCCAAACTGGTACAACCACGGTGGAAGACAGTTCGCTCTGTTAGAAAACTAACCATCCTTCGACCACGTGCTCACAACCCTGCTCCTTGATAATTACCCAGAGGCCTTCAAAGCTTATGTCAGTAGAAAAACATATACACTGTGTTAGCAGCTTTATTTCTAATTCCCCAAACATTGAAGCAACCAGCATGCCATTCAGTAGGTGAATGGATAAATAAACTATGGTGTGTCCATATAAAAATGTTACTCAGCCCAGAAAAAAAGAAATGAGATACCAAGCTATGGAAGGATCCTTAGGGCTTATTACTAAGTCAGAGCTAATCTGAAACATTGCTTACTATTTGACCTTATGTGTGTCATAAAGGATGGAACCTTGACAACATGACCTTGTCTCCTTCTTAAGGGTTAATCTGGTGGGACAGGTCAGGGCACTGACTAGGGGGCATGTCCACCTTCCCATCATATGCTCTTTCATCCCAGTGCAAACTGGCCTCCTAGTGCATTTCCCTTGCTGTGCAAGCATGAGAACATGAGTTCAAATCCCGTGCAGTGAAGTAAGAAATCAGAGTGTGGCCAGATGACCACCTGGGACCCCGGCACTGTGAGGGGCAGAGCCAGGAGAATTGCAGGATTTGCTGGCCAGTCAGCCTAGCTCCAGTTCAGTGAGAAACCTTGTCTCAGAGAAAAAGGCAGAGACTGATAGAGCAGAATACCCAATGTCTTCCCCTGGACATGCACATACATATCACATACATACACTGATTAATTAAAAGTAAAGAAATAACAGAAATTTTTAGAAAATGATTTTTTTTGTTTTTAACGAGGAAGCAAGGGGTCTCCTGGAGCAGGCTTCTGAGTGGTTTATCTTTGAGATTCTGCCTGTGGATCTTCTGGACAGGCCTTTTGAATATTAACAATAGCAGCCAAAAGAGCCACTATCAAATGCCAGGTGCTGCAGCTAAATTTCTCCCATGAATTGTGTCGCTTTAGTTTGGAGAATAACTTGGCGAGTTCAGAATAGATACCCTCGTTCAGAGACAACAATAAGGGTCAGAAGGTTGCCATGGCTTGTCATGCCTGGCCTTGCAGCCAGAAGTACAGAAGTCAGGATCTGAATCTCTGAATATCTGATTGAACTACAGGCTTCTGCTGTGAGCACTTAACTCTCCTCATGAAACCTGAGGCACCTGTTAGCCCCTCCATTCCTTTCGAGGGGGCTACATCTAGAGATAACCCAAGTCACCAAGAGAATATCAGAGCCAAACCAGGTCTGTTAGACCCCTAAATCTGTTCGACTCCAAAGAGAATACCTTTAGGGAAAGTTTTGCCCCTTTCCAGGGAACTATCTCCCACCCATCTCTTTCCTCCTATCTTAGGCTCCTTTCCAGAATATTCTTTTCTCTTCCTTTCCCCCAGTGTAGCCTCTGGGCTGAAGAAGAACGAGTTTTTCCCTGAGGGGGTAGAGAGCACAGCTTCCCAAGGATTGCTGAGAGAAAGAGCAGCCAGGGTACCACTAGGCCTGCATCTGGCAATCTCATACACCCGGGGAAGTCCTATATATATAGATAGGCCTGGTTTAGCTCAGGAGTCAGCAGCGCTGAACGTAAGTACAGCCTGGTGACAGATCATTAACAGCGGCTTCCCTTTTAAAAGTATCTGTTCAGGGACTGGAGAGAGAGCTGAATGGTTAAAAACTTTGATGTTCCAGAGGACCCGAGTTCCTAGCACCCATACGGGGTTGGATGGGAACTCATAACTGTAACTCCAGCACCAGGGGAACTGGACACCTCTGGCCTCAACAGGCACCCACACCCACGTGCATATACCCACGCACAGATACAAGCACACAATTAAAAATTAAAAATGAACAAAAACATCTATTCTGAGACAGACATTTCATCGGGAGGGGGGTGCTTATACTTTTTAATTTAATATCCTCACTCATCCAGTGGTTGGGCCTATTTTACCAAAGAGGAGCCTGGGATCCAGGATGTGAAGCCAGCAACCCAAGGACAGCAAGTCCTCAGAGCTTGGGACTTGAACCAACCAAGGACCCAGTTCTGCTGTTGCCTGGGAACAGAAGAGGGAGGAGCTGCCAGGAGAAGAGAGGAGGGGACAGGGAGAGGGCAACCTCTCAGCAGCGAGCGCTGACGACAGCAGGTGATTTTTTTCTGCAGCGCGCACACTCTCAGCATCTTTTCTTGATCACCCCCCTCCCTTGCTGAGCCGCAAAAAAGGGTGGGGCCGCCTCTCTGCAGCAGAGACGGCGGCGGCGGCGGCGGCGGTTGCAGCATCACCAGGGGTACCGATACGGCAGAGGCACTCTGCTCTGTCTGGGTTGGAGGTGACCGCTGCCGAACCCTACTAGGCGGCCGACTTGAACCAGACAGAAAGGAGACAAGAACCTATTTGCCCAGCTCTCTCTATGCGCCATGGCTTAATCCCACAGCCTCCTTGCCAAGCATCTCCTCGCTCGGCCGGGGTCTGCGTGACACCGTAGCCGCAGGAAGGGCGCGCCCAGACGCCCTAGGCCTGGACTCTGGGACGCCGAACCTCGCTCTCATCCGTCACGGGCCACAGCAGGTCCTCTGCCGAAGGCGTTTGCAGACGGTAATCGAGGGACTTTGTGGACTTTATTTCAGCTGTATCTCGTCCTCAGGTGCTCTTTGAGGGAGGAGGACAAGGAAAACGGCTGCTAGGGGGAGGAAGCGGTGGGAATCACATTGTCGGGTCTGGATTGGGGTTAAAGGGAGACTGGGGGTTTGATTTAGGACCACCAAAAGAGAGAGAGGACCGGTTTTGCACCTAGCATCATGGCGTGGCCGTGCATCACAAGGGCCTGCTGCATCGCCCGCTTCTGGAACCAGCTGGACAAGGCGGACATTGCGGTGCCCCTGGTTTTCACCAAGTACTCGGAGGCCACGGAGCATCCAGGGGCCCCGCCGCAGCCGCCAGCGCCGCTGCAGTCAGCGATAGCGCCCCCCTCGCGCGCTGTCGCCATAGAGACGCAGCCGGCCCAGGGCGAGTCGGATGTAGTTGCCCGGGCAACAGGGCCGGCGCCCGGGCCCAGCGGCGACCGCGAGAGTGCAACCGCCCCCGGCCGGAGCGGCCCGGGCCTGGGCGCGGCCTCGGGCTCCACTTCCGGCTCAGTCACCGCGGACTCGGTGATGCGACAGGACTACCGCGCCTGGAAAGTGCAGCGGCCAGAGCCCAGCTGCCGGCCGCGCAGCGAGTACCAGCCTTCCGACGCGCCCTTCGAGCGCGAGACCCAGTACCAGAAGGACTTCCGCGCCTGGCCACTCCCCCGCCGCGGGGACCACCCCTGGATCCCCAAGCCGGTGCAGATCCCTTCGACTTCTCAACCTTCCCAGTCTATTCTTGGGGTGCCCAAGCGTCGTCCGCAGAGCCAAGAGCGCGGGACCATGCAGACCTCTACCGAAGCCCGGGACCCGGAAGGCGGTGGAGGAGCCGGGGTGCCGGCGGCGGGAAAGGCTTCGGGTGCAGACCAGCGCGACACACGCAGGAAGGCGGGACCGGCCTGGATGGTGACTCGCACCGAAGGGCACGAGGAGAAGCCGCTGCCCCCGGCCCAGTCCCTGACCCAGGAGGGCGGCCCTGCAGCTGGAAAGGCCTCGGGTGCAGACCAGCGTGACACACGCAGGAAGGCCGGGCCCGCGTGGATGGTGACTCGCACCGAAGGGCACGAGGAGAAGCCGCTGCCCCCGACCCAGTCCCTGACCCAGGAGGGCGGCCCTGCAGCTGGAAAGGCCTCTGGTGCAGACCAGCGTGACACACGCAGGAAGGCAGGACCGGCCTGGATGGTGACTCGCACCGAAGGGCATGAGGAGACGCCTCTGCCCCCAGCCCAGTCCCTGACCCAGGAGGGCGGCCCTGCAGCTGGAAAGGCATCTGGCTCAGACCAGCGTGACACACGCAGGAAGGCCGGGCCCGCGTGGATGGTGACTCGCACAGAAGGGCATGAGGAGACCCCTCTGCCCCCAGCCCAGTCCCTGACCCAGGAGGGCGGCCCTGCAGCTGGAAAGGCCTCGGGTTCAGACCAGCGTGACACACGCAGGAAGGCCGGGCCCGCGTGGATGGTGACTCGCACAGAAGGGCACGAAGAGAAGCCTCTGCCCCCAGCTCAGTCCCTGACCCAGGAGGGCGGCCCTGCAGCTGGAAAGGCATCTGGTGCAGATGAGCGTGACACACGCAGGAAGGCAGGACCGGCCTGGATGGTGCGTCGCTCTGAGGGGCACGAGCAGACACCCGCTGCCCAAGCCGCAGGGCTCGAAGGCGGCAAAGGGCGCGCCGTGGCAGATGCCCTCAATAGGCAAATCCGGGAGGAGGTGACGAGTACAGTGAGCAGTTCCTACAGGTGAGACAGGGGTAACAGGTGATGCTGATCACCCTTGTCCCCTCGCGAGGACTATCCAGGGTCCATTTCCCCACGGAAAACTTCTCATTCAGCCTCCTCTCTAGTGCTGGACCACGCCCTCTCTCCATAGCCACATTCTAGAACCCTCACAACCCAGACTTCTCTGCCCCGCCCTGTAGGAAAGCCCTTAACATTTTCTACCCTGGTCTTCCCGGCTTGTTTTGTGTGCCACCCCTAAACCACACTGCCCTCCTTGCCGCCTAGCTCAGCACCCTACCCGCCCCACAGAGACCTTGTCAGTTTCCTCCCAGCTAGAGTGCACTTTCCTCCTGTCTGCCCAGTTCACCTGCTGCCTAGGCCTGGATACTGCCACTGCCTCCCCCACCCCTCACCCCCCAGTTGGCTCCACTGCCACCCATTCATTTCTCGGTTCTTTCCAAGCAATCCGTTCTCCTCCCTAGTCCATTTCTTTCTCTTGGTCTCTCATTGGCTTCCTCCCCAAGTCCCTGGCGGACACTCAGGTGCCACACCCTTTTCTGGATTGCCCACACGTCTTACAAATGACTCTCCTTCTCAACCACTAGTACTTTGAATTCATTTTCCTCCCGCTTCTTCAGTAGCTTTGGCACATGGGGCGAGCTTCTTAACCTTCCCGGGCCTCGAGATCTTATCTGTAAGATGGAATCAATGAAAGTTATCTTAGGACTGTCCACACAAGCACTGATTTAGAGTGACATTTTCTGTATAGTTTTGAGGATTGACTCTATGCCAAACACTGTGCTGGCCGTTGGGAGGATCGAGAGAGGTGACTCATGAGGACTGGCCATGCCTGGGAGGGACGTAGTGGTAGTTTTTTGTTTCCATTACAGTCTCCTAGATGATGTGTCCTTCGTCTAGTGTCTGCTTCCTAGATATCTCCAGCCCTCTTCCCTACTGAGGCAGCTCCTCTCCCACTCTGGGTTCAGTAGATGTGTTTCTTATCCTCTCTGGCACATTCACATCCCTGTTAATGAATGCATCCAAGGATGGAAGCATCGCCCAATTTACACACACACACACACACACACACACACACACACACACACACACACACGCCCGTCTCTAGAATTCTCCTGTGCTGCAGCCTTGGTCTTCCAGCTTTTCCACCCTCCGTCCATCCAATGTGTATTTCTGAATGTTTAGCTTTCAGGCCTGCCTTTATGTTTCAACCAACATCAATTAGCAGACAGACCCTGGTTGACTTGAACATAGATCACCGAACTTGGGGTTCTGAGGAGGCAGGTGTGTGTGATGAGTGAGCGAGCTAGTGTTGTCCAGGCGTGGCTCCTGGGCCCTCTCATCGGTGCCATAGTCCATTAGGTGCCTTTTCCCTGCGAGCGCAGAGTTAGTGTCATCTGCCCACACTGTGTGCGGCCTCAGGTCGGAATGATGGTCTGCGGTGGACATGGCAAGCGTTCCTTCACACACAGCAAAAGACCAGAAGATATAGAAACTCTCTTGTTAAGGCAAAACCAGACCCCCTGCCTCAGAATTCCGTGTCTTCCTGAGCTCTGCCTCCTGCTAGCTCTCTCTCTCCGGGTTGAGTGGTATCACAGCCATACTGTCTCTCCGGGTTGAGTGGTATCACAGCCATACTGGTCTTCCAGAAGTAGCACACCACTTCTTTCACAGCTCTGGGTCAAGCAAGGATGAAGCTCCTTTTCCTCGGACAGCCCAGCTGCAGGGAAGTGGGATTTTCACAGTGATGTTTACACTAGTAATGGAAGATCAAAGGGGAGAGGGCCACACACAAGCAGGCGTTAAAACACAAAGAAAGACGTGCTTTTCTGGTTCTGCCACGGCTCTCTTGTTCACAAGTCCTGGCTCATTATCTGAGAAGCCTGTGGGTAGCCTGACATGGGATTCCTGCCCCTTTCGTCCCATTTCCACTCTGCCCTGCCCTGGAGGGTGGAACCTTACCAACCACCTGGCAGGATCTTCTTCCTGCTCACCTTCATAGAGATCATGGCAGTCCAAGGTTCCCACACTGCCTGGGGTGATGGCTCAGTTTAGGTTTCTGAGCTGGCTGGGTTTGTTCTGTTGGTGGAAGCTGGGTCAGACAGTCAGAAAACGAGCGTGGCCCTCAGAGGCACTCCCTGCAGATGTTGGTCTGTGGCTTTGTTCTGTATAGCAGGCTTCCCCACAACCAAACCTTACCTGGAATCGGCATCCCTGCCTCGTGTTCCCAGTTACACAAATGCTGGATGGTTAGACTGAGTAAGGAACACGTTCTCTGGATGCCTGTGAGCATGACCTCTTTTACCGGCACCAGACGTCTATCAACCTATCAGGGACAATCTTTGAACATCTCATTTTATTTTTAAAAAAAAAATCACCTTTTCTGCAAAATGCATACATATGACTTTGTGACCATCGGTGCTATATTCTGAAGCATTAAGAAAATGAGTTGTTAAAAGACAGACATTTCTTTAATGAACTTATGACACATTTGTGGTGAAATTTATTTTGTTGCTGTTGTTGTTTTTCCAGAAGAAACGTTAACCAATTCTAGAGAAACGGACTTTGGATGAAAGTAACTGTGAAGAAGTAATATATTCTATAAATTAACATAAATATACTGTAGAGAAAATATGTTGGGATGTATAGGCCTATTTGGAACATTGATTTTTTTTCCCCCTTGCCTATTGTCTGCCTTTCTTTTTCTTGCTATGATTCTGAACAGTTCCTTAAGTATGCTCCATGTCTACTGTAGAGGGACCTAATATCACCATAGAAACCAAATTAGGCTCCATGTCAATGACGATTTGATTTCTAAAACCTTTTCTTCTGCCTCTCTCCATAAATCATGTTTATGCCATGGCAGCTGGTTTCTCTCATGGGCTTTACAAGTGACATCCATCATAGGACAGCAATGTGAACAGTTTGCTTTATTAGGGAGAAAAGGCCACATGATCCATCATTGTCATATATTGGTCTTTAATGTAATGTATATTCAATATGCAGAATCATATGTATGCTAAATAACAGTCACTAAATAACATCCGCCATCCTGGCCTACTCTGGTTTTGAGACATTGTCCTGTTCAGCGGCTCATTTGATTCATAACCCATCACATTGGCCTGGGATTTTTGCACTCAAGTGGTATCTGAGATATCTTTGTCATTATTCATAATCATAAGGTTGATTAAATTTTAATATATTCTTTTTGCATAGATGATACTATAAAATCGAGAACCGTGTCTTAAAGGTGGATTTTATTGGGCAGTCATTTGTGACATTTGACCTGGCATCCTCAATTAGGAAAGAGATGAGTCAAAAGGAAGCGAGTAAAATCCCCCTCCCAGTCAGGCCCATTGCCCTGGCTGTCAGCTAGCTAATCAGGATGGATGTGGCAGCAGGTGCTCCCTGTAGAAATGCTAATGGCAAACTCTTCCGAGATGCAATCAGTGGGGGCTCTGCGAGGTGCCATTTGTAAACCAGAGGCAAAATGCTTGAAAAATGAAAGCACTAACAGGAAGTCAGAAAGGAAAAGAACCTTTGGCGTCTGCCTTCCAGCCTTGCATGAAGGTTGGAGAAGGCCCATCTGACTTACTCACACCCTGTGTACCAACTACACGCTTCCCTAATTTTCTGCTTCCCAAGTCTAGCCATACCTCATGACAACCTGAGGTACTACTGACTCTTCAACACCTCCCTCGGTCCTGCCTTTCAGAATGATTCCTTTCTTTCTGCTCACAATGAACTTTATGAACTCTTTTGTCTTGGCTTTCTTGTTGAATGTGCTAGCCCACATCTCCCCAGCTCACGAGCACTCAAAGAGAAGGATGTTGTTTGTCCTGCTTGTATATTCCACAGCCTAATTCTGTGCTTGGATTTCTTGATCGTATGGGATTTTTAGGGCTTAGTGAAAGTTATTCGCCTACATATTGATAAATTCCCTTCAGTATCATGCGGTTGAGTTTACAGCATAAAATGACCACCAAACCCATGCCAACTAGGGTGCTGGGGGTACCAATGAGTAAGCTTAATCGTTTTTTGTTTGTTTGTTTGTTTCTAAGATTTATTTATTTACTGTATATATATAGTGTTCTGCCTGCATGTACACCTGCAGGTCAGAAGAGGGCCCCAGATCTCATTATATATGGCTGTAGGCCACCATGTGGTTGCTGGGAATCGAACTCATAGCCTCTGAAAGAGCAACTGGTGCTCTCAACCTCTAAGCCATCTCTCCAGCCCAAGTAGGCCTAATCTTACCTAAGGAAGGAGGTCACATCTTCTTTAACTGGAATAAGGCCTGAATTCTGCCAAGTTACCCCAGAGGGAAATGCTCACCCGGGGAATGCCAGCGGAGCCATGGCCTCTCTGCACAAGCCTAGGGCAAGTGCCTCAACCTCGCCGCATAGCACAGTCTTTAAAAATGCTGAGGCAGGGCCTGGAGAGATGGCTCAGCTCATAAAGTGGTTGCTGTGCAGGCGTGAGGGCCGGAGTCTGGATCCCCAGAACCTATATAAAATGTCAAGTGGGGCAGCATGCTCCTGTAACCCCAGCTCTGGAGCAAACACTGACAGATCCCTGGAGCTTAATGGCCAGCTTGCCTAGCTGAATTAGTGAGTTCTAGGCTCGGCGGGAGACCTGTGTCAAAAAATAAGGTGGTGCAGCAAGACCACAGAAGACACCTGATATCAACCTCTGGCCTCCACATGCATGTGTGTACAGATGTGCGTGCACACAAATGAGTACACATACATGTTTTTTTCTTTTAAATGCTAATGTATAGATGTCCCACCCAGAAATTCTGCCGCAGTTCATCTAGGGTATGGCCTGAACAGCTGAACATTCTGAACTTCTCAGTGATTCTGTAGCCAGCCAGGTTATGGTCTCTTCCTAAGTCAGGGTTCTCAAACTTCAGGATGTGGAAGAACCACCTAGGGAATTTTCTAAGCTTCAGATTCCTGGGCATGTCCTCAGACATCCTATTGGGCAAGTTTAAAGTGGGACCCCCACATCTGTTCTTGTTGCTGAGTTAGACTTAAGGCTTTCTTTGGCAAAACACTGCTGTCTGTTTTTAAGGGATAAGTTGCCTTTATGAATAAAAAGCTAAGCATGCTTTTTATTCAAGTCTGTTACATCTTTTACTGACATCATTTTCCTCCATAAGATCATATATATATATATATATATATATATATATATATATATAATCATATATGTAGGTTTTTAAAGTTTTATATTATCTTTTTACAGTTTAGTCTGCAGTCACCTCATTGGATTTTTATATTCATTTGTAGAATGACTTAGGGATCAAATGCCCTAGGGCTGGAGATTGGCTTAGCTGGAGATTGGCTTAGCAATTAAGAACAATTGCTGTTCTTGCAGCAGACCTGAGTCCCTGCACCCATATCTGGCAACTCATAAGCACCTGTAATCAAGCTCCAGGTAGTCTGACTTACACGTGTTCAGAGTTATACACACGTATAGACATAATAAAAATAAACCAAAGAAGTCCTCTCCCCTCTCTCCTCACGTGTCCTTGTCCCATACCCTTTTGAAAGGCTCACCTTCCCCCCATTCACAGAGGATGTCTCCTCGCACATAGAAGTGTCACACACACTTGGATATCATTTCTGGACCCCTTGTTCTGTTCCATTAGCCGGAGCTAATGCCACACTCTCATTTTCTCTTACTTTTACACAATCCTTTAACTATTGTTCCTTTTGTGAGGAGCATATTGGTTGCATTTACTAATGTATTATTGCTCTGATACATTTATTTTTTCTAAGTTACTCTTGTGTTCCGTAACCTTATCACGCTGTAATTAGTTTTGTTTCTTTGTTTTGGGTTTTTATTGTTTGTTTGTTTTTGTTTTTGTTTTTCGAGACAGGGTTTCTCTGTGTAGCTTTGGAGCCTGTCCTGGATCTTGTTCTATAGACCAGGCTGGCCTCACAGACATCTGCCTGCCTCTGCCTCCCAAGTGTTAGGATTAAAGGTGTGCACCACCACCACCCGGCTTGTAATTAGTTTTGTCTAAGGAATGATTTTATATTTCTAGCACATGGTAGTCTATTGACATGCTTCCAATATGTCTATGTCTTGTTTGTGTTGTGTTTTTGCATTCATTAGAATATCCAGTGTTGTTTTAAGTAGTCTGGGATGATCGATGTCTGTCTGGGAGCCTGGGACTGCTTCTGACATGTTATCACTAAGGATGGAGTCTGCTGTGTTTTCATAGAAAGGTTAGGAAACACCTCATTCTTCTTACCCTAGAAACTTTTAAAAATGTGGATGGCTGTTAGATCCCATTGAATACTTTTTCTATATCAACTGATGTCCGGTTTTACTTTTTAATGTTAATAGATTTCTTTCTGATACTAAGGCATATTTATTGTCCTGTGATAAACCTTGCTTAGATAAAAGAATGGTTTTATTATGCTGAGCTTGGCTTGCTGTTTTTAACTTAAAATACTGGCATGTGCATTTGTAAGTGAAATTGATCTGCCATTTCCAATTTTTTATTTTTTTATTTTTTTTTATTTATTTTTTTTTTTGGTTTTTCGAGACAGGGTTTCTCTGTGTAGCTTTGCGCCTTTCCTGGAGCTCACTTGGTAGCCCAGGCTGGCCTCGAACTCACAGAGATCCACCTGGCTCTGCCTCCCAAGTGCTGGGATTAAAGGCATGCGCCACCAACGCCCGGCTCCAATTTTTTTAAAAAATATTGGATTCATGTAATATTGGGATGAGGTTATAAAATTAGATGAATAGACTCCCCTCTTTTAAGTTGTTTGGGACAGGTTGTATAAGAGGGGTGTTCCTTGAATATCGGGTCGGCATCTCCTATTCGCCCTCTGGACCTGCTTTTTTGTGCCTTCTCTCTCTTTTCAAGATTAGTCTTACTGAGATTAATTTTGCTTCTTTGTCTTCCCAAAGAATGAAATTTTGGTTCTGTTGAACATCACCCACAGGACTGGAACTGTCTGTCACTTCCGTGATGGCCCCTGACCTGTCAGGCCTTGTGTATGTTAGTCTTTCCCTCCGTTTGGTATTCCTCTTCACAGGGTTCACTAGCATGTATGTTTTCAAGCCACCAAATGCTTGTGTCTACCTTAGGTCAGCCCTGAACTAAGTCTTGCGGTGATGAAGTGGCCCTTGCTCCCAAGAGCTCGTGTCTAGTGTTTAGAAGGCCGGGATACACGTGCTGCTCAGTTCCTGTGCAGGGTGGGGTAGGGCACAGAGAGAGGAATTAGTCGTCGTCGTCCCCCTCCCCCCGCCCCCCCCGCCCCCCCCCACTGGAATGTTACTAAGAAAGCACTTAGTAGAGAATGTGAGTGGTGTGCTGCGGCTTGCAAGACATGAGTGGGCACTAAGTGGGAGACGCATGGAGGAGGGACCAGGACAGGATCAGGCCTGTTCCTTTATCCTATAAACAAAGGGAATCAGGTGGGAATTTTAGGAAAGGTGACTTTGCCAGCAGTGGGAAGGATGGACTCGAGGGATGAGTCTGGGACCACCAGGAGCAAGGGAATTGTCCGGCTGAGAGATGATAAGATCTTCAGCAAGGGAAGAGAGCAAACGTGTGTCGATGGAACAGAGTAAGATACTAGTGGTGAAAACGGAAAGGGCAGGCCGCATCTAGGGCATTCCCTTGAGGGCTGCTCCGTCGAGCTGGGAAACAGTGAATCATTCAGTGAGCTGGACAGTGCAGTTTGGACAAGTTGAGTTGGCAATGTCTTCAGAAGGTTTACAAAGAGATTCTTAGTCGAAAATGAAACCAGAAATACTGCTGGCACGATCACTTTATAGCATTCTTTTGTTTGCCCTATGACTCAACAACTCCTTCCTTAGAACACGCCTAACAGAAATGAACTCAAATGTGTGCAAGAATGCATAGAGCATCTCCACTAGAGAGACGCGCACAATGCAAGTGTGGTTGAGCACACAGGTGATGGAGAGTATCAGAGCAGGGCCAAGTGGGCCGGAGAACACTTCCCGCAAAGTTGCCCTGTTCTAACTTCTGGGGCTTGTGGATACATAAAGCAAAGGGGACTATTAGATCGATCTTGCGGTGAGGAGACTAGCGTGGATAACCCTGGGAGGCTGAGTGTGAGCATAAAAGAAAAACAGGAAGACAGCTGTCGGCGTTAGAGTGATGCAGGTCATAGTCTTGGCTGCCTGTTTTTAGGTTTAAAGATGGAAAAGAGTCTACGTGTCAAAAAAGCAAGCAAGCCTTGAAGCTGGGGGAGGAGGAAATGTCTTCTGCTCACACAGTCCCCAGTGAGACCCGTTAGAAATGACTGAAGAGCTGGCCTTCCACCATAAGTTTCTGTGGGTTCTCTTCTCTCCTCCTCCTTTTCCTTCCCTCTCTCTCTCCCCTTTGGATTGGACCCAGGGCCTTGTGCGTACTAGGGAAGCCCTCTACCCCTGAGCTACATCATCAGCCCTATTTGGTTTTTTCAGGCCAGGTCTCGATAAGTTACCCTAGTTGACCTTGAACTCACTGAAGGAGGCCTCCTAGGTAGCTGGGATTCCAGATTTCAGATTCCAAGCCCGCCCAGCTTTGTGTTCTTCCGACCATTCCGTTCTGAAGCTTGTTATGGCTGCTGTAGGAGACTGATACACAGAGATTTTCCATCTCGGCATGGAGACATTTTCAACGGGACGATTCCTTTTCCGGAAGGGCTGCCTTTTGCACTGTAGGGTATTTGGCAACACCCCTGACCTCTCGTCACAGCCTCTACCCACACCATGCCAGTGGTGTTTCCTATCCTTCCCTGCCCTGAGTTGTAGCAATAAAAATATCTCCATAAGACATCCCTGTGGCAGCGAGGATTTATTCCTAACTGAGGACCATTGCTATACAGCAATGAAAAAGACTGGACACACGATAAAGAGATCACGGGCATAATGGGGAGAGAAAGAAAATAAATACAACTGCATTTACTGCATGACTCCTGTTATAGGACTTCAAAAACAAGCAGGAATCACTGATGGTGGGTAGAATAGTGGTGCTTGCAGTGAGTGGGTGGGTAGCTGGCTGAGAAGGAGCCTGAGGAACCTTCCAAGGTGTTGGAAAAGTGTCTTCTGGATGTCTATCTGAGTTAGAGTGGCATCAGTCTACAGGAGTTAATGGTTAGGTTATGTAGACTTTGTTCTAGGCGTGTGTGTGTGTGTGTGTGTGTGTGTGTGTGTGTGTGTGTGTGTTTGCATTAATCAAAATACAAAATGAAGATATAGTTTGATGCTCAGGAAGAAGAAAGGGCAGAACAGAAAAAGAAAGATTTGAACAACATCCACCTGTTGATGAGAACCAAGCCCAGAGATGCTAGTTTGGGTGGGGGAAGAGAAGAGGGGAGGGAAGGAGAAGGAAGAGAAGAGAAGAGAAGAGAAGAGAAGAGAAGAGAGAAGAGAAGAGAAGAGAAGAGAAGAGAAGAGAAGAGAAGAGGAGGTCGCTGAGATCAGAGTTCAGCACGCCTGATCTCAGGGTAGGGTGGGGGTCAGTCAATGACAGGCTGTTGGCCTCCATGCTTGCCTGCCCGACCTGAGAGGAGAGTAAGCCCGACACTGACTGTCTCTGCCTGCTAGCTTCCCCCACACTGGCAAGACATGTTGAATACTGTGTAGTAAATAACGCTTCTCCTCACTTATTCCACATCGATGTGTAATTATTTGCACATGAATGGAAGGCTTTTGCAGGGTCAAGACAAATGTGGGGTGGGAAATTGTGCCCAGACCTCAAGCCACAAAACCCTTAAGAGCGAGGGAAACACTTGCTTCATTCACTCTGCTGTGCCCTGTGGTCACTGTCCATTTCCTAACGGTGACTTCAGAAAGTTGGCCCACTGGGTGACAGTTCCTCCAGTGCATTTTCTCAAGCCTCCTGCCTATGGCTTGCTCACAATTAAATCACAGTGATTAAGAGAAAGGCGGACAAAGCTAAAACTGCGAGACAGCAGAGGCAGCGCTACGCTTCAGCTGCATTTGCTGAGTGACCACTCCGCCACATGCTTTCACCTGTCTTTATTCCCGGGAGTGAGCACATGTGTGCGTGCGTGCGCACGCGTGCGCTCGCTGAAGGACAACCTCGGATATCACACTAGGTGAGGTCCATCTCTGAGACAGGGTCTCTTACTGGGACTTGGGGACTGCTAATCAGGTTGGTGTGGCTTGCTAGAAAACTCTTAAGAATCCCCCTGTCTCTGCCTCTCCAGCACGTGCCGCATACCTGGCGTGTTGTGTGCTTGCTGCGTGTTGAACTTGAGCCCTCATGCTAGGGTACCTTACTGAGGTGTACTTGTCTTCCCAGCTCCTATTTAGGCTTTCCTGTGATCTTTTAAGGTAAATCTATGTAGCCCTGGCTGGCCTGGAACTTACTAGGTAGACCAGGCTGGCCTCTAACTCACAGAGATCCACTTGCCTCTGTCTCCTGAGTTAGCCAGGCTAACATCACCATATAAGGATGTAGAGCAGAGTTAGGGAAGGGTGGGAACTGAGTTCTCATGGCCAGTCAGTAGCCAGACAGGCCCAGAAATCCACTTCTCCTCATTCCAGAACATGGCCCTGTCTTCCCTGTGCAGATCCAGCATGTCCCTTATGTCCCCCAGCCCTCACTTATTCTAGAACACTCTGCTCTAGAAAGGGCTGCTGCCTCGACCAACCTCCGCTGCTCCCCTCTCCTAAATCCATAGGTCACCCTCCATCAACATTGTTTGTGTGTTGGGGTGGGGTGGAGGGGTCTCCCCACTCCTTGTTCTGAGCTCTGTGTGGACCCCTCTCCCTCCAGGGTGAGACTCAGCACTTTGGCTTGAGGTCAGCACTTTCCAGGATCAGGCCTAGCTTGTGCATCCAGACTTTCTGCTTCCTGCTCCCACACCTGATGCTTTTCCCGGGGTGGACGTGGGGTCTCAGCCCTGGTTGTACTTGAAATCACAGGTACCCCAGTAGGTGCTCTGGTCAAATCCCACCCTGAGCTGAGTCATGAGCCCCACACTTAGTTAACATGCAATTTCACTCAGTTTTTCCTCAGAGCCTCCTCCTCCTTCCTTCTAAATCCTTCCTATCCTGTGGGGCTTTTAGTCTGTTGTGAAAGAGGCTTTTACTGTAAAAGCAGGGAATTAGGTTGGATTTATGTGGTTTTAATTCCATAATAATAACACAGGGGGATTAATAGTTTTATTCCAAGTTCAATGCAGCCATCTTAAAAGCATGAAAGGCTGGGACACTGGGCCTCTCTGTGGCTGGCAACAAGCACATGACCCTGTTTGCAGGGGACTGCTGTCATGAGGGAGCAACCTGAATTCATTATCTGAGTTGCTGGCAAGCCACCATGAAGGTGAAAACCAGGGACCAGAGTTGTGCGGGGGTGGGGGGGGGGGGGGGGGGGGGGTGCTGCAGGGGCTGGGTGGTTCTGTTGGAAAACTGGAGGAGGGAAGAGTTGCTTGCATCCGAGAGGTGTCCTGGTGTTTTGAGAAGGAGTTGGTGACCATCAGAACCAGAGTTTGCATCCTGCACTTTAACTTAAAATCTGTGTGGCCTTGGGAAGGTCAGTTCAATGGGGACAGTAACACAGTAGTGGCTTCACAGAGTCCTGATGACCCCGGAGGAAGTTAATGCTTCATACGGTACAACAGCCACAGCCAGTGCCGACTGCTTTTGTTATGTTCTTAGAGAGTGGAACAGAGTAGGTTAGGATGGAAGTCTTCATTTATCCATTCAGGAGACCCCTGGGGCCCCTTGCACCAGGCACTCACTAGGCCAAGACTTGGTGGTGTGGAGATGAATTACACAGATACCTGTCTGTGGGAGTGCCTGGTCTAGTGAGAGACAGGCGGCAGGAAAATTACAGCCATGGAAGCCGGTCAGTAGTAGGAGCCTGTGGGGAACACTGAGGAAGCCTGGTCACGACCACGTGCTGGAGAAGCTGTGTCTGTGTGAGTCAGGGCCCAGAAGCTAGCTTCACGTGGAAGGAAGGGACCAGGAGGAGGCATCTGACAGGGCGGTGAGGGGGGACAGCCAGGTGTCTAGCTTTGTCTGGGGCTTTGGGTTCCATTGCTGTCTGAGTGTTAACTATAAGACACTGGACGGGCGGTGGTGGCGCACGCCTTTAATCCCAGCACTCGGGAGGCAGAGCCAGGCAGATCTCTGTGAGTTCGAGGCCAGCCTGGACTACCAAGTGAGTTTCAGGAAAAGGCCCAAAACTACACAGAGAAACCCTGTCTCAAAAAAACCAAAAAAAAAAAAAAGACGTTGGACATGTGACATAACCTTTTTCTTCACTGGTAACACAGAACCAGTGACACCCACCCTGTAAGATGTTGAAAGGCCTAACAAACACCCCATTAAGTCCATGCCTCTCTTACCTGACTCCTTCGTCAGCACGCCCAGCACCTAGCTAGGTCCTTAGGAGGCTTGGTTTGGTTTGGTTTGGTTTTGGTTTTTCCAGACAGTGTAGACCAGGCTGGCCTCGAACTCACAGAGATCCGCCTGGCTCTGCCTCCCGAGTGCTGGGATTAAAGGCGTGCACCACCGCCGCCCGATTTAGATGATTTTTGAGACAGGGTCTTGCTATGTAGTCCCAACTGGCTCCAAACTCTCAGTCCTTCCAAGTGCTGGAAGCACCATGTGCTTGCTGCTAGATTTGTTTATTTTAATTTTTTATTCTCCATTATGTAAATATACGTGTGTGTAGAGGAGGGAGGAATCTATGTGTGTGTGTGAGTTCAGAAGCCTGTGGAGGCCAAAAGGAGCATGTCAGATCCCCTGGCACTGGAGTTACAGGTGGTTATGAACCACTCAGTGAGCTGAACGACCTGAACTCAGGAGCTCTATAAGAACTGCTGAGCTGCCCTGCAGCTAGACAATTAGTTAAACACGTGAAGGATGAAGTGCACAGTCCTTACCACAGTGTGTGGCCTAGAGTAAACAGTAAATGGGCCCCGTCCTCACTGGGTACTCCGGGCTTGAGTGCCTCTTGGCTATTTGCTTTTCTGCTTGATCAAGTTCTTGGATTTCTAGAAAGGAACCATGGTATGCTTCAGTGAGATTTTCTGTGGGCAGGTGTAGTCTGCCAGTCATCCGAATCACTGATTTATACTTTGTCTTTGCAAATATAAATTAAACGGGGGAGGTGAGGCTCTTGCTATTTTGTATTCATGAAAACATTGCTTGCCTAAAACAGAAAACATAAAATCTGAGTCTCAATGACAGCAATTGGAAATGAATGATTGTTAACAAGCTTAAATTTCTCTGAAAATGGATTTACAGCTGTTTCTGTAGTCAGTAGAGCTCTATGTTCTAATTTGTACTTGTCTGATTCTTAATGTTTATCATTAGCATATATTAATTAGGCATTAAATGTATTTCTTTTTAACATTTTCCTATATATATCTAATGCATTTTGACCCTATTCTCTTCCCATTACCGCTCTTGGCTTCCCACCCCGACTGATCCTCTTCCCAGCTAGTCAAAGTTCAGGCTTTTAACTTCCTAGGTGCACAGCATCTGGATAGGAGCTTCCCCTTGGACTGAAATGATACTCAGCTAAGCTTCCATTTGTACTTCTCTACAACTTTATTCCTCTATCTCCCCAAGAGCCCAGCCGTCCTGGGAGCCTTCTGTGGCTTTGGCATCTGTCATGATTCTGCAGGCCTGTGAAAGGAAGTTCTTAGGAAACAGAAGGATGGCCCGGTGGCTATGAGCACTAGCTCTTGCAGAGGATCTGGGTTCAATTCCCAGCACCCATGTGGTGGTTTACCGCCATCAATAACCCCAGTTCCATGGGATCCCAGAGGTGTGCATGTGATGCACACACAGACATACATGCAAAACACTCGTATACATGAAGTAAAATAATAAATATGTACTTCCAAAAGTCCATGTAGCTTACATTTCTTGTAAATGGGACCTGTGTCTTTTTGGGGGTCTCTGGGCCTGCACAGAAGACGGCTTGCTAGAATTCGGAGGAGGTCTCTAGTGTATGAAATCTTTTGCCACTGTTCTCAGAGTTCCCTGGTGACCAGTTTCTGTCTGGTGGATTTCATGGTCTCCACTGGGTTGAAAGCGAAAGTCAGTTACTCGGAGTCCTTTCAGAGAGCACAGGGAGCAGGCAAATGAAGACTCATGGGTGTCATGTACGTGAGAGGAGCATGGGGGAGGGGAGGATTAGAGGGTGGTGCTGCCCACCAGCCTTGTGTCCCCACAGCCTGGGCATGTGGGAGGATGATGCTGGCCTCTGAGGAGGGATTCACAGTGTCATTTCTAAGTCATAACATTGTAGCATATTGTTCATACACAGTTCTCCACCCTTGTAACTTAATAAAAGCCTTGGTGGGCACAGGCTAGGCTTTCCTGAGAGCAGGCAAACACCCAGGTAACTGGCGGAAATAAAAGCTACAGTTCCTGTAGAGGTTAGGCTGCTTTGCCAATAGGGGTCAGGTTAGCTTTCATTCATGCCCCCATTCCACAGCGGAGCATCATACATTACACGTCTGCTAGCAGACACTTTGAGTGGGAGCACTCTACTCGAGAGCTTCCTGCCCGGGACTGTTGCACCATGGGAGGAGAAGCAGCTATAATGTCAGCCCCTATAACAAAGTAAGTTATGTGCTCCATGGTGCCACACACTTTTTGAGCAGGGGAGTGTTACCAGTTCTGACTTGACATATCAGGGAATGTGTTTAAGGAGGGTAGTATCTGAGCTGGACCTTGAAGGCTCAGGCTTAGTGAACAAAACAACGTGACCAATGGTAGGGAGGGGGGCACATTTTAGGAAGAAGGAACAGTGGGCCACAGAAAGGTAGCTATGCTTATGGGGGACAGCAGACATTCATATATGACAGAGAGACGCAGTGGTGACGAGCCTGGGAAAGTGGCTGCAGTCTGAACTAGGAGTCAGCTAACCTTCTGTAAAAGGAAAGACTAACTAGTTTAGGCTTTGCGGACCAGCGTGCCAAGCTAGTGATACTGTGTAGGAATTCAGGTGCCAAGGAGAGGGGCTGGAGAGATGGTTCGGCAGTCAAAAGCCCTTGCTGCCCTTCCCAAGGACCAGCACTCAGTTCCCAGCACCACGTTGGTGGCTCACATTTGCCTGTGTGAGCCTCTAGCTACAGTGATCCAGCACCTTCTTCTGGCCTCCACAGGCCCCACACAGACACAGACACATAAATAAAAGTGAAATCAATCTTCCCAAAAAGAGATAGAAAATAAATTCCCCCAAAATATTGTTGCCAAAATTTAAAACGCCATAATAATGTTGACTGAATACACTCTTTTTTTTCCTTTTTTCTTCTTTTTTTATTTATTTTATTTTATTTTACAATACCATTCAGTTCTACATATCAGCCACGGGTTCCCCTACTCTCCCCCCTCCCACACCCTCCCTTACCCCCAGCACACCCCCCATTCCCACCTCCTCCAGGGCAAATCCTCCCCCGAGGACTGTGATCAACCTGGTAGACTCAGTCCAGGCAGGTCCAGTCCCTTCCTCCCAGACTGAGCCATGTTCCCTGCATAAGCTCCAGGTTTCAAACAGCCAACTCATGCAATGAGCACAGGACTTGGTCCCACTGTACACTCTTAAGTAATACAGGACTGTTAATGAGAAGAGTGGATTTTTGGCTGGGTGTAGTGGCACATGCCTTTAAATCCCAGTGCCTAGGAGGCAGAGGAAGTTAGAGCTCTGTGAGCTTGAGATCCACCCGGCCCGTATAGCTTGTTCCAAGCCAGCCAGAGTTAAATGATGATACCCTGTCCCAAACGGAAAGAAAGAAAGAAAGAAAGAA
This sequence comes from Peromyscus leucopus, assembly GCF_004664715.2. Classification (NCBI taxonomy): domain Eukaryota; kingdom Metazoa; phylum Chordata; class Mammalia; order Rodentia; family Cricetidae; genus Peromyscus; species Peromyscus leucopus. The sequence continues at coordinate 105,812,828 of NC_051063.1, read as the reverse complement.
AGAAAGAAAGAAAAAAAAAAAAAAAAAAAAAAAAAAAAAAAAGAAAGAAAGAAAGAAGGAAGGAAGGAAGGAAGGAAGGAAGGAAGGAAGGAAGGAAGGAAGGAGAAGCTGGTCAGTGGTGGCGCTGACCCAGCTTTAATCCCAGCACTCAGGAGGCAGAGGCAGGTGGATCCCTGTGAGTTTAAGGCCAGCCTGGTCTACAGATCTAATTCCACCAGGACAGCCAGGGCTACAGAGAGAAACCCTGTCTCAAAAAAACCAAACCAAACAAAAAAAAAAAAAGAAAAGAAAGAAAGGAAGGAAGGAAGGAAAGAAAAGGTATTTGGGGAAATAATATGGGCTGAATGAGGTTCAAAACTAGTGTCTCTTTCATCTGATGGATAGCAAATATTCATCTACAAAACCATCCTTAGGGCTGGGGATATATTTCAGTGGTAGAGCACTTACTTAGCGTGTGGAAAGCCCTGAGTTCCAGCCTCAGCTCTACAAAACAAACCAACCAAAAAACATTCCTAGTTTGTAACTGACCAAACTTGTATTTGGCCCCTGGACTGTGCAGTTTATCAGTGTCTCATCCATGCTGTTGAGTTTATTATTGCTACCCAAGCTCGGCCTGTGTGTGTGACTAGCCAGTCGCTCCCTGAACCAAGTACCTGGAAATGCTGGGGTTGACTGTACTTTGCAAAGGGCATTGCTTTCTCTTCCCGTGTAACATACATAGTCACTGTCTTGTTCCTTACAGCTGAAAAGCAGCTGGGAGGCTGATACACATAAGGGTCTCCTTGTCTTGGTACACAACAGTAACCATGCCCTTTCCCTAGTGACTGAGGGAGAAAGGTACAGTCCTCGCCATTGTGGAGTATTAGTCTCGAGCTGCTATGGCCATTTTGTGTGCATTTCTCCCTGGAAATAGGAGCAAGGTTTTTAAAGTAAATAAACAAGAAATAAGTGGTGTTACATTACATTCAGGGAAGCAAATAGTAATTCTGCTTAGAATTCAGCTTCTATGTGCAGCACAGAAGCACTCCACCATGAGGAGGGACCCGGCTTCGTGTCTTCACAGAAGCTCTTCTGTTGGCCTAAAGCAGACTTAGAGTTAGTGAGAGGCTTCTTGATGCCAACTAGGAGTCTAGTCTCACTGAGGGTGTGCTCAATGTTAAGAGTGCTTATCGAGCATGTACATGATCCTGGGTTCAAACCACCGTATCATTTAAAAGAAATGTTTAAGCCGTGTATGCCCCAAGCAGGCAGGTACACCTCAGCCAGGTACGTCACCACTGTAAGCTCCAGCCAGAGATGTCCCCACCCTAAGACCCAGCCAGGTATGCCCCAGCACTTGAGAGGCTAAGGCAGAAGCATTGATGCAAGTTCCAGGCTGGTTGTGCTAGATTGAGACCCTGTCTCAAGAAAACAAAGATTGTCAGGCATGGTGGCACATGCCAATAATCACAGCACTCACAAGGCTGAGGCAGAAGGTTTGTGAGTTCAAGGCCAACTTGGTCTACATAGCAAGTTGCTGGCCATCCAGGGCTAATATTGTGAAACCCTGTCTTAGAAAAACCAACCCTCCCATCCTCCAAGAAAATCAAGAACAAAACCAGAATCTATCTGCCATGACCCTGTACACAGGAGTCGCTCCAGTCTCATTTATGAGGTGGTACTTTGCATGCTCCACCATAACCTCTTCTAGATGGCAGAGACTGTTCTTCTAGAACAGAGACTAATCACTTGTTCAATTCAGTTCATGTTGGCTGAGCTCTTGCTATGAATGAGGCACCACATTAGGCTTCAGGCATACGACTGTGAGGTCCGTGTTTGCAGATGTCCCAATTGACTCTGTGCCGGTTCCTGCTCCAAAAGTCAGGGGAAATAAGATGATGATAATGATGATGTTGGTGGTGGTGGTTGTGGTGATGGTGATGGTGATAATGATGGTATCGGTGGTCCTGATGATGTGGGTAGTGGTGGTGGTGATAGTGATGGCAATGTTGTTGTTGATGATACTAATGTTGGTGTAATAATGGTGTTGTTGGTGGTGATAGTAATGACAATATTGTTGGTGATGATGATAGTGTTGTTGGTGATGATGGTGGTGTTGGTGGTGGTAGTGATAGTGAATAATGGTGTTGTGTTGTTGATGATGGTTGTGTTGATGGTGATGATCCTGATTGTTGTCTTTGAGCCAGAAAGGACAAATAAGAAGTATGAATATTTTCAAGTAACAAACATCTTTAATACTGGCAGTATGGATAGGAGAGAGAAAAGTTCTGAAAAAAAGATGAGGATCACAAGGAGCTTAGTACATAACCTTTCTCTCTTCATGGTTTCAGTTACTTGTGGTTAGTGTTGGCCACAAAGCATTAGACAGAAAATTCCAGAAATAAATAACATGCATTTAAAATTAGATGCCATTGTGAGTAGTTTGACGAAGCCCCATGCCATCCCTCTCTGTCTCACTTGGGATGGGAGTCATCTCTTTGCCCAGCATATCCAAGCTGGGTATGCTACCTGCCCACTAGTCTCTTAGAAGTAGCATGGTTATCAGAATGTCAGATATCACAGAGCCTTATTTTACTTTTTGAAGACTCAGAGAACAAGAGTAGCCATGCTGGCAGTTTTATTACATTATATTATACTTGCTTTATTTTATTAATAGTTATTGTTGTTACTCTCCTAACTTGCCTACTTTATACATTAAAATTTGTCATAGGTACACACACACACACACACCCCACATTTAGACAGTAGATATCTACCCACAGTTTCTGGCATACTCTGAGAATCTTGGAGCATATCCCTGTGAATTGCTGGGGGTGGGGGAAATTACTGCAGTCGTATATTGATCTGATAGCCGTGGTGTAGAGGATCAATGAAATGCCTTAGGATCAGAAAATATCAGCTTGAAACCAAGCCTTCCCATTTATTATTTATTGTATGGCCTTGCTGAAGGGACCCTCTATTTCCTCCATTAGGAGCCTGTGATGGTTTGAATGAGAATGGCCCCATTGGTTCATATGTTTGAGTACTTGGTTCCCAGTTGGTAGACCTGTTCAGGAAGGATTAGGAAGTGTGGCCTTGGTGAAGGAAGTGTGGCACTAGGGGTGGGCTTTGAGATTTCAAAAGCCTAGTGCTGGAGGGATGGCTCGGCAGTTGAGAGCACTGGCTGCTCTTCCAGAGGTCCTGAGTTCAATTCCTATCACCCATGTGGAAGCTCACAACCATCTGTAACTCCTGTTCCAGGGGATCTGACACCTTCTTCTGGCCTCCACAGGCGAAAAGACATACATGTAGGCAAAAAAATTGATACAAATGAGATAAATAAATAAATATTTTGCCAGGTATGGTGGCACACACCTTTAATCCCAGCAATCAGGAGGCAGACAATAGCAATAAAAAAATGCTAAGAACCTAAATATATTTTACATTCCTTTACATACCCCACAGTCTACATTAACTCAGAAAGGTCTTGGTCCAAATAATAATTTGTGAAATGGGTCAGAAAAAAAAAACTCCATAAACTGTCATGGGAAAGTGTTATCTCCTTTTTACGCAGTATACAGTTTATGGTCAAACAGATTATGGATGCTGTGCAAATGTTTGAAACATCATCAGCTCCTTGTAAAGGCCAGAGTCAAGCATGATTGTGTGATCATCTGTATGGATGTGTACGTGTAAACGTGTATATGTAAGTGTATGGACGTTTGTATATGTGTCCAAGTGTGTTTGTGTGTGTATTCATGAGTATGTGTGTACGTGTGTGTATTTGTGGTAAGTGTATGTATGTATGTATGTATGTATGTATGTATGTGTATACAAGTGTGAATGTGTGTGTGTATTCATGAGTGTGTGTGTATTTGTGGTAAGTATATGTATGTATGTATGTATGTATGTATGTGTGTATACAAGTGTGAATGTGTGTTTATATGTTTGTGTTTGTGTGTGTGTGTGTGTGTGTGTGTGTGTGTGTGTGTGTATCCGTGTGTGTGTGTTTGGGAGGGGATAGACAGAAGAATCAGAGTGCTGGATAATTCAGAGATTCTGCAGTCTGGTCCCCACCCAGTGCAGGCAGCCATCTGCTCTGAGTCCTGACTGTCTGAGAGTGGAGGGTATCCATGGGAACCAGTGTGGAAGTTACCAAGAGGACACTGTGGCAGCTGGCCATGAGGAAAAGTGGAAATCAAGTGGAACCAAGAAGGACAGACTCGTGTGTGCTCAATGCATGAGAAGCAGTCGGCTGTGAGGGCCAGGGGAGGGTCTCAGCAGAGCCGTGCCAGCCCGGGGGCCTGCAGAGGAAACCTGCGTTCAGGCTAAGGGGCTTTGCAAGGCTGTGCCCAGGAGGCTCACCAGGAATCTCTTCAGTTTTTGTCTCTTTTCTCCCTCTCATCCCTTTTCGTTAATTTATCTGTTTGTTTGTGACAGTCTCTCTGTGTAGCTCTGGCTGTCCTGGAACTTGCTATGTAGACGGGGTTGGCCTTGAACTCTCAAGAGATCCTCTTACCCCTCCCTCCTGAGTGCTAGGATTAAAGGCGTGTGCCACCATGCTCAGACCCTCTTCCTTTAGTAGGAAATGTAGTGTGTACAGTACAGAAAAGTTAAGGGGGAAAAAAACCTTATTTACTTTTCTTTTCAAAAGAAAAGTTTTAGAGCCTGTGAGATGGCTCAGGGTAGAGAGCTGGTCGTGCACACGTGGTGACCTGAGTTCAACCCTCAGAACCGACATAAAGATGGACCCAGGACCACCAGACAGGGTAGCACCACCCACAGTGAGCAGGAACCCCCACATCAATCATTAAGAAAATCCCCCCACAGGCCAATATGAGGGCGGCACTTTCTCAACTGATAGTCCTTCTTCTAAAATGACCCCAACTTGTGTCAAGTTGATGCAAAACTAGCCCACACACCTACGCACAGGAGTATGTGTGCATGCACATGCTGTACACACACACACACACACACACACATACCACACTACACAATACACACACTACACACACATACATCACACAACATCACATCACAATATTTTAAAGATGGGAGCTGGGAGAGAAAGTTCTAACCAAATACATTGGTGGGAAGGAAGCCCAGGTAAAGTGAGGACGATTCTGCCCTAAGGTGCAGGCACTGCCTAAGGCACTCTTAGCTTTGGGGTTGCTGCGAGCCAGGGTTCAGCTGGGGATATGTGTACCCTCAGAAGCTGACTCAAGTTTGAAGTGAGGTATACGGACCCAAGGTATTGTTTCCAGAAGTTTCTCACCCAGGAGGTGATGAGAAGTGCCTGATGAGATCCTCTCCACCCGGGCTAAAGGAAGTCCTCACTGTACTGTCTTCTTTAATAGATAAAATCACCTGGTTTTGGATTTTTGCCTGTTTAGTTCTTTATCTCCTGAAGTTTACCATGTAAAAACGCCCCAATTTTAAATTGGTATTTATCATTTTAAGTGTGTAGTTTTCTTTTTTAGCATAGATGACTCATTTGGTCCTTTGCCCATTCTCATAGAATGCCCCATAATTATTTTATAAAGAGATATTTAATTTTTTTTAAAAAGAGGTAAAGCTTTTAGATGTAGGAGAACCAGTAGTGGTGTCATTGGCTTGGAACGCTGAAAGCTTTAGTCAAATTTGAATTAAGGAATTTAGACTAAGTTTATACTTTTTAGGGGAGGGGAGAACTTTATCGTGTAAATACATCACAAAGCACGTATCTAAAGAAATCGAACAAAACCACTTCCACCAATAAACCAAGGTGATGTCATCTTTGTGTTAGAACTCAAGCATCAGACAAAGCAATAATGATAGTATAGGTAGTCAGTCAGATATGAGCAGCAAGACAGGAAAGGGTTAAAACGGGATCCTGGGGACCTTTAATAGCCTGGCTGCCTGGATGAGGATGCTTCAACCCCCTGGGCCAGAGCTGCCCTGGCCTGGCACTCAAGCTGGTGCTGCAGCAGAACCAGAACAAGAAGTGAGAATTTTAAAAATCCGAAGGTCTGTACCCTGGCTGGGATGGGCTTGAGGTGGAGATCTTGAATAACCAGGTTGCTTTGTTTTTATTTTCATAGCTTCTAAATTTTTTTTTTTTTTTGGTAAACATATAATCTCATCTTTTCTTCCTAAGATGTCTTTAGATTTTGAAGGAAGCTGCCCCTCCCCCCAAAACCCCCAGAATTCCTATTTTAGCATGAAAAAAAAAACCAGATTGGAAATATCAGATATTTTCCATAATTATCAACCATAAAACCAGCTGGAGTACCACATTATTTTTTTTAAATTTTCTCTTTCCTTGAATTTTTATTCCTCATTTTAGTGTTTTGTTTTCTTCCTTGAAAACCATAACCCTCTATGCTAGCCAGAGGGTCTGTGTTGGGATCAGACTCAAGCACACTTTGTTGGAGTAGCCTCCTCAGGTCTCATGAGATCTCTTCCTGCCCTCGTGTCTCAGGTTTATCGTTCATGTTTATGAAAACATGGTGGGGGGAGGCTAGAGACACTGTCCTCCCAGCTCAGCCAGCAAGATTCCTTCTATCCAGGACCGGGGTGTCCTATGAGACTGTTGTCCACATAGGGGAAGCCCCCCCCCCCCCCCACTCCTCCACCCTGTTGGGCCGAAGGAAGCAAGAGCATCTTAGTTTCGGTGTCTTGATCTGACACCCATAGAATTTCTAAATTAAAGAGGAAAGACTACAATAAATACGAGGAGACAGAAAAAAAGTCTGAATTCTATGTTAGAGGGATGGGGGAGGGGGCAGATCTAGCGACCAGCTGCTCTGACCAAACACTCTAAAGTCAAACAACTCTCTGAAAACAAACAAATTTATCCAACAGCCAGCCCAAATAAACCAGCAGCTGTGGACTAAAGCAAAAGGGAGGCCCAGGCTCAGAAAATCTCCCTAGTGTCTGCTCAGGAGGCCACAAGGGCAGCTGGGAAAAAGGAGTCTGTGCTGGTGCCTGGCTTCGATCCAGATGACTCCTTCTGTGAAAGTGGAAGGTCCTTGGGGCCCCACACTGGAGGCCAAAGCGGTCAGCACCAAACACAGCTGTCGCCACAAAGGGAATAAAAGATGGTTTATTCTGGGCAAATAATAAGTGGCCCTGGCCTGGGAACAAAATACTCGGGTTTCCTTGAATAGTGTGTTTCACCATGGAAGTGGTTGTGTGAGCTTTAGTTAGTCACAAAGCAAAAGAAAATGGCAGATCAGTGTACTGGCCAAACACGGTGGGGACCACAGGTGAGGACTACCACCAAGCAGGTAAAACTAAACTGTGGGTTCCAGATGTTGTTGAGTGTGGAAAACAGTCTGCAGGAATACATCCTGAAGGTCTCAGAGACAGCTGAAAGGATCTTAGGTCAGGCACAGAGGTGAGCGACGAATGTCTATTAAGGGAACTGAAGATAGCCAAGATGATTTGATTCTGGATTTGTAACATTCCAACTCCCTACAATCACAAAGTTCTGGTTAGTGGATGATCCCTGGAGTGTGTTGGTTAACACAGGTGTGGCTTTTTCTGGAAACTTCTGTTTGTAGAAAACTGAGCTTCAAAGTGGTATAGTGACCTGGAAAAGGGCAACAGCCAGAGGCCATATTGTTGTTATCCATCAGGCCCTGGGGCAGAGTGGAAGAAGGTGGGGAAGCTCCCCCTGGTGAGTGCTGAGTCGACACCGTGACCCATGACCCTTGTGTGTAGGGACAATGAGATGCCTGCAAGGAGACCAGGAGACCAAGAGGCCATTTCAGTTGCCTCTCAGCTGGAGTCCTGATCACTTGCTTGGATCCTTTCCTCCAGTTCTGTAGGACTTGCCAGCCATTCTGAGATAAGGGGACAGAGGTGGGGGAGGTTAGCAAAGGGGGGGTTGGCAAAGGGGGGGGCGGTGGTTAGCAGAGGCAGCACAAACCAGGCTCGGACCCAGCCTCCTCCTCAGCCGCCTAGCATTTTCCCTAGGGTGCTAAACTATTCATTTAGGTGTGGCTGAGTTCAGTCCCTGAGACGCACATGATCGGAGAACTAATTCCCACTAGTTGACCTCTGGTCTCCACAGGAAAGCTGCGGCACATAAATAAATACAATGTTAAAATTTTGTAAACTTTTTGTTTGTATCATTTAGCTTTTTAAAAGTTACTAGTGTATATTATTTGTATAAAACATTGGGTTTTCATCACAAGGCTGTCACGAATGTGTACACCATTTACATCTTTAGATTGCACACCATTCTGTCATATGGCTCTGAAATGTATTTAACCTTTCTTCTAGTTACCAGACGCTTCACTTACATTCGGCTTTTTAATCACTGCAGCTTCAAAACGAGCTTCGTTGCCGGGTGGTGGCGCACGCCTTTAATCCCAGCACTCGGGAGGCAGAGCCAGGCGGATCTCTGTGAGTTCGAGGCCAGCCTGGGCTATCAAGTGAGTTCCAGGAAAGGCGCAAAGCTACACAGAGAAACCCTGTCTCGAAAAACCAAAAAAAAAAAAAAAAAAAAAAACAAAACAAAAACAAAACGAGCTTCATTTTCCTCCCTTCCTCCCTTCCCCCTTTCTTCTTTCTTTCTGAAACAGCTCCATTTTTTTTCCTTTTCTTTTCTTTCTTTTTTTGTTTTTGTTTTTTCAAGACAGAGTTTCTCTGTGTAACAGCTCTGGCTGTCCTGGAACTCGCTCTGTAGACCAGGCTGGCCTCGAACTCATAGAGATCCACCTGCCTCTTCCTCCCGAGTGCTGGGATTAAAGGCATGCGCCACCACCGCTCAGCACAGCTCCACTTTTAAAGCCACTCTTGAGGTCCCCTGGCAGTCTGGTGACCAGAGGAGTTTTATAAGTGACCTCCTCTGTCCTTCTGTTTTATAATGTGACATCTGAGGCTGTCAAGATGCATTTGTAGCTTGTCCAGTGGCACGGAGAGATGATTTCAGAGTAGGAAATGGATTTGTTGGAATCTCAACAAATTCTCTAAGCTCCTGAGGCCTCTGGTCCTGTGCTCTTGTCTGTCTGTCACTGGGCAGCCTCCAGAGGGTTTTGCTTGTCACACAAGAATGCTCCAAAGTTAGCCCATTCCAGACAGTGTGAATAGCTGGGATTACTTTATTGGATATATTTCTATTATTTTAACTGTTTGTGTCTGAGGCTGGAGAGATAGTGCAGTAGTTGAGAGTTTGTATTGCTCTTCCAGAGGACCTGAGTTCAGTTTCCAGCATCCATGTTAGGTCACAGTCACATGTAACTCCAGCTCCAGGGAATCTCACACCTCTGGCCTCCGCGGGCCCCTGTATTTACATGCACATATCTACACATAGACACATAATTAAAAATAAGATATATCTTGGACATTAATGTCTGAGTCAGTACCATCATTTGAAGGGCAAGTGAGAAAGTGGGAATTGTATCTTTCTCAACAGTCTTAGAACTCAAACTGGGTAGGAACCTGGAGGCAGGAGCTGACGCAGAGGCCATGGAGGGGAGCTGCTTGCTGGCTTGCTCCTCGTGACTTGCCCAGCCTGCTTTCTTATAGGACCCAGGACCACCAGCCCAGGGACAGAACCACCCACAATGGGCTGGGCCCTCCCGCATCATCACTAATTAAGGAAATGCCCTACAGGCTTGTCTACAGCCCCATCTTCTGGAGGCCTTTCCCCTCTAGCCAGCACAGCAAGGCCCCCGATGCCAAAACAGCAGACAGCATGCCTAAATTCAGAGGCGAGGCAGCTGTTTAACTCTGGTTATGTGTAGGGTAGACAGCTGTACGTAACAGAAGAGAGGCACGCTCCAGTGTCCAGAGGGAGACACTCTTACTTGCTCTGGCTCAGGCTTAATGGAGGAACTGCGGCTTTGGAGCGGGGCGGAGGAGGGGAAGGAGCCCCGCTGCCACCGTTCACTGGCAAGCTGCCCACCTAGGGCAGGTTACAGAAACCCTCTGAACCGGCTCCATTCTGTGTCTGTCCCAAGGCCTGTGCAGATCAGCATCTCAGCGCTTCTCTCCTTATACACCATCCGGGGGCCTGTACCAGAATCCCCTGGGGTGCTGTTTAAACAGCCCCCTGGAACAGAACCCACCGGACTCTGAAGGTGGGAGCCTGGGCTTTAACAAGCCCTCATTCCCACCGGGGTACTTGTTAGTAGCGTGGGAGCCTTTGACCAGTCCTGAGAGAGCATTGCCAGCAGCCTTCCAGAAAGAATTTAAATTCTACGCATCCACGGAGATTTTATGTACTTAATACCTTTACCATGCTAGTGTCTTCGCAGAGGATATCATGTGTAGGCTGCCTCCCTCTGGCAAATCTGCTGAGCTCAACATTAGTCACACGGATGAGAATTAACACGCTTCCCTAAAGCCTTCCTCTCAAGGCTCCCCTGTCCCAGGCCAGCTGAGCAGGGAGGCTCGTGTTACAGATGTTCTGATAGCATTCAAAAGGCATGAAGCCAGCAGCCAAGCCCTGACTCTGAGGACACTCCAGTCACAACTCAGCGTGGATGCAGCTGTGTGACTCAAATTCCTTATTTAGCCTTCTAGGTTTCTATTTTTACCTCGGCGTTTTAAAAATATGAACTAACAGACAAAATGAAAGTGAGTTGGGCCATTTCGAGGGAAAATACATGGATAAAAATAACTGAACACAGCTAAGCCCTTTGGTGTAAGGGAACGGGGTCCCCTGCTAGCCGGTGCTGTGAGAGCCGCGGTGGCTGAAGGGCGGAACACCCTGATGCCACTGTGCCTTGGTGTCGTGCCTGTCAGTCCTCACAGCACAGCCTGGAGGGTCCATTTTCTGCTCCACTGCAGTGCAGGGAAGCTGCTTAAGTCCTGGTCTGTCTCTGCCCTGAGACACCGTTTGAATACTGCCTGGGAGGTCATTTTTAGCTAGTTCTTAAGTCTCCTTTCCATCCATCCAAGTCACCCCCAAGAGGCCACCCAGCATCAGAGAGACCTGAAGTCCTCCCCCCTCCTTACCTCCGGATCTGGCTACCTCTCCAGTACTCTGAGGAACCCCCATTTTATGAACTGATAGCCATTCTTCCCCAGCCTGCCCTGGATGAGTCTCCAACCTCTGACAGAACAGCCCATGTCCAGCTGCCTGTTCCACTCTGCGTTTTCCTTCCTGCCTCCCGAAACTATACAGCAATTATTATGCTGGTAATTACCTCATTAGCAATTTGGTGTGAGAAAGCTCAATGAAATAATAATAGTAATAGTAATAATAATAATGATAAATAACAACAATGCCGTTATAGTTCAAAATTACAAATGACAAAGCCAATCTTAGTGCCCTAAACACTCATTAAGAGGTTTCCTGTACAGCATTTTGAAAAGCGCTGGTGTCTTTCTGGATCAATTCACGCATCTCTGGAGACTTCCGAGGAAGTGGAAGTGCTGGTGAGGAAGAAGACTGCAGCCTGGGTGCACTCATGGCCCCACCCCCTCCCAGGTCACGGTGGAGGGCGGCAGGGGTGTGCAGCAGGCAGGGCTTCCCCCACAGGAAAAGCAGAGCCACAGATCCGGCGCAGGCGCTCAGGGGACTAAAGCAGGAGGGAGGGCTGTGAGTGTGGGGCAGCCTGGGCTACGATGTTGAGACACTGTCTCAAAGCCAAAACAAGCAAAACCGGTAAAGATGCGAGGCCAAGATGGAAATTGAATCCAGGTCGTGGCTCCCCAGAGTTATCACCTCTCAGTCCTTTCTACCGAAAGCAGGTTGGAAGCCCCTGGAGGCTGGCTCTGTGCTGTTCAGTCTTCCCGGGTTCCGAGCTGGGCAGGGGAGTGGAGGCCCGGCTGCCCACACTCAGGCTCCGTGGACAGCTCTGTTCCCCCCATGTTTCTACCTTCCAGTGACTCTCCACAGCCATGTCTGGTAGAACCTATTTTCACTACCCAAGGCTGTGACAAGCCCCACAATACCTCCAGTTTTGGAAAATTCGTGTCACCAAGGTTGAACTCATATTTTCTTTGGCATTTTTTTCTACTGTCCCACTTCCCTAAGTAGAGTAAATCTCCCATGTGTCCTTAGCTCAGCTGCACACTTCCTGTGTCCTTAGCACAGCTGCACACTTCCTGTGTCCTTAGCACAGCTGCACACTTCCTGTGTCCTTGGTACAGTTGCACACTTCCTGTGTCCTTAGCTCAGCTGCACGCTTCCTGTGTCCTTAGCTCAGCTGCACACTTCCTGTGTCCTTAGCTCAGCTGCACACTTCCTGTGTCCTTAGCTCAGCTGCACACTTCCTGTGTCCTTGGTACAGTTGCACACTTCCTGTGTCCTTAGCACAGCTGCACACTTCCTGTGTCCTTAGCTCAGCTGCACACTTCCTGTGTCCTTGGCACAGTTACACACTTCCTATATCAGATTATTCTCCTCTGTCAGGCTGGGGTAGGGAAAGTGAGGATTAAACCCGAGGCTCCTGGAGGTCCATTAACTGCCCCCAGGACCTCAGAGCTGACGCTGGTTCCCAGGGCTCTGCTAGAAAGTGGACATGGAAGAAATCAAAAGAAGCTCTTATAATTTTGAAATTTGTTGATTAAACTAATGGATTTAAAGTAAGAACTATCTATCGTGCTCAAAGGTAATTTCTCCATTGGTAGAAATGCACTCATTTGGGACTTGAGAGGTGGCACAGTGGTCAAGAGCATGTGCTGCTTTCTCAGTGGCCCACAGTGTTCTGAAACTCCAGCTCCAGGGGATCAAACGCCCTCTTCTGGCCTCCTCGGGGACCTGCACTCATGTGCACCAATTCCCCTCCCCCCCACACACAATTAAAAATGAAAAAATCTTTTAAAAAAGAACATAAATTCACTCATTTATATGTCTGGCATCCTTAACAGCAAATGAAAACAGAAATGCCTTTGTTGGTGGCGTTGCTGGATGGAATTGGATCATCCCAACTAAGTGACACAATTGGATGCTCAGTGCTTATCTCCTGGGACAGCAGAAACGATCGTTTTTCTTCTGATCTTCCTGTAGAACTGGCCTTGTGCCCTTTCCTGTCTCCCCCTCCATATATCAAAGGAGATAAGTGCATTTTCTTCCAATTGAATTTCCCTGGTCTCCTGCTGAGGCCTGTGAGGAGTGAGCAGGAGATCACAGAATCACCAGCCTTTGAATCTGCCTCTTTTTCCTCCCTTTGTCCATGTGAGTTTTGTTAGCTGAGACAATCACCGGAGGGCCATCCATCAATGTCGTTGGTACTGACTCCTGCTGACTCTGTGTTAAATGATCCCAGCTGGAAAGGGAGCTGGAGAGGAGGCTGGGCAAATTCTGTGCTCTGAAGAAGATACTTGTAGAGCCAGGAAAAATGATCCAATGTATGCTTAGCATGGGGCAGCCCTGCATTTTATCCCTAACATCCCAGAACAAAAACAACTTTTACAGTACTTCAGAAAAAGGTAAATGACACCTCCATTTTATAGATGAGGGATGTGAGGCTCAGGGAAGAAAGGCTTTTTTTTTTTTTCTTCAGATTTATTTTCTTTTTAATAAAGTGTGTGTGTGTGTGTGTGTGTGTGTGTGTGTGTGTGTGTGTGTGTAAGTGTAAGTGTAAGTGTGAGGCCAAAGCCATCAGAGTACCCCTAGAGCTGGAGTTATAGGCAGTTGTGTGAACTGTGGGTGTACGGAGTTAGAGTTCAGATACTCCATAAGTGCAGTTTGTGTTCTTAACTGCCAAGTCATCTCTCCAGCACCTGGAAGGGCAGTTCTTGACATCATACAGCTGTCAACAGCAAACTGGGTTTACAAAATCAGCCCCTTCTGATGGCCACATTGGAACTGCCCCGCACGAATGAGACTAGGTGAGTGCCCACGTGCGTAGGTCTAACCACCCACGACTGAGGTTTGACCCACTGGGCCTCTTCACAGTAACTCCAGCTCTCCGCCTCAAGCCAGTCACACTGGCTCCCCAGACATGTGCTGCCGTGAGCAGGATCCTGTCCCAGCTGCTTTCCCTCGTCGTCACAGGTCCTTGACAACTTCAAAGTGGGCTTTCTCAGAGTGTATCCCTCTGGCAGCATTAACATCTCCCAGGAACCTGTTAAGGTGTAGATCCTAGAGTTAAGTTAAATTCTCCAACATGTTGAATGCACAATTTGATAGCAATTGTTCTTGAGATAACGTATACATCCTGTTATTAATGAAATGCTGGAGATCACTACCCTTATCGAAGCCTTGTAAGTTAACCACTTTGCTCTCCAGCAGTCATTGATTCCCGCAATGAATGATGGGATTGGGAAGGATACAGACAGGAAGCTAGAATCCAGTGCAGGGTTCAAGTGAATGGATTTTATCTGATATCCAGAGGAATCTGAGGGGTTTTGAGGACTGACTAATAGGTCACAACTATAAAAATTCAAGTCTGGATATAAGTATCCTTATATCTGCCTTGCAGTCTAGACTTCTGCAAAATTATGTGACTTGTCATGTAGAAATCTCTTTCAAATATTTAAGTAAGAGGGTTGGAGAGATGGCAGTGATAAAGAATGCTGGCTGTTCTTCCAGAAGACCCGGGTTCAATTCCCAGCACCCACATAGCAGCATATATAATTCTTTAAGTATTTAAGTTAAAATGTTTGTAATCAATTATAATCAATAAGGTGCAAAATTATAGAAATGAGTTTATTTCCATTTGAAATCCTTCCCAGAACATCACATGTACTGAAGGTACAGTGGGTTCCAGAGACAAATTATCAGGTGATTCTAACCAACACTCAGAGAACTGCTGCTGCTGACTCCTCATGAATACCTGGAAGAGGTGGAAGAGGAGGTACGCTCATCCCACAAGGGCAGCATCACTGTGACTCAAATGAGGCAGAGACAGAAGGTGCAGGGCAGGCAGGAGTGTGTGTGTGTGTGTGTGTGTGTGTGTGTGTGTGTGTGTGAGAGAGAGAGAGAGAGACAGACAGACAGACAGACAGACACGGGGGGGGGGGGGGGGGGCCGTGACTTGCCAGCTCTCTGCCTCTGCAGGTAGGGAGGCAGTTAGAACAGTGTCCCAGCCAGGACAGTGGAAGTATGTGGCGGTAGAGACAACAGCACACAACACACTCTGATCTACACAGGTCTGACGACCAAAGTGTATTTTTTTTCAAATACTCTTCTCTAAGGTAGGGCCTGACCTTTTCCCCCTCTAGATCTCTCATGGCTGTGGATTGGGAGATGTAATAGCTAAATATGTCATTAATGGACAAGTGAGACTTTGCTCCTGTGTCAATAAGATTGCTCCACACTGTCTCACACCGACGTCCCCAGTCCCTCTTCTCTGGTTTCCCTGACTGTTACGCCTCTGAGCCTAGCTCCCTCCACATAACGCCCGTGCCAACATGCAGCTCTGTTTACAGGCGTGGACTCGGACCTTCACTAGCTATTTGGCTGTGACTATTGCAGTTTATATTAATGTTTTGACAAGCACTCAAGTGGCAGCTGCTATATATTTCCAACCCTTTTTAGCTCCAAACAGAGGACTGCATTTTGTATTGGTCCTGAGAGCAAAGCCCTTTTCTCTTTGTGGTGAAATCTTTACTGAATGCATGAAAGAAGAAGGAATTCAGAATGATTATACCACAAATGCATGATGCCAGCTCCTAACAGGAACTGCTCCATTCTGCTTCAGGCTGAAGTTGACCTGCTGGAGTCCCAAACAAAGACACACTAGGAAGACCCAGGCTGGAGCTGGATGGCTCAGTGGTTAAGAGCACTTGCTGCTCTTTCAAGGAACCTGGGTTTGGTTCTCAGCATCCACACGGTGACTCACAACCATTTGTTACTCCAGATCCGATGCCCTCTGTAATGAGTCTTTTTCTTTGTCCTGCCAGCCTGCTCCCAAATAATGACATGGAGACTTAGTATTGATTATGAAATCTCGGCCTATAGTTTAGACTTGTTCCTAACTAGCTCTTATAACTTAAATTAACTCATTTATTTTAATCTGTGTTCTGTCACATGGTGTTATCTCATCTCTCCACACTGCCCATGCTGCTTCCTCTGTGGCTGGCTGGCGATGGCATCTTTAGGGGACCCTGAGAAAATTGGGATAAGCTAGCTGTATCATATTTTGTTTAATCTCTGTGTGATGGGAAAGTGTAGAGCTTATCTGAAGTCTTGGCTGGATAGTCTATGAGGCTGGACCATCTCAGCTAACATCTTTGAAGTTGTTCTGGATGCAGAATTTTGAGGAAACTGTAACAGAGGTATTCTGAGAGGCTGGATCATCTGTGCTACTTGTCTCCATTGTTATCTGGTCCTTTTTTCTGAAAATACATAAACTTTTAAAGGTACCATATATATATTAACACAAGTATTGTGGAAATTATAAAGGCCACTCCACGTAGTTAAAAGGAAGATTTATTTAGTGGGTGACTTATAAATGAAGGAATAGATAGGTTGCAGGGGTCTGGGGAAGGTGTATCGCAGTCCAGCGGTGTTCTCTGGATCTCTGCTCAGTCAACCTCCACCGTCCAGGGTCCAGGAACAGAGAGAGCGCTTGCCCATCCAGGTCTCGGGTCTCCAGACGTCTCCCTTGGCCCCGCCTCGTAGGCGTGACAGTTGCCAGAGTCTCAATGGGGGTTGGAACTTCCAGATCCAAGCTGGAATAGCTACCACTACACACAAGTATGAAATGTGAGGTGTGCACAGGTTAGTTAAAGATGATTTCTTTTGTTCTATGTTTGAGCAGGTAAAAGGCATCTGTCAACTTTATAAGTCCATTTGAACTGTATAACCAAACTGCAATATAAATCTCTACTCATGACGTATGCAAGGATGGCATGTAATGGTAAGTCATGAGGACTCTGTAGCCAACAAGGTTTATCATGTCTCATTCAGTCTCAGAGCTGCTCCCATGTAGAGGGATCAGCTTATATATCACCTGTCTTGTAGTCTTTCTTGGCCTTTTCCCTCGTGTTTGTAGCCAAGATACTCAGGAGGTATCTTCCATCAAATCTGATCTCGATTTACTTTGAAGGAATCCATAGCTTTTTATTTCCTGTGGAAACAAAAGCAAAACCTCTCCCCCAACACAACACATTATCCAACTTCCATTCTAAAACCAAGACATCTCTAAAGTATATAGTCTGGTTTAATTCAGCAGTCCCTTCCACAATCCAATGTCTCTCAGCAACTGTTCTTCTCTGTTTACTAGCATCCAAAAAATTCAAAATTAGCTGGGCGTGGTGGTACATGCCTTTAATCCACTTGGAGGCAAAGCAGGGGATCTCTGTGAATTGGAGGTCAGCCTGGTCTACAAAGCAAGTTCCAGGACAACTAGGAATCTGTTACACAGAGAAACTTATGGTGATATTTTATTTGTGCTGAAATGTGATTTTATTTGTATGTTATATAAAGTTGCCTGAGATCAGAGGTCAAAGCAAGCATAAAAAGTCAGCGTGGTAGCATGCTCTTAATCAATCACATGACAGCAGAGTCTCATGTGGTCAAGAACAGCAAACATAACAGACTTTAATCCAGTACAACATAGAGACTGGAGTCTATAGACAGGCAGTGATGAGGAAGTCATGTGGACTTAGAGCCAATGAGAAGCAGAAAGAAAGCAATAAAAGCACAGTTAGCAGGAAGAGTCTCCTTCTGGAAGCTACTGCTGTGGTAAGCTAAGTTAGTCGGGGCTGTTGCTCTGATCTCTTTGGCTATTACTCTGTGTTTGGCTCTGTGTTCCTTATTTACTAAGACTGTTTAGAATTTTGTGAACAGACACCCTATCTCAAAAAACAAAAAACAATAACAAATCAAAATTAACAAAGCACCAGCGTGTGGTGCACGCCTTTAATCCCAGCACTTGGGAGGCAGAGGCAGGAGGATCTCTGTGAGTTAGAGGCCAGCCTGAGCTACAGAGCAAGTTCCAGGACAGGCTCCAAAGCTACACAGAGAAACCCTGTCTTGAAAAAAAAAATTAACAAAGCATCATATAAGCTTGAAACTCCTTGTGTTATAATATTTTCTATTCTTACGTGGCTTACTTTTTATATTACTTTACTCTCTTTTTAAAGACATTTTTAAACTTTTTTTTCTATGACTCTCTCTCTACCCATTTTCTTTCTTTTCTTTAGCATCTAAGTACATTTTAAAGCATACTCTACCTGTTCAGAGGTTTTCTTGGTCTGGACCTGACTTTCTGCACATCTGCAGCGTTCTCTGACAGCGAGACAAACCTTGAACAGCCACAACAGCTGCCTCAGGGCTCTGGCAGCTGGCTCTGCCCTCCTCGGTTCCCTGAGAGCCACCCTAACTCTGGGAAGCTGCTGTGTCCAAGATGCGGCAGGCATTTTTTACCTAGCAGGCTGTTCAAGAGCTCGGCTGCACAGCAGGGCCTCTTAAAAGAGTCACGCTGCTGTACACCGAACCCACCAGAGAGACTGCTCTCTTAGGCCCTGTTTGGATATTCAAGCCTCCATGTTGGACACAGGAGCTACATGCATGTGGTGCAGGTACATACATGCAGGCAAACAGCTACACACATAAAATAAAAATAAATAATTTTTTTAAATGGAAGACCCAGTTTTAGAATTCTTTGGGGGTTTACTCGCTCTCACTTAAGCAAATCCCTTGACCTCTGAGCCTCCGTGTCCTGATCTATTAAACAGGAATAGCAATTTGGTCCTTGAAGATTAGCCTGAGATTAAATTACATCAAGTGTGCACGTCCATGTCTAAAGCTTCCAGCACGCAGTCTGCACTGGTTATAAATGCATCAAGCAAACACAGCATTATGAGGTGACTGTTTTTATCCCTTTAAGTTTATTGTAGGGCTGGGGGGATGGCTCATACTGCTCTTGCAGAAGACCTGGGCTCAGTTCACAGCACCCAGGTTAAGCACCTCATGACAGCTAAGAACTCCAGCTCCAGGGGGTTCAGTGCCCTCTTTTGGCCTCTGTGGGTATTACGATCATGTACTCACCATCCAACACACACACACATGATTAAAAACAAAATAGGGACCTGAGAAATGGCACAGTGCTTGAGTTTGATTCCTGCTCTTCCAGGGGACCCAAGTTCTGTTCCCAGCACCCACATTTGTCAACTCAAAACCACTTGTAACTCCAGATCCAGGGGATCTGATGCCCTCTTCTAGCCTCCATTGCCATCTCCACACATGTCACACACACACACACACACACACACACACACACACACACACACACACGCACACAAATAATAATAATTTATTCTATTGTGCAAGTTCTTTCTCTGTTCTTGATGAAGTTTGGGGAAAGTTGCATCACCTAACTTGTACAGCATTTGGGAAAGTCTCATAACTTGGTGTATCAAGTTCTATTAGTAATTAATCGTTTTCTTTCTTTCTTTTTTCTTTTTTGAGACAGGGTTTCTCTGTGTAGCCCTGGCTGTCCTGGAACTCACTTTGGAGACCAGGTTGGCCTCTAACTCACAGAGATCTGCCTGCCTCTGCTTTAATCCTAAATGCTGGGATTAAAGATGTATGCCACCACCACCCAGCTCTATTAGTAATTAAAATATCCAGTCTGTGTTACAGATAAAAAGTCAGCCTACTTAAAGTTACTGCTTTCCTCCCCCGAAAAGAAGCCTACTTCTTCTCCCTTGTCTCCCTCCCCGTTGCAGTCCTCAGGGCTGGTGTGTGTGTTTGGGAGCCACCAGAGAGGCCCGGCAGCAGGAGAGCTCTTGCCTAGACTGGCGCACTCATTGGGGACCAGCAGGAGTTTAAGGAGGATTCGGTGTCTCGGGTGTTTTGCTGGACCTATCAGAGCCCCGCCCCCATTGCTATAGAGCTCACCCTGCAGGTGTCGTTACGTACATGAAAATCTCTCTGGCTGGTCTCGTGTTCCTTCCTCACCCCTGAGCATCCCACAGTCCCTCTGGCCTCCTACTGCTGAGAGCCAATTGCCCCTCGAGTTGACCCTAACTCAAAGAAACAGCACTGGGCGGTTTGCTCCAACAAACCAGAGTCCAGCGGTCACTCTGCCGCCATGGTGCCTCTCTGTCCCTGGGCCCACAAGCCAGCTGTCTCCCTGGCCTTTGGCTTTCCCAGATGAGTCCGATCTCAGTCCATCACAGCCCTTAAGGTCCATGTGCCCTTGGACTCTCTAAACAGCCCCCAGAACCACGGTGCCCTCTCTCCACCTTTGAAAATCCTGAATCTGGAGCACAGGCCTCGCTCTGGAACATGGAATTGTCCTGGTGCCTGGGTGAATTTCCCCTTTCAAGGCTGGGACACAGCCATTAATTGTACTATTCTTGTTAAATCCCGGCATCTGATTGTCTGGTCCAAGGTCAGGACACCTAACTTCTCCAGCTCCTGTCTCCTCCACTGTAACATGATGGTGATGACAGCAGTGTCCGCCTCACAGGGCCCTTGTGGGTGTGAAAGAAGACAGTGTGCAAGGTGGTTCTGTCCCTGAGAAGGCTGTGACTGGTGGCCCTCATTGTCATTACTTAACCCGATGTGGCGAAGCACACAAGTTACCTCCTGGGAGGACCCGGCTTTCTGTGTCTGTTACCATCCCTTTTCCTAGAATAACAATTCACACACACACACACACACACACACACACACACAGAGAGAGAGAGAGAGAGAGAGAGAGAGAGAGAGAGAGAGAGAGAGAGAGAGAGAGAGTGCATACTGTAATCCCAGCTATTCAGGAGGCCAAGGCAGAAGGATCATAAATTTAAAGCTAGCCTAGTCAACTTAGGGAGATTCTGTCTCAAAACAAAAGAACACATGTAAAGACTTGGTCATACAGCTCAGTGGTAGAATGCTAGCCTGGCATGTGAAGTCCTAGGTTCCGTTCTCAGCACTGCAAAACAACAGCCACATATTAACAAGAAGGCTGCAGGAGCCAGCCCCGGGCACAAGGTAACGGCCATCTGAGAAAGGCTCCCACAACCATCATCCCGTCCCTCTCCACCACCACTAATTGGTTTATCTCTTTCTACTGCTCCTGGCAGCAGCCTAATTAAGGGTTTTGCTTGTGAGAGCCAGCTGCGGGTAGTCGGCCAGCCATCTTTCCCAGAGTCCCCAGGGCTCTCTAATGGCGCAGTTTCCGGAGGGAGGCGGAACCTGGGCTCCTCCAGGCCGTGTGTTGAGTGATGATGATGATGAGCTGGAAGCTGTTTGTGCTGGTGCTCTCCGTGTTCATCCATCCGTCCCGTCCCTCCCCTCCCCCCCCCCCCCCGCCCCCTGCTTCCTCTTTGGTTTTACTCTGTCTGACTTGGCTCTAAAAAGAGGAGAGACAAACAAGACGGTAGACTTAGAGCTGGATGCGGTAGAACACGCTTTAATCCCAGCACTCCAGAGGCAGAGGCAAGGGGGATCTCTGTGAGTTCAAGGCCAGCCTGGTCTACCTACTGCATTCCAGAACATCCAGGAATTCATAGAAAGAGAGACCCAGTCTCAAAAAACCGAAACCTGAAACCAAACCAAACCAAACAAACAGATTATGACCTGCTTTCATCTTGTGACGGTTTCTTCCTGTCCCATCATGTAAGACTTTGCCCAGTGCCCCATACCTGGGGTTGCACTTTGCCCTGGGCCTTTTCAGCCTCCCCTGTTTCTCTGGGTTATGGCAGAAGCCATACCACATGACTCAAATTGTTTGCCTTTCTGCCTTGCCCCTCAGTAGACTTTCAGCTCCTCGTCTCTCATGCCGGATACTGACACAGTGCTGGGGTTTCCGAGGCCCAGGACAGGTAACTGCACCTCTCCTAGCAGCCTGGAGTCTTTCCCTTTCCCTGGTCTCTCACTGTGCCCAAGTGCATGAGTCACTCACCCAAGCACCTCCCAGACCACATCCACCATCCCTCTGCCCTGAGGGCTTGAGTGGGTCCCCATTCTGACAGTTCATCCCCCAACAGCCACCTCCCTGGTCTCCACTGCCCTTTGTTTAACTTCCCGTGAATGAGATGAGGTCTTTAGGCACTGTTGAGCTTGTTCCTCGGAACATCTCACACCGACATGCTCACCCAGCAGCCTTCTCTGAGCTTTGCGCTGGCCCTGCACAAGGTCGGGGAATCAAGGCAGCTCCTATGCTCAGGGTCACAGGCTGGTCTAAAGACAGCTAAAGCCGTCATGTGAGGGGCAGAGGGTGGCAGCTGGAGTGGACTCACAGGAGTCACATCTGAGAGCCCGCAGGATGGCTCACCCAGTAAGGGAGCTTGTCACCCAGCCGATGACTGAGTTTGATCCCTAAGGCTCACGTGGTAGAAGGGGAAAACTGATTTCTGCAAATTTTCCTCTGACCCCATCATGTTCCCTGTGGCACTCGTGTGTGTGTGTGTGTGTGTGTGTGTGTGTGTGTGTGTGTGTGTGTGTAATGTAATTTTTTTAAAAAAGAGAAATCACATTTGAGTGGGTCAAGCAAAGGGAATGGGGACTACTGGGTGGGCAGTCTAGAGGGAGAAGGTAATATCAATAATCATCAATAACCAGAGATGTGAGAGGGCAGAGTAAGCTATTAGGGGACAAGAGTGGCAGCCGTGGGCCTGCTAGTGAGTTAAGCTAGACTGTTAGCCATCTGGCTGGGGAACCTGGCCTTGGTCCTTCAGACCCTTACCGGGGCTGTTTTACTCAGGTAGAACATCTCTTCTGTGGCCCAAAGTGAGCCTCTTTTCTGTAGCATAATTTGCAAATATGATTTTATTCATGCATTTATCTTATTTATTTAGCCACACTGAAGATTGAACCCAGGATCTCACACACACTGAGCCACACCCCCATCTTGAAATGTTGTCCGTTTTTTTCTCTTTTCTTTTTTAAATAAAAGGGCTCGTTACATAGCCCAGGTTATCTGTACACTCATATAAATGGTAGGTGGTCCCACCATTTGTTTTCTTATTAAGAGAAATGAGATGTAGAGTGCTTTGGTTTGCAAAGATGTCGGGTTTGTAGTTCTTCTTTTTTGAATTTGATTTCTGGTCTTGCAGCTTCCTGGCCATGTGTGCCCTTGAGCGAATCCGTTGTCTGTCTGCGGCTTGGTCTCTCAATTATTGATGAGCTAAAGTCTATCTTACAGCATTGTCATGAAGGTCGAAGATAAATTCATGCTTTTGTGAAGCATCTGGCTCGCTCCAGGCCCCAACATCCTCTCCTCCTCTGGCTTCTCTCTCTCCCGTCACAGGTCACCAGTCTAAGGACGAGCACAGCTGGTAGCTAAGAATGCAGGGTACTGGAGTGAGAGCAGCTACGTCACATGCTCATTATTCCCCGAAAGATTCGATATGCCGAGGCTTTGTTTGCCCGCTGATGACTCGAGACATGCCTGTTTCTGCCTCTGTGCTCTGTCAGCCTGGGAGAGCTTGATGGGGACAGCACCCAGCGCTGAGGAGGGGTCAGTGGGGCTGTGGGCGTGGCCTTCCCGGGAACAGCTACGGGAGAGGGAAGAGGTGCCTCCCCACCACCCCTCAGTAACCACCTTCAGGTTCCTCTGTGAGGCCCTGTGGCCCCCACGGCTCTTGATCTCAGTGCCCTTGTTGGACATCTTTGTCTTTGCGTTTGGCGAGGTTCACAGCCTGCCCAGTGACAGGTTGTTAAAGGTCAGTCTGTGTCTTTGTGTGATTCTGAGGCGTTTCCTCAGTGTGTACTGAAGACACCAGCCAGCAGGGCTTGGAGTGTGCTTAAAATGGAGGCTGAATGCTGCATGCAAAGCGTGTGTCCGGCATGTGTTGGCTGAGCCAGGGAGCAGGTGATAGCATGGCCCTTCTCCTGTGGGGCCCATCATTCATACAAGCTTGTACCTTTATTCTCTTTCCACTTCTTTCTGTGATGCATGTGAAATAGACCTTGAAGGCAGTTTCCCCAATAGGAAAAGAAAGAACAAATTCAAGGCAAGGACAGGCTATATGGACACAGGCTACAGAAAGTGCTTCAGGCTTCTGCGGGGAACTTGGGAGGAGCTTAAGTTGGGCAGTTGGACAGACCTGAGTTCCAACGTCTGACTGGGGCCTCAATGAACATCTTGTACTTCTGACAGAGAAGGAACCTCCAGCCTGACTGGCTGCCCTGGGAGGTGAGAGAGTGGATGTGTGAGCTGCCCATCCTCCTGTTACGGAGAGGGAGCAAGGTAGCTAATGGGCTGTGACTCCTGCTGCCTCTGGGCAGTTGCTCCCAAAGATGTCAGCTATGTGGAGTCTCTATCACGTGGGGGGTTAGCCTAGGCAAGTGGCTCAGTTTTCTGCTATGGTTCTTTGATGGGATCTGGATCCCCTAGGACTGACGTTACAGATGGTTGTGGGTGCTAAGAACTGAACTCGGGTCCTCTCTGCAAGAGCAGCAAACACCCTTAGCCACCGAGTCATCTCTTTAGCCCCAAGAGGAAGCATCTTTATATTGTGTGGCCTGAAAAATAGCTTCACATTTCTATTAGAGAACACAGCCCCCTCTACCCACCCTCTCCTCACCCTCCCAGGTAACCAGGCCCTAAAACAGATAGAACTGCACACAAGGTAAGAACACACTCAGGCCCCTGTTACCTGAGAATTAGAGGCAACCTGACTATTGACTACCAAGCTCCACTCTCCTGCCCACAAAAAGAGTGACCTGTCCCCAAACTGAAATCATGTATTTCCTATTTCCCTGCCTTGATCCTATACTGTAGGAAAGATATTAACTAAGCTTGCTTCTTCATGATACAAGACTTCTTTCCTCAGAAGCTCTTGGCAGTAGGCACCTTGCTTTGTCTGGTAGGGCTGAATCACTTCAGGTCTTTCAACATACTGCCTACTGTACTTTAATAAAGGCCCCTTTCCTGCCTTCTCAGCCTCACCTGTAGCAGGAATGAGATCTCCTAGCACTGGAGACAGTATTTGACCTTTACATACAGAAAATGTGATGCTCGGCCAGCAGGTTGAACCATGAACTTTATAAAGGTCCTGGGGGAAACCGTCACTCTTGGGTTAAACATCCAGAGCTGTTTAAAACTGCAGTGACTGTAGACATTAAACTGTTGCAGGTCCAAAGCCAAATTATCAATGCTATCCTAGCCCCTTAAACAGCCATTTATTGCCTACCTTTGTGTGTAACCTAACATCTTGTGACAGGAACTCCAGTACCTGAAGAGTCCAGCAGCTTGCCTCAGATAATGTATTCCTGTGAACCAGTCAAAGATGTAAAATTCCTCTTCAGAAGACACCCCAGCCAAACAGATAAGTGATGATTGATGGGGAGGCTCTGAGACACCCCTTTCTGGGTGGCAATTTTTCTTCCGCTCCTTCTTATACCCGATATCTGCATGAAAGACCCATTGCTTCCTTCTGGGTGGAGTCATTCTTTGGAATGACAGGGATCACTTTAGCTGAGCCTTCCAATGTCATGAATTTCCTAACAATCTTCCTTTTGACTCTTCAATTCCCTCCCTCATTAAAACTGCTTAAAGAACCCACTGCATTTAGCCTAACTAACCAAATTGCTTATCCACTGAGTCTCACCTATTCTTGCTGTTTGCTTACACTTTAATGCTAGAGCTACCGGCACCAGCCCAAAGATGGTCTTTGAGGAGCATCTTCCAAGGAAATGTGTGAGGCCAATCTTTCTGATCCCTTGTCATTTGGGGGCTACTGGCCCAGAAACAGACTTAAGAAAATACCCAAAATGTGATGCATTCCTAAGTAGTCACAAACAGTGATATACTCTTCCCTAGTAGATGGTTGCTCACATATTTAACCTGAGACACAACTATCAAGTTCTCTTTCTCTATATGCAACAAAAAGAGCTTGCACCCACAGGTGGAAAACTTTATTAATCTCTACCAATCTGTCTAATCACTCAACTGGAGTAACCTTAGAAACACTCACAACAACCCAATAAAAAAAAACATCTTTACTGTAGGAGTGGTAGTGCATGCCTTTAATCCCAGCATTTGGGAGGCAGAGACAGGTGAATATCTGTGAGTTTGGAGCCAACATAGTAAGTTCCAGGACAGCCAAGGCTATATATAGAGATCCTGGTGGTTTCCTCCACAATCTCCTCCAACCTATCTTATCTAGCTATCAAAATATCCTTCAGGGAGCTGATAGGCCAAAAGCTTGGTCTTGTATGTCCTTCCTCTCCTTCCTTTCCTGGCTCATGTCCTGCCCTTCACTCCTCTACTTCTCTTGGCTCCCCCTCTTCTCGATAAACTTATACAGTTCATTTCTTCCAGAAGTCAACAAATCCCAACTCCAAATGGTTTTACAAGTGGACAGTGTCTTCCTGATGCATGAACACAGAAAACAGCCTCTAATCCAAAGGCCACCACCCGACTACCCACCATGAGACTGGGGTCTCCAAATCCAACGACGCCCCAATTCAGCAGGAAGTAGCTGGACTGATTCCAACGCCCACTAATCCCTTAGGCACCCCCATCTCCTTTTCTATAAAATCACCTTTTATGATTCTTTTGGATATAAATAAAAAAGAAACTGAGCCTTCAAGTTACACAGGCCCTAATGGATAGGACTTCAAATAAGGCAAGAACACACTCAACATGCATGCATACATGCACATACCTACCACTTGGAAGTCTGAGGCTGACTACTGTCATGTTGAATGAATCATACATTAGCCAATGAATCATTCATCCCCTACTCAGAGAGTCACCCCTATCATGTAACCTAAATCATGAATATCCTACTTCCCAACCTTGATCATACAGTATAATAGGTCACATGTTAACTAAACCTGCTTCCCCATGGTATAAGATCTCCCCTTTCCCCTGGAAACCTAAAAGTAGATGCTCTGTTTTCAGATTCCCTGAGTACTGCCCGCTGTGATGTTAATAAATCTCTAGCCTTAAGGACGATTCAACTCAATGTCTCTCTCTTGAACTCCCTTGCTTCTCCCTTCTTAAAACCTTACAATACATCTCCTTAGCTGCTCAGTATGTCTGTTACTTCTCTCGGAGTGAACAGGAGGCTGAAAACATAGTGGAAGTAGAATTGTTATGTAGAAAGAAAAGCAAAGAGAAAGAAAAAGAAATTAAGTCATAAAAGCTTATTTGTGCCTAACAAAGGTATGTGATTCACTCACTAGAATCCAAGCCCCATTAGCACCGGGCTGCACTTTCTGTGAGGTGCTCCAGGGCTCCCATCACCTCAGATGAGAGATGAGGCAGCCAGAGGTGGAACTTAATAGGAATCACCTCCAGGATTACAAGCAGCAAAAAATGACATTTGGGGTGGGAGGGGTCACCATTTTAACATGTTTGCACCTAAACCTATGGGCTAAGTTCTGAGATTGAGTCCTGTCTCCAGCTGTCAGGCTTAGGACACATTCATTTCTAAACAGTCATATGACATGGGACCCTAACTCACAACGAGAACCAAGAGCTTGTGATACATGAACATGTGCTATTTTGTCCAGGTGTTTCTTACTGATGAGTCCCTGCAGTAGAGTCCCCAGCCCGAGGATAACAATGTGAAAAGCTCCGTTCATTAACTGACATATTGAACAAGTCGTCAGTGATCACCCGGATGCCCTGGGCCCCCTGCAGCTCCCCACAACCCCCATGGTGCCTCTGGAACGTAAGGGGTGGCCTTTTCCCTCCTTGCCAGGGGTAGGCGCTGTAAAGTTTGTTCATCCTTGTCAGTCCACATGAGGGCAGTGATAATTCCTAGTAGCTTAAAGACTTGACTGTAATTAAAATGCATAAATGTGTGAAGAGAAATCATAAATAAATATTGATGCCATTTCGGGCTTGAGAAGAACTTCGATGTTGTTGTTGTTGAGACAGAGTTTCCCTGTGTAACTGCCCTGGCTGTCCTGGAGCTCACTCTGTAGACCAGGCTGGCCTCGAACTCAGGGATCCTCCTGCCTCTGCCTCCCAAGTGCTGGGATTAAAGGTGTGTGCCACCACCAGGCTAGGGAAGGACTTTTAAGGCATAACTCAGCAAATACGCAAAAGAAAAAAGATAGATTAGGCTATGAGTTAGTTTCTTTTCTCACTTCTGTGATCGAATCTCTGACAACAAGCAAATTTCAGAAGGAAGAATCTATTTTCCATTCCATTTCAAGGGGCTGCTGTCCATCATGGCTGGGAAGGCATGGCCATGGGAGTGAGGGCTGCTGGTCAGCTATGTCTGTTGTCAGAGATGAACACTGCTGTTCAGTTCATCTCCTGCCTGTTATTCAACCTAGTACCGCAGGCCACGGAATAGCACAGCCTCTGTTCCAGGTGGATCTTACCACAATTAACCCAGTCTAGAAACTTCTTACAGACATGTCCAGTGTCCCATCTCTTAAGTGATTCTAAATCCTACCATGTTGTAATATTGACCATTACAGGCTACATCCAAATTTAAAACTTTTGTAGATTACAGGCAAACTGGGAAACATTGTCATAAAAGATTCAGATCTTTTATTTTGATCCCGAGTAGAGAATTCTTAAAATTAGTAGGAAAAGGAAAAATGAATAACTGGCCACTGTAGTTCCATGTCACTTTTAGAATTAAGACGGCGAGGAGGGTGCTCACTGGTTTGTGCAGCCACACTGAGCATGTGCTGAAGTGTGCTAACTTCTGGCCAGAGTTGCAGAGATGGACCACACAGGCCTCCGCCACAGATACACTTGGAAACAAACCCACAGAGCACAGAGATCAGCCTGAGAGGCCCAGGGCACCGGAGGAGGGGGCACCCGAGGAGGCAGAGATCATCTCCCTGCAAAGGGAGGGGTGCCGTGGAAGGGGGCAGTTCAACTGGATTTTATTATTTTATTTTGGTTTTTCTTTTCTTTTTTTTTATAATTTATTTATTTTTATTTTAGATGCATTGGCCTTTTGCCTGCATGTATGTCTGTGTGAAGGTATAAGATCTTGGCGTCAGAGACAGCTGTGAGCTGCCATGTGGGTGCTGGGATTTGAACCTGGGTCCTCTGGGAGAGCAGCCAGTGCTCTTAACCACTGAGCCATCTCTCCAGCTCCTTATTTTGGTTTTCAAGACAGGGTTTCTCTGTGTAACAGCTCTGGCTGTCCTGAAATTAGCTTTGTAGACCAGGCTGGCCTTGAACTCCCAGAGATCTCCTGAGTGCTGGGATTAAAGGTGTGCACCACCACCACCACCCGGCATTTTTTTTAATTTATATGTACTTGTATGTGCCTGCTTGTCTGAATGCACGTGATGTGCATGCAGATGTTTGTGGAGGCCCCTGGAACTGGAGTCACAGGCAGTTCTGAATGAACCACCTGATGTGGGTTCTGGGACCCAAACCCAGGTCTTCTGTAAGAGTAGCAAGTACTCTGAACCACGGAGCCATCTCCTGAGCCCCTTGTGTATATTTTGATAAAATTTGGTGAACATATGCAACTATATCCAAAAGACAGCTCCCTCTCACTCCACACCTAGACAGCTAGTGGTCTTTCTGTTTGTACAGTTTCGTCTTTCTAGAAATTTAATACAAATGGAATAGTATAACCTATTTGTGTGTGTATGAGTGCGTGCATGGTGTGTATATGTGTGTGCTGTGTACAAACACATGTGTATGCTGCATGTGTGTGTGGTGTGTGTGCAAGCAGGTGTGTGCGTGTGTGCATGTGTGCACACGTGCATGGAGTCTATCTGTGTTCATGTAGAGGCTAGGTGCTCAGTCTTTCTCTGCCATCATTTTTGAGACAGGGTCTCCCACAGAACGGGGAACCCATCATTTGGCTAGACTGGTGGGTTAGCAAGCCCTTAGCCCCAGGGATCCTCTTTCCTCCGTTTGCCCAGTGCTGGGACAGACACATGCTGCTGCGCCCAGACTCACCTGGGTGCTGAGAATCCAAACTCAGGCCCTTACGCTTGTGCAGCGCTCTGCTGACAGAGCCGTCTCCTTGCCCTTCATTTACCCTGGTGTCTTTAAAAGTCTCTTCTTTAATCTGAGTAGTGTTGTACGCATAGACCCATTTTGTTTTTCCATTTGCTAGTTGATGGACGTTTGGACTGTTTCTGACTTTGGAGCTGCTATGAACAACGTTATTCACACTCATGTACAGGTTGTTTGCACATGTACAGTTCGGCAGCTCAGGAGAATTGCTAAGTCACATGCTGCATGTGTGGTGAAGTTGGAAAAAAAATCTTTTTCTGAAGAGGTATGCGAGGTAACATTCATTAGGCATCATCCGTGTTCTTCACTGTAGCCATGTTAGTGAGTGTGAGCTAGTGTCTCACTGTGGCTTTGGCTTGTGTTTTCTTGATTATTCATAGCAGTGAACATCTCTTGTGTGCTCATGTTCCCTCCATATCCCTTCTCCAGTGGAACGTCCCTGGTGTTCCTGTTTTGAAATTGGGTTGCTTGTAAATTCATGAGATAGTGTTCAGCCCACATTTTCTCTCTGACCATGGCTGGTCTGCTCATTTTCTTCATGGCATCTCTGAAAACCAAGATGCTTAAATTTCATCTATTAATTTCGCCATTTACTAACTTGAAGTCTTTGTTCTGTTGTTGAGACAGAGGTTTACGATGGTGTTCCAGCTGGCCTGGAACCTCTCGTGTCTCTGCCTCTGAGGACTAGATTACGGGACTGTGCTATTCTCATAGCTGGCCTGTTGAAAAAAGATTTACTTTCGTTTTATGTGTATGGATGGTTTGCCTGCATTCATGCATGTACACCATGTCTGTGCCTCTTGGATCCTCTGGAACCGGGTTGTGGATGGCTGTGAGCCACCATGTGGGTGCTGTGGGAATTTCAGCAGGTGCTCTCAACAGCCCTCTCTCTAGCCCTATACCTGGCTTCTTCCTTTCTCTGTCTCTGTCTCTGTCTCTGTCTCTGTCTCTCTCCTCTCTCCTCTCTCTTTCTTTTTTTCAACAAGGTTTCTCTGTATAACAGCTCTGGCAGTCCTGGAACTCACTCTGTAGTCCAGGCTGGCCTCGAACTCACAGAGATCCTCCTGCTTCAGCCTCCTGAGTGCTGGGATTAAAGGTGTGTGCCACCACTGCCGACCACCTGACTTTTTAAAGTGCTTAATTGTGATGAATTTGAATTTAGCTTTCTCATTTTTTTTTTTAAATTTTTGTGTCCTATCTAGGAAATATTTACCTACTCTGAGGTCACAAAGATTTTCTGTTTTGTTTATTTGTTTGTTTGTTTGCATTTTCCTTAGAGAGTTATGACTTTGAGAGTTTTTCATTTTACTTTGCTTTTTGGTTTATAGTCCCTTTCTAATTCATTGTTGTCTACAGCATGAGTGACCAGAAGAGATTTGTTTTCCTTTCATTTGGATATCCTTCTTTCCCAACATTGTTTGTTGAAACCTTTTCTCTCTGAATTGCCTTAGCACATCTGTCCAGAACTAACCTGTAAGCCACATCTGTAAGCCAGCGGTTTCATGGGAAATGCTTAAAACCACTTGGAACAAAGGAGGGAACCTGTGGGTGGTGTTGGCTACTTTCCTGATGTGAATAGTGGCTGAGAGTTGACAATCATTTAGCAATCAGTCCACCCAATCCCTTAGAGTCTGTCAGCTCTGTAAGCCAATGGGAGTCAGCTTCAGCACACTGCAGTCTGCAAAGATCAGTGTCTGCTCTTTTCTTCCCCTTCCACATTCATGAGCCCACGAGGCTGTCCTCATGAGGGCAACATGTTTGGTTGCCATAGCATCTAAGTTTTGAAATCAGCTATCATAAATCCTCAAAATTGCTTTGTCAACTTCTTTTCATTTATATATATATATATATATATATATATATATATATATATATATATTAAAAATATATGTATTAAAGTCAGCTTACCATTTTTAATAAGGAACTCTGCTAGGATATTGATAATGGTTGCTTTAATTTATAGACCAATTTCTAGGTAATTGCCATCTTAACAATATTAAAACTGTTCATAACAGCTCTTCCGTTTCTCTCTGAAATTGTTACTGTCGCCTATTGCTAGTGCAGCGTGTGAAAATACTGGGTTTTGCACATCCCTGTGCTCTCCAGCAACCTCGCTAACTTTCATTCTCCTAGCAGCTTTTTATTAGATCCCTGAGGAGTTGAACCGATTCCCGGTTTCCATTTTCAGCTCCCTATCCTCATGGCTCTATACATGCTGTGGGGATGGGCTTTCTTTGTTTGAGACCATTCACCAGGTGCGCAGGGGGCCTGTGAGCTGCATGCAGCCTGTGACTAGACGTCGATGGCAGCTCCGTGCAGAATGCCACTTCCTTCATGAGGCTTCTGGCACCTTGGCACCTGTCATTCCCAGCTGTTACACATGCCGGATCCTCACATGTATGACATAATTTTGAGAAAAAGAGAGAGAGAATTCTTTCCTTGTTTAGAATACTGTCAAGGCAATCTACTCACATGTTGTACCGAGTTTGTTGGATATTAAGGATAAGAGCTCTGGCATTCTCTGTGTGCGCCTCCCTTCTGCTGTTCACACAAAAGCTCTGAGAGGTGCATGCAAGCATGTTCCCAGGCTCAGGTCGGAAAGCTCCTCTATGACCTGGCTGCCTCTGCGGGAATCAGTCTTCCTTTCCCTCTAAAGAACAAAGGCTCTCCAAGCTGCTCTAACCCTGGGCCCAGGGTCATTCTGTTCCTTTTAATCCACAAATCCCACCTCCCCGAGCCACCTCCTGAGGACAGCTTGGCAGCTGACCGCGCCTCACCGCTGCCTGTGCCAGGGTTCATGACCGAGCCTGCTTCCTTTCAAGGAGGACATGTTAATTTAGCAGATGCCGACATGACTTTTCAACAGAGACTTGATATGTTTCCATGGCAACATAAATTACTTATGGAAATCTGTAGGAAGATTTGGGACCATTACGAGTTAAGTACGGTCTTCTTCCTGCATAAAGCAACTGGGAAGTGTTGAAAATTTTATTGTGCAGAGGCTAGGGGAAAAAATTTGATTTCCCAAGGATTTAGATACATAATAAATAAATCTGAGGCCTGTGGAAAGAGAAATGAAAATTTTACATGATGTAATTGGCAGCAACCCATTATTCTAAGTCCCTACCACCGTGAGGAACATGTCGCTTCTCTTCACAGCAGTTGAACTTGTTTCTTGTACAATCCTATTTCATCGTTACTCGTAACTGCCAGTCCTTTTTAAACTGGAGACAAAATAATGGCTTCTATCCTGTTCCATCACAGGATAGAAGTTCTTCCCTCCCGAGGCCACACCCTCTCCCCATGCTCCAGCCGCTGCCCCACCCCACCCCTCTTGGGACCCCAATCATCCGTGACAGGGTTCTCACAGCTGTCTGTGGCCTGTCCCTCTGTAATTGCTCTTTCAGTATCTGCCCTTGAGACGGTCCAGCCAAATGTGCTTAAGTGGGACAAGGCTTTACTAAGAGAATGAACATCTGCTTATAGTGGGTTCAGTAGCAGACGCTCAGTTCATCAGCTGTTCACTAGAGGCTGCTTTGTGCAGTCTGACTTGAAATTCACTCAGCAGTTAGCCTCGTCCTGGAAGCTGCTGTCCTAATTCTGCCCACCCTGGGTACCAGCGTATTGACTTGCAGAGGTCAGGAGAATAATAAGGGCCGGATACGCATCTGATTGTAACCGTTTACACCTCCCCATCTGCCAATAAATCCTAGGGAGACAGAAGCTGCATCCGTGCCTGGAATACAAGACATCTGAAATAAGTTTTCTTAAATAAATGATTCTAATGAAAACCAAATACACACACACACACACACACACACACACACATATATATATATATAATCTAATTATCCATGACAGGCTTTGTGATTCTGACAGGAACCCATACTCTGCCTTTTAGCCCTCACATGGGGCCTTCAACGAGCAAGTCTTCACAAATGGCTAGAGGCCTGGAGCTGAGAAGACTACTTCTCCTCCTCCTTTCTTCCTGAGACAGGTTCTCACTAGGTAGCCTTGGCTGTCCTTGAACTCACTATATAGACCAAGTTAGCCTTGAACTCAGAGGGATCTGCCCACCTCTGCCTCCAGAGTGCTGATTAAAGAAGATGTGTGCCTATGGATTTCTTTCTAAAGACGCACCTCGCTGTTCTGGCTCAGGCTCAGTAGTAGTGTCTGTGTGTTTAACTTGGCTTGAAAGCGTTGAGCTTTCCTGTGACGGTCTGGGTGGCTTTGCTTCTCCTATGAGTTGGACCTACAAGGTGTATCTTTATCCGATTGGCTGGGCTGCCTTGTTTTCATTTTTATTTTTTTTCATGGGTGTATGTGTGAGTGTACATAGGCATGTGTGTGCTTGTGCCTTCGGAGGCCACAGGACACCACCTCAGGTATTGTTCCCTAGATGCCATCTTCCACTGGCCTGGAACTCACCACGTAGACTAGGCTAGCTGGTCACCGAGCCCCACGATCCACCTCCCCAGGGTGACAAGCACATACTACCATAGCCTGTTTAACATGGATTCTGGGGCTCGAACTCAGGTCCTGGTGCTTGCAAAGCGCCGTCTACAGACTGGGTTATCTCCTCAGCCTGCTTCTGTTTCCTAAGACCAGTGTGTAACCGGAGAAACTTGCCGTGGCTCTGCTGGGAACTCCAGGTTCTGTGCTCGGCTCCCGTCGCTTTCTCTGTTGAGGAGCAGCGTGGAAGCTTAGCTGTGGATTGGGGTCGGGATTAGAATCTGTTGCCGTGCAACAGATTATTCCAGAGCCTTGCAGCTTAAGGATCAGAGACCAGAAAGAACTAGCCAGATGCTTCTAGTTTTAGGGCCATGTGAAGGCTGGCAGGGACCTGGGATCCACTTGTAGCTTGCTCAAACCCCTGACTTTAGCCAAGGGACCCCAGCCCCCTGCTGTCCTCACACATGGGTGTGAATGCATTTTGGCCATATTGGCTTCCCCTCTCGTCCCTCCCTCTCACGGTGGTCCCCTTCCGCTTCACAACTGGATCCTCAGGGAAGGGTGGGGCCTCAAGAGTTCTTCCCAGTAGCAACCTTTAACTCCCTATAAGTGCTCAGGGATTTATAACTGCTTATAAATCCTTTGGAGCCATGCTCCCTCTGTGACAGTGTTGATAAGCCTTAGGGCTCTTTGACTCACAACAGCTTCTGTCCTCAAAGAGAGCAAAGAGGAGCCTGCCACACCTTTATTGACCCACTCTTAGAAGTTACCTCACTTTGGCCATATTCCACTTCCTCCCCAGCCACAGTAAAGAGGAGGGCCATTGACTTCCATCTAAGCTAGAGTGTGAAAGGATTTGGGGACATGTCGTGGAACGAGACACAGAGGCCCTGTGATGCTTATGCAGTAACTTCATGTCCGCCCCCGGAGGCGGAGGACCAGAGTCTTCCTGCTGAGCAGTTTCCAAGGAGGTGGAGGCTGCATCTCTGTCCTAGCAGATGAGGACCACACTGAGAGAGAGGAAGAAATGTGAAAGAACAGGATCCAGGCCATTGTTGACATTTATAACAATGAAATACAGCCACACCGGAGCTGGCTTAATGGTTATCAGTCCAGCACTGCCCTTACTTACCCTAGACTGGCAGGTGTGGGAGGGGAGGCCGGCTTCGGGAGAGGGCACGTGGCAACTGATTTGGAGAGAGGTGGGCCAGACGAGACCACCTAGTTCTGCCGGCGCCTGGGGAAAGTGCTGGAGAGAGGTTGCTGGTGTTGGGTAGTTGGAACTGTGGACTGATGTAGTAGGACACGGCAGTTTGAAAGGGAGGGCAGCATGCTTTGGGGGAAGGGTATGGTGGCCCAGTGCTCTCACTAGCAAAACAGGCCAGCATTTCTGCCCAGAGCTGAGGTGAGGATGACGTACAATAATGCATCTGAAGAGCCCTGCCCAGCAGCCTGCACACAAAACACTGACAGAGGCAAATAAAGACACTGGACAGGTAACTTGGTACCGAGTGACCCCCTGAGGAATCGGAGCATGTGGGCACTGTAGGAACAGAGCGTGGACCTCAGGACCTCATCTCGTAGGAACCTGTGGGAGGGAACAGTGTGCAGACTACAAAACTGAGGAAGACTTACCCGTGGCATGTGCCAAGCCAGTCAGCAGCGAGAGGGGGCATCAGGACTCCGATGCTGTGGTCTGAAGCGTTGGTCCAGGGAAAGGGGGCATACGTCTAGACAGGAGGGGGAGGCAGTATCTGTGGATGTCTTTGAAAACCAGATGGAACCCGGGAGTTGCTCCTCCGTAGCTGCTCTGAATGTAACTAGCAGCTGCCCAAAGCCCAGGAGACTTGTCACCAAGTCTCCTCAAAGCGGCTCTGTGATTAGAGTCGGGGGCCTGGCCTGGCCCTTCTCAGGAAATCTTTCCAGCACAAAGAGCCTCATCAGGAGAGAATTTTAGAGAGAGTTCGGTAGCAGTTGTAAGGAGTGGGGTTTGAGCTTAAAGCTACAGTTAGGCTATTATGGGATGCTCTCTTAAAGTCTCGTCTGATACACCAAGGGTATTCAGGATTGGGGTGACCAAGATGCACCAAGGGAGTTCAGGATTGGGGTGACCGAGCCTCTCCCACAGGGCCCCATCCCACGCTTGATACAAGAAACTCACCAGCCACAGGATCTGTGAGGAAACAAGATGCTTCCAGGACACTCTCGGAGGAACAAAGAAACAGTGCTTAGGGCCTGTGCTGCTGTTCCTGAGGCCTGGTTCTAGAAGCTTGGTGACTGGGAGCCGAGGAGACTGGGTCTTACCGCTTCGATAACAGGAGATCCAGGCCTGGATCTCAGGTCCATCTACCAGGCAGGACTCTGTCTGAGGGGTAGGAATGTCCAGAATCTTCAGCAGGCAGTGGCAGCTGGAGCGCCACATTATGCTGGCCCAACAGCCCTGACCTGCATGGAGAGCCACACGGACTGAGCGTCAGGTCATGAGAACTTGGATGAAGCTAAGGCAGATGGAGAAGGGAGGAGACAAAGGTCCCAAAGGACCCTTGAAGCCCAGGGCTGGGGTGCTCCTGACAGAACAGGAAGCCCCCAGCCCCCATCCTGTATCTCTCTCTCCTCCTAGTTTCCCATGTGCATGAGAACACACAGCCACCCACACGCCAGACTCCTGGCATCTCCCGGTCTCTGCCCACCGCCCATGCTCTGTCGTGTCCTTGATCCAGAGTCCCTTCTCCGTCCCTGTACCTGCCGCTCTCCTGGCTCAGCCTCTGCCTTCCTTCCTGGTTTGCCACTGTCTCCTCCAGGCCTCCGGTAGCCATTCCCTCCGCTGTCTGTCACTCACGCCACTGCCTGGGTTCTTTGCCAAAATACATCTGGCTACATCGTTGGCGTGAAACCCTGGGCAAAGTCATGTTCCAGAGAAGAGCTTCCCCCTAGCATGGCCAGCAGGCCCTCCGTGACCGTTCCGGTCTTGTGTACCCTTCTCTCAGCCCAGTGGCCCACACTGCTCACAGGTCCTACAAGGCCACGTTGCTCAGAAATACCTGGGTGGGCTGTGCAGTCTTCCTGGAATCTCTCCCTTCTCCCTCCTCTCTGGCCAACTCCATCACCCTCTCTGACTCCGGTCCCGAAACCTCCCACGCTTCCAGGCTGGAGGGGGAGCTCCTCCATGCTCCTACGGATCCTCTTTCAGGGCTCGGTCTCACCCCGTAGTAACCTCAAATGCCTCTGCCTACTGCACTTGAGATCAGCATCTATTCTTGCTTGTTTGAGTTCCACACTGTCCAGCATCTCCCCAGGCAATGACTGACTGACTGAGTGTAAATGGGAGTCCAAGAGGAGGCAAACGGGGGGAAGACCGGAGAACCTGGGTGGAGCGATGCTGAGTTGGAGGAGTCAGTGGGAGGTCTGGGTGAAGGCCCAGGCTGCACCAGAAGGGTAGGCCTGAAGCTCTGAGGAGGGGCTCCCAGAGACGGTGGTCTCTCCACGTAGGAGCCAATCGTCCAGAGAAATTCAGAGAGCAGATGAAAAGATCGTAAGTGGCTCCCACTACTGAACAGGAACATTTTGGAGCTTGTCAGAACCTTGTCTAGCCGGATGCCTCTATATTACAAACAGCAAGCAAAGGCTCAAAGCAGAAGGGCTGCTTAGCAGGTAAAGGCGAAGCTAATGGAGGCTCACTGGGCTTCGCCATACAGCACTGTGCATGTCCCCATGGCCTCCATGTCTGTGGCTCTCATCTCGGAGCATTAAGGAAAGGAACCAGAGGGGGTGAGAGGGGGCCTTGGACCAACTTATCCCCACAGATGCCCACACTAAACCCTTCTTCCAAGCACAGCTGTCCATGACCCCCAAGGGACAACAGACGAAGATCTCTTGAACCCCAGAGCTGCTGCACTGATGCTCCTGCCCTCAAAGTGGGGGGTTGTTTGGGCCTTCAGCACCTACAGTTTTCAACTTCATGAGCCACCCACTTTCCCTCCTTAGGACAGATCAGCAACAGCCAGGTGGCCAGGCCTAATGGTGCGGGCCTGTCATCCAGCTACTGAGGAGGCAGGGGCCGGAAACACGTTCACAGCCAGCTTGAGCAACAGTAAACTCAAATCTTGGCCAACATAATGAGATAAAAAGTAAGAAGAGAGCTGGGAATATAGGAGAGAGAGAGAGAGAGAGAGAGAGAGAGAGAGAGAGAGAGAGAGAGAGAGAGAGCCTGCCTAACACGTGAGAGGCCTTGGGCTCAGTACCCAGAACCACAGACACAACAACACATCCGAAGAGTGGAAACCACAGAGATTGCTGAGAGTAGAGACACTGGGGGGGGGGGGGGGACAGATGCGTCACGTAAGGGACCCATACGATGGCCATCCTACCCACACACAGCCAACACAAGTCCTGGCTATGTCGTCCGGACGATGTGGGGGGCACGCTGTGCACTAAGACACATCACAGGGACTTCCCTCCAGAGTGACCTGGTCGCTGGTGGTCTGGCACCAGAAGAAGCAAGCGCGGGAGGGATCACCCTGAAGACTCGGGACGTCAGAGGTTCCTCACTGTGAGATGTGGGGAGAGAAGGGCTGGAGGCTGGAGGGGAGCAGCAGAACTCCTGCCTCTGGTGCTCAGGGCCCTGAGTTGGTCTCTACCACCACACCAGATGTGGCGAGGGGTCTTGGTATTTGTAGCAAGGCTGCAGTGTGCCTGTCTCCACCAAGTCCGAAGCTCTTTAGCCTTGCTTACACAGGCATCCCATGTTCATTGAGCTCTCAAAGCACTGACGGGGCCGGGTGTCTCAGCCTGCTTTAGAGATTGGGCTCACAAGACCGGAAGGTTGAGAATGGCTGTCCTGGCTGCCCGGAGTCTAGGCCTGGGGAGGACCCTGAGCTCTTTCTCTGAGATCTCTATTGCCATTTCCACACCCGGGGGAACTCTGAGAGAAAGAAAACCGTTGGCCTTTATGGTGACGGTGATGCCGACGCCCGGCCAGCCATACTTCAGTTAGTGCCACAGTGTGGCTCAGGAGCCAGCTTCCTGTGTGGCGGGGGTGGGGAGCATTTCTCTGCTGTGTGGCATTTCTCATCACTGATGCGTTCTTTGACTCCCAGGAACGAATTCAGAGCGTGGACAGATATCAAGCCTGTGAAACCGATCAAAGCCAAGCCCCAGTACAAGCCCCCGGATGACAAGATGGTTCATGAGACCAGCTACAGCGCCCAGTTCAAAGGAGAGGCTAATAAGCCCACTGCAGCTGACAACAAGGCCATGGAGCGCAGAAGAATACGAAGCCTCTACAGCGAGCCCTTCAAGGAATCCCCGAAGGTGAGACAGCTCTTACTGCACAGCCTGGAGGAAGCAGAATGTGGGGCTCCGGCTAGCCCCCGGAGCTCCCGATGAATCATACCTTCCTCAGCACACAGGACCAGGGCCATCTTCAGCAGGTACCTCTGTTAAGTTCGAAGGGCACACTGGAAAGGAGCGTTATGGAAAGTTAGCTTAGCATTTGGCACACCAGATTCTGTAAAAACGACAGCAAAATCTCACTTGGGAGCTAAAGCCCCTTGTTTTACAGGAGCTGTGCTCTGGCCTCTGAGCCACTGACCCAGCGTTGCAGCCCCTTCCCTGGCCTGTTTGGCAGCTGGCATTGGCTCCGCAGCTCCTCCTCCACCCTGCCCCAGTCCCTGGAAAGGTTCCCCCTGCACTCATTCTTCCCAACAGAGTGCCCAGTGTGTCACACACTCCCGTCACACTGAGTGTGAGAAGTGTCCCTGGTTATTTACTACTGAAGCGGCAGTTTCTGAATGAGGATTGGGGGATTTTTTATTTATTTATTTATAGTAACACTACTCTACCTAATTGCATCTCAGTAGGAGTTTGTTAACAGGAGAAATGTGTTGGACACAAGCACACTCCCTTTGTGTCAGGCCAGACTGCGCTGGGCACATAACCATCTTTCCCATGGGTAATAGCAGACCATGTCTGGGGACCAAAGTAACCCCAGAACCTAACTGGCCGTTCTCCACTTCTGTCCTCAAGTCTAGCACTCAGTTG
Source organism: Peromyscus leucopus (assembly GCF_004664715.2). Lineage (NCBI taxonomy): Eukaryota > Metazoa > Chordata > Mammalia > Rodentia > Cricetidae > Peromyscus > Peromyscus leucopus. The sequence goes on along the minus strand of NC_051063.1, from coordinate 105,772,629 downwards.
ACATTTCCATTATTCCAGGACCAGCTTGGAGCCAAGGTGACAGGTTGACCCCGTTCATCTGGGATCCATCTAGTTTTAGCACTGAACGTTTCATGGTCCTGCAAACCCGCCCCCACCACCACCCCAGTCCAGGCAAATCAGGATGAGGTCAGTGGACCTGTTAGTGAATGGCCCAGCCAGGGAGGCTCAACACCAGCTCTGTCCGTCCACAGATGAAATGGGCTCCAGGATATAGGTTGGCAATGAAAGAGAGAAGATTCCAAGTAAGGAAGGGGGGAAGACTGGGGAAATTAGGGATGGTCAGCAAGCCTAGTTACTCCAGAGTTCTCTGAGAAAGAGAATGCAAGACTCTATCTTCAGAATGAGAGGAAAGATCTGGAGGAGAGGCCTGGAGACTGGACTGCTCTGGGGAAGCAGGCTAGATCCAGCCAGAGATCAGCAGCATACGGCTGGTAGTGACTATTGCCTGCCTGACTCTTGAGTTGTTCCGAAACCACACACTTACCACCCCAGGGATCAACCATGGTTCATCATCATCCTTATGAATACCTACCTGTCCTCTTAAGACTGAGCATCTCCTCCTTGAGATGTTCAGAGTATCTTGCACTCACTGACTACAGCCAACCACATGCCTGGACCTGAGGCGAGCAAGGCCTTCCCACAAGGAGGGACTATAGATTCTGTAACCATTATCTAGCCCACCACCTGGTCTGCTCCAGGGGAGAAATGACAGGTGAGGGTGTGGCTATGGGCTGCCTGTGGGTTCAGACAGCAGAAGCCAGATGCCCAGGCACCCCTGAATTCTGTCCTCGCTCTGCCTGTCTACTCCGTCACTGGTCACTCTCGTTTTTTCTTTTGTTAATAATGTCTTTCTCTACATCTCCTCTCCTACTCCCTCCCTTTTGTGTTTCTGTATCTGTGCTCTGTCTGTCTGTCTCCCCATGCAGGTAGAGAAACCTAGTGTTCAGAGTTCCAAACCAAAAAAGACCTCAACGAGCCATAAGCCCCCGAGGAAGGCCAAAGACAAGCAGGTGGTATCGGGCCAGGCTGCCAAGAAAAAGACCACAGAGGGCCCCGGTGCCACCAAACCCGACGACAAGGAGCCAAGTAAAGAGATGAACAATAAACTGGCTGAGGCGAAAGAGTAATGTCACTGCACTTTCCTTTTCTCCCCCCCCCCCACCTTTATTTAAACTAACAAACAAAAGGCCACAAAATTAATTAGAGACTTCCCATCTGCCTTGGTTCTGAGTGTCCCAGGAGCCCTGTGGTTGGTTTTTTTTCTGGAAGGAATCATGTTTCACAGACTGAGGCCACTGCCTCTTCCTCCGGGTGACGCAGCATCCAGCCAGGAACCCCGGGACACCGGGAAGCTTTGTGCACTGGCTGTGTGCTCCCTGTGGGTCTCGGCTGGGGCAGGTCTCAACTACTGCCAAGTGCAGCTCCTAGTGGAACCGGAAGTGTCTGCTGCGAGGCCTCCTCCCCGCTGTGCCTCCCACAGTTTGCAGCACTCGATTTTGGACTCTAGGCAAATGTGCTTTCCCAAATTCAGTGGACGCTTGCGTGCTACCCAAGTTCAGCTTCGGCTCCAATGGTTAGAATTGGTGAAAATGTTAAAGGCAAAACAGCAACAAACCGACCTTGGCCTTACTGTCAATGAAATGGAACTCTGTCTGTTAACTAGAAGTAACCCTCTCCTGGAACCCTCTGTTAGGAGTGTGTGCCTGTGTGCCTGTGTTTCGTGCCTATCAGTCGACTTTGAATAGTGTGTCAAGTAATAGGCCACTGGCTGGGGCCGGCCGGAAGTGGCAGAGAGTGCGTGCGTATTTGGGATGCTGTAGATGTTGTAGAGGGAGCTCCCGGCAATGGGAGCCCGCTTTTCTCTATCTGCCCTCAGCACACTGCTGATGTTGCAGAACATATGCCTAATGGAGACTAGTGAGGTGTACAGATGGCACATAGCGTACTTACCGTGACTTTCTGTTCCTAAGATGTGCAGCTGGGGTGTGTAGACATGGCAGCAAGTACAGCGATGCACCCCCAGCCCCAAGCTCTCGCTCTGCTTCACAGAGAGGCCAGCATGCTGAGCATCTGGCCAGAGGGTGTGGTGAGCCCTGGCAAGGGCTTAGCAAGCATCTATGGCGTTTTGATGCTTGGAATCAGCTCTTGGTGTATTACAGGGCTGCCTGTGTGTGGCGGAAGCCCCCCAGAGTTGTGTTGTAGGAATTAGGGAGTGGTTATGAAAGGAGCCCACCCTCCTTACTTATGAGGGAACCCAAAATGTCCACCAGAAATGTTCTGGTGGCGTATAGGTTGCTCCTGTCCTGGAAGTCCTTATTTGCTCGGCGTTCTGAGCAGCTGGGATGGTGCGGTTTGCTTTCTCTTGTGGTAAAAGCGGTTCAGGGGAAGCTCTCCTGGCTCTTTCCCTCAGAAGTCCCTTCAGGTCCTTGCAGTTTGGGAAGGCGGGGCTCCTGAGCTCCGGCTCAGTTTCACTGTGCAGGCAGTGAAGGTTTCGTTAGCACCGTTTGGGGCTAGTTGAGACAGTTTTGTGAATTAACTTTTGGGGCTGGTCGAGACAGGTTTGTGAATTAACTCAGCAGGGCTGTGCAAGCCTTCGTTTTTTTTTAACAGAACAGACTAGAGATGAAGTCTGTGGCGTCCCCTGATGCTTTCTTTCCCGTCTCAGGGCATGGACTGTGAGGGAGACATGCTATAGAAAGGAGGAGACGTTGATGAGTCTCATGGCCGCGACTCACAGGTTTCACATGCCTGTCCAGAAATGCCTAGAGCTCCGTACTGTTTCTGGCTACCTGTTAGCCAGCCTTACTGTTTACTGAGAACTCTATCAAGTGCTCCAACTGTAGCTGCCAGCGCATGCCCCTCTCCTGGCATCAGCCAGAGCTGCTGTTAGCCACACTTTGATTTCCCTGTAGAATAGCTGTGTGTTTTGTAGATCAAGTAAGTCCGAGTTTACAACGCACAGGGGATCCTCTATTCACTGTTCATGGTCTGCCTTGTGCTGGGCACTGTGCCAGGCTTGGTGGGCAGACAGGTCTCTATAGTAACACACCCAGGTGCATGACTACCCCACACGTGCTGTGACTGAGTTGAGTTGGTGTTGTGCACACTGTAGTTTGCTGTAGCTTACCACAAGGACCCCATAGCCTTAGGGGCTGAATTTCTTACCCTGCCCTGCCTGAGGCTTTAGATGACCTGGATAATGTCCCTGTCAAGCTGTCGGTGCCCGCTCTTTCTCACACACTCACCTACGAAAACTGTTTGCAGTTCACTTTGACTCTTGAATGTTTCACTCCACTGACAAGAAACTTCCTTCGATTTCTACTGTTTACAAACAAAACTCAGCCGGTCTTGTTCTGTCTCCCAAACGCACTGGACAAAACTGACCGTGGTTCCTCAAAGAGTGTTTGGTGTTGTCTTTCTGCAGGTGACCAAGCCCACCCCTCATTCCATACATTTCCCTAGTGCTCCCTGTTCACCTTGGGCACGAGGGCTGGAATGGAGACTATTTTTTTTTTTTCTTGGTCTGCCTGCAAAACTCCCCGCAAGCTGTGCCCAGCTTTCTCTTCTCTGCCCCAGCTCCTAGACAGCACTTGAAGCCGTGACACTCTGAGGCAGAGAGAAGTGTCTATGATTTTGTGGCCCGGGTTTTGTTGCATACCACAGATTGTCTATGTATCATGTAGTGCACACCTCTCTCGGTGCTATTTCATTCCTGCTGTTAGTAAAAGAATGACAAAAAAAAAAAAATTCATGTATAGCCAATTGATTGTGACGTCTTGTGGTCTGTGCTTGCTCAGAAAGCAAACAGGATTTTTCCAGTTATAAATAAATGCTAACGACGAACACCACTTTCTTGATCGCATTTCCTTGGTGAGGCCCAGCTGAGTAGGTAAAGGAAACAGCCTTTGGCATCTGGGCCTCTTTGTACAAGATGAGCTGTGCCCTGCAGTTTTCCTGGGGTCCCCATAATGCAGCTTGCCTCTTTTAGATTGCCTCTCAGGTACTAATTGCAAGCAGTCAAAGCTAAATGTTGGGAAAGGAGAAGATGGACCTGGAGATGCCCTGGCTAACAAGGTAGTGTAATGTTTTCACGCCATGTCCCTGGAGCGGTGACCGCCCGCGCCTCTCCCCGCCTCACGGGGTGAGAAGCTGCCGTCTACCTCTTCCCTTCCTGTGGCCAGCAGCGGTATCGTCCTGGCCCTTTCTCCTTGCAGGGGGACAGAGACACCTTCTCTTGCTCGTTTAAGTCGCACCCAGGGGTTGGCTCACTGTGTCATGCATGTACCTGACATGGGGATGAACAGAAGTAGCCGCAGAGCGGCTCAGACAAGGACCCAGTGAGTCAGGGAACTTGGAAGCTCGAGTGGAGAACAGGTTTTCCTGTCAGGGTGGGCAATAACGGAAAGCTTCCTGTCAGAGGGCTCTAAGGAGGGGGGCAGGATAGAGGTCCTCTGGGCATGAGGGCCGGGTCTCAAGGCAAGGGAGTCGATTCAAGGATGGGAGGGTGGGGCGGGGGAGAACCGTGTTAGCTCACTTTGTTGTCCTTTTAGTAAAGCAGCAGACAAAGACTTTGCTCTCATGATTTCTCCACCCTGTGTCGATTGGATACTGTTGTGTGCCCGGCTCTGTGCTGGGCACTAGGGGAGCCAGGAGACTGAGACCATACCTCTGATCACAGTGGGCATGAAGGAGGAGGAGTCTGTTCTAGCTGGTTCCATGGATGATGAGAAAGGACTCAGCAGATGGGTAGGTGTTGATTGGGTGAACAGAATGGAACACACCCAAGGCATGCCAAACAGGGATGTGCCCAAGCCAAGGTGTGGAGGGGTCGTGAACCTAATGAGCTCAGGTTCTGGGGATAGTCCACTTGGGGATGGGGTAGCAAAAACGGAGAGTGCAGCGTCCCCTGGTGGAAAGGCCTAGTGTTTCATTACCGTGGCTACTAACTGGGGGCTCCATTCCACGTGCCCAGGTTGCACCCATGCCCTGCATGCTTCTGCCATCATGCTTTTGCCTCACCATGCCACAGCCACAGGTCCTTTCTCATGCTATCCCAGGAGCCCTAAGGTGACGCTTCTGTTCTATGGCTGGCCCTACTTCTGAGTTTGAGAATGCAGTGTCAAAAATCAATCTAGGGTATTAATGTTTTAAAATCACTATATATTTGTATTCAACCATCGCTACTTTTATATGAGACAGGATACCAAAAAAAAAAAAAAAAGGCTCAGAAATGTCTCCTCCCAGTGAAGGGAGACTAAATAGGATTGGGTGATAGAACAGGAGAGAACAGAATTGCAAACAGCGGCAAAGGAGAGAAAAGGAGAATTAAAAATACACATTAGGACACCCAGAGTAAGCCCAGACAGTGAGAGAAGAGATGCACTCAGAACCAGACTGGCAAGAACTGTCCCAGAGAAGAGGTGGGAAGTAGGACAGCCTGGCCTGCTTGACCTGACCACCAAGGTGAGCCGGTTCAACACCACACATCTGTGGCTCCTGCCACTGCCCAGAGGCCCAGCACATGAATCTACACATCACTTACATATCTCTGTGTCTTATTCACATCACTTTCCTAAGACAACCAACAACTAAACCAGACATGCAGTTTTAGAACAGGCCGCTGTTGCTATATTGGCTAGAAATGTGTTTCAATTCTTGCTTCAAATATATATATTGCAATTCCACCCAGCGTCAGTCCCACCTCATAAAGGCTGTGGACCCTGTAGTACCTCGTGGTGGTTTCAAGGGCCATTTATTGCTCAAGTATATTAGCAGCTCACATTTCAGGTGTCCACATTTCAGGGTGCAACCTGTGGCCCACCTGCAGTTAAAGCAGGCCTCTGTGTGGCCCCTGCAGTTAAAGCAGGCCTCTGTGTGCCCCCTGCAGTTAAAGCAGGCCTCTGTGGGCCCCCTGCAGTTAAAGCAGGCCTCTGTGGGCCCCCTGCAGTCAAAGCAGGCCTCTGTGGGCCCCCTGCAGTTAAAGCAGGCCTCTGTGGGCCCCCTGCAGTTAAAGCAGGCCTCTGTGGGCCCCCTGCAGTTAAAGCAGGCCTCTGTGGGCCCCCTGCAGTTAAAGCAGGCCTCTGTGGGCCCCCTGCAGTTAAAGCAGGCCTCTGTGGGCCCCCTGCAGTTAAAGCAGGCCTCTGTGGGCCCCTGCAGTTAAAGCAGGCCTCTGTGGGCCCCTGCAGTTAAAGCAGGCCTCTGCCCCTCTGCCCCTGTGGCCCCCTGCAGTTAAAGCAGGCCTCTGCTCCCTAAAACACCTGCCACCAGCACAGCCTGGGCAATGGCTGGGACAGCCGAGGCCATGGAGACCACAGAAGCGGGCCTCTCCTGGACCACACTTCACAGTCAGGCAGGCACCCCAGGTTCTTGCCCCACCACCGACAGGGCTAACAGTGTCCCCTAACATGCAGGCCACCCTACCTGCAGTAGCAGGGGAGCGTGGGCATCTTCTCAGGAAGTCTGGCTGAGATGGAAAGGGCCTCCGACACTGTGGAGCTGGCAGCTGGCAGCTGGGTCTTCCCCAGTCCCTTTGTACCTCCCTCTAGAAGAAGAGACACTAATACTCACCTCAGGAGAACAAAGTGATGTCGAGGTGTAAGGGACATGGACACTAGACAGATTGTTTCAGTACTGTGTGGTACTGGGATGGTGTGTGATGACTTTCTCATTGATAGAAAAGCAGCTGAGAACTAGTTATACAAGCCTGGAGGAGAAAAACACTCCAAACACAACTGCTTTGAAAGAGTTCAACTATTGGATTCTTTGGAGTCTATGGACTGAATAACGTCCAAATGATTCATGCTTCAATTGTTTACGAAGCATTCTTCCTGTGAGCGCCAGGAGGCAGGTAACAGATGAGGCAGGGAAGCTCACAGGGGAAAGCCCTGGACAGCTTGGCCCAGCCTGAGAAACAGGAAGCGTAGGGCTGGCTGGGATGAATCAGGTTCCCAACAAGTGGGACCCTTAAGGAAAATTACAACCAAGCACACAACATCACACCGTGGCTGGGCCCTCCAGCGAGCTTGCCCAGCATTTTCTTTAGATATTGGGATCTGATGCAAACCGGAGAAAGTCAGAATTGGACCAAGTCTTCGCACTCCTGTTACCAACTGTGTGATGAATCCAGAGGATGTTCTGTTCCTAAGCAACACATTTGGTATTGGAGGAGCCAAAATAAAGCAGGCATCTGACCCCTGCCGCTGCAGACTGGAGGCCACTCCTTGGTGCTTTTTATTTCCAACATGGAGTTGAGCTGAAATGTCTGTCTCTGTCCTCGAGTGAGTGGTTTGGCCACTTGCCCACAAGGCATCATACGTAGCTGTCTCAACAGATGGCCTCAGGCGTCTTAGCTGGGGCCCAGGAAATTTCGAGTACATAGAAAAGTCAATTGTTGCCACTGCTGTGGGCTGATGCTGCTGGAGGGTTCTCTAGGCTTGCAAGTCTGACCATGTCATCCCCTGCTTTGAAACCATCGGCTCCGGCTCCCACGGCCTGCGGAAGCTCGTTCTCAGTCACCACGCTGCTTCTCACCTCCATGCCTTCCCCACGCTGTCCCTCCTACCCAGAATGCCCTTCTCCTGCTTCTCACCTGGCTAACTCATCCTTCAAGACTCGGCTCAGGGGACCGCTCCAGGAAGCCTTGCCTGCACCTTCCAGGCTGGGTAAGATGCTCCCTGTGTGTATCTTCATCATGGAACTCATCACATGTCCTGTGTCATCAGCACGTATGTGTGTGTATGTGTGTGTGTGTGTGTGTGTGTGTGTGTGTGTGTCCTGCCCCCCGCCCCCCCAACACTGGATCATGCTTCTCCAGGGGAAGGGTTAGCTCCTTCTATCATGTATGTCCTTGCCCAATGTCTACCCCAGAGAATGTCTTCTGAAGTGTTTTTTGAGTGAATACTGAGTGAGCGGGTGGGTGAGTGACCATAATCACTGTGTGTCCCACGTTCACCATGGTGCCTCCACAAGGCTTCTTTGTTCTGCTGATAGCTTGCCCTGTTCATAAGAAGGGAATGGTCGTGGCACACAGGCCATGGCAACAATGAAGCAGAGATCAGCTGCTTTCATGATGGCCGGCCTCTGCTTGGGTCAGCATCCTTTTGCACTGGATGTAGCCACCTTTTCCATGCAGTCTTACCTTCAGAAAACCACGAGCTCTCAGAGGCAGAGTAATCGTAAGAGATGGCCTTATCCCATTGCCTGCCCAGGGCAGGACCCTTATCTCTGGCATAACAGAAAGGTGTTCTCCCTCTACTACCTTGGTGGCTCGGGGTTTGAGTCAGCAGCCCTGGTTTCAAATCGAAGCTCTGATGTTTGCCAGCCGTGTGGCATGGCTGAGTCCCAGAATTTCGTAAGGCCTCAAGGAGACCGCAGTTACCTTACCCTCCGAATTGATGTGGCATCCAAATTCGGCAAGTGCACATTGGGCCATCCAGGAGTAGTGTGGTCTTGGAATCTGTGTGGTGCTGGAGCTTGGAGGAGGCAGGTAGGAAGAGCGCTCACAGCCAGGATGCCTTTCTCCTGTCTCTGGTTCGCCTCTCTACCCTGTTAAATCTTGAGTGGCTGATGGGGCTGGATGGAAGGTGGGTCGCCTTTGGCAATAGTTCAATTCCTGTTGCTTTGCCGCGGACCACTTCCCTCTCACACCCACAAACAGTGTGGTAGCTGCAGCCACTTGAGGGAATGCCACTCTCTACCGCAGGATTGAGATCCAGCCTATCTAGAGATGGCTCTCACGGCCCCACCACTCTCCAGCCCTCCATGGATGCCTCCCTCTCTGAGCGCCTCTGTAAATCACCCGTACAGATTATAGTCTCGCAATTATAAGTTCTTTTACATTGATCCCCTCGAAACACCCGGAACCGACCTTGATTAATTGCCGAAGACCCTATCCTTTGCTTTACATTGGGGCAGGGAGCACAAAAAATCGATTTCTAAGTTCCCAGGAGCACGGAGTTAGATAAGAGCTGAGCTATTTTTGTCTGGCAGCCTTGGTCCGTGCATTATTTTTTTTTAAGTGCCATTAGCAGGATTCTCAGGTTCTTGGCAACCCTTTCAGAGGATCAATCCTGCCCTTGACTTTGCCTTCTTAGAGTTAACATAACCAATTTTTTTTATAATACTTCTTATATCTACAACTGGGAATTTATTTCATTCTTAGAAGATCAAATCTAGAAAAGATGTTCAATGATTTTTAAATAAATGAGTAAATACATTTATAGGGCCACTTAGCCACTTGGCCTAACTTGACTTCGGAGGCTCATGCCCACATGAAGAGAAGGAGGTCCAGAGCTCTAGAGGGCCCTGGGACCCTGCTCCCGGACAGACTCTGCTCCTGGACAGACTCTGTCTGGCCAGCTCACAGGAAAGGAACGAACACTGATTTTTTTTTTTTTTTACATCACTTGTTCCCATCATCAGGTTCTTTACAGATAAAGAAATCTAAACTCAGTGATTAAGTGACAAAATCCCACAACTTGTCATCATGAGCCTGGGTTTGAAGTCAGTGGTTGATGCTGCAGCTCATTCTTGGTCCAGCCTCTGGATGCAGCTATCACAGAACGCCTGCACCCTCCGGTAACTACCATGACCTTCCATGTGGAGGCCATGGGTTCTCAGCCACACTGGGGGTGGGCACACTCCCCTAGGAGTAAGCCTTGTGGAGGCAGCATCTCCCTTCCTACCTGTGATTCCAGCTGCTCTTCCGTGTGCTGAGCCACTGTGGGTGGACTCTGCCCGGCTGGTGTCCCCACTGCTACTGTGCTCAGGTAGGGCTTAACGGTGCCAACAGGGCTGGCCCTTGGGCCTGGAAGCTGCTGCTTCCCGGAGCTCTTTTCTCTGTAAGGGCGTTGCAAACTGGAAGTAAACTTAGGGGTCACACGATCTGGCCTGGGAGATTCAGGAATCCCTGGGGAGAAAGGGCACTGAGCTGGCACTTCCTGGGATCTGTTCTAGAAGGTGCGTTTCTCAGGAGATGCAGTTGGGAGCTCAGAGCTGAGACCTGCAGAGGTCATCAGCTCCAGCCAGGACTAGTCAGCGGCCGCGCAAGCAAACTTGGTTCTGAGGCTGCAGATGTGTTTGGGTCTCTGTATTTGAAGAGAAAGGCGAGCTCCTCCGTGGAGTCCTGGCATTGCTTTTACTGTGGGCAACACTAGACAACTCATACTTCCCTTCTGAGCCTCCTTTCCTCTTTCTGGAAAATGCAAGTGAGAACCATCCCAAGCTGCAGGCCCGGCATTTGAAAACCAAAGGCTGTATCATATGGAAGATTCTCTTAAACTGAGATATCAGGGTTGAAGGGAACCAGAGATCCCGAGGCAAGCATAGCTAGGAAAATGTGCGCGTCCTACCCCCAAGGTTGTCAGAATTTGGTCTTGTGCAAGCTGGATGTTAACTCCTCGTTTAGGATGCCAGCTCTACTGAGAGCCAGCCCGTGCCACAGCTCCCGGGTTCCCAACTATATTCAGTGGCCACACACTCAGTGGGCTTGTGTGAAATGTTAGAGGAGGGGAAGAGAGGAGCGAAAGCAGGAAGGGAGGGGAGCAGCAGCATCCACGCCCTTAGAGGGCCCACTCTGGAGACAGCCAGCCCCAAAGGCAGCGAGGGTCAGGTCAGGGAGATGCCAGCAGAGAGCCTGGAGGCCTGATGGCCCCAGGTACCTTTAGTCTGGCTGTGTGGGGCTTTCATGGAGCAAAGAGGGAAGGTTTCCTAGCAAAGTTAGGCCTTTGATCCTAGAGAGAGCGCTGAGTCTGTTTGACGAGACAGGGGCCAATCAGGGTTAGGGCCAGGCAGGGCTGGTATGGTTCCTCTTCATTGGCGGTGGCCGCGGCGTGTTCCGAGCGTGTGTCTGGGACTGCACAGCCTGGGTCTCACTTCTGCGCTCCTGGCACAGCCCTAATAGAGTGGACACTCCACAGAGTTTGTCCAGGGAGTGGATAAAGAGGGAAAAATCAGAGAACGAAGGGAAGGCCACACCCTGTCTATTGTTGTCCCTGCTGTGTCTGCCGGAGACTGAAATGAAGATAAACAAAACATAGCCCACGGTCTAGCAGAAGAGGCAGACAATTACCAGACAACATGGTGATCACCAAAGGAGAGGCTCCCACCATGTCCTGGCAGAGAGAGAGAGAGAGAGAGAGAGAGAGAGAGAGAGAGAGAGAGAGAGTAGGAGAGCCCTCCTCCTCATCTCCATGGATCCTTCCTGAGAATGACGAGCCTTCCAAAGGCAGTTTCCATGGCAATGCCCCTTGGGCGCTGCGTTTCCCAACTCTGAGTTTGTAACTATTGTACCCAGGAAATGTGAGCATGTGTGTGGTGACCCTGGAGGCCGGCAGTGAAAGGACAAAGCGATGATGTCAGCCTGTCTGCTGCCCACCGGCTGCAGGGTGCTGTGGCATGATTGGCCTGGCCCCCCTCCTAAGGTCCTTTGCTCCAGCAGTGTGTCCAATTCTGCCCACTCACCAAGGTGCTGGAAGGATCGTATTTTTGAGCCCAGCTTGCTGTCCTTTACCTGCAAGGCCATGGGAGGAACTGCTTGTCCCTCCTCACCAGATAAGGAAGTCTCTCTTTGGACTGCCGTTCACCAAACACAGCCTGTGTTCCAGGAGCCACTCAGTGAGCAGTCTACCAGCCAATCCCCTTTTATAGGTTAGGAGATCAAGGCTTAGAGGATGATGTGCCCATGGCGTCAGCCCATGGCTAGGAAGGAGCTGGGTCAGAATTGGAGTTCTTCTGGCCTTGGGCCAGCCCTTGCCCATTTCCCTCTGTGAGTGTGGTTTTTACATTATGTAAAACAGTCAAGTAGGGTTGACACAGCCCGGCACGCAGCTATTGCTCAGTTAATGAGGGTCTTTTTCTCCCTCTGGGTTTTCCCTGGACAGGAGTCTATGCAACCAGGCACACTGCCCCGTGGCTGGTACAGCAGGAGGAAATCTAGGAAGAAGGAGGATTAGGCTTGGGGTGGTGGTGTGTGTGGCAGAAACCAGTGGCAGCCAGTGCAGCCCAGGACAGGACTCAGCGGCCTGACTTCTAGATTCTGGTTTTTGGTGTGTGTGTGTGTGTGTGTGTGTGTGTGTGTGTGTGTGTGTGTGTGTAGAGAGAGAGAGAGAGAGAGAGAGAGAGAGAGAGAGAGAGAGAGAGAGAGAGATTGGTTATTTGGTGAGGTTTTTGGTTTGTTTGTTGTTTTTTGAGACAAGATTTTCCTCTGTGACCCAAGCCTAACGTGTCCTTGGATGGCTTTGAACTCACAGCAATCCTCCTGCCTCAGCCTCCCCAGTGCTGGGATTACAGGCACATACCACCACACACACTTTCACTCCAAATTCTGGGAGAATGGATCCAGTGCCACTGTACTCTAGAGGCAGTGACGGTCTCCATGGAAACAAGAGGCAGAGAGTGATGTGTCTGAGACTCGATGTCACCTACAGCCTTGAAACGTCAATGTGAAATAGGAGAGCCCAGCACAGAAAGAATTCTTGTTCATCCACCCACTGGACAAACCTCAGCCGATAGTTTGACCTTGTCCGTGAGTGAGGTGCTGTTTAAGATGCAGAGGATACAATTGTGAGCAAAATATGGCCTGGTCCCTGTCCTCTGGACACGTCCAGATAGCATGGGAACCATTAACCCAAAGAGTAACCAAGGGATGGAGAGAGCTGGCGGCCCCCTGTGGCCATGACTGGGGTCAGGGCAGGTTCCCCAGTGCAGCTGCAGCGAGCTGAGAAAGGGGTGCAGGATGAGTGGGGTGCAGGGTGAGTGGGGTGCAGGGTGAGTGGGGTGCGGGGTGAGTGGGGTGCGGGGTGAGTGGGGTGCGGGGTGAGTGGGGTGCGGGGTGAGTGGGGTGCGGGATGAGTGGGGTGCAGGGTGAGTGGGGTGCAGGGTGAGTGGGGTGCAGGGTGAGTGGGGTGCAGGATGAGTGGGGTGCAGGATGAGTGGGGTGCAGGGTGAGTGGGCATTATTCAGGTGAAGAGGGGGAGGGAGTGTTGGGGGGAGGGCCCTGGAGACTTAGCCAAGGACAAAGGCCACAGGAAGGCCCGCCTTTCCCCGGGGATCTGTGGGAGTTGAAGGAGATAAATCATTATTACAATTACCCCCCCTCCGCCCCCCCAGGGATGGGTGTGTCTGTGTCATTTGCCCAAGCACTTCACAAACACAGTTCAGCTCCCCAGTAGTGGTCCTCTGTTTTTCTGCCGTGGCAGTCCCTGATAACCGGTCTCCCATTTTACAGGTGAGGAAACCGAGGCCCATGTGGTTCAGTAATTGTTCAAGACCTCTCAGGCAATAAGCAGCCCTGAAGGGCAGGTCAGGCCAGCCTGTCTATCTCACTTCCGGAGGTTTGCGCTGTGGGGCCCCCAGGCCGGGAGGTAGAAGGACCATATGGAAGATGTGAAGCTGGCCCAGGGTGGCAGATTCAGTAGTACAGACTGTCCGTACCCAAGGGCAGGAACCACTCACGTTATTAGCCCATCACCTCCCAGCTTCCGTTGGAGGGACCCTTTGTCCCTTGCAAACAGCACTGTGAGTGTATCCCAGCTGCCCCAGAGCCACGCAGACTCATAGTGAGGGCTCACGATACCCCATGGGGGTGGTTCTGCTCATGGGAAACCCTGTCAAAACCAACCTGATTTTCAGAAGCAATGCCTAATCTGTAAAAGTAAGAAAACCAAATATCCAGCAAAAGGTAACAGCCTCCTTTTAAGGAAGACCTATGTTTCAATTCTTCTAAATAATTCAAACTAAATCATGAATAATTTAAGTGAAGCACAAGACTCCAGCAGCTTGACAGGCTATAAATGTTCCATCACTGGTTATGAACTTCGTAAAACTATCTCAGGTTCTTTACCTTGAAATGGCATGTCTCATTTAACAAAAGGCTGGCTTAGAAACAGTGCGCCGCTGGCGGGGCCAGGCCTGAGCCAGAAACCTCTCTTCCCATGTAAGCCAGCAGACATTCTGGGACACACTTATTTCTGCTTGAAGGACAACAGACACCGGGCGTGGTGGCAGCCATTCAACCATGTTTAAACACGTATATCTGCTTGTTTTTATTTTTACTTACTTATTTGAGACACAGCCTCACTATATAGCCCTGGTTGTCCTAGAAGTCAACCAAATTGGCCTCAAACCCACAGAGATCTGTCTGCCTCTGCCTCCCAAGTGCTGGGATTGAAGGTGTGCACGACCACACCTGGCACTATCTGCTTATTCTTGGGTGGCACTCACAGAGTGTTGAGGGTACAGCACGGAAGTTTGCTTTTGCCTTTTGCCAGTGGGGAGAACAGAGCATCATCCCCTGTTTGGACTGTATATCCGGAAGTTGTTTACCTTTCCAGCCTGACAGACAGCTCAGTCCCCAGATTTCACTTCTGATAAAATGTCAGACACACATTTTCCTTAAAAGTGTCATAAGCCAGAAGGTGGTTTTGGTTTTGTGTTTTGAGATAAGGTTTCACATAGTCCAGGCTAGCCTCCAACTTTTAATGTAGTTAGGATAACCTTAAACTCACGATCCTCCTGCCACCTCCTCCTCCTCCCAAGTGCTGGGTTATAGACCCGGGCCTCCCATGTCTAGTTTATGCAGTGCTTGGATGGAGCCCAGGCTTTGTGCATGCCAGGGAACACTACCAACTGAGTGATAATTCCAATTCCCCGGAAGAATTTTTAAAATTATTTGTTTGTGTCTTGATTCTATTTGCAAAAATTGCATAAGAAAAAATAATTTATAAATATAACTTAATTATTCCATTACATGCTTTATATTGTAGTCACAAAGCTAATTTAGATGGTCTAATTTACCAAACTACCTTGAACTTTTGAATTAAGTCTACATAGACTTTTCCTAAAGCTAATAACAAAAAAGACAGACAGATAGCCAGGAAGAAATAAAGAGAGGGGGGGGGAGGGAGGGAGGGACGGAGGGAGGGAGGAAGGAAGGAAGGAAGGAAGGAAGGAAGGGAAAAATAACGAGAAAAAGAAAGAAACAAGGAGAGAAAGAAAGAAAGAGGCATATTTTGTGTGTGTGTGTGTGTGTGTGTGTGTGTGATTGAATGTATGTCTGTGTATCATGTGCATGCAGGAGTCTACTGAAATCAGAAGAGGTTCCAGACCTGCTGGAAGTGGAGTTGCAGACAGTTGTGAGCCACTATTTAGGCACTGGGAACTGAACTCGGATCCTCTGGGAGATCAGCAAGTACTCTTAACTGAGCCATCTTTTCAGCCCTTTTTTCTAATCTTAAAAAAAAAAGTTTTAATTACATTTATTTATGTGGGTGTGCACTTGTATGCATATGAACAAATGTTTGCATGTGTGCCACACATGTGTAAGTCAGAGGATGACTTGTGGAAGTTGGTTCTTACCTTCCAATATGTGTGTTCTGGGGAATGAAAGCAGCCTTGGAGACAGGCTATCTTGCTGGCCACCATTTCTAATCTTAATCCTAAAGCTCATGATTAAAGAGATTTAACTACTAAGGTAAAAAGTTTACTGACAGATCAATATGGGGTTAGATCCTCATTGCTGAACCTTGTCTGAGAAAGTTCAGTGGACTTAGAGCCAAGGCCCAAGCGCCCAGGCTCAAGGGTTGCCCTTGCTTATAAACTTCGGCAGCAGGGGGCGCCAATGCCCTGCCGATGGGATAGGGGCTGAAGTGGAGGTTCTGAGATGAAGTCTGGCCTGGATGCTCTCCAGAGCTTCAATAAGATGGTACCCGGGTCACACACAGATCTGAGAGGACCTGTCAGGGTTTATTAAAGTGCTAACTTGGGTCTAACCTTACGGATTTTGTTGTTATGAAGTATAAATGAATAATACCGAGAAGTGTCTTGTCCTAAGGACTGCTGTGAGCCAGGCCCTCTGAGAGAAAGCACACAGGCCCCAGAAGCAGAAAGATCTAGAATCTAGTTCCTGCAGGCACCTCACCTCCTCATCACTTGCTGTCTCCGGACCTCAGCTTCCGGACTGAACAACCAGAGTGATAAAACCCTTGCTGTGGGTCTCACACCCGTGTGTGTCAAAAGGCTGCTGTGTTGCCAGCGTGAGCTGTAGAAAGAAGTGATTTGGAAGGTGGAAGGTGCCTAGGTGTGCAAGGGTTTGTGACACCCTTGGTGGCAAGTTTCAGCCTGGTCTACAAGGAAGGTGTGTAGACCAGAAGGCTCCAGAATGGCTGGGTCTGGGCTGGTGATGTTTGCCCTCAGGTGGCAGTGTTTGCGCATGCTCTCTGCAATGAGGGAGGACCAAGGGATGGCGTGGGTGGCTGTGGTCAGCCACACAGAGCAAGCATCCCATGAAGGCTGTAGGGAGGGGTTTGGGGACTTGGATTTGGGGAATAAACCCAGGAGCCTTGGAGCAAGTGAGCACAAGCGTCTGAGGAGGGAGTGGGAGAGCAGCCAGAGAAGGGGTACCAGGGCCTGAATGGGGGAGCCCCAGCTAGTTGTCTGCCAAAGGCTGATGCACTGTATGCAGAGAACTGAAGAGCAGCCATATTTAAAATAATCCACTTTTTATTATTACCATGTGTGGATCGTTCTAAACGTGAATGATGAGATACTCTTCCTCTTTTGAGGGTGGGGAGGTCAGAAGGATATTCCTACCACCCCTTCCCTGATACACCATAGACCCTTGTCCTTGCCAGTAGCCAACCCTTAATAGAGTCGAGGGAGAAAAAGAACCTTGGAAAGGACTAGAGAAATGACAGAGCAGTTGACTCTCCATGAGCATTGAGTAGTTAAGATGGGGCTCCAAGGATGCACCCGGCAATGTAGGGTGAAATAGGGCTGAGCAGAGCATGGGCCAGGTGGGCTGCTGGGGTGCCCACTGGATGGTTCAAATCCGGGGGCGTTACTGCTGCTGTCTCCCAGGTGCCCCGCCCTTCGCCGCTTGCAGGTTATAATCAATTGGCAAACACACTGAATGACTGACTCCCTGGGCTGCCCTGCTCCCACCCCGCACTCCCCACTGATGCGGAAATCCAATTTCCTCTTGGCTCCTCCACTAAGAGCTACCCTGCCCAGGCCCTATGAGGCCAAGTCTCATCAGGCAATCTGTGTTCTGCCCTCTCCCTGGCCGATACTTGACCCTCAGTGACCACCTCTCTCTCTTTGCAGGAGCCGGGTCCAACCCGCCAAGGATGCACATAAGAATCAAGGTCCTGTAGCCAAAGAACCACACAAGGATCAAGGGCCTGTGGTCCCAGGGCTTCCAAAAGGCCAAGGGCCTGTGGTCCCAGAGCCTCTGAAGGACCAAGGCCCCATGGTGCCAGAACTGCCAAAGGACCGAGTTCCTGTGGTCCCGGGCTCGTTAAAGGACCAAAGCCCTACACCCCTGGGCCCACCAAAGGATCAAGGTGCTGTATTCCCAGGGCTCATGAAAAATCTAGGTCCAGGGGCCCCAGCACCAGCCAAGGATCAAGACCACGTGGCTTCTGAGCCTTTAAAGAATAAAGATTCGGTCATCTTAGCACCAGCCGAAGCCAAAAGCCCTTTGCTGCCGGAGCCTCTGAAGAATCAGAGTCCCGTGGTTCCAGCAAGAGCTAAGGATCAAATTTCCCCAGCACCAGCACCTTTAAAGGACCCAGGTCCTGTGACCCCCGAACCTGGGAAAGACCGAGCTCCTTTGAAAGACCCAGGTCCTGTGACCCCCGAACCTGGGAAAGACCGAGCTCCTTTGAAGGACCTAGGTCCTGTGACCCCTGAGCCTTGGAAAGACCGAGCTCCTTTGAAGGACCCAGGTCCTGTGACCCCTGAACCTGGGAAAGACCGAGCTCCTTTGAAGGACCCAGGTCCTGTGACCCCTGAACCTGGAAAAGACCGAGCTCCTTTGAAGGACCCAGGTCCTGTGACCCCTGAGCCTTGGAAAGACCAAGCTCCCGTGGTCCCAGAGCGTAGAAAGGAGCAGAATGTCACAGTCACGGCACCTTTGAAGAGTGAAGCCCCTGTGGTCTCTGAGTCCATGAAGAATCAAGGCTTAGCAGACCCAGTCAAAGGTACAGATACAGTGGTCCCCAGGCTTATGAAGGGAAATGATTCTGTGTTTGTAGCACCTATAAAGAACCAAGGTTTAGTGACCCCTGAGCCAGTGAAGAGCCAAGACCCCATTATCCCAGCACTAGCCAAGGACCAAGGTCCCATGGTCCCAGAGCCTCCAAAGAATCAGAGCCCTGTGGTCCTTGGGCCTGTAAAGAATCAAGACCCTATAATCCCAATACCTCTGAAGGGTCAGGATCCCCTGGTGCCAGCCCCATCAAAGGACCAAGGTCCTATGGCCCCTGACCCTCTGAAAACTCAAGGTCCTAGAGGCCCTCAACTGTCCACAGTCTCATCTTCACCCCCAGTCATGATCCCAACAGTTCCCCATGCAGAATATATGGAGGGATCCCCTTGACTCCCCTGAAACGCCATGAAGGATCTGGAAGTGGAGGAGCTCCCCTCCTGGGGAGGCAAAGACATATATTTAATCTGCATGAAACCGTGCTGTAGTCTTGCTGGAATCTAATAAAACCGGTCCCTCTGCCTCAGCAGTGTCTTTGTCTGGCTCTGTGGTGTTGGAGTGCGTGCGCATGTATGTGTGCATGCCGTGCTCACTGGAGAGTGGGTGAGTCCGTCTGTGGAGTCAGAAACTCACAATCCTTAGGGCTTGTCAGCATGACCTAGGGGTAGACGGGTGCTGGGTGGTTTTCCCTGGACAGATGGACATGGACATGTCCCCTAATGGAACAGAACAAAGAGATGATCCCACACATCTAGTTTAGTAACCAGTGAGTTTATTGGGCTCACTAACAGAGCTGTGGGTGAGGGGTTACCTACAGGAGAAGCATGTCTGCCTCAAAGGCAGTTGCATCACTGATAAACTCAAGACTCATTCAAACTGTATCCCTGGAGATCTTTGCGTGACTTGCTGGAGAATCTTCCAGCTCCAGAGATCCTTACTTATATAGCCTTGAGGTAGGGCCTTGTGAATCTTGTATGTTTCAGGAGTTTCCTGGGACTTTTAAATTCCGTTCACTTTCTGAGTCTTTCCGGTCTCCCTCCAGGAGGAGGTGTTTCAATCCCCAGGAAAGAGCTGTGCAACAGTTAGTGATGCTGGGAGACTGAGGGCGGGGCCCACCACAGAAGCGGCAAGGCAGTGCAAGGATCTGAGCCTTGAAAGCCCACAAGAGGCAAATCCCAGCAGCCTGAGCTCAGGATGGGTCAGAGCTAAAGCCCACAGAAAAATAGAAGCAGACACTCAACTGACCTGGGGAATTAGGGGTGATAGTTTTTGGTCATGGGATCAGTGGTACAGCTCATCCATTTCAGGCCCCCAGCTTCTTGTTCATGAATCTCAGGACTCTCTAATGAGGCTCAAAGCCCACAGCTACTGATGCTTGTTCTGTATCCATGACAGCTGAATATGGGGTTTATAAATATTGCCTTAGCCGGGTACAGTGGTACAGGCCTGTAGTCCCAGCTACTCAAGAGGCTACTCAAGTAGGAGAATGGCTTGAGACCGGGGGCTAACGTTCAGCCTACTCTACATGGTGGGGTCTTGTCCGTCTAACCTGGGCTGACCTTGAACTCGGGATCCTTCTGCCCCTGCCTTTCCAAGTACTTGAATTACAGACATGCGTGTGCTCCTGTATCCAGACAAAATAGGGGCTTGGGGTTTGTTTGTTTGTTTTGTATTGTATTTCTGTTTTATGAAACAGGTTTCTCTATGTAGCCTTGGCTGTCCTAGAACTCACTCTGTAGACCAGGCTGGCCTCAAATTCAGAAATTCACCTTCCCCTGCCTTTAATCCCAAATGCTGGGATTAAAGGTGTGTACCACCACCGCCTGGCTTTTCTTTCTTTCTTTCCTTTTTTCTTTCTTTCTTTCCTTCTTCCTTCCTTCCTTCCTTCCTTCTAATAAATTTTAAATTTTAAATGCTCCAAGTTTCCTGCCCATTCATGCATGCAGCAGACTTTTTCCGCAAGCATCTACTCTGTGGAGAAGTGGGGTCTCTGCTGCAAGGAATCTCAATCAGCTTTGGTTGTCACTATTCAGGTGTGGGGGCTTATTTGCTGTTTGTCTATTTTGAGACAGGGTCTCTGTAGCTTTGAAGAATCCTTCTGCCTTTTATTGTGCCTAAAACAATAGCATGATTTGTGACATTCTGTAAAGAGGGATGAGGCTCGAGCTAACTCTGCTTCCAGAGCTCATGCAGAAGCACCTGGTAAGCACAGCCAGGAAGATCCCTGGAGAAAACAGGCCGCAGCATTCTGAAAAGGGTGTAGGATGGCCCAGGAAGCCCAAAGGGCAATATAGGTATGAGTGGTAGGCCAGGTCAGCCCCTCTGCTGTCCTTGGATGAAAGAAACACACTTTGCAGAAGGACTCGCCCAAGGGCCTGTAGGCCTTGGCAGATGACTGCAACCACCGAGGAGGTTTTGTGCTCAGTCCCAAGGCTGGGGAGGGTATTGTTACTGGACAGAGAAGCACAGCCAGACCGTGAGGAAGAAACTGAGGTACCCAAGAGCTCTGAGGCTCAGCCTTGGTCAGATACAAGGCCTGCCACACCCGCACTGACGCGGGCCTCGAGGCCCTCATGGATATAGCAGGGCGTTGGGAAGTGTGTGTGTGTGTGGGGGGGGGTGTTGTTTGTTTTTTCTTCCCTAAAACGTTGTATATTTAATAAACATACTTGAAATCATTAAACATATTAAATGCCTTCGCATATTTAAGCATGGCCGAGGAGATAGGACAGTAGGTAAAGTGTTTGCCACACATCCGAGTTCGGATCCCCAGCACCAGAGTTAAAGCCAAAGCTGGACGGAGTAATGCACAGAACTGTAATCCCAGCACCCCCTGCTGGGAGATGGGGACAGAGAATTGCTGGAAACTCTCAGGCTGACCTCGTTGGGCACCTGCAACAATTAACAACAACAAATACCTTTTTCAAACAAGGTGAGAGGTGAGGACAACGCCTGAGGTATTCTCCAACACACTTGGCGTCTCTGGCACAAACACACCCTCACTCGCACACACAATAGGAACGTGCAGAAAAGAAAAGAAGAGAGCCCACCGCCCGGGGGAACTGGGGTGGGGAAACAGGATGCTCTACTGCTGCCCTACTAAAGCTGACCCCCCAAACCCACACCTACCCTGAGCTAAGTCACACAGCTCTCCAAAGCAGCTCAGCTGGTTTCTGGCAGAGAGACCATCACAGACCATGCTGATGATCTGGGTTCCCTAGCAGGCCGCCCCCGGGAAGCTGGCCGGAGCCGACTCCTCCACCACTCACTCACACAGCACTAGGCTTTCCTGTCCCAGAGCTTGTGGCCATGTGCGAGTTCGCAGTCAGGGAAGACTCTGAAGACAAGAAAAGGCCACTTGTGTGGACATGGCCTCCTTCTGTTCAGGTCTTCCTCACCCACAGTCAGGCAGACAGCAGTGTGCTCTCTGACAGCATTTCCCGAGAGCCTCGGGGCAGCCAGGGGCAGGTGTCCAGGAAGCCACTGGTTACCAGACAGGCTGACTGGAGGCAGGTCTGGGTGTCTCTGCTCTGCGTGTGGAGAGGGCGGTTCCTTTAGGGTGATCATGTGAGGAAACAGAGTTCCCTCAGAATGTCAGAACGGAAGGAGAAGTAACCCAGGGTAACGCTGGGGAGATTTAAGAGACCAGAAGAGACACGCAGTTGAAGGTGAGAAGGGCAGGCCCAGAGCCGCGAGGAACCATGGCCTAAGGTAAGGAGACGAGCTCCACAAGGAGTCAGTGTGTGTCACATGAGAGCTGAGAGACAGTACAGGTGTGCTCTGAGGGCTGGCGGATCTGGAAGCCCAGGGCGGTCTACCTCAGTATCCTACTTTGTAAGAGTCTTCCCCTCCCCCACAAGACAGTTTCTCTGTGTATCAGTTTTAGCTGTCCTGGAACTTGCTTTGTAGACCAGGCTGGCCTCGAACTCACAGAGATCGGCCTGCCTCTGCCTCCCAAATGCTAGAATTAAAGGCGTGCGCCATCAACACCTGGCTTTGTAAGAACCTTAATGATTAGAGATCAGAAAATTGACAACCTCCAGCGCAGGAATGAGGACCAGGCTTAGTCTCTGAGCTGCAGACTATGTATGCATGCATGCACTTGTCCAGGTGTGCATATGCACACGCACACACACACACACACACACACACCAGTCCTCCATTGCATCAGAAGGCAGAAAGTGAACCTCAGTCTCTTGTCCCTTAGATACAGACTTCATTCATGCCCTCCCCCCCCCCTCTTTCCTTCAGCAATTAGCTATTCTGCAGCCTCCCCAGGTGGCTACTGACCTGCAGAGGCCTCAGAAGAGACCTTCCTAGGTCCCGGCATGCATTGAGAAAGGAAGGTGAGGAAATTGAAGGCTGGAGAAAGGGAGAGATTCCCTACTACTGGCCCAGGGGCAAATCAGACCCACAGAGATGGATGGGAGGCTAATTGGGACAAAACAATTCTATCCCAAAGGTACCCAGGCTCTGGAGGATGACTCGTCCCACACAACTGGTCCCAGCTCATGTCCTGGCTCTTCACTACGAAATGTACCCCACCCACCTCAGGCTTAGACAGACTCACTGTGCTGCCCTGTGTGAGACTATATGCGCATGTGTACATCCTCCAGCTCCAGGGATTCCCCCACTACCCATGAAGCCTTGGGATGTGGGAACAAGGCGATGGGAAGGACACGGCTGGGAAAACACAGGCACAGGAGAGGTTTTGAGACTTGTAAGGTACAGATCTGTTCCCTGCCCACAGCCCACCTGCAGCCCTAGCTAGGGAACCCTCTCTGCTAGTGCCCTGCCAGCAAAGAGGGTGCTGGCTGTGGGTAAGGACAGGGACAGAGACAGGAAGTGGGGTACTGCTGAGGAAATACTTTCGGTGTTTGTTTTTTGTCGCAGATCACTAGAGGAAAGACATGGGCCAATCTAGTATATGGATCACAGCATGCTACTTGGAGTGTAAGAAAGTTGCTCTTTTTTTTTTTTTGTTTGTTTGTTTTTTTTAAGACAGGGTTTCCCTGTGTAGCTTTGCGCCTTTCCTGGAACTCACTTTGTAGAGCAGGCTGGCCTCGAACTCACAGAGATCTGCCTGCCTCTGCCTCCCAAGTGCTGGGATTAAAGGTGTGCGCCACCACCGCCCAGGGCAAAAAGTAGCTCTTAAGCTGAGCCTGGCACTCAGGCCTATACTCCCAGCTATTCGGGAGGCTGAGTCAGAGGATCCAATATTCAAGCCAGCCTTGGCTACAGGGTGAGTTCAAGGGCAACCTGGGCAATTTTGCAACCCTGATTCAAAACGAGAAGTAGAAAGAAGCTCAGGGGCAGAGTGCTTCTTCCTAGCACACCCAGGGCCCTGGGTTTCATCACTAGCTCCACAGGAGGGAGAGAGAGGGAGGGAGGAGAGAGACAGAGAGGGAGAGGGAGGGAGGGGGAGAGAGAGAGAGAGAGGGAGAGGGAGAGAGAGAGGGGGGAGAGAAAGAGAGAGGGAGAGGGAGAGAGAGAGAGAGAGAGAGAGAGAGAGAGACAGAGAGGGAGAGGAGGGAGGGGAGGGAGAGAGAGAGAGAGAGAGAGAGAGAGAGAGAGACAGAGAGGGAGAGAGAGGGAGGGGGAGAGAGACAGAGAGGGAGAGAGAGGGAGGGGGAGAGAGAGAGAGGGAGGGGAGAGAGAGGGGGGAGAAAGGGAGGGGGGAAAGAGACAGAGAGGGAGAGAGAGGGAGGGGGAGAGAGACAGAGAGAGAGAGAGAGAGAGAGGGATGGGGGAGAGAGACAGAGAGAGAGACAGAGAGAGAGAGGGAGGGGGAGAGAGACAGAGACAGAGAGAGACAGAGAAGGAGAAAGAGAGAGAGGGAGGGAAGGGGAGAGAGAGACAGAGAGGGAGAAAGAGAGGGAGAGAGGCAGAGAGAAAGGGAGAGAGAGAGAGAGAGAGAGAGAGCGCCACACACCCTTCTCTTTTCCCAGGCATTCCTGGGTGTGTGTCCTCTGATTGCTAACGGAGGCTTCAGCAGATCATGCATCGGGCATGGAAACACTCGGTTTCTCTTCTTGCTTGTCTCCTGCTCAGTGGACTCAGGCTTCTGTTCCCTCCACTCTGGAGAGCTGGTGATTTCCAGGGTTACCAATGGTTGTTATTGTTGGTCAGTAGACACTATAGAAAACCTTATTTTAGAAATATGAAAATTTGTGAACATACATGAAAATTGAGAGAATAGTACAACAAATTTCCATGTACCTGTCAGATACCTCAGTACACACATTTGGACATCTGTCCATTTTGCTCCTTGGATATTTTCATTTGTGTGTTTGCCATGCATCTCTCCCTCCTTCTCTCTCTCTCTCTCTCTCTCTCCTCTCTCTCTCTCTCTCTGTGTGTGTGTGTGTGTGTGTGTACATACATGCAAGTGGATGCCTCCAGAAGCCAGAAGGAGTCACAACCTCTGAGTTGGAGTTACAGCAGTTGTGAGCTACCTAACTGTGGATCCATCTGTCCAGCCCCCATTCACCTTAGTTTTTGAGACAGGTTCTCACTGAACCTGGATCTTGTCTATTGAGACAAGTTACTGAACCTGGATCTTGTCTATTTGATTAGACCAGCTAGCCAGTGAGCCCTAAGAATGTCCGTCTCCACCTCCTGAGTGCTGGGATTACAGGTGCGTGCTCCTGGCTTGTACGTGGGTGCTGGGGACCCACACACAGGTCTCAGCTTGTGTGGCATCCTGGTTTCCTCTCTCTGCTGTGGAGGAAATACTGACTGAAACCGACACGGGAGGGGTTATACCCTCTTTTATTCCAGCTAACAGCCCACCACGGAGGGAGGTCAGGCAGGAACTCAAGTAGGAACTGAGGAGAAACCATGGAGGGACACAGCTTCCTGGCTCATTTACAGGCTTATGTTCAGCTGCCTCGCTTGTACATAGCCCAGGGCCACCTGTCCAGGTGTGTGCTGCCTCCAGTGGACTGGGCCCTCCCAAGACAACCGCTTACAGATATGACCACAGGCCCATGTCTGGTCTGGATAAATCCTCAAGTGAGGTTCCCTCTTTGCAGGTGACTCTAGGTTTATATCAAGGTGACAATAAAAACTAACCATGTGTATAGCAGGCAGTGTCGAGACTATAGTGGTTAAGCAATCTTTCCTGCTTTGATGCATCTAAAAGACTGCTACTTCCTAGTACTGGGGTATAGCCAATGTAGTAGGCAAGATGCTGTCCTGAGATGAATGGAGAGGGACTCCAAACCCCCACCAATAAATCATAACAGAAAGCCAGGGACTTCATGAGTTTCAAGAGAAAGGTGTACTGTCATCCCTATAAAGAGGACGAAAGCGTCATCAGGAACTCCTTATAGAGAAAGAGAGGGAAATTGTCAGCTAGTTTCACACCAAGTGTCAATATATGTTCTCATGAAAACACCATATCTAGAATAGCCTGACGAAAGTCACTGTTAGAGCAGGCTCACAGCAGAACCAAGAACGGTGTCCTCCACAGAGAAAAACACAGGAGTAAAGTTAATGTGACAGAAAACCACCCTGAGGGCTGGTGAGTTAGCTCACCAGGTAAAAGGCTTGCAAAGCCTGATGACCTGAGTTTGATCTCTGGAACCCACATAAAAACAGGAAGCCTAAAGTTGTCTTCTGACCCCTGCACGTGGACCTGTGTACACGTACACACATGCACAAACACAAACACCCATCATACACACACACACAACAAATACTTTCTTAAAATAATCCCCTGCGTCTTTCAAGTCATTGATGATGGCGATGTCTGAATTTTTCCCCAAATCACAGCTTTCCTTCTGACATGTTGGTGAGAAGGGAAGACTTGTGGTAGGGTCTTTCAGATAATCCTTTCCACTCTGACAATACACAGGCAAGGCTGGAGCCTCCTGTGGGAATCAAGCCCGGAAATTCCAACTGTAAACCTCGAAAGGGGGAAAACAGTTGCAAGAAGAGCCCAGAGCTCCACAGAGTTCACCAGACCTGGGCTTGGGTCCTAACCACCTACGTGTACAGCGGTATTCCGGGACCTTGGGAATTAACATTACAGGGTTTGACCTGTAACCCCTGCAACGGCTGTAGATTGTCCCTTCAGAGTGCAGGAAAGTAACTTGGGAGTTATGTGTCCAAAGAAGGAGCTACAGTGTGCATCTGGGAGCAACAGAAGGGCCTGGAAGGATGCTGGTCCCTCCTTTGTTTTAGGGACTCTAGGTGAACGGCCTAGATCTCTTTCAGAGAAGATCAAGTCAGGCTTGTTTGCTATGCCTGGAAGGACTTGGCCTGTCCTGCTGTCATACAGATACAGTAGGACCTTAGGGTGCGTCTTAGCAAAGGCCGGTCATTGTTGGCCACTTCCCTGACCAGCTGTTTATGGAATCATCTTTCTAAAGATACTTGGGAGTCAGACCGTGCCTTTGAGGGCTGTGGTCCAGAGTGCTACTGTGTGTCCTCCTGAGATTCCATATTCTCATTAGCTGTTTTCAGGGAGGCATCTTCTTCCTGTCCTACTGGTCTGCACAAAACACAAGATCCTATTTCAAAGATGTCTCTCCATGATATATTTCTGGATGCCCGAGTAAAGGGCCTTTCAGGGTCTGTAAGACGATGTTTAGGACATGAAACTTAACCAAGGGTCAAAGTACAGAGGCATCTCAGCCATGCGTCCCCTCACTGGCTCAGCATCCCCTCAATGCAAATATCTGAGCACACAAGGCAAGGCCCACGGAAGAGAGGAAGAACCTAAAGAGTTCTACGGGATGTGGGGAAGGAAGTAGCTTGCTGATGAGAGTGCACTGTGAGTCCATGAGTCCTGAGCCCGCACGCAGGTCACTAACCCCAGTCTCTATTTCTAGACGAAGTCCCTTGAGAGTGGAAATCTAACCTATTGAGTTCAAAGGGCAGGGCAGGGCTGGGATTCTAAACAGTTCTGATCAAACTCAATGGATTAGCTCTGAGAAGAGGTCGGCCCTCCTACAGCTCCAGACCCACCTGGTAGACTTGTCTGGCCAAGGTAAGGGACCGTCTGTGGTCCAAACCCCTCCGGGTGGACTTGATGGTCGAGGGGATCTAGAGAAAGCAGTGAGCTGCCCAAGGTCACAGCCAGCAGAGGTGGGGCTTACTGCCGTTTCCTCTGCCTCTCCCGCCAGAGGCCACAGGACAGGGGTCTGTGGGTTCCTCCTTGTCACACACCCATCATATGAGCATCTGAAAAGGGGATTCCCACAAGCCTCCGCTGTACAGCGGAGACCAAGCGGTAAGCCTATCAACTGTACATGCGTCTGTTTGCCCTCTGGCCCCTGGGCTAAGACCAACTTGCCATGAGATCAGAGGGCTGACGAGCACGATCCCTCAACGTGTGGGACCGGGGTACCCAGGCCCTGCAGCCCCAACTTCCCCAGGGCTTCAGAGCAGAACACAGCCCCCAGTCAGCACACAACATGCCCCTGTTCCGTTATCTGCCAGCACGCCAGAGCTAGATATGGTCTGCTTAAGCCACAGACTTTGTCTCTTGGAAAGAACGATATGGGAACCTTTTTAAATCTACTGCCACGCTCCTGTAACATTTTATTGGAAAAGTTTTATTCAAAAAAAAAATTGTACAAATTAAGTTCTCATTTTGAAAGCAACGAAGGCTCGTGATCCCCCTGTCCCTCCCCATCTTTGAAAAACTAAAAAAGGAGAAAAACGGAAGTTCAGCCCTGCAGGACCCAGTGTGGCGGCTCCAGAGCAGGCACGCCAGGGAGCCCTCCTACGTTCCGTCTCTGTCTCCCAACTCCCACTGCTGGGCAAGGGTCATTTTGAGGGTGGCCAGTCCTGGGGCTGCAGCACCTAGTTTTGTGGTTAAAGGGAGTTGGGAGATGGGCAGGAGACCTGGGGAGCGCTGAGGGGATGGTGATAAGAGGACTGCCCAACCCCCAACTCGATTGTCTCACAGATAAAAGAGGACTTGGCCATAAATATGAACACTGATTGACTGTTTGAGGCAGATTGGATCTAGAACTGGAGGGCAGGACAGGATGACTGAGACACTCCAGAATTTGGCATCAGAGTATCTGGGCCCCATATCCTAGAGGAGTGGGTTTTAGCTAGAAATGTCCCCTCAGACATACGGGAATTCTGATCTGCATTGCCAACCCCCCGCCCCGTGGAATATCCAAGGCTGGTAACCCTCCCTCCCCTCACAATAGCACCCATGTGTCTCAGGAACCTTTGGCCACTTCCTGCCATGCCATGCTCACTCTGGGACCCTACAACTCATCTCGCATCTTGTCTCCCTTGGGCCGGACCAGGCGCCCAATGAACAGCAAGGAGCCGCTCTGATTGTCTCGCACCAGGAAGATGAAGGGGTGGTCGGCGTAGAACAGCTTGGGGCTGCGCAGTTCCTCACGCCCGTAGATGTCTTGGTCGAAGGGGTTGCCGTCTGTGTCCCACTCGAAGGCGGTGGCATGGAACACACTGGCCAGGTACAGGTCCTTCTTGCCAGACATGCGCGATAAGTCGGCCTTGTTCTTATCAATGGCCTCCGTCAGACCCAGTCCAGCCAGATGTTTCTGTGGGAGCAGGTGCTAAGTGAGGTCACATGTGCCAGGCCCTTACACCCTCATCCTCCATCTACACCACCCTGGAGGCTTCCCCAAAAAGAGACAGTCACCCGCTGACCACCTTGCTCCAGGCATAATGCTAGGTGCTCCTTCCTTCCCCTGTAGACCACGAGGGTCTGTACCCTTCTCCTCATTAGCTTTAACTGTTAGCTTGACGTAGTCTAGAGTTATCTGAGAGGAAAGCCATCCAAGAGGAATTGTCCAAGACCAGACTGGTCTGTAGGTCTGTCTGTGGGGGATTTTCTTAAGAAAGTTCAGCTCATTATGGGTAGCAGCTGCCTAGAAGCTGGTCAACTGTTTTCAGCTGCTACCCATGCCATCATCCCAAGGGCAGAACACACATCTCCTCAGCATTAGCAGAGGCCGGCACTACGTGGATGCCCTGTGGGTGCCGGACGGACCTGCTGAACAGTCGGGTGAAGCCTGCCCTGACCCTTACCCTCCGGCCCTCACCTGCAGGTCATGGGTCACCTCCACCACTCCCTTGGGGAGAGAGATGGCGACAGCCTTCTTCTGCATCTTCCCCATCCAGGCCTTCAGCTGCTCTTTGGTCAGCAGCTTCTCCAGGCGCTCGAGGGGCTCCACGTGGTGGGGCATGAGGATGATGAGGCTGGAGAGCTTGTGGGCCAGGGGCATCTCCAAGATCTGCAGCTTCTCCTTCTCGTCATCATAGTAGTTGTAGAGGCCTGTGTGAAAAGCAGAGGATACTGAGCACACTGCGGGGGTGGGGGTGAGGGGAGGTAAGGGGCCAGCCAGATTCTGGGCACCCTGGGACCCCACACCTTGATTGTCTGGCTAGATACCTACCTGTCCTGTGCATCATTGTAACACCCACAGTATAGGAGCGAGTCACCATGAAGCCACGGTTGTCCACCATCTTGTGATGAAATTTCTCATCCCAGTGTGCTATGGGAGAGAAATAAGACAAGGTGTCCGTGAGCTGTGTCCCCCAGACACAGTCAGCCCACAGCCATGCACCCTGACTGTGCACCCTAGACTCTACCCACGCCACGTGCTCTTGGCTCCCTCAAGTGTGGCCAGTCCTCAGACCACTGAACACATGTTCCCTGTCTGAGCAGACAGGTCTCTCTGATCACACTGCAAGAAGCTCATTCCTCATGTTCGGGTGGCATCTGTCAGAGTCTGGGAAACTTGCTGAGGCAGGCTTTCTTCCCCACAGGGCAACTGAGGTGGGTGGGCTCGGTCTGTACCTTGGCCTAGAGTAAGCAAAGCCCACCTTTAAGTTCAAAGCTGGACAGGTGACTCAGTGGTTAGGAGCACCGACCGCTCTTGCAGAGGACCTGGATTTGGTTCCCAGCACCCACATGGAGGCTCACAATCACTCGGCTGTGAGCTCATGGCACACATAAATTCATGCAGGTACACACATATACACATAAAAACAGTAAGTAAGTGAGTCAGTTAAAAACATTTCCTTCTTCTCTTTAAGTTCTGTGTGGCAGAAAGATGACCAAAAACGTATGCATGACAGAGATGCAGGTCCCAACCAGACCTACATCCGTCCAGACAGACCAATGACAATCAGACTCCTCACCCAGCCTGGCCTATTTGGTTTCGTTTGTTTTTGTTGTCATTTCTTGGGGGGGGGGGGGTGTTGCCTTTTTTTTTCATTTATTTAGTTTTATTTTATGTGCATTGGTGTTCTGCCATGGGTGTCGGCCCCCCTGGAACTGGAATTACAGACAGTAAGCTGCCATGTGGGTGCTGGGAATTGAATCCCGGGTTCTCTGGAAGAGCAGTCAGTATTCTTAACCACTGAGCCATCTCTCCAACCCAAGCCTGGCCCTATTTGTAAACTAGGGGTCACCTTCCTACCAGCAAGCTCTTAGGTCAGTCCCCCATATCTGGATACTCACACAAAACAACGAACCCCAGATCTAACCTTCAGTCAACCCACTGGGCCTCAGTCTCCTTCCCTGTGAGATGGGGCTAACCCTGCATCTATGGTTCCTTAATCCGTTGAGGCAGAATGTTCCAACTTACACAAGCAAGAACCCTAATGTGTCGAAGCACAGTCCCATCCTAGCGATTCCTGCCTGGCTCCCCACCGGATCTAGTTTCTAGCACATCAGAGAGTCTAACACTAAGCCTTGTCTCTGCTGGTATCATCGTGATCAGATGAGAAACAATGAAGGACTGAGCATAAAAGGAAAAGCTCAGGAGAGTGGGAAAGAGTCCCATCTCTCCGTCACCCCAGTCCTGAGACTCACGCTTAAAGAACATGGCGTTAACGAGCAGCGCCCCGTCCGTGCGCTCCACGTCCTTGGTGACCTCGGGCAGCTTGCCGTCGGTGGTCTGCGAGGCCCACTCGTTGATGGACTGCAGGGCGCTGCGCTTGTCTCGGAAGTTGATCTTGGAGTGCTCACAGTTGTAGTGCTGCTTACTGCTGTGCACGAAGTCCTCGGCGAAGTTCACCGAGCTGGGCCCGTACAGGCGACTGCCCAGTTTCCAGGTCACGTTGCGGGCGGTGGAGTTACTGAGCGAGCGCAGCAGCTCACCCAGCCCCGTGTGCACCTCCTCATCCCGCAGCTTCTCCGCGCTCAGCACGGCCTTGGCCTGCGACGCGGTGGTGGCTTTACCACCCAGAGACACCAGACCCAGGGATGAGGCCACCACCAAGGGTGACAGGAGGATGTTCTCCACCGCCTGGTCTTTGGCCATGGCCTGATACAAGCTGAAGGCCAGGCCCGTGCTGCGCTCTGCCAGTGTGGTTGCCTTGGAACTCAGCTTCTCCGCAGTACCGGGGGCTGCGGCCTCTACAGGCTTCTTCACCTCGGCTGCCAGGGCCACAGCCAAGAGGCAGAAAGCGGCCAGAAGGAGAGAGCGCATGGCTGAGAGGTGAGCTGTGTGCACCACAGAGGACCTGTGAGGAGTACAGAGGGAACCACCCTGAAGTCTATCCTTACCCACCAAGCCACCAAGGGGACGGGGCAAGAGAACTCAGCTCCGGATCCCAGACCTGACTCAGGGCCGCCCAGCCTCTCAGAGGCCTTCTTTGACCGCCTTACCTAAAAAAAGCTCCTGGTACATTACCAGGCCACCCATTGATGTCTCCCACGGGACATTCAATACTTATACTTACTTATAAGTTTATCTAGAGCTGCCCTGAAGTAGGCTGTAGCCAACAGAGCCCGATCCTAGTTAGTATATCTGGTTCCCTACAACATCCCAATGCCCAGTACTTGTCATAGCTGTTTCTAAGGGTCAGGGCCACCTGGCCAGAATGGCACCCTCACTGGCTTTTGTGAAGCCCAGCTCTCGTCTCCTACAGCCTCAGGGCCTTTGTCAGTTGGGCAAAGGCAGCAGCTGGCCGGGGGTCTGCAGGAAGCCCACATGTCTGAGCAGAGGATGCCATGTGAAATGGAGCTGAGGCCCTGGCCCTCTCTGTGCCTTGCATTCTGCCCTGGGACATTAATAAGTCACTGCTAGGTCACTCATTAAATGGGGGAACCCAATCTGCTCCACTCTGCTGCCCCTAGGGTGACCTTGAGTCTGTACATACACCACGTGTGTTACCATCTAGCCTCAGACTTGCTAAGCACTAAGGGTCTAGGTCTCCCCATACCCAAGACCTCTCCCTTAGCAGGGACTTGGCCTGTCCGTCTCCCACACAGCCCCTGAACCAGATGGGAAATCCCATGACAAATGCTCTGGGGACCAGGTCGTTAGAAACTTGAAACGGGTTTCCTAAGATCGCAGCAAGGGCAAGACCCTGGGGGAGGGAGTGAGTCGCTGCTCGGTGGAGCCCCGACCCTTTCCCGCCATCCTTCAGGAAGCCAGAGCCACAAATTCCATTCTGCCCTCCCGTGGGACAGCCAGGGCCACGTCACCATCTGTTCCAGAACCTCAAAGATGCCTTCAAGTCCCCTCCTCAAACTCCAGCAGTAGCAACTGTCCTCAAGACAAGCCCCAGATCACGAAGGTTTCTATTCCCACACCCTCTCCAGCTCATCGCTCCCCCCTCCCCACTTCATGCAGCAGTTCAGGCGAGTAGACCATGAGGCAAAAAGATCAGAAAGAACCCTGGTGGGGAATGGGTGCCCCTACTCTGGAAGACCCCTTTCATAGTCTTCTAGGAAGAAAGCACATTCCAGACCCTGCAGGAAGACTCTCGCGAGCCTGGCCTGCCTGAGAGAGTATGGGATTTCTGAGACAACAAACACTCCTGCTAGCCAGGCCAGTCCCCACCTCCTCAGCTGCTTCCCTTCTAGGGATCTTGAAGGAACAATGCAAAGGGACTGGACAGGAAGAGGGAATGGAGGACCACAGCCTCATAGCTGCCTGAGGGATGATGTGAGATCTCACTCTTAGGAGAGGTGGAGTCCTCATGTCCAGACTATGCTCCTCCCTCACTAGACCTTGAAGTCAGGGTGACCATGTAATTCACTATACATTCAAAGATACTTATAAGAGTAAAATGAATTGTATCACAGCCGCAGACACGTGGCCACCCTACTCAGAAAGGACCACTAATCCAGCAGAGGCCAACCGCCTGCCTAAGGAAGGGGAAGAGAAGCCTAGGCCTGCCACGTGGCAGCTACCATCTTGACAGCCCCCACGCCCAGCCAACCCCGACCTGGGAGGGGCTTCTCCAGAAAGCCCCAAATGACTGGTTTGGGATTCCGCAAGGCTCGCGGTGAGGACGTGGCAGGCAGAAGTTGCCTTATCTCCATAGGCCAGCAGAGGGGAAGAAACTGGGAGCCTGGTTTGGGAACTAGGGGTGCTGAGGAATCGCCTGGAGAATCCAGGAGCCTCCTGGGCTATAGTTTTACATCTGCACTTCAGAAGTCTGAGGGAAGAGGCAGAGCCGGTGAGAAAGGCCACGCTGTTAAACCCAGCATTAGGAAGGAAAGTAGGCAAGTCTCTGCAAGCAAGCCAGCCTCCTACAGCCCAACCCATCTGCCACAGCTAAATGCCAGCCCTCCGGCCAAGGTTAGACAATTTACAGTCCCATAAGAAAAAAACAAAAACAGAAACAAAAATAAAACCAAGATACCACAGAGCCAAAGGCTATGCCCACCGCTGGCCCTGGGAGCCTGTGATGGGAGAGAAGGGGAGCAGATGCCAGAGGCAGGGGACAAAACACCAGGGGTTTCTCAGATACTTGAAGGGTCTAAAGTACCTTGAAACTGCCTCAGAGGGAGATCACTGCCTGCCTTTTTCATTCTGAAAGAAAACAGAAGAGTAAAGAGATGGGACCCCGTAGAGATGTGGGGAGCAGAGGCCTGTCAGGCCCAGCCCCCAAAGGATACCCTGAGTGTCGAGGTGGATGCTGCGGAGGTGGATTCTGCACTGGGAGAAAGCAGGCCCAGCTGAGGCCTCCTCCGCTCAAGTAGGTCAGGATTCCTAGTGAGGGGCTCTGCCTTCAGCAAAGCTCTCCGGCCGACCACTGTGGTGTCCCGTTACTCAGCAACCCACTACCAAAAAATCTCTGCAGGGAATCCTGGGACTGAGACAAAGGACTAGACAGGAATGGGGGATGGGTACAGGAACTATCTGAGAGCAGAAGGGTGTGGCCTCGGCCCGACTTCCAGGCAGTCCAAGCCCCCAGCTTTTCACCGGCCTCCATCCGGGCCCTGGAGCCCAGAGGGCCCAGCAGGAAACGCGGGGAGTGGAGCGGTAGGCCTTTAGACCAAACCGGGAATGCTTTCTTCCTTGCGTCTGGAGACTCAGCCATGTCCCCAAGCTGGAGGCTGGGTACCTCAAGGCTCAGAGGAAGTCCTCACCCTGTAGGAACTGGATGGGTGGATGGAACGACCAGGGTGACTCAAACCACCCGGGGCCTGCTGGACCCTGATGACTCCCCTTTCGGGTGGTGTGAAAGTAATGCTGGTCAAGTCCAGCCATCAGTCACCTTCTAGGATGCTAATTAAAAAGCGACTGCTCCCCAAAGCCCGGAGGTCCCTAACAGCTAGGGACTCCCACTCGGGGTCAAGAGAAACCAAGGCTGCTACGGCATCTCTCGGGCTAGGTGCAGAGGCCCCTACACAGCCTGTGGGGAGGCTGGGCTGGTATCAACCACGGCGCGTCCCTGGGCCTCCACCCCAGAGTAAGGGACTGCAGAGCTGGCCTTTCCCCACGGACGATGGGAGACTCAGGTCTCCCCCTTTCTCTGTTGTGCAAAAGGTCATCTCTGCACTTGGTCCCAGCTCCACTCGGACCCTGCCACCACCTTTACCCTTCCCTGAGCTGCTGGGACTCCCCCTCACTTCCTCGGGTCCGTCCGCGTACCAGCCTACAGCTCCAGGGACCGTGATGTGTAACCTGACCCTCAGCAGGACTGCTCCATGTCCGATCTTTCACTGCCCTCCAGTGCCAGGACCCCAGGCTTTTGGATCGGGCCTCAGTCCCTTCGGGAGCGATCCGTTCCCCCTGGGCCAAATCGCCCGGCCGCCCCCGCCCCTCACCTGGGCCGGGCTGGGCTGCTCCGGGACCGACGACGGGACACTCGTCTCAGACAGGCTCTACTCAACTCACTGCCCCGGGCTCGGGATCTATATATGGCTGTCCCCACCCCCTCCTGCCCGTCCTAAGAAACTTCTGGAAAGTTGGAAACGCTTCCGGAGAGCTCCGTGGCTCCCCGAGGGGAAAAAAAAAAAAAAAGCCAAAGACCTCCCCCAAACCGCCCTGGCTCCCGCCCCTGTGCCTGCGGGCGCTCTCCCAACCCCTGGGTCCTACTGCCCCGTCGTCCGGCTGTGTTGGGGGCGTTGTTCCTTAGAGCCTGGACATCCTTGGACTCCGAGATCCTGGAAGTGGGAGAGCAGGGTGTAGACTACGGGATGAGCAGAAAGACAGACCCGCTCCGAAGTTCTGCTCCCCAGGACTGGAGTCTCCTTCTCAGATTGTCCACACAAGCCTGCTCTGGTCACACATCCCTTCTGCCACACATTTCTCTGATCTGCCCCAATAGATCCCTGCCCGCTGTTGTCAAGCTTTAATCCGGGCCCCCTCTCCTTTGCCTTAGGAGAGTCAGACACAGAAGTCAGTGAGTGCCCCTCTCCAATCCCAAATTCACCCTTGAAACCTCCCTGGGGAGGAGAAGCCCTCAGAGTTCTGGCTGGACCCACACCCTGGAAGGCAAGTCTTTTGAAGTGATTTCGGAGACAGGCGCCTGGGCGGTCCCCCTGGAAATGGAGAGGTGTGTGTAAGGGAACAACCTGGATTATTAAGTTCTATGTTGTGTGATCTTCTTTATCTGGGCTAGTGCCCTTGACTGAAACGTGATATTGTCATAACTGCCCCTTTCTCCATTTCAATTTGCTTATCCTTGTCCACCCCTCCATTCCCTCTTAGGGCTC
Organism: Peromyscus leucopus; assembly: GCF_004664715.2. Taxonomy (NCBI): domain Eukaryota; kingdom Metazoa; phylum Chordata; class Mammalia; order Rodentia; family Cricetidae; genus Peromyscus; species Peromyscus leucopus. Next base: position 105,736,720 of record NC_051063.1, on the reverse strand, counting down.
AGGGACTCACAGTTAGCTCTCCCACCCTACCCCACCCCACCCCGCGCTGATAGCCTCTTGAGCTCTGAGTTAAGCCATTGTTATTTTTCTCTGTTCTAAGTATTGTGAACAAAGCTGCACACTGGGCAAAGTCCCTGCCCTTGGGGACATCCTTTCTGAGGGGTGTGTGCAGTTAGTAGAGAATTCAGTAGGTGAGGCCAGATTCCCTCAATCTTCTGATAGCTGCATAATAGACAACAGACAACGTGCCTGGAAAGGAGAGGGGCGTGAAGAGGCCTTTTTTTCTTTTCTTTTCTTTTCTTTAATTTTCTTTTCTTTTCTTTTCTTTTCTTTTCAACATTTTGGCCAGGGACTCAAGAAAGCTAGGAAAGCATCCTGTCACTGAGCCCCATCCCAACCCCAGGGACCCTGTATCACTCACTTTCTCATTCAATCAACGGTTCCTAATTATCTTCTTTCTCGAGTGTTCTTGACTAGAGCCTGGGGACCAAGTGAGTCTTTGCACCCAGCACCCCAAAAGATGATTTTCCTGGAGTCTTGGCATCAAACCATTACAGGGAACAGTGGAGGAGGGTTTGGATACCCCACCCAGCTGCTCTACAGAGGTCTGGCTATGGCTATCCAGCCATTTGCTCTAAAGGCTGAGGCAAATATTAGATCCCAATAGATTTAGGCCTGAATCACAGAATCAGAGAGTGTGTGAATCCTCAAATGACCACCACATATGATAATCTTATATCAAAGCCCCACAAAGTCTTTGAACCTAGTGAAGGAATCTTAGCCTGTTAGAATCTCAGTCAAAAGAAGGAAAATGACATAAATAAATAGATAGATAGATAAATCATGTACCAGGCCTAGTGTCATAGGCCTGAAGTCCCGAGACCCTGGAGACAGATGGCAGGAGGGTGGTGAGTTCAAGGTAAGCCTATGCTGAAAGCTAGTACTCTCTGAAATGTACCCCAAAGGCAACTACCTGCCCCCCTCTAAGCACAGTGGCCGGGTTGTCTCTGGGCAGCCCACCATTGTTTTGTAGAACAGATCTGACCTTGAGCAAGGTCTTTCCAGGCACAGGGTGCTGTCGCCGCCCTCGTGGTGGCTGTCCCGATTCTCCTTTGCTTCCCCCTGCATCCACCGTGTGCTGCTTATAAGGATACATCTTTGCACTATAAGGATACCACCAAGTCCCAAGCCAGACCCCCTCTCAATCATCATCATCCTCATATTGGCTCTCGGGCTCTTTGGGAACTCACTTGGTAGGCTGTGAGCTGAGACAGCGATAGAAAGCTCATCAAAGCTGGTGGGGTGCAGTGGAGGTTTGCTGGGTTTCCAGCAGGTCCTATGTGAAAATCCCATACAGCCCCCCCCCCCTTCTCTGCCCTTCCATCTGTCAGCACCCAGGCCTCACTAGCATTGGAACGGAAGCTGAGGGAGCTATGACTTTCCCAATCGGCAGAGGGTAAACTGAGGCTCGTTGTGTTAGACCAGAACCCTAGCAGGAGTAGGGGAGAAGTAGAGACGAAAGCCCCCCATTTACAGGTAGTGAAGCTGAGTCCAGAGCAGCCTCACAGACCCCTTGTGTAGCTCAACTGGCCAGAAGTCTCCTCTGTGTCTGTCAGCCTGCGGTGCCTGCCTGAGCATCTATCTACATTATCACACCCAGGTTGTAAGTGAATGTCACTGGGGACTTTGGAAGGGTGGGAGAGGCCTCCCCCTCCTCTCCCTGTGTCCCTAGCTCCCAGCCCAGGGTCTGGCATAATAAAACCATAGTCATGAAAACATAGTCTTGCCAGCAAGGGACACGTGGAAAGCGGCTAACTCATTCTCCTTAGGAAAGAAAGGCATGGCTCCTTTAAATTTCCAACGTCAGCAAAAAAATGTTGAGAGTCTTTGGCACATTATTCTTAGCTCTGAGCCCAGCCCAGACGCTGCAGGCCCTTCCCCCACTCTCCAGGCAGCTTGCTTTGAAAAAAGCCTCTTTTTGAAGGGGGTGGGAGGGAACTCAAACAGGTCCAGAAACTCTCATGTCTGGATTCCTCCAGGGCCTAGATTCCTCTGCTCCTGCCACCCTGCCTTGCCCTGCATGGAGGGGCCCAGCCTGATGCTCTCAAGGTCCAGAAGCAAGGCCACAGGAAACAACACCTTCCAGTCCAACTAGGTCCACATTTGCCAGAAAGGAGAAGAGTCCCAGAGAGGGGCGAGTATTTGCCTCGGGTCACACAGCACATCTGAATTGGAGATCGTGCCCTGAACACTTTCCCTCGATACCACCCAGCACCCTTTTTCTGACGCTACCTTAAGCTGGGCAGTTTGGCCAGGGATTGTAGAAATGGCTTCCTTTGGCTCCTGTGACTAGATTCGGTCTTCAGGCCCGTGGCTTGTGGACTCCTAGGACAGAAGCTAGCCTGTCATTTAATGTCCACACTGTCCCCAGCTTCTATCCGATCGGATCCTTCCAGAAGGTGGAAAAGTTGCCATTTGAAGCGCAGCCTGGGAGAAGCGTGTGGGGGAGTGTGAGGGAGTGACCAGCATGGTCAAGGCTCACAGCAAGAGGGGAAGAAGGTAGGAAGGAGCAGAGCAGGACAAAAGATCAGTAACTGCGTTAGTCCCAGACCCTGGCTGGCATGGTCCCCTCAGGCTGTTCCAATCTAGAACGGGAAGTGCAATTCCCTTCTCTAACTTGGAGAAAGGCTTGACAGCCAGTCGAAGCTGCCCTCCCCTTGGAGCTGGAGGCCCACAGGCGGCCACTCTGTGACAGTTGTCCAGAGGCCAAGTGCGCTCTCAGCCCAGGCGTGAGTCAGGGATTCTGCAATGTCTGACTCCCAAGAATGCCTTCCATCTAAGGGGGCTGTGCTGCTGGCCGCCAGGAGGGAGAGAGAAGTGCTGGCCAGGGAGGACCAGAAAGCTCCTTCCCCTCCTCCAAGGGCAGGCCCCGCCCCCAGCCATCCACAACTCAGGAACTCTAGAACCCTCACCCACGGGTGCCATGGAGACACATGTGTCTTCACGTGTCTTCATGTGCAATATACACAGTACTCAAAGACATCAGTGTGCATACATGTATGTGTAACTGTCTGGAAACCCGAGTGCACTACATGCTATATACACGTGTGTGCCTGATGTTAGCAGGCACACAGACTGGCACCTGCCTCTTCCCAGTGTTCCTCTGTCCCCTTCTGGCCTTCTCATCCAGGGAAAGGCCAGGCCTTTGGGGCTCCTAAGTTGGGACACAGTGATTGACACTGTCCTGTCTCGCCTTTCTCCAAGGTGACGCTCATGCCGGAATGGTAGTGATGACTGGGTTGACGACAGAACTGTCCTCCTTGTCACAGCATCTCCACTGCTCAGAAATGAGCTGTGACCTGGGCCCACCCCCCTCCCCAGCGCTAATGTGCTCCAGCTTGGTGCAGGACCCTAGGGTTACCAGACAAGGGCCCTGGGACCTCCTCCTGGCTCTGCCACCCTGTGCCCATGACCTTGTCTCCCTCATCAACCACACTGTTATCTCCAAAAAAAGCCCAGGCCAGGATCTCCACGTCACACCCCACTCACTCCTCACAGGCTGTCACCCCTGATCCCCTCTGAGGAAATGCTGTTGACCTTTCCTGTTCTGTCTTCTGAATGTTCCCAAAAGTTTTACATGCTTTGTGAGTGCGTATTCATGCGCGTGCATATGCGCGTGTACACACACACACACACACACACACACACACACACACACACACGCACACGCACACTGCCAGCCAAGACTGTAGCTAGAATGGGGACTCCCCTTGGGGGCAGAGGCAGAGAATGGCAGCCTAGCCAAGGAGTCAGGAGTCTGTGTCAGGATCTACCTCCTTCCCCCCACAGATCACCTATTGACCTTGCAGAACCTTTCACAGGGGTCACATATCAGATATCCTGCATATCAGAGATTCACATTATGATTCATAACAGTAGCAAAATTATAGTTATGAAGTAGCAACGAAAATAATTTTATGGTTGGGGGTCACCACGGCATGAGGACCGGTATTAAAGGTCACAGCATTAGGAAGGTTGAGAACCACTGCTCTGACCTCGCAGCTCGGCTCCACCTCCTCACCCATGGTCTGGATGGATCATGTTTTAAAAGAGAAGGAAGCTCACACACACTCCTGGCAGGAGGAGACATCAGCACACTTGCAACTGGGAGACGGTAGCTCAGTGTTGCAGCTCTCACCCACCAAGGCCCTTGTTTAGTCCTCAGCACAGGAAGGAAGGGAAGGAACAGAGGTGAAGACCAAAGAAAAGCTTTGCTGGAGACAGAGACAGCATTCATGCCCACGCACTTCAGTGGCGCACAAATGTAGCTCGGTCTACAGAGTGAGTTTCAGGACAGCTAAGGTCACACAGAGAAACGCTGTCTTCAAAAAATAAACAAACAAACAAAACAAAAACCCAAAAGAACCAAAAAAACAAAAAAAAGAACCTATAGTGAATCCTTCCTTGTAATGGCACAGATGGGGTGGACACACGCTGAAAGGGATCTCAGAGTGCAACAAGAAAGTAGAGTACTTACCGGGCACTCCCTTGATCCTGCATGGGGGCCATCTCTGGAAGGTCATCAGAAACACTGACCAGGTCTATTGACGACCATCACTGCAGAGAACTGGATGGTGGGTGGAGCAGAAGGCTTGTCTCTATGGTCATGGTGTGCGCACCTTGGAACTCAGAAGTCAGGAGAAAGAGGCAGGCAGGTCTCTGCGAGTTCAAGGCCAGACCAATCTCCAGAGTGTTCCAGAACACCTGGAGCTCCAGAGTTCGCCCCTGTCTCACACGAACAAACAGATGGGAGACAAAGGCAATGAGAAGTAGAGCATTGGCATTGTCAGAACCAGACAGCTCTTCTAACTAACCTGCTAGTTAAAGGTCTGAGTTCATTTACTTTTGCTTATTTGAGGAAGGGTCTCCCTACATAGCCTTGGCTGTCCTGGAACTCATATGTAGACCAGGCTGGCCTTAAACTTAGATTATCTGCCTGCCCCTGTCTCCTAAGTGCTGGCATTAAAGGTCTGTGCCACCACCGCCCAGACTTGTGAGTTTTTTTTCTCTTTAATGAGTGTGTATTGTAAGCAGTTAATGAACTATATATACATACATGGATGTGTGTAGTATTCACAAAGAAAGGTTTGGAAGAAATATTCTTAAGTGGGTTAGTACCGTCTCTGGAGAAGAATGTATATCACCTCTTTTTCCTTTCTCTGCTCCGGATGTTTTCAACAGCATGTACTTTACAATCACCTCAAAACACCAGTAAAATAAGTAGAACAAAACCAGCCAATGGGAGGCCATGCTTTAGCGTAAAGAGATTGTGGGGTGGGGTGGGGGTATTGCTGGGGAAGCCTCTGACCTTTGGAGACCCCCTAAAACGGGACTACTTCACTACAGCCCTGGGGGCAGCTGCAGGTTCCTGCCTCCAGAGCTGACTTTCCCTGTCAGCCAGGCTGTAGCATGGAGAGGACAGGGCTGTGTGTGTGTCGGGGAGTATGTCAGCGTGGGTCAGGATATCACAGAGAAGATTCAGGAGCCCAGAGCCTGGACCTTTGACCCTGGCAAGAACTCAGAGCTGGGAATGTGTGGTGGTGGCTGGGCCTGGAGGCCACAAAGGAGGAAGGAGAAAGGCCTCCCTAGAATGCAGCCTGGGTGAGGAGGCAGCAGCAAGTGGTCCTTCCCCTGAGATGGAGATTGGGTAGGGAGCTCCTATGGGAGGCAACGGCCTTCCATAGTCCCCAGTAGGGGAAATTTTGGTGCCTGACGGCTTCTGGTGGAGGAGGCTGGGGGGAGGGGAGGGGAGGCCGCGCAGGATGCTATGGAGCAGCGGCTTCCCCCTGTTCCTCCTCCCTGGCCGAGAATGCCAGGAGTGGACCAGGCCGCCCCAGTGATCCTTGGTGGGTGGGGTGGGCCAGCGCTGGGGTCTGTACACTCGGCTGGGTCTCATTGGCTGTCAGGACTGGAGCTGCACAGAGACAGGCCAAGCTGATGCAACGTGGGCCTATCATTGCAAGCCCTGTGGAGGGATGCAGCTGTGCTGGCTGCTGCCCAGCTGTTCCAGCGGGGAGGTGGGGAATGACTCTCAAGGCAGCCCAGCCAGGCCCAAAGGCCTCTGTTGTCGGCCTGCTCTGACTCAGGAGGGAAACATGCCTTTCATGGAAGCATCCAGCTCTCTGCTCTGTGTGTGTGTGTGTGTGTGTGTGTGTGTGTGTGTGTGTGTGCATTCACCACCGGGAAAGAGACCCAGCTGATGATGTGCTGCAGCTGTTCTCAGGGCTCTGCGCTCTCAGGGCCAGATGGGGAGGAAGGGTAAGGGAGAAAGAGCCTGAGGAGAGAGCCAGGGCCATCTGCCACCTCTTCTGTGGGGGAGTTTGGGCAAGTCCTTGATCCCTCTGAGACTTAGTTTCCTCATCTCCTTAGCTGGAAGAGTTGTGAATGAGAACTCAGAAGGCAGGCTTGGAGAGGGAAGGAGATGCCCCAGAGGGCACAGTGCACCAGTCTGAGCCCTGACACAAGAACAAGAGAAGGGACCTCCTCTTCCTCCTCCTCCTCTTCCTTCTCCTCTTCCTCTTCCTCCTCCTCTTCCTCCTCTTCCTTCTCCTCTTCCTCCTCTTCCTTCTCCTCTTCCTCCTCTTCCTCCACCTCCTCCTTCTCTTCTTCTTCCTCCTCTTCCTTCTCCTCTTCCTCCTTTTCCTCCACCTTCTCCTTCTCTTCCTGCTCCTCTTCCTCTTCCTCCTCCTCCTCCTCTTCCTCCTCTTCCTTCTCCTCTTCCTCCACCTCCTCCTTCTCTTCCTCCTTCTCTTCTTTGGTGTATTTTTCCTCTTCTCTCTTTTTCCCCCTTTTGTCTATTTCATTTTGTCGAGAAGGGTTTTATGTAGTCCATGCCGGCCTCGAACTTCTTATATAGCTGAGGATAAATTACCCTTGAGTTCCTGATATAGCTGAGGCTGGACTTTGAACTCTATTTTGTTTTGTTTTGTTGTTTTTTGTGACAGGGTTTTTTGTGGGAGCCTGTCCTGGAACTCTCTTTGTAGACGAGGTGGCCTCGAATTCACTGAGATCCACTTGCCTCTGCCTCCCAAGGGCTGGGATTGAAGGTGTGCTCCATCACCGCCCTGTGTATGGCCTTTGAACTCTTAGTCTCCCCCCCTCCCAAACCTCAGTCTTCCAGGTGCTGGGATTACAAGGTGCCACCTCCCCAGTTTAAAGGAGTGTCACGTGACACCCATCTTCCTGTGCCCCCAGACCTTGTGTCTTCCCTGCTGGGGGGCCTCAAAGGAAATGTTTCCTTCAGCAGCCTGGAAATGACATACGTGGCTTTGAAGTCAGGCCTTGGTTTAGGTCCCTGGGCTACACCAGAGGGCACCAGCAGGCTTGGCACTATGTCACCAAGGCCTCTTGGTGGCTTTGTCTATAAGTTGATTACCTTTAATTCTGCCCAGGACCTAGGCAGAGCGTTTGAGGTGTTGGGACAGTGGGAGGGGAGACTTGGACACATGGTCACTAGGGCTGAGGGAGTCTTGCTAAGCAGTTGAGGGTCCCAGGGTCTGCACTGGGGCTCAGGCTGGACTCAGGAACCCCATGTGGAGTACTGAGAAAGCTTTGAGGAGCAGTCAGAGCCTGTGAGTGCCTCAGGGCCCCCGCTTTCCGAGAGGATGTTCCCCAAATCCCACCTCTCAAATCACTGTCCTAAGCCTCAGGGTCATCATGAAGTGAAGAATAATGGTTCTTCACACACACACACACACACACACACACACACACACACACACACGCCACACCTTGTGTATGTGTGCACCCACTCGTGTGTGCATACCAGGACACAGATGTGTAGCGTCAAAGGACAACTTGTAAGGGTCAGTTCTCTCCTCCCACCGTGTAGGTCCCAGGAATCAAACTCAGGTTGTCAGGCTTGGTGGCAAGCCCCTTTGCCCACTAATCCATCTCCCCAGTCCAGTAGTTTGTTTTTTTTTTTTTTTTTTTTTGTTGTTTTAGATAGAGTGTCTCTATGTAATCCTGACTGTCCTGAATCCTGCTATGTTGACCAGGCTAGCCTGAACTCAGAGATCTGCCTGCCTCTGCCTCCTGAGTGCTGGGAGTAAAGGCGTGAGCTACCACTGCCCAGCTCAACCCCAGAGTCCTTCAAAGTCCGTCTCCCGGTTGCTCTGAGGAACAAAGTAAAGCAAAATGAAACACACCACTGGTTTGGAATGGCCTGTAAGCTGGACAGCTATCACTGGAGGACACACCCCTCCCTTCCCCCTCCCCTTGCTTCTCTCCCTCCTTTCTAGCAGCTCAGAGACCCAGTCTGCCCTCCCAGAGTCCGGGGGTGGGGGAGATCCTCCCAGTCAGCCAGAGAGCCCCCTGTCCCTGAGCACTGAGCACAAGAGAGTCCCAGCAAGTCTGTTCTTCTTTCTCCAGTGTAGCAAGGATGCTCCGAGGAAGCGCTATGGACCAGGCACTGTTCTAGGACCTGGGAGAAGAATGAGCTGAGCTGACCTTTGCTTCCAGGGCCTCCATGTTGGCTGAGAACCAAGAAACAAACACGATGTGATCACACTAGGAAGAAAGAAAGGCGAGGGAAAGGGGGAAAGATTCAAATTACACCAGCCACTGAGACTTGAAAAGCAAGTTTCAAGTGGCTTGAAACAACACAAATTTATCCTTACGGTTCTAGGGGTCAGAATACTGAATACGGCACTCCAGGGGTGAATCTGTCTTAATCCGTCATTTTTCCTGGTGCTGTGACAAAATGACCCAGGAAAGGCCACTTAAGGAAGGAAGGGTTTCTTTTGGCTATGATTTGAGGGGGTGCAGTCACCTCGGTCACAGCAGGTGTGTGGGGCAGCTGGGTCCATTGTTTGTGGTCAGGGAGGGGGTGGGGTGTGCTGATACTCAGCTAGCTCTCTCTTGTTTGTTTTTATGAAGTCCAGGCTCCCAGCCTGTGGGATTATTCTACTCACAGCTAGGAGAGACAGTCTCAGACACACACAGAGATGTGTGGCCTAGGTGATTGCAAATCTAGTCAAACCGACCAAGGAAATCCGCCATCATACTGTCCTTCCCAGCCTCAAGGTCCCTACAGTTCCGTGACTCTCTTGGCCTCTGCTTCAGCCTTCAAAATCAGCAATCATAGCACCACCAGGTCCCCTCCCTAGGACTCCTCAGTCCATCCCCTCATCTGACTCTGACTTCCTCTTGTAAAGACCCTCCTGATTGTGTTTGTCTTTCTTCACAAACACCAGAGCTTAGTTACCCACGTGAAGTCTCTTGACTACACAACGGAATGTGTTTCTGGGTTCCAAAGATCGGAACACAGGCCTTCAGGAAGCCATGATTCTTTTTCTTTTAATTCCTTTTTTGTTGATTATTTGGGAACCTCACATCATGCACCCCAATCACACCAATCACACTGACTTTCCAGTCTTCTCATGCCCCCTCCCGTGACCTCTGTCCCTGAAAAGAAACAAGTCCATTTTGTGTTGTCCATATATTCACTGGAGTATGGTCAAATTCCTGGTGGCCAGTCCCTCAAGGGAGGATGAGTCTTTCTCTGCCTGCATCTGTGCCAGAAGCCATCAGCTAAGAGGAGACTCGCGGTGGCCAGAGTGGGGTTGGGCCGGCTCCCCTGCCCTCAGGGACATGAGCATAGCTGGGCGGCACATCTGCATCAGTGGAACACAGGCTGGGGACATCAACACGACCCTTGGCCGTGTCAGGACCACTGGCCCACTCATGGCCTTCAGCAAAGTCTGAGGACATCACCACGACATCAGAGAGCTGCACAGACTACACATGTCCACATGGATCTCAGGTTTCATTGGGGTCTGTAGCAGCAGCATGGGCCACGGACACTGACATGGCCTCCGGTGGCCACGAAGAAGGTTGGGGGCTGAGTCTGTGTCTGTGTAAGTTCTGCCACCATCCCCCCAAGCCTGCTGGGCACTGCCGAATGTAACCTCAGCCCTCCTTCTCACCTGTCACAGCCGTCCAGTCTCCAGTTCTGCCTCTCTCCCTAGTGCACACACCACTCTGTTCTTCTAACTTTCCACCTCTCCATCATACGTTTGTTCGTGTTGTGGTGATACATAGTGTACCCTAATAAACTTGCCTGAGGATCAGAGGACAGAGCCAGCCACTAGCTCAGACACACAGCCAGGCGGTGGTGGCACACACCTTTAATCCCAGCACTTGAGATCTCATGCTTTTGCTTGGGAAGCACACACACCTTTAATCCCAGGAAGTAATATGGCAGAGCAGAGAAAGTTATATAAGGTGCGAGGAACCAGGAACTCGCTCTCTTTAGGCTGAGGATTTCATAGAGGTAAGAACTAGTGGCGGGCTGCTCTGCTTCTCTGATCTTTCAGCTTTCACCCTGACATCTGGCTCTGGGTTTTCTATTAAAAGACCATCTAGATTCAGACAACATCATGTAGTGGCACCCACCTGCCCTGGGCCGTGGGCCCGGACATGCTTCAGAAACTCCTCCCCTCCTCCATCTTCCTCTTCTGCTTTTTGGTTTTTCAAGACAGGGTTTCTCTGTGTGACACTCCTGGCTGTCCTGGAACTCACTTTGTAGACCAGGCCGGCCTCAAACTCACAGAGCCTGCCTCTGCCTCTGCTGGGATTAAAGACACGCGCGCCATCACCGCCCAGAAGCCATTGTTCTTATCATCGGTGAAGCCAACCCCAGCCAGTATCCTCTGAAGGGAGAAGCCAGTATCCTCTGAAGGGAGGTGCAAGCGCAGAGGGCCAAGGCCAGAGCAACTGAGGCATGATCTAGGGGGTGACAAGAAGGTTAGCTTTCTAGAAATCAAAGCTCTAGTCAGCTTTATCTTATCAGTCCATTCATGAGGCTGATCAGACCCCTGCATACAATCACGCTGTGCTCCAGGAACCCAGAGCCTCGGGTCACTGAGGAGATTCGGAGTTATTTCAACCCCTTTGCTCCTGGCTATCACACTTGTGTGGAGCTTAGAGGAAGAGCCCTGGATACTTGAAGGAGTCTGTGGGTGGGCACTCCTCTGCCCGGACTGACGGGTAAGGCGCATGCACAGCCACTGGTACCTGGATATAATCTTGGTATGTCTTCCTCAGTGAAGGCCAGGATTGTGTGGCTGAGGGAGGTTGGGCCAAGAAAGCCGGCCTGGAGCAGTGGTAGGAACCTTCAATGGCTGTATTGTTGGCCCTGGGCTGTGGCAGGAGAGGCTCCAGGGTCTGCTGAATGAGTCATCTGTGCTGTTGAGTTGGAATGCCCAGGTCAGGCACTCTCTTGGGAGATGACTTCCCAACCTACCCCCAACTCAACCCAGGCCCTGCCATTTGGCTTGCTGTCAGGGACCATGGCTGTAACAAGTCAGCTCTCTGTGCGGCTGGCTATTGAACTGTGGTCCTCCTTGTTGGAAGGTAAGCTCTGTAGACAAGCCAGGAACTGCCTGCCTTCATCAGCACCGGCACCACCAGGCACTAATCCAGAGCTGGGCTCAGCGGTGTTCCGTGTATGTCTGTGAGGGATCATGCACGCAGGGACACGTAAACACAGGGATGGATACATGGATGCAGAGCTCGCTGGCACCGTCATCCTCGCTTTACCTGGTCACCTCATTCTTGACCTTTGTCCCTAATACTTCCTTACCAGCTTCCAGCCTCCTCCACACTGTTGCCAGGGGATCATTCCAGCACACCACCTAGTGAGACGCTTTCTGGGATTCCCAGCAGCTCTCAAGAGGTAACCACTCCCTGCCTGGCTCCAAAGCTTCCTCTACCCCTGCCAGCTTCAGCAGCCCCCTTCCGGGTTCTCTCCTCCACCTCAAGCACTCTGGTATTCCCAGAACATCCTTCATCCTTGCTCCTCTCATGGATGGCTGCTCTGTCCAAGGCCTCCTGGGCAGCCCCTTCCCTGGGCTTTTTACACCTCAGCACCAGCTGTAATTCCCCGTTAGCATACCTGCCTTCCTTTCTGTAACCTGAGACCCAAGCAGCAGGAACTGAATCTAATCCATGCCTCCAGCATCCCCAGGACACAGCACAATGCTAAGCAGTTGTGTAAGACCTGCCCCCAAGACAGTGGGTGGGACGAGACCTGACCCGTGGACGCTTCTGCCCTCTGGTGTCCGTTTTGAGCTACTGCAGTTTCCTGCAGCTTTCAGGACCAGTAACATCAGTTAAGATCAAATCTGTTTAGAAGGGATATTTACTGGATCCCATCTTAGACCTATAAACGAGAAAATTTAGGAGGAGTAGCCTACTGATCTCTCTGTGTTAACGAACCCTCCAGGTGGTGTGGATACAAGTTTGCAAACTATTCTTCTGGCATCTTGGGTAAGAACCACTCCTGAGAGGCTGAGAAAACGGAGGAGACAGGAGGTGCCTGGGAGCAAGGTTGGAGAAATACAGGATGCTTAATTAAGGCTAAATTTCAAATAGAAAAAATGCAACATTTTGTTGTAAATGTTGCTTCAGACACCCAAACTTAAAAAAAAATCCATCGTTTCTCTGAAATTCTTCTTTAGCTGGGTGTGTTTTCTTTCTGAAGCCTTGTGTACAATACAGGCATAATTCTGCACTGTCACCATCTTAAATCCTTTCTATTTTAAAAATTTATTATTTAGTCAGGTGGTGGTGGCACATGTCTTTTATCCCAGCACTCGGGAGTCAGAGGAAGGTGGATTTATGTGAGTTCCAGGCCAGTTCGGTCTACAGAGCGAGATCCAGGACAGTGAGGGCCACACACACACACACACACACACACACACACACACAGGAACCTTGTCTCAAAAAACCAAGTATACATCTTTTTTAATTGAGTGTGTGTGTGTGCTCCTGGCAGTCGAGAGCGTGCATGGCCTGGGTGTAAAGGTCAGAGGACGGCTTCCAGAAGTTTATTTCCCTGCCACCGCGGGTTTTGAGCTGGAATTCGGGGCACCATGCAAGCACAGCAAGCGTTTTGTGACAGCTGAGACATCACACCAGCTGCCATTTCGAATCTTAATAGTTTTTATTTGTGGGGTTTTGTTGGTCTTACTTTTGTTGTTGCTGTTGTTTTAGACAGAGTCTCACTGTGTAGCCCTGGTTGTCCTGGAACTGGCTATGTAAACCAGGCTGGCTTCAGGCTGGCCTTAAACTCACAGAGATCTCTCTGCCTTTGCCTCCTAAGCGCTGGGATTAAAGGCGTGTACCCCCACACCTGACCTTAACATTTTTAAGCCAAGTATGGCAGCACACTCTTCTAACCTCAGCATTTGGGGTCTGAGCAGGGGTGTGGCAGAATCTGCCAGTGACTTGTGGGAGGCTGAGTGTGGGCTCCAGTCAATGCCCACCTGGGCAAGAGCCAGGGTCCAGGCAGACAACACAGGAAGGTGGCAGCACAGATGCAGAGTGACTTATTGAGCACCTACTGTGTGCTCGGCATGGTCCTAGAGGGTGGGAACTCAAAGCTGAAAGAAGCAAATATCGGCCCGGCTTCCATGGAATGGCTCTTCCATTCTGCCAGCCTCTGTCTCAGGTGTGTGCCTGGACCCTAGTGCCCTAGTCAAACAGAGGGCACGGACTTGGTCATTTTTCTGAGGTAATCAGATGTCGCTGCACCCTTTGGCAGAGATTTCACTTACGGAAAGGAGACAGCTGAGTTGGCAAGTGTCCGATGAAGAACCCACCGGTCCTTCTTTTTCTCCCCCGGGACCATCTTTGCTGCTACTTGTAGTCTGGGATAGGTGAGGAAGAGAGGGCAGAAAACACACTCCTTGTGTGGCACAGTGGAGACCTGGCCTGGGGTGGCTCTCTGGGACATGGTGGATGTTCGGAGTTTACTAACTGACAGCTTCCCCTTCTGGCGATCATCTCACCTGTCAGCTCGTGACATCTCCTCCTGGACTTGATTGAGTCTGAGCAGTTTCCTCTCTCCTTGTGTCCCCCAGCTCCCAGCCATAAGCCCTCGCCAGGTCCACCGATGAGCAGGCCCCCCTGTTTCATCCACTCTGGCAGTGAGAACCCCTTCTGGTTTGTGCTGACTCTCTCCAGGATACCCCAACATAGTCACCAGCCTCAGCATGTGTGGGGACCAGCCCGGTCCTGTGCAGTGGAGGAACACAGAGCAGGTCTCTGATAGCTCTCTCAACTCTTCCTCATTTGGCACAAAGGTGGGAGAGGGGCCAGAGTGGAAAGATGATTTCCTCTCAAAAAACCTGTTTAAGCAGGGTAGGTAATAGGCAGGGGCTGGTGGGCCAGGTCCGGGGGTTACTATGGTGCTCAGCAAAGGGTGTGGGATGCTCTGGTTTCCAGCTTCTAGAGCCTTGGCTGAGACCCCTGGGGCAGTCACTGGGAGAACAGAATCCTGGGCCTGGAGAAGCTGCGAGACAGTCCCCATGTCCCTGACCCTCCTGGCTGCCCTCTAGTCCACAGGGTCCACCCACTTCTGCTTCCTTGGGATTGACTCCCTGCAGGTAGAGGCTGCCTCCTCCCCACACTCCACAGTATTCCATCACTCTCCACCCCCATCCCAGCAACTGATGTGTTTTGCAAATTGTCTTTGTGTCCCAACTCTGTCAGGTTGCGCTTTCCTTGAAGTGGCCTGGGTGGGTCCTGGCTCACCGCTGGTTCTGGTGCCCGTTGGCTGCCTGGCGGGAGGGGTGTAGAGTGACGGTAGCAACAAGACAGGAGCGCCTGTACCGAGTCTTGGCTGTGTGCCAGGCTCCTGCCATGCTGTCCCAGCCCTTACTACTGCCACCCGAGCAGGGACGGGCAGCCCTGTGCAGCCAGGAAACAAGCTCACAGGCAAACACCTCTGGCCAGGGCCTCCCTGGGAAGGGAGGCGGGAGAGGCCAGCTTTGATGAGTCTTTCTCCCACAGAAGTCCTTGTCTTGCGTCAAGGAGATGGCTCCACTGTGCGGGCTGGAACCTGGGTGGAGGTCCGCTCACTTCAGACCCCACCAGGTGAGGGCGCTGTGCAGCGACTCAGAAGACGGGAAAGGTTAAGAGTGGGGAACTGACTTCCACAGTAGTGCAGGGAAAATCCAGTGTCATTTGGGCTAGTGTTTCATCTTCCTGATGACTCAAACCCAAACCAGTCCAGAGGCTCCCAGCAGTGCCAGGAAGCAAAGGTTTAGGAACCATCACGAAGTGGCAGTCTGTGGGAACTGTGGCAGGTCTCCGCTCCGCTAGGCCTCAGCTCAAATCCAACAGAGCTGATTTGCCCAGGGACGAGGGACATGGGACTTTTAAGGCTGAAATGGGGACAGTCTTGGGAAAACTAGAGCAGTGGGTTGTCTTATAATAGCTGTAACAACATCCCTCCTGCCCATCAGAGGCATCTGGACCATGGGTAAAGGACACTTGGGAAAAGCAGGTGACGTCATGGTCCAGACCCACAGGTACACCCTGGCAGGTCACCTTGAGAGTGGCGGACTCAGGCTTCACTGAAACAGCAGGGCCCAGAAATGAGAGTGACCAGGACTTAATCCCACCTCAGCTTCACAGTCACTGAGCAGTCTCGGATCACTTGCTTAACATCTCTGAGCTTCCTAGTCTCGTTCCTAAGATGAAGTCATATCCACTCGTCAGAGATGTTGTCAGGATGATGGTGAGATAACCCAGGAAAAGTAAAGTGGATTCTATTTCAACAGAACCACAGAATAACAGTGACTCAAATAAGTGTTTCTCACTTGGATACAGTCTGGAATTAGGAGCTGGAGAGATGGCTCAGCAGTTAAGAACACTGACTGCTCTTCTAGAGGACCTGGGATCAATTCCCAGCACCCACGCGGCATCTCACAACTGTCTGTAACTCCAGTTCCAGGGAACCACAAACCCATGGCAAAACACTAATGTACATAAAAACCAAACAAACAAAAAATCAACCAAACAAAAGTCTCGAAAAAATATGGTCCAGGGGTGAGGCGGGGGTTTTGTTTCATCCATCACTTATCTCAAAGGGTGTGGCACTTGTCTTCAAAACCCTAGATGGCAGCCAGAGCCCAAGTCATCATATCCATTCTCTAGCCTATAGAAAGAAAAAAGATGGAATGACGTCATGTTAGTCTCTCTAAGGGCACTTGTCAGAAGTCATACACAGCAATTCTATTCATTCTCCATTTGTTATGACTTTAGTCCTGCGAACATAGATAGCTGCAAGAGAGTCTGTGGAAGGCACTCTTTGTGTCGAAGGGCCATAAACCCAGGGAAAAAATCAGGAGTGTTGTCACTGTGGTAGAAGCAAGGCATGGGTATATGAATTCCTAGTATGGAGCCTGACCACACCAGAAACATGCAGAAAATGCATGCTCCTTTTCCCTTTAACATTTGCTGGCCTTTTCCCAACCTAAGAAAGACAGTGGCTGTGTGCCTGAGGCTAGCACATCCCATCCTGAGTGCGCTGGAAGGAGTGTGGGGGAAAGTGTGGGGAAGGAGCTAGAGCTGGGAAATAAGAGGCAGGGACATTCCTGGATGAGTCTGGCTGCTCACAAAGCCCTGAGGCTCAGTGTGTGTGCTATCCACAAGCTGAAGGGCCATTCTTCAGATGAGTATTCAGCTGTGGGGTTCCAGATGCAAAGTGCCCTCAGGAACTGGCCAGGGCTTGAGAGGAGGCTCTGGTTAGGAGATGAGGATGGTGCCCACCAGGTGTCCAGCTACACAGCAGGCTGCAAAGTGGATAGGCAGTGGGTCCCCTGGACAGAGCCCCACTTTCCTGGAGGGCCACCTTGAAGAGGAAAAAAAAAAAAAAAAAGAGGCATAGCCACGCTGTTAGATGTCTGAGGCACTGGAACAGGGAGGGCCGGCTCTGCCTAAGTATGCAAATCCAGGCCTGTACCTTCTAACCATCCAGCCTCTTACCATACACCTGCCTGGGCCCTAGCCTGGATGGAAATGCCTGGCGCTCTGCTTCAGCCTTTGTGGTCCCATCACATCTGGCAGCCACTCTTAGGGACCTGTACCATTAGCTCTCTCCCCCTCCAGGGCGACCTTCTCCTGCCTCCTTCTCTCCTTCACATCCCTGCCAACCCTCGAACAGCTGGGAGTCTCTGACTCAGAGAAACCTGAAGCTACCAGGAAGGAACTCCCACGGGCCCCAGAGACCCTGGCCTGTCCCCAGTGGATAGACAGGTGACCTTCTTTCGGTCTCAGGGAGGAACATGTGCCCCTCTGCCTGAGCATCAGCCCCAGGCTCCCACCTCCTCCAGGCCGTCACTGCTCCTCTCCTCTCACCCCTCCATCAACAGACACAGCTTAGGAAAGCCTTTTCCTCTGTCCTCTATACCACTGGTTCTCAGCCTTCCTAAGCTGAGACCCTTTAATACAGTTCCTCATGCTGTGGAGACCCCCAACCCCAAAATTATTTTCACTGCTACTTCGTAACTGTGACTTTGCTACTGTTATGAGTCGCATTGTAAACATTTTTGGAGACAGACGTTTGTCAAAGGGGTCATGACCTACAGGTTGAGAACCACAGCTCTGTATCAAATCCTCTCTGAAGAGAGGCTTATCTCCCTGTTTCAGATTCTCCCCTCCTCCCCTTACCCCTGTGGCAGCCAGGGTTCACCTCTGTTTTTTCCATTGAACTCTCATTCCTAGGTTCAAGAAGTAGCCGAGGCTCCAGGTCCAGGAGTGGGGGTGGGAGGATCCTCCATGCTTTGCCCTGTGCCCTGGCTCCTGGTCACCCCTCTAGGCCCCTCTCTCTGGCCCCTCCTTTCAGGCTACCCTTCTCCCCGTTCCCTGGTTCCTCTTCACTTCATCTTCAACCTCCTCGAGGCTCCTGGACCCCTGCTGCCGGCCTGCCCTGCTCTGTCCTCACCCTGGGCTCCCGCCTCTTTTCTGGCAGCCAATATCGCCTGTCCAGTCCCATCTGATCACATTTTTCTACGCCTGGAACACCCAGGTTTCGAGAACTCTCCCTGACCTTGGACTACAAACAAGTGGGCCCAACTTTTTTTTTTTTTTTTTTTTTTTTAATAACTAAGCCATCTAAATGTCATCTGAAAATGGACATGTCCAAATGTGAATTCTGGAGGGCTCCCTCATCTTCTTCTTATATCAGTTAATTGTGGTGCTTTTGGCCCTCCTTTTTCTCACAGCCTACCAAAGGATTTTTTTTTTTTTTTAAATTCAATTCATCAGAAAACCCTGGGACTGGGGAGACAGTTCAGTGACTAAAATGTTTGCCCTGCAAGCATGCAGACCTCAGTTCAATTCCAGGATTCCTCATTCTACAGTCACAGAGCCAGGGAGGTGGAGACACGTGGATCCCGGGGCTCGTTGGCCAGTCATGGCTCCTCGCCTAGTTGGTGAACTCAGGCTTGTCTGAAAAGACAAGGTGGATGGTTTCTGAGCAGCAACTCCTGAGGTCCCCTCTGCCCTCTGCAGCACACTGTCCCCCTTAATCCTAACGTTCTGCTTCTGAAAGACATCCAAGAATCTGGTCCCCATCTCTGCTCTCACTACGACTGCCCTGTTGTCCCTCCTCTATGGTTAACCCACCTCACCCCCTCACTCTGGTCCTCAGTCAAATGCCTCCAGTATCTTCTCATAGTAAATTGAGAAAGGCGGGCTCCTACCACGGCCTCCATGGCCTGGTCTCCTTTACCTCTTCAGATCCCAGGAGTCACCCTGTCCCTTCCAGCCACATGGACACCAGGCACCCCCACCGTAGGCCTTTCTTCCTGTCATTGCTTCAGTGTTTTGTTTTGTTTGTTTGTTTTGTTTTGTTTTGTGTTTTTGTTTTTCGAAACAGGGTTTCTCTGTGTAGCTCTGGCTGTCCTGGAACTCACTCTGTAGACCAGGCTGGGCTCGAACTCACAGAGATCTGCCTGCCTCTGCCTCCCGAGTGCTGGGATTAAAGGCGTGCGCCGCCGCCGCCGCCGCCGCCGCCGCCGCCGCCGCCGCCGCCACCACCACCACCGCCGCCACCACCACCGCCGCCCAGCTTGCTTCCATGTTTGCTTGAATGTCAGCTCCTCCTTCCTCCTGAGTGGCAGGTGCTCATCATCTACCACAAAGTCCCTTTAGTGAAAGTAGAGATGTACCCACTGTGCCAGCATGGCAGTCACACTGGGCACCAGGGAATCACTCGGGATAAACTCACAAGACTGAAGAAAGGAAGGAAGCAATGAATGATGAACCAGTATCTCTCCACCTTGTCGTGGGCTGCCCAGAAAGCGCAGTAGGAAAGGAGAACCTGGGGTCTGCAAAGGCAGCAAGTGCTTGCAATCCCCAAGCCATTTCTCCAGGTTCTGAATGTGTCTTTCATCCAAGCAGGATGTTATCACATCAGGTATTGTTCCAAAGTTTGAAGAATACACTGTCTTAAAAAAAATTACCGGGGCTGGAGAGACGGCTCAGTGGTTGAGAGCACTGGTTACTCTTCCAGAGGACCACATGGCAGCTCACAACTATGTAACTCCAGTTCCAAGGGATCTGGCATCCTTACACAGACATACAAGCAGACAAACACCAATTAACATAAAAATAAGTAAGTCCTTTTTTTTAAGATTTTTTTTTTATTTATTATGTACACAGTGTTCTGCCGGCATGTATGTCTACAGGCCAGAAGAGGGCACCAGCTCTCATTACAGATGGTTGTGAGCCACCATGTGGTTGCTGGGCATTGAACTCAGGACCTTTGGAAGAACAGTCAGTGCTCTTTACCTCTGAGCCATCTCTCAAAGCCCAAAAAAATAAGTAAGTCTTAAACAAACTTACCTTCACTGTATATCACCACTGACCTCATTAGAGGCTACCAGACTCACAACAGTAACACAAGTTTCTCTAAATCCTGATTTTTTTTTTCCACTTGAAAGTTTGAATTTTGTCATTAGCAATAAGTGCTATCAATTTGCCTGGAAACATGCCAGAGGCACTTTACTCATTTTTGAGTAAATGTCTGCCAGACACCCAAGGCTTCACATGTGTAGTTCAGCTGTCAGTATTTCTTTTAAGCGGCAGTGACGCTCTGTGAAAAGGGTGACCAGTTCAGCTCGCACGCTAGACAATTGCGTAGACATTTTCTTTGAACAGTTGTCACAGCATATCCTCTGTGGCAAAAGTGCTTTGTGACACCCCTCATGCTGTCACACGGAATATGCAAACGATCCCCGGGGTGTTGGGTAGCTCAGTGGGAGAGCAGGGGTTTGGTGTGTGCAACAGACAGGGATGTGTGTGTGTGTGTGTGTGTGTGTGTGTGTGTGTGTGTGTGTGCATACACATGCATATATATGTAAGATAGATAGATGGATGGATAGATAGATAGATAGATAGATAGATAGATAGATAGATAGATAGATAAGGTATGTATTAAGGGCGGGCATTGAAGCACCATGAAACAGAGAAAAAGCAAGAGACTGCACACACTTGGTGACTTCTTGCAGTCAGAGACGACCCAGGGGCAGGGTAACATAGGCAAATGATGTTTTCTTTTCTTGGTTTTTGTTTTGTTTTGATTTTCAAGACAAAATTTCTCTGTGTAGCCCTGGCTGACCTGGAACTCACTCTGTAGAGCAGGCTGGTCTCTAACTCAGGGATCTGCCTGACTCTGCCTCCTGAGTGCTGGATTAAAGGTGTGCACCACCAATACCCGGCTGTTAGTTGTTTTTTTTTTTTTTTTTTTTTTTTTTTTTTTTTCACCAATGGGTTTCACTATGTAGCCAAAGCTAGCTTTAAACTTACAATTCCCCTGTTTCAGCTTCCCTCCTGAATGGGGATTACAGGTCAGCACCGCCATCTCTCTTTAAATGATGCTTTCATGTTATTATGAAAAGAATCTGAGGGCTGGCTATATGGCTCAGCAGGTAAAGGTGTCTGCCACCAAGACTGACTGCTTGAGTCCCTGGAACCCACATGGTGGAGGGAGAGAACTGATTCCTCTGACCTCCACATGAGTGCCATGGCATGGAAATGCTTGGACACAAATACACACAGAGACAGAAATGAGAGAAGAACATTTTTCTAATAATGATTTTTTTTTTTTTTTACTGGTCATATTTTATTTCAAGAGCTTACGG
This sequence comes from Peromyscus leucopus, assembly GCF_004664715.2. Taxonomy (NCBI): domain Eukaryota; kingdom Metazoa; phylum Chordata; class Mammalia; order Rodentia; family Cricetidae; genus Peromyscus; species Peromyscus leucopus. The sequence continues at coordinate 105,715,724 of NC_051063.1, read as the reverse complement.
TTTCTAAACTGAAATATATGAAAAATGATACACTGTATGGGACTGTTCACACCATGTTAAATGATAAAACAGTATGACATTTGAAAATACTAGAAAATTAACTACATTTCAAATAAATATATGTATATGTTGTTAACCATTAAAAGGATTCATTATTATTTAAAAACACTGATATGAATGTCTTTTAAATATATAATTATACACCTGTTGACTTTTAAAAAGACAAACTACTTTTCAGACATTTAACAAAGCAGTAAAAAAAAACATCTAATCTTGTACAAATGTCTTTAGCTACCAAAACCTATGAGAACTCATACAGCACAAATATTGGCCAACTACTTCTACCCATGTTAGGCACAGAGGAGCTGCTGTTTGAGTCATTCACACGGCTGAGAATCAGCTTTACAGACCTTAGTTTTTCTCTCAGGCATCCCTGGGGCAAGAAGAAAAGTCTAGAGAGGTCACACAACTTAGACTCTTGCTGTTTAACTAGTGCCTCCTCTGCTGTCCTCACATTGAGATGTAAAAACGGACTAACACAAATGTATAGGGAGAGGTTTGGAGGAGAAAATTGGATACCCTAGGGGTGGGTCAGCAGCTTGGACAGTGAGGTTCCTCAGAAGGAGTGGGTGAGCCTGGATACTGTAGCGCTCCTCATCATCGTTGGTGGCATAGAGCAGTTCCCATGAAAGATTGGCCCACTGGCCTCGAACAGCCTCAGCATTCAGCTTCCCGACGTGGACCAGGAGCTCCTGGAGCACCAGGACCCTCGCAGTGTAAACGCCCATACTAGACTCATAGCCCAGGGAAAACAAGCACGGCTTTTCTTCTAGAATTGCTTCTTTCCACTGCTCTTCGGTCACTAAACCGATGTACCAATCCCTCTCGTATTCTCTGAGGCAGTCCATCAGCTCTTTAAAGTCTTCTATTGGACCCAAACTGGCTTTATCAACCATTAGTTTCAGTGTATACCTGAATGCTTTCTGAACTAGTTGGAACAGTTCTGGTTTTTCTGAGAGCCAGTCCAAGGTGCCTGAGCAGGGTAAGCCACCACTGTAGACTCTTACTATTTGACCAGGACTAGGCACCATGTTGTCTGTTCCAAATAAACCAATGTAACACGCCATCACTGTATGGACATACACGGCTTTTAAAGCTTTATCCTTTGCGATTTCTTCCAGTACACCTGACTTTTCCTCTGAGTGAAAACACTCCACCTGCCTTAGAACGAACTGATACCAGTCTTCTGGAAACAAGGGGCTTGCCTCCGTTATTCTGGAATGGGGTGTACAGTTAGACCTCCACTCTTCGGGTACACTCAGCAAGTGCGACTGTGAACAACTGAACTCCACGAGAGGGATGAAAGCCACGTCTTCTCTCTGGCCCTTGTCAACAGCAGGGAACCCCAACAGCATCGTCCTGTACAGGTCATTTTGGGGGCCTGTGCTTGTGGAACGGTCATCTGCACTCTGGGAGTCTACTGACCCTGGAATGGGCAGACTGGTACCTGGTCGATCTTTGAACTGAAGGTTTTCTTTTTTGTTTTTGATAGTTGGTTCATCATCAAAAATACAATCATCAGACCAGTCGTGGAAAGTGTCTGAATTTAAACTATCCGAGTCTTCCAGGGATTTGGGGTATGGTGATGTGTTCAAGGCAGGCAGGACCACTGGTAAGGCTTCTCTGTTATTTTCAGTTCTGGGAATATTCTCCTGCAGGCTGGGCCTTTTAGAGCAGTGCTGAATAAGCACCCATACAAGCACTTTGACAAGGTCGTCTCTAAATTCCTTCACATTAATGCAACAGTAGGAATAGCCGCGCTCAAGGACCATTATCCATATCAGACGATCCTCAAAACGGCCCAAGTAATGAGAGCCAGGGAGGAGGGGGCCGAAACTTCCAGCTGCCATTGCAGTCTGCAGCGCCGCGGTGAAGCGGGGGATCATCTGCTGGTAGAACACCGTGTCTGTGCACACACATGCTGCGGTGCCCACCGCTCCTGGCCAGCTCTGACCCGGACGAGGAAACCCCACCAGGAAGATAGGAAGGGTGAAGAGGGGCAGCAGAGGAGATGATAGCAGTGCTGAGAAGACTATGATAATCAAGACAAAGGGAGCGAATACAGCGTTGAGGACACACAACGTTGTGGTTATTTTTCTGTGCTGTTTTTTTTCTGTCCACGATGCCAAGAGCACAGTCATGGCAAACTGCAATTTAGTGATGAACTGACGCACACGGTCTCGCATGACACCAATCAATAACAGTCTCACACCCGTATTAAGGCTCCTGTTCCACCAGCAGTCTGTGTGGGACACCATGTAGACTGCCCACACAATCACAGTCTCTAGTAAAGCATTTTCTGTGTTCTGCCACACCATTCTGAAAGCCCTGGTGAATCCGATGGAGACAGTCACAGAGTGCAGCCTGTATAAGGAGCTATCCAGTGCAAGGAAGGCCACCATAGCCAGAGGAGACACTATAGTTAGCAAGATCCATCTGACCACCCCAATCTTCAGGAGCTTGTTCTGCTTTTCGGAGAACACAGACACAGCTTGTATATTCTTTGGATAAAAAGGGTTTCGAAAAATTCCGAAGATGTAGATGCTTTGAGTTTCTCCCAGTATCCACAGTATTGAAAGTAACGCCATCAGAACATAGCCCAAGATGGACTGAGAGCTGCTTCTGGAGACCTGGGAGACGCCAGCGTAGTGATGTAGCAGCCCAGCCTCAAGGAGGGCCACACCCAGCACAACGGTGCACAGAAGGCATTCCTTCCTGCCGAATTGATGTCCACAGCTCCCTGGGAAAGCCTTGGGACCCCTTTCTACTCCGGGCCTGGCCACACCACGCCTGAAGACCAAACTCAGGTCGCTTAGGTTAAGACTCAGGAAGAATCCAAGTCCAGTCATGAAAAGCACCACACCAACGGTGCTGGGGATGAAGTAGGACACGACAGGTGTTCCAGCAGAAGTGATGAACATTGCCAATAACCGTAGGTGAGATGACATGGACGAGCCTCCAAGAATGAACACTAAAACCTGCTCCATTGCCCAGAAGAAAAGGGCGTCGGGTGGGGGGAGAGTCCCAAGTGCCCAGAGGAGAGGCAGCAACACAAACAAGATGTGCAGAATCTGATTCACTTGCTCTAGAGCTGGTATATTTACAATAAACCTGTGTGCAAGGTCCACAGAAACAAAGAAAAAAATATACAGTGGTCACAGGAGAGGAGTGATTTCGTAGGTATCCTGGGTCTGAAATGTTGCGGTCTCTGTGGCAGTGTTTACAATTAGGGAATATTCTGCTATGCAAAGGGTCAGCCACCCAAAGACAAAGAGAGTGGCCGTTGCCCCGGGGCTGCCGTACAGCGAGGTAATTCTGTCTGGGAGCAGATACCATGTTCCAAGACCACACACCAACCCGGCAAGACCAGAATGGAAAACTGTATTGGCCACGTATTTTTTGCCAGGAATCAGAAATCTGACGGTCTCAGCCCCAGCACAACTTGTAAACTCGTGCTCGTCTTCCTCCGCTAAGATGTTCAGGGCTGTCATCCTCTGGACCACCACCGACTTGCTCTTGGCGTGCGCACTGGTTAGCTGGATGACAGCCGCCGTGATCACCATCAGTCCTCCTGAGAGAGCTGCCGCCGAGTAGTCTCTCAGGATGTCCAGCTGGTATAGAAGAGTTCCTGTTCCACCTAAGGCCCATGGCATCAGGAAAAGGACAATCTGATTAACGTATATGTAAGGAGGGGCACAATAGCCTAATTTGAGTCGAGGGCCTCCAAGAACAGTCTGTGGAAAGCGCTTCAGCAGGAAGTCCTGTTTGTAATCGTTTAGCAGAGGGACATCTGGACTCATACTTCCCGTTCAGGACTGGTCTAAAAGTCACATCTTTTTCATAACCAGCAGTATCTGGAGTCATCTGAGGGGAAAGGCGACGCGAGGGCGTCCCGGGACCACATCTCCCCTGGGGAGGTCGGTTGGGAGCTCCCGCCCCACGACGAGTGCGGCGGCGCCAGCGGCTGACCCGGGGCCTCCAGGACCGCTCGCGTTTCCATGGCTAACGTCTAATAATGATTTTGAGGAGAACATTTTGTAAAAGAGCCCGAGCCTTGCAGATGCCCCTGCACCCCTGCCTGGAGTATGTGTTGTGTACTAGGTGTGTTTTCTACACCTTGATAGGCCAAGTACGCTCACATAAAGCAGACACACATCGTGCCACATCGTCACCACTCACTTCTGGAATGTTTCCATCTTGCCAAACTGAAGCTCTGTGCCCTCTGGACAGTGACCTCCCACTCTGCTCCCTGAGCCCCGGGGAGTTGTTGCTCTTCTTCCCTGGTTCCTGCACTCCGGGCGCCTCCTGCAGGAAGAATCGTCTGTCCTGTGTCTGCTCATTTCACTCAGCCTGTTATCCTCAAGGCTCATCCATGTTGTATCGTTATGGCAGAATTCCCTTCTCTTTCAAGGCTGAAGAATGTCACATTGTGTGTGCTCCCCCTTCCTTACCTGTTCATCCGGCTTGCTCCCCCACTTTGCCTGAGGTGAACAGCACTATGAACACGTGTTAAAGGCTCTGCTTCCAGTGTGTGTGTGTGTGTGTGTGTGTGTGTGTGTGTGTGTGTGTGTGTGTGTGTGTTGTACTCACAGTGGGTTGCTGGATTTTTTTTGGCATTTATTATTTTGTGCATGTCTGTGGGCACATATGTGCTATTGCGTGCATGTGGAGGTCGGAGGACAACTCGCTGTAACCAATTCTCTCCTTCTGCCATGTGGGTCCTGAGGATTGAACTCGGGCTGGCAAGCTTGGTGGCAGGCACCTTTATTCACTGAGCCATCTCATTACCCTCGCAATATTTTTTATTTGGGAGAATACAGTTCTCTTCCCTAAAGCATGCTGTTATACTGGCAGCCGTGCTTGATCTGAAATTACAGACAATTAACACTTGTGCGTTTTAATTTATAGCAATATAAATTACAGTATGTATAAATCCAACAATCGTGGTTCATTGGGGTCCTCCAAACTTTTAGGTGTGAAAGAGGTCCTGAAACCAAAATTTGAGAACCAGCTCCAGCCCTAGCTTATATTATTGCAGTGACCAGTATCAGGCAGCAGGGGGCGGCATAGGCAGCCAAATGCAGGCACTTGCTTTCTGCAGAAAATGTATACACACCTGCTGATGTGACCTATGCCCTACGCTAAAGACACTCAAGTAAATCTGGCAAGGAGTCCATAGTCCAGAGGTTAGCAGCCCTGCAGTCGAGAGTGATGGGGACAAAGTAACACTGGTTCTGAGCGGCCAAGGGTGCTAGTGAAGGGCCAGGCAGTATGGAGTTGGGATCCCCAGGCTTGAGGGAAAGCAGGACTGCAGTCAGAGAGGAACTGAAGGTCTGTAACCTTTACGGGTAATAGGTTCAGGAGTCCAGGAGAAGAGAGAGCTGGGTATCACCCTTCATTAACCTGACCCAGACTTACCAAAGCCACCCAACCCTGTCCATGTCACAAGGGGCCACACATACCTTCTTCACTGGTCCTTGTGCCCTCTGTGGTCCTCCATTCTTATCTCCTCCCCAGCCCCAGGGGGCTTTCTCTTCCCAGTGCCAGACTGGCCTCCTGCTCCTGTCCTTGGTTGCACCGTCCGCCTTTCGGTCCTCCTCTGGCACCACGCGAGCATGTGCTTCTTTGTCGGCTGCCCTGGAAAGGGCTGACCTGTCACCAAGGATGCTCCCCCATCTTTACCCACATCCTGCTCTCCCATCATCCATGGCCCCAGATGTCCACACAACATTTCATCCCTGGACCTTCCTGTCTTACTTTTCTTTAGCTGTGAAGAGACACCTTGACCAAGGGAACTTGTAAAAGAAAGCGTTTAATTGGGAGTTTCCTGCTGTGGGATGGTCTGTATGTCAAATTACTCTGATTGGCCAATAAATAAAACACTGATTGGCCAGTGGCCAGGCAGGAAGTATAGGCGGGACTAACAGAGAGGAGAAAAGAAAGAACAGGAAGGCAGAAGGAGTCACTGCCAGCCGCCACCAGGACAAGCAGCATGTAAAGACGCCGGTAAGCCACGAGCCACATGGCAAGGTATAGATTTATGGAAATGGATTAATTTAAGCTATAAGAACAGTAAGCAAGAAGCCTACCACGGCCATACAGTTTGTAAGCAATATAAGTCTCTGTGCTTACTTGGTTGGGTCTGAGTGGCTGTGGGACTGGTGGGTGACAGAGATTTGTCCTGACTGTGGGCAAGGCAGGAAAACTCTAGCTACAGTTTTCTTACATTTTCAGAGGGTAAGTCCATGACTTCACGGTGGGAAGCATGATGGCCGGCAGGCATGGTGCTGGAGCGGTAGCTGAGAGCTCACATCTGATCTGCAAGTTGCAGGCAGAGAGTGTGCTAGACTGGGTCGGGCGTGAACTTTTCAGAATCATAGCCCACCCCAGTGACACACCTCCTCCAACAAGGCCACACCTCCTAATTCTTCTCAAACAGTTCCACCAACTACAGCCCCAATATTCAAATATGTGAGTCTGTGGGATCCATTCACATCAAACCCTCACACCAACCTTTCAGCAGGTCATTTTTGTTTACTTCTACTTTGGCCTCAGGAAGTTGAGGCTGAGAAGAGGGTTCAGATGCTGACAATGCCCTGGTGTCCTGGACCTTCCATGGCACCCCCCTCCCATCTTCAATAAACGGGGCCATAAAGTTGTCTTGGTGTATGTCCCCAGCTTCTACAGTTCTAGTTCACATAGATTGTAGCTGCAGGGCCACAGGGGACGCAGAAGGTTGGGGAAGTGAAGGGCCAGCAGCCTGGAGCCCTCAGAGGCCCCATGCTGTGTGAAGGTGAAGAAAAAGGGACTATCCCAAGTGAAGCTCCCTCAGGATGAAGCCCACACCAAAGCCCACCAGCCCCTCCGTCTTCATTTTACCCATCAGGCACCTGTGTGGGGCTCACCACACATCAACATAACCCAAATGTCTAAGAAAAGCTGACTCCTTGGTCCCTTGAAACATCCTATGATATTTACCTACCTAACAGATGAGGAAACTAAGATAGAGAGAGATCGCAGAGCTAACACAGGCGGAGTCGGGGGTCTGGACGGACCACATGGCCCCGGAGTCTGCGCTCTCACTGCTCTACTCTGCAGCCTCAGTTTCTCTATTTTTTCTGCTCTACAGATGGATGGACTTTCTCACCCATCACGGTTTCCGAGCTCATGTCTCTGACCAGTGTCCCCTGATTACCTTGAGTGATCCGCATAGCCTTAGGTACTGTGTGTTCCTCGCTTAGCTGCTGGGACAAACACCTTATGAAAGCAACATAAGGAAGAAAGCGTCTATTTTGGCTCGTCCCATGAGGGCTCAGTCCATCACGGCAGGGAAGTCACGGAAGCAGGGTCACGGGAACAGATGCTCACATCGCAGTGACAGTCAGGACGAAGAGTGATGAGGATGGTCCTTGGCCCGCTTCCTTCACGTTACTCAAACGGTCATCCCAGTTTACAGAATGACCCTGCCCACATTTAGGGTGGGGCTCCTCACTTGAATTAATCCAATGGCGAAATCGCTCACAGACATGCCCAGGGGCTTGTTTTCCTAGGTCACTGTCGATCTAGTCAGGTTGACAATCAATATTAACCATTACAGGTACCCAGCGCTCTCTCATGCTCTCCCCGTGGTGATGCTGTGGCCCCAGCCAGCTAAGTGGGCACTCCTTGGGTTCACAGAGAACTTGACACGCAGGTCCATGCAGATAGTCTTGGACCCAGGGCTCATCCTAGAGGGTGTCACCGTCCCAGAATGAGTGTCCATTATGTGGCATATGACTCGGTCTAGTTCAGGAAACCCTGGGGAATGGAGAGGGAGAGAATGAAACACACTATCTCCGGGCAGGGGTGGGGGGCAATCACGTTCCATCCCTTGTCCTTAGAAGCTCAGAATCGAGTGGAGAAACTGAGTCACCGCCAGCTCTAATCCACAGGCGTACATTAGAAGGGAGGGGCAGGAGCCTTCACAGAGACAGGCCCCAGAATAGACCTGGTGCTGTCTATTGAAGTGGGGAGCCTTCTTGGAGAAGCCAGCCTGTATACTAAGTTTTACGGGATGGGACAGTCATCCCCTGGTGGAAAGGGACGCACGCAGGGACTATGGGCTGCTGGAGCCAGAGGCCTGGGTGGGAAAGCATCAAGAATCGGCATGTGCGGTGAGCTCAGCTGAGCCCCCTCAACAGTGAGCAGCGTGAGGGTAAGGTCACCGCCGCCTGCTGAGCCTCCGTGCCTCCTGCCCCTGCTGAGCACTGTGCCCACGCATCACACACACAGGTTATCCAGCAGAGAAGCTTTATACAGCAAGGTGGCCTGTTTAGAAAAAGAATGCCAAGTGACTGCTAACTGTCAGCCTGCAAGCGAGTGTCCATCTGGGGTGAGAACACAGAGTGCCGGGTGCACGTCCACTGCAGAGCTTCTGCGAATCTCTCTGGCTGGATGCGCAAGGTTCTCAGGAGCAGCGGGGCACACAGAAGGCTACTGTTTCCCATCAGCCTCCGGGCATGGGTTCCAAGCCAGTCCATGCATTGACATCCTCCCAGACAAGCCACTACCAGTCATACCACTGTCACACTGTGGCCTCCCTAGTCACAAAAGACCAAATTGCCCCAGATCAGAAGACTCCTTCTCCTCCAGAGGGGCAGGCAGGGGGCAAATGTGGGCGTTTGAGACCTGAGTGCTGGTCACCGCTCGGTGACCTTGAGAGGGTCTCAGGAGTCACCCGATGAGGCTGTGTTCTGAAAAGCATTTTTCTTTTTGACATTCTGTTCCTCTGACCCCCGCCCCCCAGGAGGCTGTCCCAACAGGGGCAGCCAGACAGCTCTACTCTGAGAACCTCATTCATTCATCTCTTTACGCTGAGGTCTCTCAAGGGCCACCAGGCATCAGCGGCGCCATGGTGGGCGGGGACATACATCCACAGAGTAGCTCCCAGCCATAAGGGGTGGGGGGAATGAGGCATGGACATGCCTAAAGAATCTTCCAGGCGCGTGAACTAGACCAAAGGCTGCCTCGGAGTTCAGGAAGGCATCTCAGAGACGGTGACATTTTTTTACTCAATTCTTGTGTGCCAGCCCAGGCTCTGAGGCACAGCAGTAAAGAAAACTAGTGAGCACTGGGTCTCAAACTCTATCTTCAGTCCTCCGGGGAAGCGGGAATAAACTCGGGGTGGGGTGCATGGCAGCCCAGGAGGACCCTAAGAGCAGTCACTTGGAGGAACTGTGTGGAGACAATACGCCTCACTTGCTCTTCAGTCTGAGAGAGGTGAGATGTAGAGGCAGAGAAGAGGCGGAAAGACGAGGCAGCTGGCAGGGGTCAAAACAGAAGGGCTACAATAGCAGGCTAGGAGCTCATGGCTTGGTGGTGCCGCCAGCTCAAAGCTGAAGAAGGTTCCTGGCAAAAAGGGAAGGTGTAAAGGATCTTCACACCATCACCAAGTTGAATACAGGCATTTTCGGTCTCCAAGCAGGCCTCACGCCACTCATATCTTGGGCTATGTTTTAAAGACACTCGTTTTCCCACGGAACTCCATCATGTCAACAGTGGGTTCAAAATGTCTCATGGCTCTCCTTTCACAAAATCCACTCCAGGCTCCCCCTCGGCTTCACCTTCAGCATCATCTGGCTGGGCTCTGGACTCCGGAGGAGCCAAAGAGATATTTGGTCCTTTGGATAAGTCTGAACTCCCCATCGACTCTTCCTCAGAGCATAGCTCTCTCCTGCGGCCAGGATTTCCCCAGGAGCACAGTCCATTCCTGCTAACTTGCTAACTCATTTTGACCTCGGCAAGCCCGTCCCCTGCTCTGGGAAGCCTCTGCTAACCAACACAAGGTACAGACCCAGAAAGGTGTCCCTTCTGCCAGGAATGCCATCCCTTCCATCTTCTAAGCCCACTGCCCATCTGGTTCCTCACTCATCCCCCTGCCAAGCTGCAGCATCTTGAGTTTATTTATCATTGTTATTATTATGTTTATGAGACAGGGTCTCATGCAGCCCACACTGGTTTTGAATTCACTATGTAGTTGAGGATGACCTTGAACTGACTGAACATCACAAGAGGCTAAAGCCTTTCAAAGCAAGTCTAGCCCACGAATGTCACAGAGATGGTGGGTAGACTACTAGACCAGCAACGGGGATCTGGGGCACATCACGTGGCTTCTTCAGTCTTGGTTCTCAGCAGTGACATGGAGCTCCACGCATAAGATTGGTGTGAGGTTTACAGATGAAGCTGTGCTGTGCTGCCTCATCCTAGGGCTCCCCAGGCCCATTAGTGACATACGCCCCGCCCGCGCGCACTCGCAACGTTCATTCATATATCAAACCCCTTCACGCCTGCTCAGTACCGGCACAGGACGCTGGGGCCTCTAAGACAGGGCTGAGGCGGGGAAGCCGGTGCGCAGCCTACAGACGTCACGATTCGAGGTGATTTGTCCTCATACACCTCCGCTCTTATTTTTGAAACTAATAACGACGCTCCTCCCTAAGCCGCCGGACGCTGAGAAAGGGGAAGTGTGGGAAACAGATCTGCTCTTTATTTTTAAAAACTTCTTTTGCACCGCTTCCTAAAATCTGAACCTTTCACTGCTCTCAAATGCAGCTCCGTGCAAGGAGCAGCTAGGAGGAGCCAAAGGCCAGCAGCACCACGCCACGCCCCGGGTTCCACCACCCAGGGACATCTCAGGCCCAACCTCGCCTCTTCCGTGCCTCGCTCTCGCGAGTTGCGGTCAACACAGGACCCTCGCGCTTCTCCCTCCATCCTGGTCCCCAGGCGGCCCGCTCCCGGGCTGCCCACCGCATTCATTGTCCTCCTCCAGCCCCACCAGTCCACGCGATCACCAGAGTCCCGCCCTCTTTCCACTCTGCCATTGGCTCCCGCTGCCCAACCGCGAGGGGACCCGCCTAGCAGAGTCCTGCACGCCCCGTCTTTGGCCGCGGACCGGCTAGGGGCGGGCACTCTGGTGGCCCCACCCTTTGGGGCGGGGCCAGGCTCGCTGGCGCTCGGGCGCTGTCTCGGCGGGGCTCGGCTCGGCTCGGCTCGGTCTGCAGCTCGGGTGGGGGTGGGCGGCGAGGGTGACAGCCGCGGTGGCAGAGGCTGCGGCGCCGGGCTTGAGCAAGCGACGAGCGCGGAGCGGGTGAGAGGAGGAAGTGGAGCGTCGGCGAGGAGCTCCAGAGTCCGCCGCCGGGCTAGGTCCGCCCAGATTTGCAGAGCGAGCCGTGTCGGGACCTGGGCAGACTTTGCCGTGCTCCGGCCGCTGGCGCCCAGCCTGTCCTGCCCTGCCCTGCTGGTCCGAGCTCGGTGTTCCGCGCCTGGACTTTCCCAGCCCGGTGGTCCGCAGCTGCTTGACCCGGAGCTCCGAGGCGGGACGCGCCCAGCCCCATCATACCGACCCTTCTCCGCCCGTGTGCCCTCCGCCCCCGGGTCGGCGCAAGGTGGCCCCAGCTCCCGGACCTGAGTGTAAAGGAGCCGGGACGCCCACCGGCCTCCGGCTCCTGGAGAACCAAACCTTTAGCTGCCTTGGACTCGACTATTCCGGACTTGAAACTGTACTGGCGCCGCCCGAGTCCAGCGCACCGTGAGGGGTCCCAAGCAGGCAGGACAGTCAGACTGAACCCCTGGGCTGGTGCTACGAGCCGAAGCTTCCACCTTCCTCCGCCCTAAGCTAAGGACTTGGGGGTGCTTGCACCAAAGAGAACACAGAAGCTTCTTCTGCCCCAGTCTCCAGCGAGCCGAGGTTGCAGGTGAGAGCCCCGGATGCGCGGCGGGAGCGGTCCCCGGCGCCTAGAGACCGGGCCCGGGTCAGTGGAGGGCGTGGAGGGGACACCCGCAGAGAGTCAACTATTTAGGAGAGGGCGCGCAAAAGATAGTAGAAACAGGCACTTATTGAGTGCCCATTGTGTGCAGGTCCGAGCCCCGCCCTTGCACTAATCGTTCCTTATCTGAAGCTCCGCGCTACCCCTCCCTGAGATAAAAGCTGTTGTGATTGTTATGGGCTCGGACCGATGGGGAAACTGAGGCATGACAGGGCTGAGGATCTCTGCTCTCGGTGCGGAGGATTTGACCGGGGAGAAGGGAGAAGATAGAGAGCAAAGAGGGAGGGAAGAAGAAAGGAAATAGACTGCAAACAAGAGGTTGGCAAGGTGGGACCACGGGGTGGGGGCATCCAAAATCCAAGCGCTGATCTTGAAGTTGCAGAGATACTTCTCCTTACCAGCGACTCTTGGATTATGGACCGGTCACCTCCCAGGAAAAGTGACCCAGCGTTGAGGGCAGAGGTGGGAAGCTTCCCAGTTCCAAAAGATCTCTTCCTGGGGTCCAGGTTGGAGGAACAACCTGCCTCCCAGAGTCGGGGTCCCCCAAGTTACTGAAGTATTCTTACCTGTTAGGGGCTCACCATGTTGGTCCCCAAGCCACAGCCATAAGGAAGCTGGAGTTGTTACCCCTCAGAACTCACCCTCCTTCCCTTCTTGACGTTATTAATGGGGACACTAAAGACTTGTGGGGAGCACAGTTGGCCCAGGCCCTAAAGCCAGTGAGTGGTTGAGCCAGAAGCAGACCTGAAAAAGATTTCCAAATATCCATCAAGGGTCCTCTCCCCTTCCCAGCTCATACTTTTCTGGGTTTGTGGCTGGGGTTTCCCCACCCTCAGTATGAGGTTGGGGTGACCATGTATGAGGCTGCAGTGAGCATGTGTGGTTGGTGCTGGGGCTCAGATCAAGGCCTGACCTCAGTTTCTGTGACTGCAGAGGAACCTGCAAGATCCTCTGGCCCAGGAGAGAACTTCTCTAGGTCTTAAGGTTAGGGTTGCCAGGTCTGGGGGTACAGTCCAGCTGTGCTGCTTCCCAGGCAGAGGTTCCTCTCACTGGCTGTCGATCTGTGTCGGACAGGGGTATTGTGAAAGAGCGTTTGGCACAGACCCTGTGGGGCTCTTGTTCTGGGTGGGGAGGGGGAGGCATATGGCCTTGGTCTGGGCACTGTGGCCTTGGCTGGGACTACTTAACCTTTGTTGTGCTGGACTCCCTGGAGTCTGGGGAAACCACCTTGGAAAGCACCTGGGAGATGGAGTGGGGTCTCAAAGACTAGACGCCTGTTCCTGGGGTTGGAGGGGTTCAGGGAGCCTGGAAGGTGATTAAGGGGCTTGGGATTCCCCCTCCCCCACCTCTGCCTGGGGATTCAGATCCTCATAATAATCCTTGCACCTAGACAGAGCTCTCCTTTGATGAACTAATTTCACACCTGTGATCTCATCTCACCGGTGCTGGAAAGAGCTGGGAACCTCAGGTGAGGCGGAGCAGGGGCTTGGGGGGAAGCCTCCTTCTGATGCCGCATCTGTGAAGTGGGGTCAGAACACTGTTACCAGCTCAGAGAACGAGAAGATCCCATAGGCAAGCGGTGGAGCGCTGAGGAGTTTGTGCCCAGTATGGGCTTGTTATTTGGGACGACCCTACGTGGGAAACCGAGGCTCAGAGAGGTGAAATCTTTGCCTGCTGAGTCTGCTCCAGGAACTATCTGATCGTCCACGGTCTGCCGAGTGGTGTGGAAATCACTCAGATGGGCTAAGTGGCCCGTGGTCAGTGCTGTGGTGATGAGCCTACCCTGCCTCCTGGCCATGGGGCAGCCATGTCACTCTCCGAGCCCTCTGCTTTCCTGTGAGGGTGGAATGTCTCTTCTACCAAGACTAACTGAGCTACAGATCCCCCCAGCGCCTGGCCACCATCCATTTCCTTCCCTGTGGAGAAAGGAAACTGGAGTTTTGACCAGGAAGTCTGGAAAATCCTCAAACGTGCCTGACGCTAGAACACAGGTGGCCGTGGCAGGCTGAGAGACTTCGACTTGCTTAGCTGGGCCCCGGGCAGGCCATGTACTCCCTGTGCCGCCTTGGAGCTTCCCAGGATCGGTTTGGGGACACTGGGAAGGGGCTCTGGATTCTAACCGTCCTCACACCCACTGTGGCTTCCTGTGGGGCAGGAGCTGGTGTCCATTCCCTTTGCCCCATTGTCTGGCCTCTCTAAGCACAGGGTGCAGTGAATAATTTATCATTGCCCTCCCTGGGAGGCAGGCTAGGGAAATAGCTGCGCTCTGCTGTGCTTCCGTCCCCTCAGAGGAGGCCAGTGGCTCCTGATTGTGTCTCGGTCCGGGTTATGCTGAGTGTGTGCGTGTGCGTGTGCGTGTGCGTGCGTGTGTGTGTGTGTGTGTGTGTGTGTGTGTAGGAGCAATATGGAGCAGGACAAGGAGAGAAGGACCTACCATCCTTCCTCCCCAGCTCGCTACCGTTGGGGGCGGGGGAGATACCTATAGGCAACAGCGGGAACCAAGGTAGCTGAGCTAGGATCAAGCTTCAGGCCTCAGATTCTAGAGATGTGGAGGAAGAGGAAGGGAGAGTGGCCAGGGAAGTCCTCAGGGAATCCTGCTTGTGCCCTTCTGCTCAGAGACTGGAGGCCGAGACACCTGACCATACGCGACCACTACTTCTCCCCTCTGTAAAATTAGCACAGTGAGGCTCACTTCTCAAGTTCGTCATGGGTGACCCTAGGGTCACATAGGTAAAACCCTAGGCAGCAATGGTGGTCAGTCAAGGAGGGCTTCACTGTGAACACAGGGGAGTGAGTCGGTGTGTATCGGGGAATAAAACGTCATGGTGGGTGGAGGGGTGAGGAGAATTCTGGAGGGTGACGCTGGGGTAGTGATTCAGAATCAGAAGGCTGAGCGATCGGGTGGGAGAGGAGTGGAGACTGTTTAGAACCCTCTGTGCAGTGGGGACCAGGCCTTGGGTGCGGCCTTCGCCAGCCATAGCCACCAGTGGGACCTCAGGTCCCTTGCTCATCACTGTTGAACACACCACATGTGACCACCGAGCTACCCTTTTGCTTGTGGGATAGTCTGGACCACATCCCTGCCCCTTCTCTGCTCACTTCTCTATCTGCTTGGGCCCAATTTGGGTCACAGATCCTGCCCCCAAATGCTCCTGGGTTGTCCGACCCTCTGGGGTGCCCCCTGTAAATGTTTAACACTTCATGGTAAACGTACCGATAAAAGTAATAATACTCTACAGTTTAGGAAATGCATGCACGATTAATTCTACTGTGGTGATGTTAGTAATAGCCAATGCCCTTCAGTACTTAGGATGGGCTGCACACTGTGCTGTGCACTTTAGAACTATCCATCATGGTAACTCTGCAAAATGGCTGTTTCTGCCGAGAGGCTGGAGCTCAGAGAGGTGCTCTGTCTTGCCCAAATTCTTACAGCTAAACCATCAGGGGACAGGGAGCCAGGCCTGCCTCTATTTCAACTGGAAATCTTTGCTCCTCTCTGTCACTGAATGGACACTTAGCCAGCTTCTAGGAGATGCTCTATGGCCTCAACTGCACTCAGTACCTCGAGAGCGTTCTTTGCATGTGATGAGCCTAGACTCAAGCCTTCTTACCTAAGCCAACATATGGCCGTGCTGGACTGAGTATAGTCCCCAGGAAGGAACCCGGGTCCCGGGCTCTGTGCTGGCTGGCAGAGTGTATTGCCTGCAGTGAGTCAGCCCCTCTGTGTCTTGTTTAGTGTCCCAGCCTTCTGCAGTGCCCTTCATGACCCTGGCAGGAGGAAGAGGTCACTGTACAGGGCCGAAGGATGTGGTGGGACAGGCAGCTGTGATTTTGGCCTCGCTGATATCTGGGCCAGGAGCACTGTGGTCACTTGAAGGAGGGTGGTGGCCTGGGCTGCAAGCAGCATGGTCATTAGCTATGATTGAGAGCTGGCGGGGCTAGGCCAGCTTGGCAGGACTAGAGGCCAGCTGGCTCGGCCACTGTGGGGTCATTGGCAGGGCAGCTGGCTTCTTCTTGCTATGCTGCCCGTAGGGTGCCAGGGCTTTGTGAGCCATGGCGTGCCCGCTGTTCTGTTATGGTTAGGGGAGGACTGGTAGAGTCCTTCCAGGCCTGGAGATCCCTCCACCCAGAAGCCCTTGGGACTCCTCTCAAGCAGGTGGAGTTCAACCCTCCTCGGTTGCTGGCCCGAGGCCCCTGTTTACCTGACTAACCCGGCGAGGGGATGGATCTCCCTGCTAAGCAGCCTGCAGAACCCCTCCCCTGAGTGCCCAGCGGTGTGTTTGGTACAAGGCAGCTGTCCTAGGGCAGAGGAAGCAAGTGGCCCCTGGCCCAAGTCTTTCACCTCTGGAGTCTGTTTTCTTACCTCTAAGATGAGCTGATAATAGCAATGTGTGAGGTTTAGTGAGATGTAGACAGAGGACCTGCCGAGGTCTAGCACACAGGCAGGCACACGGTCAGCGAATCCCCTTGCCTTTCCCTCTTTGGCCTCATGAACTAATGACTCTGTAAGAAGCTAACTGAAGAGCCCAGCGACTGGAACCAGGGCATGGCTGGGAGGACACCCTGGGGGAGGTTTTTAGGTGAATTTAGATGGGAGCTGCTGCTTCCCATCTTCATGTGTGGGCGTGAGCAGACAGTTGTTGGTCTGGGAGGGACCTTGAGCTGGGACTGGGGCAGGGAGTAGGTCCGAGATGTCTGGGGGCCTGGGTATCTCTTCTCACACCCTGTGGGGCAGCAATGATCAACTGAGACAAGCCTTTGGGATCCAGCCAATAGCTGCATTACCCTCCCCTCCATCCGCCGACAGGTGACACTACTGGAGACTATGGGCTGTGGGGGAAACAAACTGACCACAGGTAAACACGTGAGTGCCAAAATTCCAAGCCGAGAAGTGATTTCCTGAGGCTGGGCTGGTCCCACTCACAAGGCTGGGGCGAGCCCCATCTGTAAAATGGGGCTCTTACATCACCTCCTTCCCAGGGCTATGGTGAGGATGACATAGATCCTACACGTAAGATGCTCAAAAGGCCCAGCATGGCCTGGGGTTTGGCTCAAAGGTGGAGGAGCACTTCCTGAATATGCATGCACAAGGCCCTGGGTTCCATCCCTGGCCCCATGCATGCAGGCACAAAGCCGCAGCCCGTGATAAACGCTCAGGGAATGGTAAGCCCTTTGTTATCTGTGTCGTCAGGACCAAGCAGGTTGCAGAGAGGGAACAGGTGCTCAAGGAGAGCGTTGGAATGGATCCCAGGCAAAGGGCAGTTGCTCCGCAGTGTGAATGAACAGCCTGGCGGTGGGGAGAGGAGGACACAGAAGCAATGATGGTGCAGAATGGGCCTAGGTCGGTCAGGCCTGGGATGCCCAGGGAAGGATCGGGGAAGGCTTCCTGGAGGCAGCGCTTCTGAGCCGGGCTTGTGTCTTCCTTCCTAAGCGTAGCTAGAACCTCTAGCCTCTGCAGGCTGTCCTTCCTCCATCCCTTGCCACCTCTCCATCCACAACAGGAGGGCCAAAAGACAGGTGGGGAGGAAGTAGAGGCGGCGCCCCAGAGGCCTAGCCTTTCCCAGGCTGGGGGCCAGATTCGCAGGCCTGCTTGAGGCTCTTTTGTCTTCTGGCTCACAAAGTAGGCCGTCGCAGTGGGGGTCCCCGGCTTTCCCTCTATAGCTGTTCAGCTTGTGAATGAGTGAGTGGACTCTGAGGAAAAGCCACACACACACACACACACCGCGATGGCCCAGTACTCTAATCCCAGCACTGGGAAGGCAGAGGCAGGCAGATCCCTGTGAAATCAAGGCCAATCTGGTCTACAGAGTGAGTTCCAGGACAGCTGGGGCTCTGGAGAGAGACCCTGTCTCAAGGAAGCAGAACAAAACATCAACAACAAAAGAAGAAGACAAAAGAAAAAGTGTCCCCCAAAACCATCTCACCCCTCCCCCCCAGCCAAAAGGCTCAAAGAGAAAGTTCTTTCCTACATAAAGGGAGTCAGGACACCCCACCCCAAGAATCCTGAAGAAACTTACCCTAAAGAGCACCCTTGTGCTTGCCTTCGTTAGGACTGGCTGTGAAGGTTGAGGACACTCTGCCCTCTGGAATTTGGGATTAGAGTATTAAATCCCTTTGTTCCCTAAAGAGGTTCCTGAGGTAGGTGTGGCTGCAGCAGCAGCTCCGGGCCTTTGGGGCCTTTGGAGAATGTCTGCAGCTGTGGGAAGGCTGGGGCTATTTCTGAGGCAAGGGTTGGGCTCAGTTATCAGAGTTTCAGGACATTTCAGTAAGGGCATCTGAGACCTGCCTGTGGTCTCCACACACTGCCTGAAGCATCCCACAAGGCTGCCTGCTTGAGGAGCAGCTCCCGGCCACACTGCTGACCTGGGACTCCTCTGAGCCTCAGTCTAGCAGCCTTTGCTCCCCTGGTGTCTTTTTCCAGCCTTGGTTTCCTCATCTGAAGAATGGGGGTAGACATAATCTTTGTCTGATGTGAGACCATGCATGGAATGTGCATGCCTGACACGTCATGTCACCAGCGTGCAGTGAAAGGTCGCAGAAACAGCAGCAGAGCCTGGCTGGACTCAGTCTCCGGATTCTCTGTCCCAGCCAACTGCTTGTACCAAGTTTCTGGGGTCAGGGCTGGGTGGGGAAGGATGAGTCCATAGACTTGGGGTTCTTCCCATTGTCTGCTTCTTTTTTTTTTTTTTAAAGATTGTATTTATTTATCTTATGTGCATGGGTGTTTTGTCTGCTTGTATGTCTGCACCATGTGCATGCCTGACCCCCTCAGAGGCCAGAAGAGGGTGTCAGGTCCCCCCTGGAACTGGAGTTACAGACAGTTGTGAGCTGCCATGTGGATGCTGGGAATCGAACCCTGGTCCTCTGGAGGAGCAGCCAGTGCTCTTGACCACTGAGTCCTCTCGGTAGCCCCCCCTCCCCCCCCCCCCCCCCGTTGTCCTTCTTTTCCATAAACGATAGTCGGCACTCGATTTGCTTGGTTTGTCTTAGTGGTCAAAGTGTCAGGCTCCCTGTAACAATGGAGCCTTGTCTGAGTCCGCTTGTTTTCCAACCCGGACACTCGACTGCTCCGCCCACCAGGCCCGGGTCCCACCTGGGAGAACTGGAGAATGTCGGGGGGCGGGGGTTGTTTCCCAGTGAGGGGGGGTGTCTGGGAGACATCAGAGGCCTCTGTGGAAGTCCTCACCAGCAGTTGCCTCCCCCCCCCCCGAAATCAACCCCCGGTATTGCCAGCCAAATCAACCCAATGACTGTTGCAGGGTGAAGCCAGAGGGTTTAGAGACACAAAACCTTGAATTTTTAGTCCTGACTTTGTCATTTACTGCAAGGTGACAACGGGCAAGTCATTTTGTCCTTGAGCAGAGTTTTTCTACGTGAATGAGACTGTGTGTGTGTGGTGGGGGGGGGTCACGCTCAGCCTGCTAGTGTAGTAAGCTGGGGGGCCCCATGCCAAAGCCTGTTAACCGTTACAGTTCTCTCAGAGACGGAGTTCTGGGCTGCTTCTCTCCATCTCTGTCTCCGCCAGCAAGTCAGGATGAATGTGGCCTCCAGAGAGGCCTTGTCTTATCTCCCAGTGGGCAAAGTTCACGAAGACACCAGTGGTAGGTGCATAGAAACCCTCTGCGTGCCAGCTCAAAGCCAGGCCTGTGGTGGCCATGTTCCCTAGAGGTGATTGCCGCCACCACTGGTCTATGACGGTTATTCAGACCTTGCTGCCCTGAGCTCAGGAGCCCCCAGTCTCCTGAAGGCCAGGAAGGGAATATGGAACCTACAGGGTATGGTAGAAAGTCGTCATTGGTAATGGGGGGTGTGGGGAGCATGTGGGGCTACTTCTAAGCAAGGACCAGGTGACATGGTGTCAAGGACAGACTCTAAACTTGGGAGGAAGCCTGCCTAAGAGACAGTATAGGAGATGTGGCTGGGCACTTGGCATGGAAATGCTAGGAGGCCCCACAGGATGCTGACGGTGTCTGCAGAGCGTAGGCGGACAGGCCTAGAACACAGAGCCCTTGCAGCTAGCCCCCAAGGAGGGTCTGCCCCTGCCTCACTCACAGCTCACACCTGGGCATCAGTGACAGGGTTGGTGTCTCAGTGCTCAGAAGAGGGCCCTGTGGAGGGAGGGATGTGGGCCAGAGTCGGTCCTGGTTGTCAGTCCTGCCTCTGCATCTTTGAGTAGAACTGAAAGACGCCGCCGAGCTAGCCACTAAGCCTGGCTGAGCCTTAGCTGCGTACCACAGAGCCCGGAACCACTTACTGTCCATGCTGGCCGAAGGTAAAATGACGCAATGGATAGGGCAGCATCTTACATTTCACAGGAAGTTCTACAGTCACCCTCACCCAGCTCTCCTTCTCTGTCATCCCTTAACGCCTCTCCAGGAAGTTCTTTCTTGCATCTAACTGAAGTCCATTGTTCTGTAGCTGGAATCCCTTTCATCTTGTCTGGGGACTGTGCAGAGGCCGACTGAGCCCATCCTCCATCCTCGTGGGCCCAACAGTAGCTGCAGTGAGGCAGGCGGGGAACAGAGCAACAGGAACTGTCCGTTTCCACCCTGGAGCGTGGGGTCCCAGCAGTGGATAGCAGAGCCTTCTGCCCAGGGTGGAGGGTATGTGTGTGAACTGTCCCAACTACTCACACTCCAAACAGTGTGGCTCTAGGGCAGAGGAGAGGGCCCTGGCCCGAGCCAGAAGCCTGCATGCTGGTGGCCGCCTGTCCTGCCATGGGGCTTACATCCACAGTATCCTAGAGGATATCTTCAGTCTGCGGCCCAGGTCTCCCTAGCGAAGACATGCAATTTAGCTTCATGGCCTTTTTCTTATTCTTGGACCCCAGACAACCTGAGTGTAGAGCAGGCAAGGGCTCTGCTTGGTGGTTGATGGTGGTAGTATCTGAATCATTCCATTATTCAGGCTGAGGCTCCCAGGGGTGGCCCTGGGTTAAAGGTCAGTTGGCCATTCCTCATGGGTGGAGTGATGGCTCCTTCCTCAGACCAGACATGGCCGTCATGGTGCTCTCGGGCCTGCCTACCCAGCTAACTGCACAGCGACTCTGGCTTGCTATGTACTTCCTCTTCGGTGGAAGCACCCTATCCACTGTCTCTTCAATCCCTGCAAGTGGGAAACCAGAGGGAGGCTCAGCGAAGCTGGTACAAGGGTCTGGGGGGACTGGGGAGAGACCCTGGAGAGTCTCCCCTGACACCCAGACCAAGCCGGACCCTCTAGGTAATTGCCAGGGGTGGAACGCAGGATAGGCAGGTGGTGGTAGGCCAAGCCGGGGGCCCCATCTGGGAGAGCTGGGCATCCGGCTGCTCTGTGGGCAATGGGGGAGGAGACCTCTTCCTGGGCGTTCTGGACCCCGCCAGTTCTTCAAGCTTTGGGAACGTAAGCCTTTTGGTATCACAGGGGACTCAAGATTCCTTCTTGTTGCCTTGGACACGCACCAGTGTGGCCTTGCAAAGCATTACTATCGAAATGCCTCTGAATACCCCACAGTCTGTGAGGAACATTTGTTAGGGAGACAACGAGGGTAGGTTCTAGAAGCAGGCCTGCCTAGGACTGCACTGTGACTCCCACCTCCTCGTGGATCTCAGGTCCTCATCTTCTCACACACAGCACACCTGTGCTGGCTTTGCAAGTTGAGTGAGGGAATATTTATCCTGCACCTGATGCAGTTTTGTGGGGCTTTTTAATTTTTTTTATTTTTTAATTTTTTTTTTTTAGTATTTGTTTTGGTGTGTGTGTGTGTGTGTGTGTGTGTGTGTGTGTGTGTGTGTGTGTGTGTGTGTGTGTGCTCGCAAAGGTCAGAAGAAAGGGTATTGGATGAATCTCCTGGAGCTGGAGCCCAGTTACAGAAGGTTGTGAGCTGCCATGTAGGTGCTGGGAATTGAACCTGGGTCCTCTGGAAGAGCAGTCAGTTCTCTTAACCACTGAGCCAGCTCTCCAGCCCCCAGCTTTGTGGTTTTAACCATCAGCCTCGCTTTATAGATGAGAGGATGGAGAGTCAAAGCAAGGTGACTGTCTGAGGCCACTCGGTGCTGTGGTTTGGTTCCAGGCTTTCAGCCTGGGGAGGGGAGGGATTGTTTTTCCTGTGAAACCTCACGTCTACCCTCCAGTGACCTGCTGCTTCACTTACTCAGAGTCCTCCATGTGTAATGCCGGTGCCTGCTCTGGCCTCTTGTCCACAGAGCCAAACAGCACTTGCCTGCAACATAGGTATTTTCAAAATGTCTCGCGCATGGAGTATGCCAAATGGTGTAGGTGCAGGAAGCTGCCTTCCAGGCAGTGAAGGCCTGTGTCATGCCCAGAGGCTTCCTCAGCTCATCATACCTGTAAAACCATTTGCATAGTTTGGGACGGAACTTTCATGAAAGAGCATGGAGCCTGGGGTGGGGGAATGGTTCTTTTCCTGCGCTCAAGGTAGGAGCGGTCACCCTGCAAAGACGGGGCTTACAGAACTTACCTGCTTCGCCAAGTGTCTGCTCTGTGACTGTACCTGCTGGACTCTATGTTCTGGCACTAATCTCCCCACCCCTTCACCCTGCTGTCCACAAACCTGCCTCCCGCATCCCAGCGCCCCTTCTTTCTCCTTTTCTTTCTCCTTACTTCTTTCTTTGTGCTTATCTGAGTGTCTTCTCTAGTTGACTGGTCTTATTAGCCTTTATTCATGCATTCCTATCCAGCCGGCCGCTCGTACTCTGGGTCATGCTGAGAACTCCATCCATCCTGGTGGCGGATTTCTGCAGTGGCTGTGCTTGGTCAGGGCATGACCACACCCTTCTGGCAGAAGACAGGGAAATCATGATGCACAGAGCAAAGCTGGCACCGGACTTCTGCCTCTGCTTGCCTCGCCACCCTGAATCTCCACCATAATCCAGGGAGGAATCTCGACACCCCTCTGCCAACCATGGCTGCCTGGCACAGCAGACAAAGCCCCTGCCCTACAGTTAGCTCACATCTCCAACCCACCCTTGACCATCTCCTTCTCTGTACTCTGCAGGCTCTATGGTCTCACCTTCTTTTGTCCTCAACCAAGAATTAGTGGTGGGGGCTGAGCTTGGACATCTGCCTCTATTAAATGGTCAGTTCAGTGTGGCCTTTCCTGGATACCAGCCTCAGAGCATCCTCTAAAACACACACACACACACACACACACACACACACACACACACACACACACACTGCACACTGTCCTGCAATCTTGGGGCTTTTCCTGCATTACAAACGGTACAGTTAGCTCTTCACAAATTTGTGATATCTGTGTTGTGCTTTGTTTTTGAGACCAAGTCTTATACAATCTGGGCAGGTCTTGAACTCTAAGTGTTGTGATTTCAGGTGCACATTATCGTGCCAGGTTCCCAGGCTTGTTTGGAGGCCTGGAGCCCAGGACAAGCTGCTAGCCAAGTTGTTACCAGGCTGCCTTGTGCAGAGAGAAGCCTGTTCTTGGCTTAGGACCGTTGGCGTTCTGGAGACTATCTTGAGGACACCAGTGCAAGACAGACTTGGCTATAATAGTAGAGCTTCAGGCCACAGGACACGTGGAAGGTAGAGCTGTGTTGATTCTTCATCCACCAAACGGACCTGTCTCAGGCACCGACTGTGGGCATGGCACACAGCCAGCCCTAGGAAATGCCAAGACACGTCTGACTAAGAATCTTCCATTTCATCTCCCAGCCCACTAAGGGTTTTTAAAGAAAGACAAATACAAGCCTTAAAAGGAAGAAGCAAGTTTTTAATTGTTCCAGGTCGTGGTGGTGGGTGGGCGGGTGACACATTTATTCTGTGCCGTGGAGCTGTACCTAGACCCTGCTTAGCATCAGATCTCCCAGGAGCTATTGAGGACCAATTACCCTGGGCAGAGATTCCCAGCTGCTGTAGGAAGTCTGAGGAGTCAAGTGGAGTAAGGGAGACCTAGAAGAGGAGGGAGGGCACAGGACCCACTGGCCTGGACTTAGCATTGTAGTGAGACACCACATGGGGGGTAGGGTGGGGTGGGGGTGGGGTCTGTCCAATATTCTTAGCAAAGTAACTATAGCAGAGATGTAGAGATGGCAGTGAATGGGGAAGCTTGAAGGGCCCTAGACAATGGGAGCACAGGAAGACCACTGGAGAGGTTGCTGGGTAGATAAGGAGTGTCAAAGTACCAGCTCAGTGGGTGCCTAGCTGACCAGGAGTGCCCTGAGGGCCAGGGCCAAGTCACACTCATCCCAGTGTCCCAGCACTTGGCTAGTGTCCAGTTGGCATGTGTGGACTGACTGGATTTTTAAGCACGTCCTTCTCTGCGAGCCTCAAGTCTTCTCATTGTGGTTAGGCAAGGTCACTGGCACATCTTTTCTAAGGCTGAAAGGAGTTCTGGCATGCTTACTTCTCCTCCAGTCTTGAGGGCCTCCAGGCTGCCCCTGGTGGGGTTGGCCACCTTTCGTCAGTGAAATGCACTCCCCTTTTTACCTTGCCTCAGCAGTTGCTAGCCCTGGTCACCTCACTAATGGCGCTCCTGTGGCCCCAGATCTCACAGCAAAGCAGGATGGAGCTGGAGAGGCCAGTGGAGCCAGGCTGAAATGCTGGTTAGTACCTGCAGCTTGACGTGGTGTAGAAACTCTGGATGGTTCCACAGTCTGCCAGCTTCAGTTTCTTTCTCTGTTGAATGAGAATAATAATAACTCCCACACAAGGCGTTTGTACTGATCTAGGGAGATCTCATGGATACGGATTATAAACTGACTTAGGGGCTGGCAATGTGGCTCAGTTGGTAGAGTGCTTGCCCAGAAAAGCCCTGGGCTCAATCCCCAACGGTGTATAAACCAGGTATAGTGGCCCATACCTGCAACTAATCCAAACGTTCAAGAGATAAAGGCAGGGGGATCAGAAGTTCAAAGTCAACCTTGACTCTGTAGAAGTTCAAGTTTAGGCTGGGATAGATGAATCCCTGTCTCAGGAAGAAAAAAAAAGACTAGGATAGGATAGGATAGATAGATAGATAGATAGATAGATAGATAGATAGATAGATAGATAGATAGATAGATAGATAGACAGACAAATAGATTGACTTACACACACACACACACACACACAGAGCGCTATGATCATCAGATCATCAATAGTCTCTATTGTTCAGTTGCTGTGAATCCCCAGGCTTCTGGCTGACTTGTCACTGTTTCCAGAAGTGTCCCTTGGCCGTGGCTCACTGTTTCCTGCCAGGCTTCCCCTGATGCATAGGTGTTACTTAGGCCACAGCAAAGGACTCCGAATTAGGGACAAGTTTCTCACACAAGCCAGTACTGTGTGTCGGTGTGCACGGAGCAGGGACAGACAGACAGACACCTTGCTGTCCCTCTTGTCTCTTGGATGCAGGGACCAGACACCACCCTCCCCAGCGGCATCCCGGGAGTATGAGGTGTGGGCCTCTGGGACAGGTGGGAGGCACACTCCAGGGACTCTCCTCAACTTGCCAGCACTGCTGTAGGCCAGGACCGACAGGACCTGCCTGCATATGGGGGCCTGGCCTGGGCAGCTGGCGGTGATGAAGGATTGGGGCTGGGAGTCCCAGGACCTGAGGGGCAGAGTGAGAGAGTCACTCTGACATCCCCCTCCCTTCCCTACTGGTCTTAAGGAGGCGTCAGTGGGGCAGCTGAGAGCTCCAGGGTGACTTTTTTCATCAAAGCCCAGAACATCCACTCCAGGAGCCTGGTCAGAGCACCCTGGCCAGGATGGGCTCTCAAGGGATAGGGCTGGCTCTACCCAGCATCCCATCCTCCTGAGTCCTGAGGGTCCCTCCTAATGCCTTTATGCCTACAGCTCCCAGATGGTGTCCTGGCCCCATCAGAGCAGAGTGGAGAACAGACAGCTGGCAAGGCTGGCCCCAGAGACTGTCCAGATGTTCCCTACGCTTGGGTTGGTGGGTAGGAGAGGCCCAGGGGTGCAGCAGCTGAAAGGATGTACTAGCCTAGCAATGTAACTTAAGCTGGTTACAAAGAAAAGATAGGCCCTAGTGTGTGTGTGTGTGTGTGTGTGTGTGTGTATGTGTGTGTGGTGTGTAGAGTCAGGGTCTTACACACTCAAGACCTTGTCCATACTAGGTCAGCACTCCACCACTGAGTCACATCTCTGACCCACCTCCTGTCTTTCTGGCTTAGGAAAGGTTCTGTCTGGGTTCCCACACTTGTGCCCGCGCACCCTTGGATCTGCAGCTTGCCTTTCTGACCTTGATGGAAACGAGCTGCTGAAGCGGCTAGATCTGACAGGCCGGGCTGAGGTCAAAGCAAACAAGGTGCGTGGTCGGCACCCGGGAGGGAAGAGCCAATTCCAGGCCTCAGCAAAGAAACGGAGCCCTGTCGATACTTGATCCACGGTCTCCCTCAGCAAAAAAAAAAAAAAAAAAAAAAAAAAAAAAGCCGTTTCCACAAGGCCCAGGAAGGAGCAACAGCAGAGGTATGCTGGCGCCTGTCACTCTGAGTGACCCAGGGCCTGTCACTTTCAGGCAGGCCAGGCAACCCTTCAGGCTAACTAGGTGATCTGAGGAGTCCCTTTCTTCCTTGTTCCTTGGGTCACAGGGAACTGCGTGCTGCCTTGAAGGAAAAGCAGAAGCTACTGAGCTGGGAGGCCGAGGGCACAGCCCCAAGTACCGCCCAGGGGCTCCAGCACTGAGGCTAGCTTCCTGGTCCTGGTGACAGCCAGACTGTGAAAGATGGCCTGTGTGAGCCTCATTTGCTTCCTCGGATGGAGCAGCTGGCTAATTAACTGCTGGTTGCCTGACAAGTGTCCCCTACGTGTGTCAGGGTCAGTCCTCAGCCGACTACGTGCATGCTCAGTAGCCAACCTTGGGCATGAGGCCGGGATCCCACTCACTGTCCTACCTACCTACCCCCTGCTTATCCCTCAGTCACTGTGTTGAGGACTCAGGGAACAGAAGACAGCCATGTCCCAGGGGCCCCACTTTGGGGTGGATGGAAAGGAAGCGCCCACAGAAGGGTCAGTGGTGGGCACCAGTCCCAAGGTGTATCCATGGCAACCTCTACCCCAGGGAAGATTCTACTGTCCTCTGCCTCCAACCGCCTATGTGACCTTGGGCAGCTGATCTTCCTCCCCCTGCCCCAGTTTTCCCATCCCAAACAGGGTATTTGAAGAGGTGGCACCAGGACGCTGGCACCCAAAGGGAAGCCGTGTGGAGGCATTATGATCCCTAAAGGCAATGGGCCCTGGGGCTCTCACCCGTGGTTCCACTTTGGGGCTGCGACAGGTCACGGCTGCTTGGGATTGGGGTGTGCGGCTCTATAGGCGCAGGTTACCCTGCCCAGCAGTGTCTAGTGCAGCAGGGTCGAGGGATGCCTAGGGTTCCTGGGCAGGTTGATGATTGGAGGAAGTCTACCTGCTCTACTGCGAGGCTTGACGGCCCAAGGTCAGGGAGGCACGGACAGCCTGCTCTAGGCATAAAGGCCTTAGGAGGGACCCTCAGGACTCAGGAGGATGGGATGCTGGGTAGAGCCAGCCCTATCCCTTGAGAGCCCATCCTGGCCAGGGTGCTCTGACCAAGCACCCTGTGTGGCCAGGCTGCTGGCTCCTGGAGTGGATGCTCTGGGCTTTGATGAAATAAAGTCACCCTGGAGCTCTCAGCTGCCCCACTGACACCTCCTTAAGACCAGTAGGGAAGGGAGGGGGATGTCAGAGTGACTCTCACTCTGCCCCTCAGGTCCTGGGACTCCCGGCCCCAATCCTGCATCACCGCCAGCTGCCCAGGCCAGGCCCCCATATGCAGGCAGGTCCTGTCGGTCCTGGCCTACAGCAGTGCTGGCAAGTTGAGGAGAGTCCCTGGAGTGTGCCTCCCACCTGTCCCAGAGGCCCACACCTCATACTCCCGGGATGCCGCTGGGGAGGGTGGTGTCTGGTCCCTGCATCCAAGAGACAAGAGG